>NC_072432.2:76065000-76705833 GCF_028878055.3 Symphalangus syndactylus | reverse complement strand
TGGGAGTTCACTCATGATTTGGCTCTCTGTTTGTTATTGGTGTATAGGAATGCTTGTGACTTTTGCACATTGATTTTGTATCCTGAGACTTTGCTAAAGTTGCTTATCAGCTTAAGGAGATTTTGGGCTAAGATAATGAGGTTTTCAACATATACAATCATGTCATCTGCAAACAGAGACAATTTGACTTCCTCTTTCCCTAGTTGAATACCATTTATTTATTTCTCTTGCCTGATTGCCTTGGCCAGAACTTCCAATACTATGTGGCATAGGAGTGGTGAGAGGGGGCATCCTTGTCTTGTGACAGTTTTCAAAGGGAATGCTTCCAGTTTTTGCCCATTCAGTATGATATTGGCTGTGGGTTTGTCATAAATAGCTCTTATTATTTTGTGGTACGTTTCATCGATACCTAGTTTATTGAGAGTTTTTAGCATGAAGTGGTGTTGAGTTTTGTCAAAGGCCTTTTCTACATCTATTCAGATAATTATGTAGTTTTTGTCATTGGTTCTGTTTATGTGATGGATTATGTTTTATTTATTTGTACATGTTTAACCAGCCTTGCATCCCAGGGATGAAGCTAACTTCTTCGTGGTGGATAAGCTTTTTGATGTGCTGCTGGATTCAGTTTGCCAGTATTTTATTGAGAATTTTGCATTGATGTTCATCAGGGATATTGGCCTCAAATTTTCTTTTTTTGTTGTGTCTCTGCCAGGTTTTGGTATCAGGATGATGCTGGCCTCATAAAATGAGTTAGGGAGGAGTCCCTCTTTTTCTATTGCTTGGAATAGTTTCAGAAGGAATGGTACCAGCTCCTCTATGTACCTCTGGTGGAATTTGGCTGTGAATCTCTCTGGTCCTGGACTTTTTTTTTGGTTGGTAGGCCATTAATTACTCCCTCAATTTCAGAACTTGTTATTGGTCTATTCAGGGATTTGACCTCTTCCTGGTTTAGACTTGGGCGGGTGTATGTGTCCAGGAATTAATTCATTTCTTCTAGATTTTATAGTTTATTTGCGTAGAGGTGTTTATAGTATTCTCTGATGGTAGTTTGCATTTCAGTGAGATCAGTGGTGATATGGCTTTTTTCATTTTTTCTTGTGTCTATTTGATCCTTCTCTCTTTTCTTCTGTATTAGTTTGGCTAGTGGTCTATATGTTTGGTTGGTCTTTTCAAAAAGACAGCTCCTGTATTCTTTGACTTTTTCAAGAGTTTTTCGTGTCTCTGTCTCTTCAGTTCTGCTCTGATCTTAGTTATTTCTTGCCTTCTGCTAGCTTTTGAATTTATTTGCTCTTGCTTCTCTAGTTCTTTTAATTTTGGTGTTAGGGAGTCAATTTTAGATCTTTCCTGCTTTCGCTTGTGGGCATTTAGTGCTATAAATTTCTCTCTACACACTGCTTTAAATGTGCCCCAGAGATTCTGATAGGTTGTGTCTTTGTTATCATTGGTTTCAAATAACATCTTTATTTCTGCTCTCATTTCGTTATTTACCCAGTAGTCATTCAGGAGCAGGTTGTTCAGTTTCCATGTAGCTGTGCCGTTTTGAGTGAGTTTCTTAATCCTGAGTTCTAATTTGACTGAACTGTGGTCTGAGAGACTGTTTGTTATGATTTCCGTTCTTTTGCATTTGCTGAAGAGTGTTTTACTTCCAATTATGTGGTTAATTTTAAAATAAGTGTGATGAGGTGCTGAGAAGTATGTATATTCTGTTGATTTGGGGTGGAGAGTTCTGCAGATGTCTATTAGGTCCGCTTGGTGCAGAGCTGAGTTCAAATCCTGAATACCCTTGTTAATTTTCTGTCTCGTTGATCTGTCTAATGTTGACAGTGGGGTGCTAAAGTCTCCCATTATTATTGTGTGGGAGTCTAAGTCTCTTTGTAGGTTTCTGAGAACTTGCTTAATGAATCTGGGTACTCCTGTATTGGGTGCATATATATTTAGGATAGTTAGCTCTTCTTGTTGCATTGATCCCTTTACCATTATATAATGCCCTTTTTTGTCTCTTTTGATGTTTGTTGTCTTTAAGTCTGTTTTATCAGAGATTAGGATTGCAACTCCTGCTTTTTTTTGCTTTCCATTTGCTTGGTAAATATTTCTTCATCCCTTTATTTTGAGCCTATGTGTGTCTTTGCATGTGAGATGGATCTCCCGAGTACACCACAACAACGGTTCTTGACTCTTTATCCAATTTTCCAGTCTGTGTCTTTCAACTGGGGCATTTAGCCCATTTACATTTAAGGTTAATATTGTTATGTGTGAATTTGATCCTGTCATTATGATGCTAGCTGGTTATTTTGTCTCTTAGTTGCGAAGACCATGGGAAAAGTGCAGTATCTGGGCTGGAGTGCGGGGTTCCTTAGGCTGAGTCCCTCATGGCTTCCCTTGGGTAGGGGAGAGAATTCCCCAACCCCTTGTGCTCTCCAGGTGAGGTGATGACCCATCCTGCTTCGGCTCACCCTCTGTGGGCTGCACCCACTGTCCAACCAGTCCCAATGAGACGAACCAGGTACCTCGGTTGGAAATGCCGAAATCACCCGCCTTCTGTATTGATCTTGCTAGGAGCTGCAGCCTGGAGCTGTTCCTATGCGGCCATCTTGCCAGCAATCTCCACTAAAATTGAACTATAAAAAAAGTCTGTGTTTTAACATGATACAAAAATGCATGACAATTATCATTAGGCTGTGTTTTTTATATTCATACTAACATTTTATCTTCATGTTATACTGTTGTTAGAAGGGACGGATTATTGGCATTAATTTTTTAATGCTCAGATTTGAATCTGCTCTGATTGCCTGTAGTTGAAGAGCAACAGTGGTTTTTAAAACAGAAGTATTCATTTATTCCAAAAATATTTATTGAAAGAAATGTATACATTGTTACAGTACCTGTTTTGTGCATTATAGATATAACTCAGAACAACATGGAGAAGCAAAGGAGGAGAACCAAGAAAAACTGGCATCTTAGCAGAATGTATTTCAAGAAATAGAGAGTGATAAACGAACAAAATGATGGTAATAGGTCTGGCAAAATAAACACTGAGGATTAACCATGGAATTTAATACAGTGGTGATTATCAGTGACCTTGACAATGTTATTAGGGGAGTGGTGGTGGCAAGTGATGATTGGAGAGAGTTCAAGAGAGAACAGAAGGACAGGAAGTAGAAACAAGTATTGACAATTCTTTTGAAGATTTATTGTGAGGGAAGATGGGGAAAAAAGCTTATTATCTGCAGAAGGGTGTAAGATCAGAGAAGAGTTTATGGTTTAAGATGGAGATGTTAATGCCTGATTTATCTTTAAGCCACGATTCAGATGTGGAAGCAAAGACTGTAATGATGTAGAAAGCTCAGAATTGTAGGAGCCTTGCCATTGAGTTTGCTCTTAGGATCCAAACCACACTTGGGAATGATTCCCTACTGCATCTGGAATGCAGGTGGAATACATAAACATTAATACAGGTTCATTGGCTGCTCTGGTGTTTGGCATAAGAGGGAAGATGGGAAGATCTGGGATTGATTACTTTGTTTTTGCAGTGAAATAAAAATAATGTCCTCATCTGAGAGTAAATAAAGTGAATGAATAAGTGACTGAATGAACAAATACTAAATCAGGGATGGGTGTTAAATAATGCAATACATTTGGAAAACATAAAGTATTACAATATGAGCAATATATAAAGTGCTGATAAATGGCAAAGCAAGAATATTATCAATTAGATCATTAAAAATTAAAAAGAAAAAAGAATATTATTAACTGAATTAAAATATAAGGCTCTCCTAAACATAATAAACCTTTTAAATATAGAATTTCAACAAAATGAGAGTTCAAATAATTAATTAGTCTGTGATAGACAATGATAATCCCAATGTTTACAATGCTGATTCACCCTGACATACATAAGATTCTCAAGAGCTTTATGACTCAATAAGTTTAGTCTGTACAATTAAACTATTGTATATTCTATTCTATCAACAATTGTGTTAAGTCCATGACTAGCAATTCTCTGCTATATAAGGCTATAAAAATGTTCGCATGAGAGAGAGGGTATTTGGAAATAAGGCTCAGTTACTGGGGTGAATCTTTCCATGTCTCTCAGAAGTGAGTCTCAAACAAGGCAAAGATTTCAGTTTTGAACCTCCAAGTCACTGAATTTACATTATCATTATGAATCACATTTAAAAATATATGGTATTTTGGAAAAAGAAAGAAATAGAGCAAAGAAGGAAGAAAAAATACCCTGAGACCTCACAAAAGGAAATTTTTTTTTTTTTAAAGGTCTCCATAATTTTTATTATCATAGTAAAACAAAATAACAAAAATTATCATTTTTAAGTATACACTTCAGTGGCATTTGGTACATTCACAATATCATGCAACCATCACCACTATCTATTAATAGTTCCAGAACATCTTCGTCATCCCAAAAGGAAACCCCATACCAATTAAGCAGCCACTCCCCATTTCCGTCTCTCTCTAACTCCTGGAAGCCACTAATCTGTTTGCTGTCTCTATGGACTTGCCTCTCCTGGATACAGCATTTCATATTAATGGAGCCATATCATACGTGGCCTTTTGTGTCTGGCTTCTCTCAACATAATATTTCAATATTTATCCATGTTGTAGCATGAATCAGTACTGCATTTTACTTTTTTTTTTGTGATGGAGTCTCACTCTGTTGCCCAGGCTGGAGTGCAGTGGCCTGATCATGGCTCACTGCAGGCTTGACCTCCCAGGCTCAAGTGATCCTCCCACCTCAGCCTCCCTAGTAGCTGGGACTACAGGCATGCACCACCATGCCCACCTAATTTTTGTATTTTTATTTATTTATTTATTTATTTATTTTTAAATTTTTTTTTATTAATTTTTTTTGCACACATAAACAATAAACATTTTCTAAAAATACATACAAACAAAAAGATGCGTATCAAACATATTAGGAAGGTTGCACATGGGAAGTCGGGGAATAAAAATGGGGGGTGGAAGTTAAAATAAATGAGAGAGGGACTTTATATGGATCAGTGATAATAACTCAATCCTCTATTTGACAAAGAAGAGGGAGAAGGAAGAGGAAGAAAAAGAAAGTGGGATAAAGGATCAGAAAGGGAGGAAAATAGAAAAAATTAGAGTATGACTCCAGGGTAGACCTGTTTTGTTGTCACTGAGTTGGTTGGTTTGTCTGCTGTATTCTTCATGCTTCGCCAAGTTGGCCAGACTGGTCTCGAACTCCTAGCCCAAAGTGATCAACCCGCCTCGCCCCCCAGAGTGCCGGGACCACAGGCGTGAGCCACCACGTCCAGCCCCCACATTGCCCCTGGCCTCCGTGGTAGACCTCCCAGACGGGGCGGCCAGGCAGAGACGCTCCTCACTTCTTCCCAGACGATAGGTGGCCGGGCAGAGGCGCTCCTCACTTCCCAGACGATGGGTGGCCGGGCAGAGGCGCTCCTCACTTCCCAGACGATGGGTGGCCGGGCAGAGGCGCTCCTCACTTCCCAGACGATGGGTGGCTGGGCAGAGGCGCTCCTCACTTCTTCCCGGATGGGGTGGCCGGGCAGAGGCGCTCCTCACTTCCCAGACGATGGGTGGCCAGGCAGAGGTGCTCCTCACTTCTTCCCGGACGGGGCGGCCGGGCAGAGGCGCTCCTCACTTCCCAGACGGGGCGGCCGGGCCGAGGCGCTCCTCACTTCCCTGACGGTGGGTGGTCGGGCAGAGGTGCTCCTCACCTACCAGACGATAGGTGGCCGGGCAGAGGCGATCCTCACTTCCCAGACGCTGGGTGGCCGGGCAGAGGCGCTCCTCACTTCCCAGACGATGGGTGGCCGGGCAGAGGCGCTCCTCACTTCCCAGACGATGGGTGGCCGGGCAGAGGCACTCCTCACTTCCCAGACGATGGGTGGCCGGGCAGAGGCGCTCCTCACTTCCCAGACGGTGGGTGGTCGGGCAGAGGCGCTCCTCACTTCTTCCCGGACGGGGCGGCCGGGCAGAGGCGCTCCTCACTTCTTCCCGGACGGGGCGCCCAGGCAGAGGCGCTCCTCACTTCTTCCCGGACGGGGCGGCCGGGCAGAGGCGCTCCTCACTTCTTCCCGGACGGGGCAGCCGGGCAGAGGCGCTCCTCACTTCCCAGATGGGGCGGCCGGGCAGAGGCGCTCCTCACTTCCCAGACGATAGGTGGCCGGGCAGAGGCGCTCCTCACTTCCCAGACGATGGGTGGCCGGGCAGAGGCGCTCCTCACTTCCCAGACGATGGGTGGCCGGGCAGAGGCGCTCCTCACTTCCCAGATGGGGTGGCCGGGCAGAGGCGCTCCTCACTTCCCAGACGGGGTGGCCGGGCAGAGGCGCTCCTCACTTCCCAGACGATGGGTGGCCGGGCAGAGGCGCTCCTCACTTCCCAGATGGGGCGGCCGGGCAGAGGCGATCCTCACTTCCCAGACGATGGGTGGCCGGGCAGAGGCGCTCCTCACTTCCCAGACGATGGGTGGCCGGGCAGAGGTGCTCCTCACTTCCCAGACGATGGGTGGCCGGGCAGAGGCGCTCCTCACTTCCCAGATGGGGTGGCCGGGCAGAGGCGCTCCTCACTTCCCAGACGGGGTGGCCGGGCAGAGGCGCTCCTCACTTCCCAGACGGTGGGTGGTTGGGCAGAGGCGCTCCTCACTTCCCAGACGGGGCAGCCGGGCAGAGGCGCTCCTCACTTCTTCCCAGACGGGGCGGCCGGGCAGAGGCGCTCCTCCCTTCCCAGACGGGGCGGCCGGGCAGAGGCGCTCCTCACCTCCCAGACGATGGGTGGCCGGGCAGAGGCGCTCCTCACCTCCCAGACGATGGGTGGCCGGGCAGAGGCGCTCCTCACCTCCCAGACGATGGGTGGCCGGGCAGAGGCGCTCCTCACCTCCCAGACGGGGCGGCCGGGCAGAGGCGCTCCTCACTTCTTCCCGGACGGGGCGGCCGGGCAGAGGCTCTCCTCACTTCTTCCCGGATGGGGCGGCCGGGCAGAGGCGCTCCTCACTTCTTCCCGGAGGGGGCGGCCGGGCAGGGGCGCTCCTCACTTCTTCCCGGAGGGGGCGGCCGGGCAGGGGCGCTCCTCACTTCTTCCCGGATGGGGCGGCCGGGCAGGGGCGCTCCTCACTTCTTCCTGGACGGGGCGGCCGGGCAGAGGCGCTCCTCACTTCCCAGATGGGGTGGCCGGGCAGAGGCGCTCCTCACTTCCCAGACGGGGTGGCCGGGCAGAGGCGCTCCTCACTTCCCAGACGATGGGTGGCCGGGCAGAGGCGCTCCTCACTTCCCAGATGGGGCGGCCGGGCAGAGGCGATCCTCACTTCCCAGACGATGGGTGGCCGGGCAGAGGCGCTCCTCACTTCCCAGACGATGGGTGGCCGGGCAGAGGCGCTCCTCACTTCCCAGACGATGGGTGGCCGGGCAGAGGCGCTCCTCACTTCCCAGATGGGGTGGCCGGGCAGAGGCGCTCCTCACTTCCCAGACGGGGTGGCCGGGCAGAGGTGCTCCTCACTTCCCAGACGGTGGGTGGTTGGGCAGAGGCGCTCCTCACTTCCCAGACGGGGCAGCCGGGCAGAGGCGCTCCTCACTTCTTCCCAGACGGGGCGGCCGGGCAGAGGCGCTCCTCCCTTCCCAGATGGGGCGGCCGGGCAGAGGCGCTCCTCACCTCCCAGACGATGGGTGGCCGGGCAGAGGCGCTCCTCACCTCCCAGACGATGGGTGGCCGGGCAGAGGCGCTCCTCACCTCCCAGACGATGGGTGGCCGGGCAGAGGCGCTCCTCACCTCCCAGACGATGGGTGGCCGGGCAGAGGCGCTCCTCACCTCCCAGACGGGGCGGCCGGGCAGAGGCGCTCCTCACTTCTTCCCGGACGGGGCGGCCGGGCAGAGGCTCTCCTCACTTCTTCCCGGACGGGGCGGCCGGGCAGAGGCGCTCCTCACTTCTTCCCGGAGGGGGCGGCCGGGCAGGGGCGCTCCTCACTTCTTCCCGGACGGGGCGGCCGGGCAGGGGCGCTCCTCACTTCTTCCCGGACGGGGCGGCCGGGCAGGGGCGCTCCTCACTTCTTCCCGGACGGGGCGGCCGGGCAGAGGCGCTCCTCACTTCCCAGACGGGGTGGCCGGGCAGAGGCGCTCCTCACTTCCTCCCGGACGGGGCGGCCGGGCAGAGGCGCTCCTCACTTCCCAGACAATAGGTGGCCGGGCAGAGGCGCTCCTCACTTCCCAGACGATGGGTGGCCGGGCAGAGGCGCTCCTCACTTCCCAGACGATGGGTGGCCGGGCAGAGGTGCTCCTCACCTCCCAGACGATGGGTGGCCGGGCAGAGGCGCTCCTCACCTCCCAGACGGGGCGGCCGGGCAGAGGCGCTCCTCACTTCTTCCCAGACGGGGCGGCCGGGCAGAGGCTCTCCTCACTTCTTCCCGGACGGGGCGGCCGGGCAGAGGCGCTCCTCACTTCTTCCCGGAGGTGGCAGCCGGGCAGGGGCGCTCCTCACTTCTTCCCGGAGGGGGCGGCCGGGCAGAGGCGCTCCTCACTTCTTCCCGGACGGGGCGGCCGGGCAGGGGCGCTCCTCACTTCTTCCCGGACGGGGCGGCCGGGCAGAGGCGCTCCTCACTTCCCAGATGGGGTGGCCGGGCAGAGGCGCTCCTCACTTCCCAGACGGGGTGGCCGGGCAGAGGCGCTCCTCACTTCCCAGATGGGGTGGCCGGGCAGAGGCACTCCTCACTTCCCAGACGGTGGGTGGTTGGGCAGAGGCGCTCCTCACTTCTTCCCAGACGGGGCGGCCGGGCAGAGGCGCTCCTCCCTTCCCAGACGGGGCGGCCGGGCAGAGGCGCTCCTCACCTCCCAGACGATGGGTGGCCGGGCAGAGGCGCTCCTCACCTCCCAGACGATGGGTGGCCGGGCAGAGGCGCTCCTCACCTCCCAGACGATGGGTGGCCAGGCAGAGGCGCTCCTCACCTCCCAGACGGGGCGGCCGGGCAGAGGCTCTCCTCACTTCTTCCCGGACGGGGCGGCCGGGCAGAGGCGCTCCTCACTTCTTCCCGGAGGGGGCGGCCGGGCAGGGGCGCTCCTCACTTCTTCCCGGAGGGGGCGGCCGGGCAGGGGCGCTCCTCACTTCTTCCCGGACGGGGCGGCCGGGCAGGGGCGCTCCTCACTTCTTCCCGGACGGGGCGGCCGGGCAGGGGCGCTCCTCACTTCTTCCCGGACGGGGCGGCCGGGCAGAGGCGCTCCTCACTTCTTCCCGGACGGGGTGGCCGGGCAGAGGCGCTCCTCACTTCCTCCCGGACGGGGCGGCCGGGCAGAGGCGCTCCTCACTTCCCAGACAATAGGTGGCCGGGCAGAGGCGCTCCTCACTTCCCAGATGATGGGTGGCCGGGCAGAGGCGCTCCTCACTTCCCAGACGGGGCGGCCGGGCAGAGGCGCTCCTCAGTTCCCAGACGATGGGTAGCCGGGCAGAGGCGCTCCTCACTTCCCAGACGGGGTGGCCGGGCAGAGGCGCTCCTCACCTCCCAGACGGGGTGGCCGGGCAGAGGCGCTCCTCACTTCCCAGACGGTGGGTGGTCGGGCAGAGGCGCTCCTCACCTCCGAGACGGGGTGGCCGGGCAGAGGCGCTCCTCACTTCCCAGACGATGGGTGGCCGGGCAGAGGCGCTCCTCACTTTCCAGACAATGGGTGGCCGGGCAGAGGCGCTCCCCACCTCCCAGACGGGGCGTCGGCCGGGCAGGGGCTGCAATCCCAGCACCCTGGTAGGCCAAAGCAGGCGGCTGGGAGGTGGAGGCTGCCGCGAGGCCAGACCATGCCACCGCACTCCAGCCCGGGTAACACCGAGCACCGGGTGAGCGAGACTCCGTCTGCAGTCCCAGTACCTCGGGAGGCTGAGGCGGGCAGAGCACTCGGTGTCAGGAGCTGGCGACCAGCGTGGCCAAGATGGCGAACGCGTGCCTGCAGCCAAAGGAGAAAAAGCAGGCAGCGGTGGAGCGTGCCGGTCTACGGCGCAGGCAGCAGGGAGCCAAGTAGATTGCAGCCTGGGCCACAGAGGGACAGAAAGAAAGAAAGAAAGGAAGAAAGAAAGAAAGGAAGGAAGGAAGGAAGGAAGGAAGGAAGCACAAAAGGAAATTTTTATTAACATGTTGGTAAAATAGTAATGTTGAAGTGTGTTTTCTGTGTATGGCATATCCTGTTCCTATGCCTCATTTCTGCTCAATTAAGTGCAGTGTTTGGTAGGACTTGTAATTCTTGAAATGCTCCACATATTAATGATCACTGAAAAACTTATTCCTGCTATCTTTGCTTTTCCACATCTAACAAATATCTTTTGAAAATGGCCACGCTGAAGACCTAAACCTTTGAGTGTACAGCAACTGCATTACTCACTGATGGCTAATGAAGGAAACAAGAATAGAAAAAGCAAAACAAAAAATTAATGGCAGATTATAATATTATATTCCATAGGATCTTTTGAGTATGGTATAGTAGAAAAATACCAAACTAAGTTTGAATATTGATTGTCACTAACTAATCCTGTGTCCTTGAAACAATCTTTTTACCTCTCTTAAAATATGTATCTTCATATTAAAATGTAATGATATCTAGCTCAAAATATACATGCAGGTAGTAAGTGAAATCTTGTCATGTGTGTAACTGTTTCTGATACACTTTGGTACCTTTGATATTTTTTTCATTGTGGTAAAATTTACATGCAGTGAAATGGATAAATCTTAAGTATACAAATCAAGAAGCTTCAATAAAGTCATAAAAACTATAGCCAACACCTAAATTAAATATAGAATATTTTCATGACTCCAGAAATTTTTCTCATGCACTTTTCCAGTCAATACTCACCATTATATGAAAATATTGTGTTAACTTTTGTCCCTACAGTTTATATTTGTCTATTCTGGCATTTCACAGTAACACAATAAGTGGAATGAAACAGTATGTACTCTTTTATGTTTGAATTCTTTTGACACAAACACACACATGCAATGCACATATGTGTGTATGTTTATATATATCAAGAGAAGCCAAATATGTGTGTGCATTTATATGTATGTATTATATATAAATGCACATACAAGTAGCTCATCCCCTTTGATTTTTGATTAATGTACTCATAATTATATTTATATTTTTGATATATTCTCCTGTTTTTGAGAAATTGAGTTTTCTTTTTTGAAATATAATAAACACAGTTGCTATGATTCGTTCAGTGGCTAGTGTTTTCTGTTTTCTTGGGTAAATACCGAGTAATGGAATTGCTCAGGAAAAGTCTACATGTATGTTGAGTTTTATAAGATATTGTTAATATATTTTCTATATCCTTGCCCAACATTTGTTATTGTCAACCTTTAAAATTTTAGTCATTTTCGTGATTGTTAAATATTATTATATATAGCTTTAATTTTATTTTTCCTGATGTCCAATGATGCTGAGAATGTTTCCTATGCTTATTGATCATTAGTATATCATCTTTTGTGAAGTATCTATTGAAATATCTGGATGTTATTTGTCAAATTTTACTTTTTATTATTGATTCATAGGAATTACTTATATATTCTGGATAAAAGTTATTTTTCAGAAGTATGGATTATAACTAGTTATTTCCAGTTTGTGACTTGCCTTTTCATATGCTTAATGATGTTTTCTTCCTTTCATTCCTCCTTCTTTTCCTTCCTTCCTTCTTTCCTTCCTTCCTCCTTCCTTCTTTCCTTCTTTATTTCCTTCTTTCCCTCTCTTTTTCTCCTTCCTTTCCTTCTTTTCTCTTTCCTCTTCCTCTCTTCCTCTTTTTTCTTTCTTGTACTTTTTGATGAGCAAACGTAGCAATAATTTTAAATTGTAAATTTGGTCCTGAGAAATCTGTGCTCATACTAAGATCACAAAAAAATTCTCCTACATTTACTCCTGGAGGCTTTACAGTTTTACATGTAGGCCTATGATCTATCTCAAATTAATTTTTGTTCATAGGATGGAGACTGGACTACAGTTAATTCTTCTACATGTTTATCTTACTGTTCCACGATGATTTTTTGTAAAGACTATACTTTCCACAATTGAATTATCTTAGCATCTTGTTGAAAATAATTAATGTGTTGATCTATATGTGGACTTTATTATATTCAACTGATTTGTCTGTCTGTAATTGCATGGGACATGCTGTCTTTAAAAATGTGTCTTTTTGCTAAATTTTGAAATTAGGTAATGTGGGTACTCAAACTTTGTCCCTGCTTTTAAGGATTATTTTAACTACTACAGGTCCTTTGCATGTTAGTATACTTTTGAGGATGTACTTTTTATAGTGTTATTTTCTACAAAAACTCTCAGGATTGCATTGAATCTATAGACCAGTTTGAGGAGAAATGATGTTGTAGCAGTATTAACATTTCCAATTTATTAAGTGGTAGATATTTTCTTTAATTTCTATCAGCAGTGTTCCATAATTTTCATTTTCAATATAGAGTTTTTGTAAGCTTTTAACTAAGTTAGTTATAAGTATGTTTTAAAATATTATTTTAAAATTTCCATTTGCAATGCACAATTGTTTTTGTATATTGGCCTTTGCAAACTTTATAAACTTATTTATCTTTGTCATTACTTTTATACATTCCTTAGGATTTTCTGTGTAATCAGATATGTTGTCTGTGAGTAGAGACAATTTTATTCTTCTCAATATGTAGAACTTTTATTTTTTTCTTCATTTATTTCAGGAAGTAGAAACTCTAGAACAATTTTGAGTAGAAAAGCTAAGAGTAGACAGCCATTCTTATCTTGTTCTGAATATCAGAAGGAACGTGTTCCCTCATTCACCACTGAACATAATGTTACCTTTATTTTTTTGTGTCAGTGCCCTTTATCAAATTGAGGAAATTCCCTTTTATGCCTGCATTGCTGAGAAATTTTATGTCTTAAATTTTGCAAAATAATTTTTCTGCTAAAAGTAGAAAATAATGTAATCTTTCTCCTTGATTCTGTTCATGTGATAGTTATATTTATTGATTTTTTGAATGCTAAACCAGCCTTCTGTCCCAATGCTAAACCAGCCTTCTGTCTCAATGCTAAACCAGCCTTCTATAGTATCTTAATTATCTTGAGATAAATTCCACTTAGTCATGATAAATTATCATTTATATAGTGATGGATTGATTATTTCAATTCTTCGTTAAAAAATTTTGTTTCTGGCCGGATGCAATGGCTCAAGCCTGTAGTCCCAGCACTTTGGGAGGCCAAGGTGCATGGATCACGAGGTCAGGAAATTGAGACCATCCTGGCTAACACAGTGAAAACCCTGTCTGTACTGAAAATACAAAAAATT
Source organism: Symphalangus syndactylus (assembly GCF_028878055.3). Classification (NCBI taxonomy): domain Eukaryota; kingdom Metazoa; phylum Chordata; class Mammalia; order Primates; family Hylobatidae; genus Symphalangus; species Symphalangus syndactylus. The sequence goes on along the minus strand of NC_072432.2, from coordinate 76,692,548 downwards.
AGCCGAGCGTGTTATACTTGTAAAACAAACAAGTCTTAAAGGGTTTCCTGCTTCTCTACTTGTGGAAGAAATTGTTTAGTACTTCCTTTATTTTGTTTTTAAATGTTGAATAGAATTTCCCTAAAAAATAATCTGGGCCTGTGATTCTCTTTGGGAGATGTTTTCTTTTATAAAATAAATTAAATTGTTAAATAGATGTAAGGCATTACCAATTTTTAATTTATTATTGTACTTGTTTTATTCTAAAATTTATTACTGTAAATGTTTTCACAATTTAATTGTTATTCAGGGTTGTTGTTATGTTGTATAAATTAGCCATAAACACTGTGTTAGCAAATACTGAGCCATTGTTTCTAGGGTACATGCAGGGTTAGGTTCTTACAAGCCTCTGGTCACATTTTCATCAACTAATGAATACATAAATATATTTTTAAATGTTTTTGTCAAAAGACAGGTTATTTAATATATAGTTGGTTCATTAATGTTGAACTCATGACCTGTATCCTTATAACTCATACCTGAATGAAGCTTATCTAACATAAATATTTTCTCTATAAGGCACATCACATCTTTGTTCTTAGGAATGCTAGACAACCAGAACTAAGTGTGAAAGCCATTTAAAAAGTGAAATTGCTAACAAAAAGCACCAAAAAGCAAAATATATGGCACCAAATTGACCCACCAAAAGAACACTTGTTTGCAGTATGAGAGCTAAAATGAGAAGACGGAATATTGTCTTGTTTAACCTCAGCTGATGTGCAGGTTGGTTGACTCCAATTTTCACTGCTCTGTCCATGTCTGAATTATCATGAGGGGGCTGTAAGTATAGGTTTGGGGTTACAAGTAAATTTTACCACAGAATTGAATTCACAAATATACATCCACAAATAATGAAGACCAAATGTCTTCTCATTAGCCCTCTTTTCATTCCACTTACTACAGATTTGTGTTTTCTCTCTTTTTTTAAAAAAATATATTTTTAGGGGCTTAGGGGTTCAAATGACCAAAATTTGGCTTTGTTAATATATTCCTTTATATGTCTAATTTCTGTGTTTGATTTTGAAAATCTCCATTATCTTTTACTTTCTTATTTTGTGTTTAGTTGCCCTTATTTCAAGAGTTTCAAGTTAGAAATTTAGTTTTTTAGAACACTTCTTGTGTTGTAACCTCAGCATATAAATATTTATTTTAGTAGTCTCCTAGATCAAATCTACACATTTTGATACATTGCTTTATAGGTAGAATTCATTTTAAAGTATTTTCCATCTTGTGATTGGTTTCATCCATGGATTATTTAGAAGTATGTTATTTAAGGTCAAATGTTTGGGAAATTCTAAAATACCTTGTTATTGATTTCAAATTTAATTCCCTGTGGTCATGTAACATACTTCTTAACATTTAATCATTTAAATTTAATAAGATATTTGTAGTTCAGCATTGCTCTATAAATGTCATGCCGCTTGGTATTATTATTTAAGTATTATATACATTTATTGACTTTGCATCATGTTGTTTTATCAGTTGTCAAAATAAGGTCTTAAACTATCTCACTCTAATTGTGAATTTGTCTGCGTCTTTCATGTAACTCAAGATTCTATTATTAGTTGATGCTTATTTAGGATGATTATGCCCCTTTGGTGAATTGCTTTTTTATTCACATTAATGTCCCTCTCACCCCTTGTAATATTTCTCATTTTCAATTTAAGTTTCCCTTATAGAAGTGTATGCATTCTGGGTTTCTTTTTATTAATATTTGCATAGAATATATTTTTCTATTTTATATTTAACCAACTCTGTCCTATTTAAATCAAGTATCTTATAGAAACAGTTTCTTCCTTGTTCAATTCAGCGTGATAGTCTCTGCCTTTTCTTAGATATGTTGAAATTTATTATAATTATTTTTGTGGCTGCATTTAGTTCTACTAGTCCGTTTTTCTTTATATTTGTCATGATTCTGCTTTTCTCTTCTTCCTTTGCTGCCTTTTATCTGGTAACTATTATTTTGTGTCCATTTTAATCTATTTTCTTTTAATTCTAGTTTTTGTATTTTTAGTGGTGGTCTGGGTATCACCATACATATTTATAATTTATCAGCCTTTTCAGAACTCATACTGTAAAAGGAATGTGAAAATGCAAGACTTATGCAGCAGATCCAATATTAGTGATACTGTTATTTACATCTAATCTAATCTAATCTAATCTAATCTAATCTAATCTAATCTAATATATAATAAAGTATGGGCTTATATATAACTTCACATTATAATGTTATAATTTTAAACTGTTACTTGTTTTAATAATAAAGAGGATAAAGATGGTATTTGTATATTTTTTATATTTATTCATACATTTTCTGTTTCTTCTTTCTTGTAAATCTGAGATTATACTTTGTGCCATTTTATTTCAGCTTCAACAACTTCATTTAGTTTTTTTTTTTTAATACTTTAGGCTTTATAAAGTTAGATTCTCTCTGGTCATGTTTACCTAAACATATCTTAATCTTTGTTTTGGAAAGTATTTCATATACTTGTTTTGTTCTTTGTAGAGTTGTACCCTACCACATGCTGTAATTCTATACTAGAAAGGAAGAAAGGAGCCCTCGTCTTTCTGGTACACTGTTAGCATTTTCTTACTTAACTTCTCCCATGTCTGGGTAAAGCAGCCAAAATTTGTTGTTGTTATATTTCCAGAGCACACAAGCATTTAATTCAAATAACTGGAATTGGAACAGAAAAAAATATTGGGGATGTTTTTGGGGTTAGAGTTAGTAGAGTTGTACTGGCAATGCTTTCTTGAAAAAAAAAGTAAGGAGTCTGGTTGCTGGAAGAATTATTTTTGCATAGTAAGTGTTATTAACATGAAACTAAAACCAAATTATTATTCGACAAACTTATTTCAGGTCTACTATGTGCAAGGAAGTCTGGTAGATACTGAGTAAAAATTAGGAAAGATCATTACATTGAATATCTTTATAGATAATTAATTTGTAATATAATTTAGAGGCTTGAGGCATAAGGAGAGAAAAAAATCCTTTACTATTATTACTCTTACTAGACTTACCCAGTCCTTTTATTCCTCAAAGATCTCTTGCCTTGACCATCAGAGCTAAAGGTTCCAATGTAAGGAGTGCTTCCCAGCCACTTTTAAACTTTCAAATGCTCAAAGAATATGCTTGTTGACCTATGAAAGAGCTTGTTCTTGGATTTCATATATGACTATCATATTTTTAAACTAATTAATATCTTTGTTAGTTTTTCTAATGTTTTTACAGGCATTTTTGTCTTTTACATTTACAATACAGTAAGTCATAATGTGAAAGGTACAGCGAATAGGATATGCCTAAAATTAGGGAAGTAAAGTTATTTCATTTCTTACAGAAACTGACTTTGCAGTAAGTCATTAGGGCACAGTAAATTCCTCAATAAAATCTATAAAGTTTAAATCAGAACACAAAGAAACCGAGAGTTATTTTAAAACTCACTGTTCACATAAATATATACAACGATTATTTGTCAATTAAAAATAAATGAAACATTAATTTAAAAATCACCAAGTCCCCAAACTCCAAAAAAAAAGCAAGACCTAAACAAAAAAGCAAAACTCAAATAGGTAAAAGTCATCATCAGTAAATAGAGAAGACAAAAAAATAAGTTTAATTTTAAGGAAACCTCAGAACTATTTCTCTTCATGTATGTCAAAAACAATTCTCTTTTTTTCAGAGCAAATACATTAGCTATGCAACCCATTACTTTAGTAATTTGAAGCTCACAACAGATAAGGAGATGGAAATGGGTGGATAATCTCATCCAGAGAAGAAATTCACAGTGTAACTCTTCTAATTTAACATAATACTTCAAGGAAAAGACAGAACAGAAGAATCATAATCATATCACTAGTCCTTTACTTTGGCCTGTACTTTACATAAACCTCAACAAATTGATTTTTCTACTGCCAATCAGGGTCTCAAAAGATAGCTTTATGGTGTGGGTTTCATTAATGTTCATCTAAAAATAAGAATTAAATAGGAGCTGGACAAAATTGGGATTATGCACAGCAGTGTTTTTAGGAAATAAATGATGATTTTATCTTTGTATCTTCATCAACTAAAAAGAAGAAGAAGAAAAAAAAAGGAATCCAGAAGAGGCAGTAAGCTTTTGACTAGAGCAGTTATGTTAAAAACTTTTAGTACTCTTTTATAGTCTTAACACATGATTGAGTACCACAAAAGCTTTTATTCAAATGAATTATGTCCGTTAATATCTTTTGTTTTGGAAATTAAAACAAAATTTTAACTATACATTTGTTTAAAATTGATAATGTTGATTATGATAACATAAATATATATTTTAAATAAAATTACTATATATATATTTTTTTGAGACGAGGTCTCCCTTTGTTGCCCAGGCTGTAGTGCAGTGGCACAATCCCGGCTCACTGCAAGCTCTGCCTCCTGGGTTCACGCCATTCTCCTGCCTCAGCCTCCGGAGTAGCTGGGACTACAGGTGCCTGCCACCACGCCCGGCTAACTTTTTGTAGTTTTTAGTAGAGACGGGGTTTCACCATGTTAGTCAGGATGGTCTTGATCTGATCTCGTGATCTGCCCACCTCGGCCTGCCAAAGTGCTGGGATTACAGACGTGAACCACCGCACCTGGCCCAAAATTACTATTTTTGAAGTAAGTGAAACATAATTAGTGAAAAATAATGTTAAGATATTTTTGCAGGCTGAGTGTGGTGGCTCATGCCTATAATCTCAGTGCTTTGAGAGGCTGAGGTAGGTGGATGCCTTGAGCCCAGGGGTTCCAAACCAGCTGGATAACATGGTTAAGCCTCATCTCTACAAAACACACAAAATGTGCTGGGCAAGGACATACATGTCTGTAGTCCAGCTATTTGGGAGGCTGAGTGGGGAGGATCACTTGAGGCTGGGAGGTCAAGGCTGCAATGAGCAGTGATTGTACCACTGCACTGCAGCCTGGGTGACACAGTAACACCCTGTCTCCAAAAAAAAAAAAAAGATATCGCAAATCTCTTTCATATCTGGCATAATAGCCTATGTTGCTATGATCTGAGTGTTTCTGCTTCCCACAAAATTCATTTATTGAAAACTAAAGCCCAATGTAATAGTAGTATGAGAGGGGACATTTGGGAGGGTGATAAAGTCATCACCTAATCACCTTAACCACAGTTCTTATGAAGGAAATTGATGCTTGTGTAAAGGAAGCCCTGGATAGATCCCTTGCCCCTTCTTCAACACGAGGGCATAGCTAGAAGATGCTGTCTATGAGGAACAAGCTTTCAATGGACACCAAATCTGCCAGTGCTTTGATCTTGGACTTCCCAGACTCCAGAACCATGAAAAATCAATGTTTTTTTTTGTTTGTTTGTTTATAAGACGCCCAGTTTATGGTATTTTATTATAGCAACTCAAATGAACTAATAAGACACATAGCTTTTCTTATTTGTTTTTGGATTCAACCTGCTGTAACATGTTATTTTGGTTGAAAAACGTGAAGAAAATCTGGCCCTACACAGATACGTATTTGGAAATGGGTAAATTATTTCAATAACCTTTTCAGATATTTTAGAATATTCTTCTTTGATTCTACATCAAAATGCAAAGGTAGTAATTCTTGTGTCAATTACTATATGGAGTATTAAATAATATCAATGTACTTTCTGTACACTGTTACCTGAAAGTCTTCTATTTATTTTTTGTACTCTGATTTTATCATTTACCAATGCAGTATTTTGTTATATCATTCATTAGTCATTTGGAAAATACTTGTTCACTGAGTAAAGAAAGTTTTACAAATGTTGGTACATTTCATAATATACATCAAATATCAAAATGTCACCTTCATTATATCACCTCTGATCTCATCAGAATATTTTATATCTATTGAGAAACTGTTAAGCTCATGGTAATAAATACACACTCTCCTAGATTCAATTTTTTGCTTGAAATCGTGGCAACTACCCTGTCACTTGCCTTCTTTCACATGCCAAGCTCACCCTGTTCATTTTTGAGAAAATGTCTACTAGAGGCTCAAGTCTGAATAACCATAGTTTGTCTGTCATTCTATCAAGTAATAACAGTCTTTTATGAAAAAAATTTCTTGCTATGGCTTAAACAATCGCACAAGTACTCAAATTTTTATACAAGATTTCTGTGAGAGACAACCCTTCTAGTTTCCTTTATAGCTGTGATGGTTAATACTGAGTGTCAACTTGATTGGATTGAAGGATGCAATATTGATCCTGGGTATGTCTGTGAGTGTGTTGCCAAAGGAGATTAACATTTGAGTCAGTGGACTGGGGAAGGCAGACCCACCTTTAATTGGGTGGACACAATCTAATCAGCTGCTAGCAAATATAAAGCAGGCAGAAAAACGTGAAGAGTCAAGACAGGCCTAGCCTGCCAGCCTACATCTTTCTCCCATGCTGGGTGCTTCCTGCCCTCGATCATTGGACTCCAAGTTCTTCAGTTTTGGGACTCAGACAGGCTTTCCTTGCTCCTCCACCTGTAGACAGCCTATTGTGGGACCTTGTGATAGTGTAAGATAATACTTAATAAACTATCCTGTGTGTGTGTGTGTGTGTGTGTGTGTGTGTTGATATTTTCAATGTCCAGGACTAGATAGAATTGGTTTCTTTGGTGACTAGAGGATAGCAAATCTAAAACACATAACCCTGGTTATTCTCAAAGACTTTGACACAGATTTTCAGAATAAAAAGATGATTTGAGATGTTGATTTTTGTTTTCCTGCTCTAGTCCACAAATGTTCACTGTGTAGTTTGGGATTCCTAGGGATTCTTTAGCATGTTTTTTTTCTTTTTTTTTGGACATAGAAAAAAATAAAGATAAAGCTATTTTAATAATAGAACTATTAAGAACAGATAAAGCTACTTTAATAATAATGCTAAGACATCATTTGTTTTTTCAGTGTGTTCACAATACTTTGAGGATGGAAAAGCAAAGGTCGGTAAAACTGCTTCTGGGAGCTTAACAAAAATCAAAGCAGTGACTCAAAACTGTGTAAGTAGTCATTGCTTTCTTCAAAATCATGCCCTTGCAATGGAAAAAAAATGAAAATTTCAACTGTGGATGTCTTTAATGAAGCAGTAAATATATTGATTTTAATAAATCTTAATCCTCGAGTACAAACATTTTGAATTTTCTGTGCAATTAAGTGGAAATGTTTTTGCTGTAATTTAAGCATTTTACCTGTTGTATTAGTCAGGGTTCTTTTAGAGGGACAGAACTAATTTTATACATATATATATATATAAAATAAATATAAAATATATATATATAAAATATATATATAAATATATATAAAATATATAAATATATATAAAAATATATATAAAATATATAAATATATATAGGATATATATATCCTATCTATATCTATATCATATATGTATATTTATATATGAGAGTTTATTACAGGAGAGAGAGAGCTGTGGAGAAGTGCCACACTTTAAAACCATTAGATCCCACAAGAATTCACTATCATGAGAACAGCATGAGGAAAATGGCCCCCATGATCCAATCACCTCTAACCATGTCCCTCCCCTGATATGGTGAAATAACAATTCAAGATAAGATTTGGGTGGGGACACAGGGCCAAAAAATATCATTCTTCCCCAGCTCCTCCCAAATCTCATGTCTTTCTTGCAGTTCACAATGAACCATGCGTTCCCAACAGTCCCCCAAAGTCTTCACTCATTCCAGCATTAACTCAAAAGACTAAGTTCAAAATCTCATCTGAGGCAAGGCAAGTCCTTTCTGCTATGAGCCTGTAAAATCAAAAGCAAGTTAGTTACTTCCAAGATACAATGGGGGTACACGCAAATACTCCTATTCCAAATGAGAGAAATTGGCCAAAAGAAAGGGGCCACAAGCCCCATGCAAATCTGAAGTCTGGCAGAACAGTCATTAAATCTTAAAACTTCAAAATAATTTCCTTTGACTCCGGGTCTCACATCCAGGGGATGCTGATGCATGGTGTGGGCTCCCAAGGCCTTGCACAGCTCCACCCCTGTGGCTTTTCAGGATACAGTACCTGTAGCTGCTTTCACAGGCTAGCATTGAGTACCTGTGGCTTTTCCAAAGGCACAGTGCAAGCTGTCGGTGGAACTACCACTCTGGGGCCTGGAGGCTGGTGGCCCTCTTCTCACGGCTCCACTAGGAATGCCCCAGTGGGGAATCTGGGGCCCCAATGCTACATTTTCCCTTTGCACTACCCTATGAGACATTTTCACAAGGGCTCTGCCCTTGCAGCAGAGTTCTGCCTGAATATCCAGGCATTTTTATACATCTTCTGAAATCTAGGCAGAGTCTCCCAAACCTCAGCTCTTGCCTTCTATGCACCTACAGGCCCAACACCATGTGGAAGTCACCAAGTCTTGATGCTTACACCCTCTGTAGCCATGGCCTGAGTTGCATCTTGGCACCTTTAAGCCACAGCTGGAACTGAAGCGACTGGGATGCAGGGCACCCAGAGGCTGCACAGAGCAGTGGGGACCTGGGCCTTGCCCACAAAACCATTTTTCCCTCCCAGGCCTCTGGGCTTGTGATAGGAGGGGCTGCCATGAAGATCTCTGAAATTCACTGGAGACATTTTTCCCATTGTCTTGGCAATTAACATTCTGCTCCTTATTACTTACGAAAATTTTTGCCTCCATGATCCAATCACCTCCAACCAGTTCCCTTGCCTGATATGTAGGGATTACAATTTGAGATGAGATTTGGGTGGCGACACAGAACCAAACCATGTCATGAATCATTTCTTTTTACAGTGTATTCACATCTTCTATGCTCCCTGCCTGTTAGGCACTTAGTAGTTCTCTCACTATCAGATCAACTGTGGTGGTATTAGAGTGTTTATGTTAAAAAAAACATTATTTTATTTAGTAATAGCCTCAAAGTGTAACAGTAGTGATGCTGGCATATTTTTATACTTTATTATTAGTTGTTGTTGTTAATCTCTTACTGTGCTTATTATAAATTAAACTTTATCATTGGTATCTAATGTGAACCCAAAAGTATCTGAGACAGGTCTCAATCAATTTAGAAAGATTGTTTTGCTAAGGTTAAGAATGCGCCTATGACATAGCCTCAGGAATTCCTGATGACATGTGCCCAAGGGGGTCAGGGCACAGCTTGGTTTAATACATTTTAGGGAGACATGAGACATTAATCAATATGTGTAAGATGTATATTGGTTCGATCTGGAAAGGCAGGACAACTTGAAGCTGGACACGGGGCCTCCAGGTCATAGGTAAGTAGAAACAAAATGTTGCATTGTTTTCAGTGTCTGATTAGACTTTCACTGAATGCATAATTTACATGTGAGAGGAGGGTAGAGGAATAGTCACTTATGCCTTAGTCTGGCTCAGTGAGACAATAGGGCAGAAGAAGCAATCAGATATGTATTTGTCTCACATGAGCAGAGGGATGACTTTGAGTTCTGTCTATCCTTTGTTCACAAGAAATTTGCTTGTGGGCAAATTGTGAGAGATTGTAGCTATCTTATTTAGGAATAAAATGGAAGGCAGGTGTGCTGATGCACTTCCCAGCTTGACTTCTCTTTGGCTTAGTGACTTTGGGGTCCTGAGACTAATTTTCCTTTCACAGTTAAACATTAGGAAAAACTATAGTATCTATAAGATTCAATACTATTTGTAGTTTCATGCTTCCACTGGAAGTGTCGGCATGTACTCCCATGGATAAAGGGAGGCATTAAATAGCTAAATTGAACGATGACCAAAAAACAAACCTTACTTATGTGCTTTAATGTTATTTTACTGAAAGAACAATGATCACATAGCCATTGTTTCCAGGACTTGTGATTTGTGCCTGATCCTTGCATAATTAATACCCTTCAAGAAATCCTTCAATAAACCCTTTCAAGGAATCCCCTTTCAAGAAATCCCTTTCAAAATCCCCTTTCTTCAAGGTTTCCCTGAGTGCATGATTAATTATATATGGTCAACTTACTTATAAGAGATCTGTAAAATTATTTCTAACATGTCCATGGCTTTAGAATCTTGTATTTGGCATCATGTGGGAAGTTAATTTCAATAGAATTTATGAAAAGCCAGGCATAATAATATCAAATGAGTTAAGAAGTGTGGTTTCTGAAATAAATGACACAGAAAACAGATACATTCCTTTAATATTGACTAGTTTTCTTAATAAATTAAACCTTACATAAGTTTCAATATAAAAAATATGCAAAAATACTCAGGGCAATTGTAGGGAAGAGGAAGTGATGCAGTGGGCATAGATCTTGAGTTAGCACAGCATGTTGGTCACCTATTGCCATAATAGTGCTGTGGAATGAACCATCTCAATATCCAATGGCTTACAAAAACAAAGACTTATTTCTCTTGCTCAGAATGTTTTGGGTCAGCAGGATTAATTCAGCTCCAAACTATAGATTCATTGGGCTTGTTTACAGGTTGACGACTGAATGAAGACATATTTCTACCTTTTTTTTTTTTTAACCATTGTTACCTGGGACATGCTATCCTCATGGGTTATGGAAGAAGTCCAAGAGCCAAGGCAAATGAAGCAAGTACAGTTTGGTCTAATGCTTATAGTGCACCCACTAAACTTAATTGTCCCAAGCAAATCACATGGCCAAACCTTAGCTCATTGGTGCAGAAAAGTATACGTCACCAACAGAGGGATAATACTGCAAAATTACATAGCAAAGGCTGTGGATATGTACTCTTAGTGCATGGAGATAAAGAATCTGTACTTCTCCCTTCTATCCCAAAATAAATAAAGAGAATTGAGGAGTGTAGTTATTTGGCTGTCTTATGAGAATTGAGGTTTGCAAGGTCCAAAAACAAAGCAAAAAAAAAAAAAAGATGAAGAAGAAAAAGAAAAAAGAAAAAACATGGCACCAAGGGCTGAGGAAAATGTTCTTAACTTCTTGCTGTGGGATGAATTGTGCCCCCCAACAAGATGTGTTCAAGTCCTAATCCCAAGTACCTGTGAATATGACTTTATTTAGAAATAGTACATTTGCAGCTGTAATAAGATGGCATCATTAGAGTGGGGTCTAATCCAATCTGTCTAGCGTCTCTGTAAGTAATGGAAAATGCCATGTGAGGACAGAGGGAGAGATTAAAGTGGAGCAGGGGCAAGCCTAAGAGCCCTAGAGATTATTGAAAACTACCAGATGCTAAAAAGAGGCAAGAAAGGATTCTCCCCTCTAGGGAGAGAGCCATGGCACTGACAACACTTTGATTTTGGACTTTTAGTTTCCAGAACTGTAAGACAATAAATTTCTGCTGTTTTAAGCCACTCAGTTTGTGGTACTTTGTTACAGCCACCCTAGGAAACTAATATACCCTGTAATAACCACTTCCCTTGACATAGCCTGATGAGGAGGTAAATATATTGCATTAGCTTGGCAATAGTATCTCTCTGGTGCTGCTCAGATAATATAAACCAACAATTCTGGACTACAAAGAAGTTGGAGTGAGTGCGAGATAGACAGCAATGGTGCTGGCTTGGGAAAAGGCTCCTTGAAATTACAAGGATGCCATATATCAAAAGGGTCTTCTTGACCCTGAATGCTGCAGGATATTGGTAACTTAAAGTGACTGAAATTTGTGGCAAAGTGGCAAAAGTGATGAATATAGTTGATGTTTGTGATGTAGCCACTAAATGGGTTTTAGTGACATTTGATGACAATAATTATTAGAGTGCTACAAGATGCATGGATGAAAACTTCCTAAGCCCTATCTCCCTCTTCCACCTCTTAATAGTTACCAAGTTGTCAAAGGGACTGTGGATAGTTGGCATTTTTTCATGCAGATCATTGGGCTTTTTTGGGGGATAATTGTTATGTTTTCTACACTGTCTTGTTTGAATTTATCCTGATAATAGGTGCCATGAATAACTTTTACATTTATAGTATTCCTACTGATTTTCATGAAGATTCATTGGGAATCTAACCTTTAGTTTTTAGTTCTAGTTTTATTGTAAACATTCATACTATTTTCTGAAGCTAACTTGTAAAGGAAGTTCAATGATAGTACTACTTACTAAATTTCCTCCTCAGGTAATATAATTTAGAGGATTATTTTCCAAGTAGGTCTATTTTAGAAATAATATTCTAGAGAAATGGATTCATAAGGGTAACATAATGTTATGCTGCCACTTTGCTTTCCCATTGGAAGGCTTGTTTAGATCTCCAATCAAAAGCCAGTGGTGTTTCCTAACGTTCGTATTTAATATAATACTGAATGAGAATAACTTAAATTGCATTAATTTTTTTCATTTCTTGTTATACCTACATAGTCTGTTAGAACTGATAACTGAACATAGTCTGTTAGAACTGATAAGTGCTAAACTTTGAGGGAAAGGAGAGAGTCAAATACATGGTGCTTAGAAATGGCATATATATTTTTTTCTCAAAACCAGTTGTCAGTAAGAAATGACTCAAATAGAGTTTGGTTCTGTAGAAACCTTTTTTCCCTTAAATTCAATGCAAATATCTTCTAAATTTGGGGGAAAGTGACCTATGAATGACAAAAGATTTCCATTGCATTATTTCATTTTACTTTTATAAACATTTTAAGGAGAGGAAATGGAAAATGATATCTCTATTTTTGGAAGATAAACTAAGTGGTGAAGATTCTAGGATTCTTTTCCAGGATCACATTGGTAGTTAGGGTCATTGCAGGATGAGGATTAGAATTCATGTTTTATTCACTCACTTTTCATTTATTTATTCAATTGAGATATTTAATGCAGAGGACTGCTATTTTCTACTCTCATCGTAATGACATCTACTTTAGATTAAGATGAATATTTTGCTTGGGAGTGTGGGTTTTTACACATGGAACTTTAAAAATAGAAAGATGTTGATTTTCATTTAAAAAATCCAGTAGAGAGCTAGAGAGAGGATAAGAGAGCAATGAAAGGGAGAGAGAGAAAAAGGGAGAACAGAATAGCCCATATCCCAAAGAAAATAGGTGAGATGTTTTCTTAAGTTCTACTCGCAAAAATAAAGACAATTCTATAGTAAGAATGAATAGTCATTACCACTTCATTACTATGCAATCGAAAGAATATAAATCATGGGTAATCCTCTTCCGAATGGAACAGATTTGCAGAACTTTTTATCTTGAATTCTGTGCAGTGTATCTTTTTTTCAGCTCCTTAACTGTGGAGCTACTAAAGTAACTAGGCCAAAAATCATACAAAAATATAGTGTCTTGTTCTTTATTACTCTATCTAATCTCTCTTCCTCTCCCTCTCTCTCTCTCTCTCTGTGTGTGTGTGTGTGTGCATCTCTCTCTCTCTCTCTGTCTCTCTCAATTTGTGTTGATGTTTGTTTTGGAAAGAAGAAAAAAACAAATTTGTAAGCCTAGACTCTGTATTTCATTTTTGATGCCTAAGTAGTTTGAGTTAATAATGAACATTTCATAAGAAATTACTAAGGACCTTAGTTCGGGTGCAACATAGATACAAACAAAATGAATGAAAAATAGAAGAGAAAAAAAGTAAAACATCACAAAGTTAATAGATTTTGACATAACAAACATCATAAAAATGTTCTTTGTGGTGTATTTTAAATAATTTATAAATTGATATAGAGAACTGTAGGCCTGGTGGCTCAGAGGAAAGCATAAAATAAAATAGGGCATCCAATGAGTCTGTTTACTGAATATCTTTGTGCTAAATATAATATGAGTATAAGTTAAACAAAGGAAGGAGGTGGGGGAACTTTTAAATTTTTCAAATTTTAATTTTCAGGTAGACAACATTGGTGGCATGAGAGGGATATAGGTAGATATTTGTAGTTGTAGCATAATCCAAATTGGCTTAAACTTCAACAAACTTTCTCTGCTAATAAAATAGCATATGACAGATACTTAAGAGAGGGTTTCTACTAAGGATATAAAAGCTCACCCTACCCCGGGGATGTTTTAGTTCATTTTCTGCTGCAATATGAATACCACAGATAGAGTAACTTATAAAGAAAAAAGGTTTATTTGGCTTATAGTTCTGGAGACTTGGAAGTCCAAAGAGCGTAGTGCTGGCATCTGGTGAGGGTCATTCCATGGTGGAAGGGTAAAAGTGAGCACATGAAACAGACAGGAAAAAGCGGTGAAACTCCTGTAAAAAGCAACCCACTTGAGTGACAATGGCATTAATCCATTCATGAGAGCAGAGCTGAAGTAATTACAGAGCAGTGAACTTGTAATATTGGGATGATGAGAAACGCTGGGTTTTCCTCTCTGCATTTTATTCTTCTGGATTGTGACCCTGTAATTTTTCACTTCATTTTTAAGCTTCCTAAAACTTTCAAAAAGATAGATTTCCTTTTGTTCATGTTTTAGTTGTTCTCAGCAGGAGAGTTGTTACAAATTTCCTATCCTGCCTTACTATAGAAAAAGTTTTTCTTAGTGTTTTAAATCTTTCTTTATCAATGATTCATTAAAACCCTATATACAAGGATTTATGAGTGCAACTGATACTAAATAACAGTTTTACAGTGATACTAACATTCTTTTGAAATACCCACTTTTGGAAAATAATACATCGTAGCTTTAGGTTGTAAAAACAATGCAATTTGGTGAAAGATTGAGTGTATTTGTAGGGCTTAGGATAGAGATGATGAAAATGCATTCTGCATCAGTGGACAATTTATATTTACTGTTAATTGAGCACATTTTTTTCCCATTTCAAAAATAACATCCACTGTGGGCGGCAAGCCACCCAGGTGCTGAGGCAAGAGACTGAGGACACGAGCTGTTCCAGTATAATAAAATATAAGAATAGTTATACCAGATATAGATCTTAGATATGATTATATATGAATATCATTAAGCATTAGTTGGTAGCAATTACTCTTTATTCCAATATTATAATAATCCTCACTCGATAATCATAACCTTGGAAAAACCAGGCCGTACAGAGATAGGAGCTAAGGGGACATAGTGAGGAGTGACCAGAAGACAAGAGCATGAGCCTTCTGTTACGCCCAGACAGGGCCACCGGAGATCTCCTTGGTCTAGCGGTAACGCCAGCATCTGGGAAGACGCCCGTTGCCAGGCGAACCGTGGTCCGTGGTCTAGCGGTAGCCTAAGTGTCAAGGAAAAACACCCACTACTTAGCAGACCGGGAAAGGGAGTCTCCCTTTCCCTGGGGGAGTTCAGAGAAGACTCTACTCTCCACCTCTTGTGGAGGGCCTGACATTAGTCAGGCTCACCTGTAGTTATCCGGAGGCCTAACCATCTCCCTGTGATGCTGTGCTTCAGTGGTCACGCTCCTAGTCCGTTTTCATGTTCCATCCTGTACACCTGGCTCTGCCTTCTAGATAGCAGTAGCAAATCAGTGAAAATACTAAAAGTCTCTAATAAGCAGAAATAAAGGTGTAAGTTGTCTTTCTCTCTGTCTCCTGTCTCTGCCTTGGCTGCCAGGCAGGGAAGGGCCCCCTGTCCAGTGGACACGTGACCCACGTGGCCTTATCTATGATTGGAGATGGCTCACTCTCCTTATCCTGCCCCTTTGTCTTGTATCCAATAAATATCAGTGCAGCGTGGCATTTGGGGCCACTACCGGTCTCCGTGACTTGGTGGTAGCGGTCCCACGGGTCCAGCTGTCTTTTATCTCTTTGTCTTGTGTCTTTATTTCTACACTCTCTTGTCTCCGCACACGGGGAGAGACCCACTGACGCTGTGGGCCTGGACCCTACAATCCACTCTCTGCACCTTGTAAACTTTAAAGTTTTATCACTTAATACTTATGTGAGAGTCCTCAAAATTTATTATATAGGAATAGTCACACATATTTATTCAGTAGCACCTTGTTTTTAACTGTCTTTTGTTATTAAGCATTTATCTCACTCTATTATAATTAGATAAAAAAATATTGACTAGAAAATATGTCTTATGTATCTTTGTGACCACATTCTTAACAGAGCCCTACTCTAAGTTTATTAAATAAATAAAGGAGTGATGAATGTATTCATACAAAAATAGTGAGATGTTGTGCTAATTTTTCTAATCTCAAAATCAGACTTTTTTTCTTTCCAACTTTTATTTCAGGTTAAGGGTGTACATGTGCAGGTTTTTTACATGGGAAAATTGTATGTTGTGAAGGTTTGGTAAACAGACTATTTCATCATGCAGATAATAAGCATGGTACCCTACAGGTAGTTTTTCAGTTTTCACCTTCCTCCCACCTTCCATCCTTAAGTAGGCCCCAGTCTCTATTGTTTCCTTCTTTGCGTCCATGTGTTCTAAATATTTAGCTCCCACTTATAAATGAGAACATTTTGTATTAGGTTTTTCTTATCCACATTAATTTGCTAAGGATAATGGCCTCAGTTCCATCCATGTTGCTACAAAGGATATGATCTTGTTAGTTTTTATGGCTGTGTAATATTCTATGGTATATACATATATACCACATTTTCTTCATCAAATCCCCGATTGATGGGCATTTAGGTTGATTTCATATTATTTTAAAATTTACATATATAGCTCTTAATCTATGTAAAATTTACATATATAGCCTTTAAATATAAAAGTCTTAAAGTTATAAATATATATATGGAAAATATATTTATAAATACTTATATAAAATAATATATAAGTATATATAGAAACAAATATATAATTTGAATGAATGTCAAGTGACAATTTAAAACTACAACATTTCTATCTGTTAATCTATATATTATGCTCATACATACAAAAACATGTTTATATTACACACATGTATGCATATATTCATGGTGGGTTCTGATGAACAATATATAAACCATTCTTCATGTACATTTTTGCATCTTTTATATAAATAGAAGCAATGGATATGCCTCTATTTTAGCAAATATTAGCTGGCAATAAAAGGATTTTATATATATGGCATTGGTTTCTAAGAGTTTGCTTCAAAATCTCCTGTCAAGTGTGGGAGATACCAAATTCTTCTAAAAATTGTGCTCAAGTTTTATAAGATATTTTTTATTGCAACCAATAACACCTTAACTGATCCAGCTAACTGGTAAGCACCAGTGGCTTAAGATTGTGTATTTATAAGGACTTCAGGTTTAATTCACCATAGGAATTCTAGCACTGTATAGAGGAGTTCCTCAAGGTTTTGGCACTACTGACCTATTAGGAGAATACAGAAACTGTATTGCTTTAAAAAAAATGGTATGCTTTGAACATTATTTTAATTCAAAATATTTTAGACTTTCATAAATATTCTGAGAATGATATTATACTATTATGACTACTTGTATAACCATTACATAATGTATGCAAATTTGAACTGTCGGGAACCAATCCTCTGTGGGTCTCTCAATCTTCTGCACATCTTGTGAGCACAGGCACTGACTGCCTTTGTGCTAGACTATCTTTTTAAGGTTATTTTTATAGCAAAAATTTCTTGGAAGACAGAGATATTGTCTCTTTCCAAAGCATAAGGCAGCATGCTTACTGCTTCTTACAAAAAGATTCAAGTACCCTCAGCTCAGACACAATATGTTAAGCAAACACCCATAGTCAATGTGGTATTTTTTCACTTGCTTTCATAATAGAGGCTAAGAAAAACAGGTTATTTTTTCTAGCATTATGGCTAAGCAAGATAATGCAAAATGGCTATAACCAGTAAAATGTAAGAGGAAGTCCATAGGAGCTTCTTCAATATATTTTTTGGATTGTTAATGAGAAGAACAGAAGTTACTGGTGAGTCCTGACTCTGCAGAGCCATCTTTGTGCTATTAGATACCAAACATAAGGACAAAATGCCAACATGCTACATGTGATATAATATGAAGATGGGAAAGGACTAGCTTTTGGAGGTACCATTGAACAGTTGAACTAATCTCATTAGTAGCTACCTGATAGACTTCTTACAGTATAAGAAGGAATAAATCTTTCACCCAGAAGTTATCAATTTAAAAATTTAAATCTATAGTAAAGTTAAAAGTATTATAAATGTAAACATGTATATACTGAATATATTATAGCTAAAGCCAATATGCGTATTTTTTCAATTTTGCAAAATTTGTTTGCTATCTAGCTCATACATGTTTACTCTGAAAATTTGCTTTTGCATGTACACACATACATGCATATAATCGTCCTTATTATAAATTATTTAAAAGTAAATTTCAGGTATCATGACACATTACACCTAGCATGTCACCGTTTACATCTGAAGAATAAAGACTTTTTTTATATAAAACCACAACATTGTTGCTATACCCAAGCAATTTATTGATGGTGAGTAGCATTATCTAATACATTGACCATGTTTACATTTCCCTAATTTGTCTCCAAATGTCTTTTTCCTAGTATTTTATCAGAGGTCATGTTTCTTTAGTCTCTAAATCTAGAACGGTCCTAATACTTTTAAAAAATATTTTTCATGACATTGATCATTTAGAAGATAGTCAAATTATATTTAAAAGTGTCACAAAGCTGCATTTATCTCATTACTTATTTTGGTTAGATTCATATTAAATATATTTGGCAGGAACACTATATTAGGTTTTTGTACACTATTTGGATATCTGTTTTGTACACTATTTGTTTACAAATGCATTATTTGTATTTCCCATTGTATTACATCAGAAACATGTGTTTGCCTCACTGAAAGAAATGCTATATTTGTTCAATTGGGTAAAATATCAGAAACAATTTTTTACTTTGTAATAAATTATTTGCAATGTTTTATTTTATTACCATGTAGATATCTTTGTTTTTAATAATTTAAAAATTTATTGAGATATAATTAACATATTATACAATTTATCCTTTAGTGTACAATTAAATGATTTTTAGTATATTCACAGACATGCAGTCAATGAGAAAATATTTTCATCACCTCAAAAAGAAATCCCATACCTTTTAGCTATCAACCCCTCTTCCCTTTCCTACTTGAAGCAACCACTAATCTACTGTCCCTAGAGATTTGTCTATTCTGGACATTTCATATGAATGAAATTATATAATCTATGGTCTCTTGTGAATAGCTTCCTTCATTTGCAGGATATTTTCAAAATCCACCTATGTTGCAGCATATTACAGTAATTCATTTATTTTTATTGCTGAACACCATTTCATTATATGGATATGCCACATTTTGTCCATCCACTTGTCAGTTGATGGACATTTGGGTTGTTTCTAACTTTTTATTTTTATGAGTAATGGTGCTATAAACATTGACATACAAGTTTCTGTGTGGACATATGTTTTCATTTCTCTTGGGTATATACATAGGATTAGATTTGCTGGGTCATAAATTAATTCTTTGTTTATCTTTTGTGAGAAACTGCCAGTGTATGTTTTCCATAGCAGCTGCATCTGGACTGTCAATCTTATTCTACTGATTTTTAAATCTGTCCTTATGCCAGTACTATACCATCTTGAACACTGTTGTTTTGTAGTGTTTTCAAATTGGTAAGCCTGAATCCTCCAACTATTTACTTCTTTTTCAAAATTGCTTTGGCTATTCTGGGTTTCTTACAATTCCATATGAATTTAGAGTCAACTTATTAATTTCTACAAATGAGTCATTTGAAATTATTATAGGAATTTTAGATCAATTTTGTGAGTATTGCCGTCTTAAGACTATTAAGTCATTTAATTTGTGAATGAGGATGTCTTGTTAATTAGACGTCTTCGGCCTTTCACAATAGTGTTTTGTAATTTTCAGAGCATAAGTTTTGTACTTTAACAAATATTTTAAAGTATTTTATTGGTTTTGATGTTGTAAATGGAATTGTTTTCTTAATTCCACTTTTGGGATATTCCTTGCAACTGTAAAGAAATATAATTGATTCTCATATACTGTACCCTTGCTTATCTCATTTATTCTAATAATTGTTTTGTGAATTCCTTAGGATATATCTATATACAAGACAGTGCCATCTGCCAATAGAGTTGTATTTTTTTATACCGATCTGGATGCCTTTAAAAAATTTTTCTTGTCTAGTTGCAATCAGCCACTCTTGCACAGTTAAGTATGGCCTTAACTGTGGCTTTTTTTTTTTTTTTTTATAAATGGACTTTATCAGGTTAAGAAGTTTCCTTTCAATTTCCAGTTTGTTGAGTGTTTTTGCCACAAAAGAGTAATAGATGTATTTCAGTTACTTTTCCACCTCCATTCTCACACTGTCGCCCAGGCTGGAGTGCAGTGGAGCGATCTCGGCTCACTGCAAGCTCCGCCTTCTGGATTCATGCCATTCTCCTGCCTCAGTCTCCCAAGTAGCTTGGACTACAGGTGCCCGCCACCACGCCCGGCTATTTTTTTTTTTTTTTTTTTTTGTATTTTTAGTAGAGACGGGGTTTCACTGTGTTAGCCAGGATGGTCTTGATCTCCTGACCTTGTGATCTGCCCGTCTGGGCCTCCCAAAGTGCTGGGATTACAGGCGAGAGCCACCGCACCTGGTCACGAATTGATTTTTGAATGTTAAGGTTTCGCAGGTTGTATCCTCATTTTCATTCATCTTCAAAGTGTTTTCTGATTTCCCTTTTGCTTTCTTTTTCACCCATTGGTTATTTAGCAGTGTTATTTAATGAAAAACACATTTGTGAGTTTCCCAAATATTTCTTTTCTGTTACCGATTTCTAATTTTACTTCCATGTTTTTAAAGACTACACTTCATATTATTTTTATCCTTTTTAATTTAATGAAGTTTGCTTCATAGCCTAGCATGTGGTTGATCGGGGAGGATGCTCCATGTGCACTTGAGACAAATATATCTTTTTATATTTTGTAGTGACTGGAAGCAGCATGTTACAGATATCTATTAGGACTAGTTGGCTTGTACTGCTGTTTTCGCCTTCTGTTTTCTTGCTTATCTTTTGCCTAGCTGTTGTGTTCATTACCAAATGTAAGGCATTAACCATCATCTTAATATGTATAAGTTTTGCTTCATATATTTTGTTTCTCTCTTATTAGGTACACATATGATTGTTTTTATCTTCCTGGCTAATGAACCTTTTATCATTATAAGATGTCTAATAGATACCTCTAATAGAATTTTGAATTTTAAAGTGCTTTAAATAATAAAGACTTTAAATAATAAAGTCTGATATTAGTATAGGCAATGTTTTCTTGTGGTTGCTGTTTGAATGGCATGTCTTTTCCACCATCTTTTCAGCTTATTTGGATTTTTGAATTTAAAGTGTGTCTTTTGTAGAAAACATGTGGTTAAATTATTTGTTTTAATCCGGTCTGACAATCTCTGCCTTCTGTTTGGATTGTCTAAGCATCTACATTTAATGCTATAATTGATATATTTGGATTTATGTCTTACATTTTACTTTTGTTTTTGTGTGTTTAATGTCTTTTTTTGTTATTCTCTTTATTGTTTTCTTTTGCATTAAGTGAATCTTTGTTTCTTCAGACAAGGTCTCACTCTGTTGTTCAGGCTGGAGGGCAGTGGTGTAATCATGACTCACTGCAGCCTCAACTGAGAAGTTGAAACAATAATACAAGCAGTCTCACCTATCTTTTACCTTCACTTTTCAAAATCAAATTTGTTGGATATGAGACTTTCCTTTCCTTCGTTCCTTCCTTCCTTCCTTCCTTGCTTTCTCCCTCTTTAGTTCTTTCTTCCTTCCTTTCCCTTTCTTCTTTCTTTCTTTGTCTTTCTTTCTTTTTTCTTTTCTTTTCTTTCTTTCTTTCTTTCTTTCCTTCTTTCTTCTCTCTCTCTTTTCTCTCTTTCTCTCTCTCTCTCTCTTTCTTTCTCTCTCTCTTTCTTTCTATTTTTCTTCCCCTTGAATGTGTCACTCCATGGCTTTCTGGCCTTCATTGTTTCTGTTAAGAAATAAGATATTAATCTTACTGAAATTGCATTGCAAATGATGAATTTTTTTTAATAGCTGTTTTCGAGATTTTCTCCTTACCTTTGACTTTTAGTATTTTTACTATTATGTTTCTGTTTGTGGTTTTCTTTTTATTTATCATACTTGGAATTTGTTGAGATTCCCAGATGTCTAGGTTAGTTTGTTTCAATTAATTTAGCAAGTTTTCAGTCACTATTTCTTTAATATATTTTTTGTTACTTTTGCTGTCTCTTTTCCTTCTTGTATTCTATTACATCTATATTTTGCACTTAATGATATTTCATATTTCTCTGAGTGAGTCTTTGTTTATTTTTCTTTATTCTTTTTTCTCTTTGTTCTCAGATTGCATAATCTCAATTAATCTGTCTTCAACTTGGCCAATTTCTTCATCTACCAATTCAATTCTTCTGTTGAGCCCTTCAAGTGAAATTTTTATTTCATTTATTATACTTTACAAATATAGAATTTTCATTTGATTCTCTTTTTTTCTCTTTATTGATATTGTCTGTTTGATATGACACTGTCATCATTCTTTTGCTTCTTTAATCATGATTCCCTTTACTTCTTTGAACATATTTATAGTGACTAATTGGAAGTTTGTGATAAATCCAATATCTAGTCCCCACTACAGATGTTTTTTGTTGCCTTTTTTAAAAAAAATTCTAGAGCTTGGGACATTCATTCCTGTGTCTTTACATTTCACACTTCTTTTTTTGTATATTATAGAACTATGAGTATTGCTGCCAATCTCCAGAACCTGTTACTGTTATTTTCATGTTTATTCATTAAATAGAAGTCTATTTATTTTTCCCCCACCCTCTGAAGTGTTAACTCTCTGATGTTACTCCTTAGTCGGGCACATCTTTGAGTCTACCCAGTCACCGTGGAATAATAGGGGGTTTTGGCCAGATTCTCTTCATATATTTGCCTGTTAGCCTCCAGTAATTGCTGGATACTTTTCTGCTTTCAGCCATATCCTGGGGCATAAATTGCTTGATAAATTTCTTTAATCAAATTTAGGTTTCTTGAAAGAATAGTTCCTAAGGTCAAAGTTTATTATTTGTTCTGACCCCAGAGTTGCTCCTCCCAGTTGTCTCCTTCCTTGACTGTCCCCAGAACTATTTAGCATACAGTTTATTCTGTATCTTCATGGCATCCATGAATTTCCTTACAATTCCCCACTTCGACAGCCTATAATATTTTTAAGAGCACACAGCTTAAACTTCTGGTGCAAATAATATCAATTCCTTTGGGAAAATATTAGGAGCTACATGTTTTACAGTTCCATTTTTCTTTCAGGCAAACTCTCTGAGCCAGAGCTCTGGACCCAGGGGTGGGGACAGTGGTGCATTTCTCTCAGTGATATTCCTGCTTTAGAAGCTGATCGCGCAGTATAGAGTGAGAGATAGTAGTCTGGGGTCTTCTTGATTTATTTCTATTGGGATGGAAACACTGCTTTATGAGCCCGGGCAAAGGAAATGGGGATTCTCATATTCTCAGCAGCTTTGTACCCAAAATAGAGCCCCAATTTATGAGTGGGGGTAGGGCAGAGAAGGGAATCCTCACCATTCGACTGTATTTGCCGAGAACTTAGCTTCAGCAGTAGGTAGTCGGGAGAAGAATGAGAAATGTTGGGATCATGCTCCTTCTGGGCGATAATCCTCTCACTGGAATCTTGAGGAAGAGGAAAGCCTGTGTTCTTGCTTGTACCAGTCTAGAATGGAGTTTCCATGTCAGTGACATGGGATGGGGAAAGAAGGGAACAGTTTTCCTTCAACTGCCACACACACTCACTTTTATTACTACATATTTTTGTGTATTTTCTTGAATAGATGTTTATTTGCTGTGTGCCTTTATAACCATTCCCATAGGCTTTAAATCATTGGGTTTCTAAAAATGAATTTCTACTGGTTTTACTGGGGTGTGGCCCTGTAGAGCTCTTTGTGCTGTTAATCAGGAAGTTGATTTCCTGCTCGATTATTTTTCACCAAATATTTTTAGCATCCATTAAGAAGTCTAGCCTGTATCATTCTTTTATTCTATTTATGGCTAAAAACAGTCATTTTCTAATGCAATCAATTTTGCTTCATTTACTAATTGACATTCTTTAGTAAAAACGGAACTTTTTACCTCAGTTTTATGTTTGTATGTTTGATTATCACTATGGGGCTCATAAGCTACTATTTTATTAGTCAATGTATTACAACCTATTATTGCCATTTTTTTTGTAATCAACTTGTCTCAGATTGTAGATTGGTAAATGAAAGCCTCTCCAAGTTCATAACTCTTTCTTTTTGAAATGTTCTCTTTAGTGTTTGATATATATTCTTGCTTTCTGACAAGATGCTTCATTTTTTTTTATTTTGTATTTTTGTATTTTCAATGCTGCATACCTGAAATCAGCCAATTTTTTTTCCACTGAGCTTTTGGTTCTTTTAATGAAATATGGCATTTAGAAACCACAGTCTGGATGCTAGCTATGCCTGTTGCCACTGAATGATTATTGCGATAAAGCTGCATTATTGAGTCCAATGAGAAGAAGGCTCCAAGGTGGGATTTGCCAAAACATAAAAGATAAATTTTAGAGTAAGCACCTGTGAGGGAAAATGGGACGAGAGCAGGGAGAGAGAGCAGATTGCAATGCAGGTCTAGTATTTTAGGATGGAGAAAAAAAAATTAAGAAGTAGGGTGAAAGGGAGTTGTAGAGTCCAATGCAGTTCTAAAAAAGTTTGGTGAAGGGCTGATGTAAAATTTTTGAGCAGATTAATTCATCAGAGGAGTCTCATCTCATATAATCCAGGAATCATCTGTCTTTCCTTTCTTTTCCTGGGCAGCATATCTATAGAACAAACTTGGCGAATACAGCAGTTGGGAAAATTATGTTCTCTGTAGCTGGAGATCCATGTGACATATTTTACTGTTTACCATATAGGTCTTAAATAAACCCATAAATTATAAATTCCTCTTTAGTAGAATCTTGTTACTTGAAGCCAAATATACTCAAAATGGCTATATTACTCTAAAGTGATTAATGTCATTTTAAAGATTCACTTACAACAAATAATTGTTCTTGTTTCTCCAATCCTTGTCAATTGGAAATTATCAGAATTGTTAAGTCAGGTGAAACTTAGGAGTATATAATTATCCCATTTTTAAGTTTATTTTTTAATTTTTTTTTCAGAAAAATTTTAGATTTAAAGAAAAGTTAAAAAATACTACAGGGAATTCTTGTATACCTTTTACCCAGTGTATTCAGCAGGCTTCTGTAGAGGAATAGAAGCAGTAAGGGGTATGTGTGTGTATTTGTGTGTGTGTGTGCGTGTGTGTTTGTATACCATGACATATATACATATATCTATGTACATACACACACAATTCAATATATTTCTCTGTATGTATTTATACAATAAAGTAATTCATGCCCCTTTATTTCTTCAAATCCACCTTATAATTTCTAAATTATTTTGGTACTTCCTTTTTAATAAAAATGTCACAGTGTGATCTGATACATGAGTGTAGTTTGAAATTATATATTAACTATAGTGATGATTATTATTAGTCATTATGACCTCATTATACAGCTGTAGTGCCTAAATATATCTTGTTATGGATGTGTTGTAATGATAATTATACTGTTTTTAATATAGCACTGTAAAAGTCACCTTTATCTTTTTAGCACTGATTGAATGTTAGGCAGCAGCTTTCAGACTTAAAAATCTATTACATTCTATGAAATTAAATTTTTACCTTAGGAAAAAAGACATTAAATGTCATCCAAACAGAAGAAGATGGGCTTTTTTGGCATACTTTAAATGTGAAAACATAGTTTATCTAAATCTCATGCATCTGATAAAGATTCTTATCAAAACACTGATAGCTTATTGTATTATTTCTATTAAGTCTTGAAGAAAAAGAGAAAAATAATTGGTAATATTGTAACAATACTTGTTGAGAAATATTTGTCAGCAGCATGGAATATGAACTGAAGTATTACATTGTCTTTTTCCTAGGATTGATACAGTCAGAACCATGATAATGCTGAGAAGCTACTAGGACCAGAGGACACACTTGTATCGAAATTGAAAGCAGAGTGGTGTTATTTCCCTCTGAAGGATATAATATATCCGTTGATACACATACACATATATATATATATATATATATACCTCTTTTTCTACCTAGTCTCCAGTATGTCTTTATATTATATATATGTATACATAATATACATACATATATGTCTATGTAA
This sequence comes from Symphalangus syndactylus, assembly GCF_028878055.3. Taxonomy (NCBI): domain Eukaryota; kingdom Metazoa; phylum Chordata; class Mammalia; order Primates; family Hylobatidae; genus Symphalangus; species Symphalangus syndactylus. The sequence goes on along the minus strand of NC_072432.2, from coordinate 76,666,460 downwards.
TATATACACACGCACATAACATATATGTATATAATACACATATACATATATGTATGCATTATATACATATATGTATAAATAACATATATGTATATAACATATATGTATATATTACATATTATATAGCTATTAATATGTGTATATACATCTGGGTTTGTGTAGATTATATATTACCTATATACATATATGTAAATGTATACATGTATATACATGTATATATAACAACTATATATTATATATAAAAACACGTGTATATACACCTATTAATAACTACATATATAACTATATAATATATAACTATATATTACATGTGAATATGTGTTATATATATCTATATATTATATATATGTATATATAGGACAATATAGCTGTAAATAATATAATATCACCACCAATCCCACAGAAATACAATCTACCATCAGAGAATGCCACAAACACCTCTACGCAAATAAACTAGAAAATCTAGAAGAAATGGATAAATTTCTTGACAAATACACCCTCCGAAGACTAAACCAGGAAGAAGTTGAATCTCTGAATAGATCAATAACAGGCTCTGAAATTGTGGCAATAATCAATAGCTTACCAACCAAAAAGATTCCAGGACCTGATGGATTCACAGCCGAATTCTACCAGAGGTACAAGGAGGAACTGGTACCATTCCTTCTGAAACTATTCCAATCAATAGAAAAAGAGGAAATCCTCCCGAACACATCTTATGAGGCCAGCATCATTCTGATACCAAAGCCTGGCAGAGACATAACCAAAAAAGAGAATTTCAGACCAATATCCTTGATGAACATTGATGCAAAAATCCTCAGTAAAATACTGGCAAACCGAATCCAGCAGCACATCAAAAAGCTTATACACCATGATCAAGTGGGCTTCATCCCTGGGATGCAAGACTGGTTCAACATACGCAAATTAATAAATGTAATCCAGCATATAAACAGAACCAAAGACAAAAACCACGTGGTTATCTCAATAGATGCAGAAAAGGCCTTAGACAAAATTCAACAACTCTTCATGCTAAAAACTCTCAATAAATAAGGTATTGATGGGACGTATCTCAAAATAGTAAGAGCTATCTATGACAAACCCACAGCCAATATCATACTGAATGGGCAAAAACTGGAGGCATTCCCTTTGAAAACTGGCACAAGACAGGGATACCCTCTCTCACCACTCCTATTCAACATAGTGCTGGAAGTTCTGGCCAGGGCAATCAGGCAGGAGAAGGAAATAAAGGGTATTCAATTAGGAAAAGAGGAAGTAGAATTGTCCCTTTTTGCCGATGACATGATTGTATATCTAGAAAACCCCTTTGTCTCAGCCTAAAATCTCCTTAAGCTGATTAGCAACTTCAGCAAAGTTTCAGGATACAAAATCAATGTACAAAAATCACAAGCATTCTTGTACACCAGTAAGAGACAGAGAGCCAAATCATGAGTGAATTCCCATTCACAATTGCTTCAAAGAGAATAAAGTACCTAGGAATCCAACTTACAAGGGACATGAAGGACCTCTTCAAGGAGAACTACAAACCACTGCTCAATGAAATAAAAGAGGATACAAACAAATGGAAGAACATTCCATGCTCATAGGTAGGAAGAATCAATATCATGAAAATGGCCATACTGCCCAAGGTAATTTATAGATTCAATGCCATCACCATCAAGCTACCAATGACTTTCTTCACAGAATTGGAAAAAACTACTTTAAAGTTCATATGGAACCAAAAAAGAGCCCACATTGCCAAGTCAATCCTAAGCCAAAAGAACAAAGCTGGAGGCATCACGCTGCCTGACTTCAAACTATACTACAAGGCTACAGTAACCAAAACAGCATGGTACTGGTACCATAACAGAGACATAGATCAATGGAACAGAACAGAGCCCTCAGAAATAATGCCGCATATCTACAACTATCTAATCTTTGACAAACCTGACAAAAACAAGCAATGGGGAAAGGATTACCTATTTAATAAATGGTGCTGGGAAAACTGGCTAGCCATATGTAGAAAGCTGAAACTGGATCCCTTCCTTACACCTTATACAAAAATTAATTCAAGATGGATTAAAGACTTACATGTTAGACCTAAAACCATAAAAACCCTAGAAGAAAACCTAGGCCATACCATTCAGTACATAGGCATGGGCAAGGACTTCATGTCTAAAACACCAAAAGCAGTGGCAACAAAAGCCAAAATTTACAAATGGGATCCAATTATAGAGCTTCTGCACAGCAAAAGAAACCACCATCAGAGTGAACAGGCAACCTACAAAATGGGAGAAAATTTTCGCAACCTACTCATCTGACAAAGGGCGAATATCCAGAATCTACAATGAAATCAACAAATTTACAAGAAAAAAACAAACAACCACCAAAAAGTGGGCGAAGGACATGAACAGACACTTCTCAAAAGAAGACATTTATGCAGCCAAAAAACACATGAAAAAATGCTCATCATCACTGGCCATCAGAGAAATGCAAATCAAAACCACAATGAGATACCATCTCACACCAGTTAGAATGGCTGTCATTAAAAAGTCAGGAAACAACAGGTGCTGGAGAGGATGTGGAGAAATAGGAACACTTTTACACTGTTGGTGGGACTGTCAACTAGTTCAACCATTGTGGAAGTCAGTGTGGCGATTCCTCAGGGATCTAGAACTAGAAATACCATTTGACCCAGCCATCCCATTACTGGGTATATACCCAAAGGATTATAAATCATTCTGCTATAAAGGCACATGCACATGTATGTTTATTGTGGCACTATTCACAATAGCAAAGACTTGGAACCAACCCAAATGTCCAACAATGATAGACTGGATTAAGAAAATGTGGCACATATATACCATGGAATACTATGCAGCCATGAAAAATGATGAATTCATGTCCTTTGTAGGGAGATGGATGAAACTGGAAACCATCATTCTCAGTAAACTATCACAAGGACAGAAAACCAAACACCCCATGTTCTCACTCATAGGTGGGAATTGAACAATGAGAACTCATGGACACAGGAAGGGGAACATCACACTCTGGGGATTGTTGTGGGGTGGGGGGAGGGGGGAGGGACAGCATTAGGAGATATACCTAATGCTAAATGATGAGTTAATGGGTGCAGCACACCAACATGGCACATGGATACATATGTAACAAACCTGCACATTGTGCACATGTACCCTAAAACTTAAAGTATAAGAATAATAAAAGTCCATGATAACAAAAAAAAATTTCACTGTAGATTAAGCAGACATTTATTTAGCATGTATTATGTGCTGGATATTGTGGTAGGTTTCCTAGGATACAAAGTTAAATCAGATGCAGTGCTTACTCTCAAATGGGGCACATGTTATAAATAGAAAGAGACATAAACAAGGGCATGTATTGGGTGCTGCCATTGATTTTCACATTGAACCTCAAGAGACACATAGATGTTAGTGCTAATTAATAGATAAATGTGTGTGATGTACATATTTTGCTTCCCTTAATAACAATACCACTGTTTGTTTTCTTCAAAATCTCTTTCTGCTTATAATTTGTCAATTTAAACAATGCAAATATTGAGAGAAATATTAAAGACGCGTCCATCTACGTGGAAAAAAAAAGAAACACGGCACCCTCTGTGATAAAAATTCAGATCAAGAAAGGCTAATCACACAGAAAATCAAATAGGAGATATAATGGAAATGTTTGTGTATTATAGGAAATGGAAGGAAAAGAAGCAATCTTAAAAGCTATTTTTTAAAAACAATGCAAGATATAAAATATTACCCTCTTCAATTCTTAGTGGATGGAAGATGCAGATAAGATACTTAAAAGAGAGATCCATGGCAAGAATCGTGAAAGCTTTAGTAAGGATAATTCAATCTTGATTTTTCAGGTAGTTACCAGGAATGTAAAATAAAGTTTAAATTCGATATTCACTGTTAGTCAAATAAGTGAAATATAACTGAAAAAGGATAATTCTCAAGTTTTACATTTACATTTCTCTTATAATACTAACGTATGCTCTAAGCTGAAAATTTGAAAAAAATGAATAAAATTTATAAAGAAAATATCCATAGTAACCATACCCAGAGAGAATTATAGTTAACATTTTACTTTTTCCTTCTGTAATTTCTAAGCATATTTTTTATATAGTTGAATGTTCACTATGTGTATACATTTCTATCGTGTTCTTAGCACTTAATACATTTTTATGGGTTTTAATAAAATCGTATAATTATCTTTGATACATTTTTATTGGTACCAGGTGTCTATAACACAAAATAACCCATGTTTATGGAATGTGTCTAATTTGCAAAAGTTTATTTAGCCTTTGATTTTATTTTATGTCAACAACTACCCCTTGAAGTATATACTTCAGGAATTGTTATTCTCTTTACTTTTCAGAACTGATACCTAGGGAATCTGAATACTGTGATGGTTGGATTGAGGCCTCCTAAATCTTTGCTGCATGTTTTTTTTTTTCTCAGTATTATTGATGCTTCACTGGTACTTTAATTATTAAAGGTCTTTGAATGGGATGCAGATAGAACATGCCTCATATCAAATGTCAGGGCTCAAATATGGATTCATAGTTTTGAATAGAAACAATACAATGAGAAATGAAACGATTTTGGCTTACCATAGAATTTCCCAAGTTTATAAATTCTGAGTGTATTTTGGTCTGTTTTAAAACACCGATCAAATACTAATAAAATGTTTTGAACAACAGCAGCCAAAAAAGTTATTGACAGTTTTCCAGTGTTGACATACTTCCAAGTAATTTACTCTCCTTGGCAGAACATAGAAGGCAGTTCTACTCTTTGGTGACTAGCTAATGTTTTAAACATACATCTCAACCTTTTTCTTAACCCGAATAAAAATGGAAATAACTGCAATTTTGAAAAAGGGACAAAATGTGGAAGAGCTAATTAAACTTTCGACGGAAAGCTTATAAAACTGTTATTTCAAGGAGAATAAGCAGGTTGTCCACATTTAGCACACATTTTCATATTAAAAGAAAACTCCTTAAAGGAAAATACCATCTGTCATGATGCCACAAATGCAGCCAATATGATCTTCAAGAGTTAAAAATAACTAGGTCTTATGCGATAAAGTTTTTGTATTATTTTTAAGTAATTAGTATAAAAAATAATTGCAATGTGCTAAAATTATCTGTAATCATGACTTAAAAAATAACTTGGTGATTTGATTGCTAAGACAATTAAGAAGTTAAATTTATTGCTACATCATTCCTCCCTATGATTGTATATCCTGCTTGTACTAGATCATGAAAACATGAGTCTTAGGAAAGACTTGCACGAAAAACTGAGAACAATTGTTGGACAACAAAGGGGCTAACAAACTAAGAAAGTGGGCTCTGGGGGTGGAAACACACAATTTTCAACATTTTGTAAGTTACATAGAATTATGTCTTTTTCTGAGAGAATTTTCAGTATCTAATACATGTCTGACATATAGTAGACTCTCAATAAATATTGATTGGTTGAGTGAATGAATGCATGAGTTGATGCATCAATTCTACATTGCAAAAATATCTGGAACTCTGAACTGTTAGTGTTTGCTCCACTTTTTGATATTTGTCAGGCATTTCTTTTGTTTGATATTCAGGGAAGCAGCATTAATATTAGATAATAACCTAAATCAAGAAAATCAATCTAAATAAACCAGGAGAAACTCTTTTGGTAAGGAAACGGAAGGGGTAGTTGGAGTATGGAAGGGGATGAACTAATAAATATAGTCGCAGTAGGTGAATGATTACTGGGAAACCATGTAGAGACAAATTGCTAACCGACTCTATTGCCAAAGTTTATATTGCTCTATTTTTCAAAGTAGCATGATTTACCCAAACTTATCCATTTGCTAAGACTCTAGACAATTTACAGTACATGTTTTCCTTAAAAAGTCTAAAAACTGTGCTATCATTTTTATAGTAGGCATCTGTAGGTTCAAACCAAGTTTGTGAGATATTAAATGCCAGTGATTTCTTTCAAGATTCTGCTAAAAAATATGGATACAGGGTGTCGTGTGTAGGAAAAAAAAATATTGCTCATTCCTCACATCCCCATTGATTCTGTGGTTCTTATTGGTGGTGACACCATTACTGTTCCAAAGAAGCAAGAAACAAATACTGGGAATAAAAGTAAGAATTCAACCCTCCTCTCCATAATACACTTTAAAGCAGCATTCTTTGAAGAAAACTTTTATAAGTAAATGCCAACACCTTTTTTTAAACCTTGCCAAGCTTGCTAGCTTTTCTAGTAATAGATGTTTACAAGAATGGTTATGTATTTAGCAGTTTATGGAGTCATAACAAGTCAAGGGAGCTTATCACAATGAGGACTGAAGATAAATGACAATAATGTGGGACTCATTATATTTAGTGAAAGTGTGGTCTGCTTTATTGAACTATAGCACCTAGTAGATAGTTCTGTTTCTCTGTCTGATACAGATGTAGATGTCCTTCATATTCTTCAAAGTTTCTGTATTTATTGTGTGTCGTGTATCATAATGTTTTGTAAAACTTCAAGCAATTCTTAGCTATGATTTTTAGATAATCCATGAGTAACCAATTGCTACAGTTAATGCTGTAAAGCGCTAAAACTTAATTTAATTATCATATATTCAAAATAAAATGAGAGATTGAGTTTATGGAGATGAGTGGACAGCTGGGTAGAAGAAAATGAAATAATTTTGCTTTAATGATGAAGTCCTGAACTATCCAAAATGCTAAAAGTCACTGCTTTCATTTTCTATTCTGGACACTTTGCTGTATCCGTGATATTGGGAATTAATTCAAGGGAGACATAGGGCTTTCAAGAGAACCAGAGAGTGTGTGTTCAAAGTCTTGCTCCACCCCACTAACTAATTGTGAAATCTTGGGCAAGTAACTTCTCTAATCTGTGCCCCAGTTGCACATGTATAAAATGAGAGAAATTTTGCTACCTCTTTAATGTTTTATGAATGTTAAATCAGGCAATTTATATAATGGAGTTGATACAATATCTGGTCCAGATTATAAGATGAATTAATATATAATAATAGCCATTATTGTTGAAAGGGAAGAAAATAACGATTAGAAAATTTTCTGAAGTACATTTCTTAAAGAATATTTGATGCAGAAACAACAAGCCCATATGAATACCAGGGCTCTAATGGTTATATATCTGCAAGCTCAATAATATATAGTGCAAAATAAAAGCTGTAACCAATGTCAAAAAATGAATCATTGATTATTTTCTCTTTCTACTCAAGAAACTTGAATCAAAGCCCGCATCTCTATATTTTATATGAGTATGTCTGGATGTTAGCTCCATTAATGGTTCCAGAGTATTCACAAGTAGCCCAATACGATTCTAAAAGACACATTAGTTTTACTCATAGCAGAATTTGGGAGAGTATTACAACCAGGGAAATCAATAATATTTTAGCTTTTGCATTATTGTCCTTTGCCTACAAAGAAATTGTTAACTATAATAATCATTATTTCATTGTAGTTTTATAGATAAACAAAAATCCTCACCCTTTCTAAAGCTCTGGAATTTTTCTAGACATTTGGACAATATCCTTCCTCAAGGAAATTGGAATAAAATGAGGGAATTTGACAGATAAACACATTATTAATAAACATTGTGAAATGCGAATTCACCTTATCTTTAGGCAATCTAAGAAGCAGGTTTATTGTAAAACTCTTAAGTATTTTATTGAAAAACACGTGGGGTGCCTTGGAGAAAAAGATGTTTTCTTCTTCTTTCTTCTTTCTTTCTTCTTCTTTCTTCTTTCTTCTTCTTCTATTTTTTTTTTTTTTTTTTTTTGAGAGGGCCTCTTGCTCTGTTGCCCAGGCTGGAGTATAGTGATAAAATCTTGGCTCACTGTAGTCTCTGCCTACTGGGTTCAGGCAATTCTCCTGCCTCAGCCCTCTGAGTAGTTGAGACTACAGGCAGGTGCCACCACGCCAGGCTAATTTTTGTATTTACCAATAGTAGAGATGGGGTTTCACCATTTTAGCCGGACTGGTCTCGAACTCCTGACCTCAAGTGATCCACCGGCCTTGGCCTCCCAGAGGGCTAGGATTACAGGCGTGGGCCACCATGTGTGGCCGGGTTGTTAGTTTATCTATCAAAATGAATGGCTGGTCAAATGTAAATTTGGCAAACAGTGAATATCTTCTATGTTGAAAATACTATGTTATACAATCATCATTTTTTTTTTTTTTTTGAGACGGAGTCTGGCTCTGTCGCCCAGGCTGGAGTGCAGTGGCGCGATCTCGGCTCACTGCAAGCTCTGCTTCCCGGGTTCACGCCATTCTCCTGCCTCAGCCTCTCCGAGTAGCTGGGACTACAGGCGCCCGACACCACGCCCGGCTAATTTTTTTTTTTTTTTGTATTTTTAGTAGAGACGGGGTTTCACCTTATTAAGAATTTCAGAGTCTGTTAAAGAAATAGATAAAAATAAAATACTTGTTTTTGTCATAAAGCACATTTCATGTGCAGTGAGAAAAATTAATCAATGTTCTGTAGGAGTAGGTGGAAGATGGAGATTTCTTTTCTTAGTGATAGATTGTGTCTTAGAATAGTAAAGTTATTGGCTGGGCGTGGTGGCTCACGGCTGTAATCCCAGCACTTTTGGAGGCCTAGGCGGGTGGATCATGAGGTCAGGAGATCGAGACCATCCTGGCTAACACGGTGAAACCCCGTCTCTACTAAAAATACAAAAAAAAAATTAGCTGGGCATGGTGTCTGGCGCCTATTGTCCCAGCTACTAGGGAGGCTGAGGAAGGAGAATGGCATGAACCTGGGAGGTGGAGCTTGCAGCAAGCCGAGATTGCGCCACTGCACTCCAGCCTGGGCGACAGAGCCAGACTCCATCTCAAAAATAAATAAATAAATAAATAAATAAATAAATAAATAAATAAATAAAAAATGACAATAGTAAGCAATAGAAAAAGGATTCCCTATTCGATACATGATGCTGGGATAAATAGCCATTTGTGGAAGATTGAAACTGGACCCCTTACTTTTAGCATATCCAAAAATTAACTCAAGATAAATTAAAGACTCAAATGTAAGACCAAAATCTATAAAAATCTTAGGAGAAAACCTAGGAACTACTATTCTGGGTATCAGCCTTGCAAATAATTTAAGACTAAGTTCTCAAAAGCAATTGAAAGAAAACCAAAAATTGACAAATGGGATATAATTAAACTAAAGAGCTCATGCACAGGAAAAACAAAAAGCTATCGAGTAAACAGACACTCCATAGAATGGGAGAAAATATTTGTTAACTCTACATCCAACAACTTCTAGTATCCAGAATTTATAAGGAGCTTAAACAAATCAATATGCAAACCCCAAACAACTCCATCAAAAAATGGGCAAAGAACATAAACAGACACTTCCTAAAAGCAGATATACATGCAGCAAAAAAATGGAAAAGTACCGATAGTCACTTACCATTAGAAAAATGAAAATCAAAACCACAATGAGATATCATCTCATAGCAATCAGAATAATTATTATTGAAAACATAAAAAATAACAGATGCTGATGAGGTTGCACAGAAAAGGGAAAGGGATTGCTTATGCACCACTGGTGGAAATGTAAATTAGTCCAGCCACTGTGGAAAGTAATTTGAAGATTTCTCAAAGGACTTAAAATGGAACTACCACTTGACCTAGCAATCCCATTACTGGGTATACAACCAATGGAAAATAAATTATTCTACCAAAAAGACACATATACTCTTACGTTTATATTAGCATTATTCACAATAGCAAAGACAGTAACTCAACCTAGATGCTTATCAGTTGTGGACTGGATAAAGGAAATATGCTACACATACACCACGGAATACCACAGAGCCACAAGAAAGAACAAAATAATGTCCTCTGCAACAACGTGGATAGGCCTGGAGGCTATTATCCTAAGCAAATTAATGCAGGAACAGAAAATCAAATGCTGCATGTTCTCACTTAGAAGTAGGAGGTAAACACTGAGTACACAGTAGACACTGAGGACTACATGAAGGGGAAGGTTGGGTAGGGGGAGAGGAGAGAAAAACTACCTATCAGGTAGTATGCTCACTACCCGAATGACAAGATTATTAATACACTCAAACCTTAGCAACATGCAATTTACCTGTGTAACAAACTTGCACATGTACCCTTGAACCTAAAATAAAATTAGAAAAGAAAAAAAACCGGGGGTGGAGCCAAGATGGCCGAATAGGAACAGCTCCGGTCTCCAGCTCCCAGCCCCAGCGACACAGAAGACGGGTGATTTCTGCATTTCTGCTTGAGGTACCGGTTTCATCTCACTAGGGAGTGCCTAACAGTGGGTTCAGGACAGTCGGTGAAGCGCACTGTGCGCGAGCCGAAGCAGGGCGAGGCATTGCCTCACTCGGGAAGCGCAAGGGGTCAGGGAGTTCCCTTTCCTAGTCAAAGAAAGGGAAAACAGACGGCACCTGGAATATCCGGTCAGTCCCGTCCTAATACTGCGCTTTTCCAATGGGCCTGGAAAACGGCACACTGGGAGATTGTGTCCCGCACCTGGCTCGGAGGGTCCTATGCCCACAGAGTCTTGCTGACTGCTAGCACAGCAGTCTGAGATCAAGCTGCAAGGCGGCAACGAGGCTGGGGGAGGGGCGCCCGCCATTGCCCAGGCTTGCTTAGGTAAACAAAGCAGCCAGGAAGCTCGAACTGGGTGGAGCCCACCACAGCTCAAGGAGGCCTGCCTGCCTCTGTAGGCTCCACCTCTGGGGGCAGGGCACAGACAACCAAAAACTCAGCGAGAACCTCCACAGCCTTAAATGTCCCTGTCTGACTGACAGCTTTGAAGAGAGTAGTGGTTCTCCCAGCACACAGCTGGAGATCTGAGAACGGACAGACTGCCTCCTAAAGTGGGTCCCTCACCCCTGAGCAGCCTAACTGGGAGGCACCCCCCCAGTAGGGACAGACTGACACCTCATTCAACCGGGTACTCCTCTGAGACAAAACTTTCAGAGGAACTATCAGACAGCTGAATTTGTGGTCTCACGAAAATCCGCTGTTCTGCAGCCACCGGTGCTGACACCCAGCCAAACAGGGTCTGGAGTGGACCTCTAGTAAACTCCAACAGACCTGCAGCTGAGGGTCTTGTCTGGTAGAAGGAAAATTAACAAACAGAAAGGACATCCACACCAAAAACCCATCTGTACATCATCATCATCGAAGACAAAAAGTAGACAAAACCACAAAGATGGGGAAAAAACAGACCAAAAAAACTGGAAACTCTAAAAAACAGAGCACCTCTCCTCCTCCAAAGGAACGCAGCTCCTCACCAGCAACGGAACAAAGCTGGATGGAGGATGACTTTGATGAGTTGAGAGAAGAAGGCTTCAGACGATCAAACTACTCTAAGCTACGAGAGGAAATTCAAAACAATAGCAAAGAAGTTAAAAACTTTGAAAAAAAATTAGAAGAATGGATAACTAGAATAACCAATGGAGAGAAGGGCTTAAAGGAGATGATGGAGCTGAAAGCCAAGTTTCGAGAACTACGCGAAGAATGCAGAAGCCTCAGCAGCAGATGCGATCAACTGGAAGAAAGGGTATCGCTGATAGAAGATGAAATGAATGAAATGAAGAGAGAAGGGAAGTTTAGAGAAAAAAGAATAAAAAGAAATGAACAAAGCCTCCAAGAAATTTGGGACTATGTGAAAAGACCAAACCTACGTCTGATTGGTGTACCTGAAAATGATGGGGAGAATGGAACCAAGTTGGAAAATACTCTGCAAGATATTATCCAGGAGAACTTCCCCAATCTAGCAAGGCAGGCCAGCATTCAGATTCAGGAAATACAGAGAACGCCACAAAGATACTCCTCGAGAAGGGCAACTCCAAGACACATAATTGTCAGATTCACCAAAGTTGAAATGAAGGAAAAAATGTTAAGGGCAGCGAGAGAGAAAGGTCGGGTTACCCACAAAGGGAAGCCCATCAGACTAACAGCTGATCTCTCAGCAGAAACTCTACAAGCCAGAAGAGAGTGGGGGCCGATATTCAACATTCTTAAAGAAAAGAATTTTCAACCCAGAATTTCCTATCCCGCCAAACTAAGCTTCATAAGTGAAGGAGAAATAAAATACTTTACAGACAAGCAAACGCTGAGTGATTTTGTCACCACCAGGCCTGCCCTAAAAGAGCTCCTGAAGGAAGCACTAAACATGGAAAGGAACAACCGGTACCAGCCACTGCAAAAACATGCCAAATTGTAAAGACCATCGAGGCTAGGAAGAAACTATAGCAACTAACGAGCAAAATAACCAACTAACATCATAATGACAGGATCAGATTCACACATAACAATATTCACGTTAAATGTAAATGGGCTAAATGCTCCAATCAAAAGACACAGACTGGCAAACTGGATAAGGAGTCAGGACCCATCAGTGTGCTGTATTCAGGAAACCCATCTGACGTGCAGAGACACACATAGACTCAAAATAAAGGGATGGAGGAAGATCTATCAAGCAACTGGAAAACAAAAAAAGGCAGGGGTTGCAATCCTAGTCTCTGATAAAATAGACTTTAAACCAACAAAGATCAAAAGAGACAAAGAAGGCCATTACATAATGGTAAAGGGATCAATTCAACAAGAAGAGCTAACTATCCTAAATATATATGCACCCAACCCAGGAGCACCCAGATTCATAAAGCAAGTCCTCAGTGACCTACAAAGGGACTTAAACTCCCACACAATAATAATGGGAGATTTTAACACCCCACTGTCAGCATTAGACAGATCAACGAGACAGAAAGTTAACAAGGATATCCAGGAATTGAACTCAGCTCTACATAAAGTGGACCTAATAGACATCTACAGAACTCTCCACCCCAAATCAACAGAATATACATTTTTTTCAGCACCACACCACACCTATTCCAAAATTGACCACATAGTTGGAAGTAAAGCTCTTCTCAGCAAATGTAAAAGAACAGAGATTATAACAAACTGTCTCTCAGACCACAGTGCAATCAAACTAGAACTCAGGATTAAGAAACTCACTCAAAACCGCTCAACTACATGGAAACTGAACAACCTGCTCCTGAATGACTATTGGGTACATAATGAAATGAAGGCAGAAATAAAGATGTTCTTTGAAACCAACGAGAACAAAGACACAACATACCAGAATCTCTGGGACACGTTCAAAGCAGTGTGTAGAGGGAAATTTATAGCACTAAATGCCCACAAGAGAAAGCAGGAAAGATCCAAAATTGACACCCTAACATCACAATTAAAAGAACTAGAAAAGCAAGAGCAAACACATTCAAAAGCTAGCAGAAGGCTAGAAATAACTAAAATCAGAGCAGAACTGAAGGAAATAGAGACACAAAAAACCCTTCAAAAAATTAATGAATCTAGGAGCTGGTTTTTTGAAAAGATCAACAAAATTGATGGACCGCTAGCAAGACTAATAAAGAAGAAAAGAGAGAAGAATCAAATAGATGCAATAAAAAACGAAAAAGGGGATATCATCACCGATCCCACAGAAATACAATCTACCATCAGAGAATACTACAAACACCTCTATGCAAATAAACTAGAAAATCTGGAAGAAATGGATAAATTCCTCGACAAATACACCCTCCCAAGACTAAACCAGGAAGAAGTTGAATCTCTGAATAGACCAATAACAGGTTCTGAAATTGTGGCAACAATCAATAGCTTACCAACCAAAAAGAGTCCAGGACCTGATGGATTCACAGCTGAATTCTACCAGAGGTACAAGGAGGAATTGGTACCATTCCTTCTGAAACTATTCCAATCGATAGAAAAAGAGGGAATCCTCCCTAACACATTTTACGAAGCCAGTATCGTCCTGATACCAAAACCTGGCAGAGACATAACCAAAAAAGAGAATTTCAGATCAATATCCTTGATGAACATTGATGCAAAAATCCTCAACAAAATACTGGCAAACCGAATCCAGCAGCACATCAAAAAGCTTATCCACCATGATCAAGTGGGCTTCATCCCTGGGATGCAAGGCTGGTTCAACATACGCAAATCAATAAATGTAATCCAGCATATAAACAGAACCAAAGACAAAAACCACATGATTATCTCAATAGATGCAGAAAAGGCCTTTGACAAAATTCAACAACGCTTCATGCTAAAAACTCTCAATAAATTAGGTATTGATGGGACGTATCTCAAAATAATAAGAGCTATCTACAGCAAACCCACAGCCAATATCATACTGAATGGGCAAAAACTGGAAGCATTCCCTCTGAAAACTGGCACAAGACAGGGATGCCCTCTCTCACCGCTACTATTCAACATAGTGCTGGAAGTTCTGGCCAGAGCAATCAGGCAGGAGAAGGAAATAAAGGGTATTCAATTAGGAAAAGAGGAAGTCAAATTGTCCCTGTTTGCAGATGACATGATTGTATATCTAGAAAACCCCATTGTCTCAGCCCAAAATCTCCTTAAGCTGATTAGCAACTTCAGCAAAGTCTCAGGATACAAAATTAATGTACAAAAATCACAAGCATTCTTGTACACCAATAACAGACAAACAGAGAGCCAAATCATGAGTGAACTCCCATTCACAATTGCTTCAAAGAGAATAAAATACCTAGGAATCCAACTTACCAGGGATGTGAAGGACCTCTTCAAGGAGAACTACAAACCACTGCTCAATGAAATAAAAGAGGACACAAACAAATGGAAGAACATTCCATGCTCATGGGTTGGAAGAATCAATATCGTGAAAATGGCCATACTGCCCAAGGTAATTTATAGATTCAATGCCATCCCCATCAAGCTACCAATGACTTTCTTCACAGAATTGGAAAAAACTACTTTAAAGTTCATATGGAACCAAAAAAGAGCCCGCATCACCAAGTCAATCCTAAGCCAAAAGAACAAAGCTGGAGGCATCACGCTACCTGACTTTAAACTATACTACAAGGCTACAGTAACCAAAACAGCATGGTACTGGTACCACAACAGAGACATAGATCAATGGAACAGAAGAGAGCCCTCAGAAATGATGCCACATAGCTACAACTATCTGATCTTTGACAAACCTGACAAAAAAAAGCAATGGGGAAAGGATTCCCTATTTAATAAATGGTGCTGGGAAAACTGGCTAGCCATATGTAGAAAGCTGAAACTGGATCCCTTCCTTACACCTTATACAAAAATTAATTCAAGATGGATTAAAGACTTATATGTTAGACCTAAAACCATTAAAATCCTACAAGAAAACCCAGGCAATACCATTCAGGACATAGGCGTGGGCAAGGACTTCATGTCTAAAACACCAAAAGCAATGGCAACAAAAGCCAAAATCGACAAATGGGATCTCATTAAACTAAAGAGCTTCTGCACAGCAAAAGAAACTATCATCAGAGTGAACAGGCAACCTACAGAATGGGAGAAAATTTTTGCAACCTACTCATCTGACAAAGGGCTAATATCCAGAATCTACAATGAACTCAAACAAATTTACAAGAAAAAAACAAACAACCCCATCAAAAAGTGGGCAGAGGACATGAACAGACACTTCTCAAAAGAAGACATTTATGCAGCCAAAAAACACATGAAGAAATGCTCCTCATCACTGGCCATCAGAGAAATGCAAATCAAAACCACAGTGAGATACCATCTCACACCAGTTAGAATGGCCATCATTAAAAAATCAGGAAACAACAGGTGCTGGAGAGGATGTGGAGAAATAGGAACACTTTTACACTGTTGGTGGGACTGTAAACTAGTTCAACCATTGTGGAAGTCAGTGTGGCGATTCCTCAGGGATCTAGAACTAGAAATACCATTTGACCCAGCCATCCCATTACTGGGTATATACCCAAAGGTCTATAAATCATGCTGCTATAAAGACACATGCACACGTATGTTTATTACGGCACTATTCACAATAGCAAAGAGTTGGAACCAACCCAAATGTCCAACAACGATAGACTGGATTAAGAAAATGTGGCACATATACACCATGGAATACTATGCAGCCATAAAAAATGATGAGTTCGTGTCCTTTGTAGGGACATGGATGAAACTGGAAAACATCATTCTCAGTAAACTATCGGAAGGACAAAAAACCAAACACCGCATGTTCTCACTCATAGGTGGGAATTGAACAATGAGAACTCATGGACACAGGAAGGGGTACATCACGCTCCGGGGACTGTTGTGGGATGGGGGGAGGGGGGAGGGACAGCATTAGGAGATACACCTAATGCTAAATGACGAATTAATGGGTGCAGGAAATCAACATGGCACATGGATACATATGTAACAAACCTGCACATTGTGCACATGTACCCTAAAACCCTAAAGTATAAAAAAAAAAAATAAAAATAAAAAAATAAAAGTTTGAGACAGTATTCCAAGCAAAAAAAAAAAAAAAAAAAAAAGAAAAGAAAAAAAACCAGAGATTTTGCAAAACATGATATTTTGTTAGCTGTCACACCAAGTTTTGTTTTTCTAGCAAAAGATACTAAATACAAATTGATACTAAATACAATAAGGAAAAATTACTTCTTTGCTTACAATGATGAATCTATTCACTTTGGATTTAGTTTAGCTTACATTTTATTATTATTTTTTCATGTTTATTTTTTTTCCTGAGCAAGAGAAAAGACTTCTTTCTCTCACTCAATCAGTGATTCTGGTGATCTATAATACAACAGACCAAAGTGAGATCTATGAATGCTAACCATTCTAAAGCAGCAGAGCTAAGATATATAAAGAAAGTTATGAGATGAGCCTTTCATCAGTACATTGTTGTTAAGCAGTAGAAGTTCACTAATGTGGAACATTACTGAGTTTTTTGGTATCCATGTGATTTAAAAAGGTTTTTGTATGAGAAAACATTGTTACCTTTGCTGTGTTTTACAAACTTCCATGAGCATGGCACATTAAAATATACAAACAAACAAGGACAAAGTTGCTGTAGTGCATAGCAATGTGTATTATTTTATTAGGTATGCTACCATGCAGCACAATTATTTATTATACACCTGAGGGATCTGACTAATAAAGCTACAATAAGTACAGTTTCTGAAGAAGAGAAACAACCAAGAAATGTAACAGAAACATAACCATTATTTCGCACTTTGCATACACACAACATCTTTCACAAAAAAAGAGGGAAACAAACACTGAGACACTTAAAATGAACTATCTTAGGAAAAAAAAATTGCTTGTCCATAGTCACATAGAAAAAATTTATAGGAAAACATTCTGCTTTTTTTCTGTGCTAATGACACAAGATAATGTCACAAGGACATAGCTGAGAGACTTTTAAACTGATGCCTTTGTCTCTTAAAAACAAAAACTGAATTTGGGAACAAAAGCAAATCTAAGCAATGAGATATTTTTACAATCAAGTTTTAAAGTTATTACATAATAGCTTTGACAAGATGAAATAAACTTTTAAAAAGCATAATCAAATAAAGAAAAAATGAGAGAATATGACAAAGATTCAAATGTCTATAAAACACAAAAGAGGAAAAATTATATTCTGTAGTGTGATGTATTTGCATGGTTTCCCATATAGTTTTATGCATAATAATATTAACAGATATTGACAGATCAATGAGGCATTCAGTGAACTTCTAAAGAGCATCCTGGGAACTATAAAGATATAGTGCTAATTTCCCTGCATCTGTTTTGTTTCTTTTAAAAGTATTCCAAATCGCAGGCTTTGTCCTTTGCAAGTATGGTTTCATTAGGTTGGAGAGTGTGTTTTCCTGTGGAGGGGTAATGATAAATCTACTTACTCTATGGGCTAAAATATTCTTATTCTAGTGTTTACACAGTCTGTTACTTGCTTCAATAAAGAGTAACCTCAGTTTTGCATTTTAATTGTATCTTTTCTTTCATTTTCTTTACCTTAATATCTTTGAAAGGAAATGAAACATCCTTTCCTAAACAATTGGGTCAATCAAGTGTATGTCTACTTCTAATGAGTCTCTATATTAATTGTCTCTATACAAAATGTATCTTTTTTTGTATTTTCAAGAAATTGAATAATTTGAAATATAAGTAAAATAGTTGATTAATTAATAAGAAATTTTAAAAGACAAATTATATTGATGGGAATATGGTGGAATAGAAAGCTCCAGGAAATTTGCTTCCCCATCTAGTCAACAATTGCACTGGAAGAATCTGTCTAATATAACTATTTCATAACTCTAGAGAATATTGAAGACTTGTAACTTCCAGAGAAAGGCTTGAAAGGTAAGTTGCAGTAAATTTTAGTCCATTTCAATTTTTAGCAAAGCAGCTGTTACCCATCCCCCACTCTTTAACAATCCCAGGGAAAGATGCAGGCTCAGAAAAGACCTGGGAAGTCTTTTCTGAAGTTTACATCTCAGATTCATTCTTGGTACAGACAGTTTATAGCAAAATAAATAAATAAATAAATAAATAAATAAATAAATAAATAAAATAATACTAATAATATAAAAATGACAAAAACCCCAGCAAGCTCTAGGAAACAGAGAGAATTTCATTTCCAGAATTATCACATCTTTAAATTCAAATGTCAAATTTCCAGTAAAAAGTCATAAGGCATACAAAGAAAAAGGGAAAGTATGACCTATTCAAAGGAAAGAAAACAAAGAGAAACTGTCCCACAAATGGTGTGATTATAGAGATATTAGACAAAGACTTTAAAACAACTGTCCTACAGAATCTCAAATTACAAAAGAAAAA
This sequence comes from Symphalangus syndactylus, assembly GCF_028878055.3. Taxonomy (NCBI): domain Eukaryota; kingdom Metazoa; phylum Chordata; class Mammalia; order Primates; family Hylobatidae; genus Symphalangus; species Symphalangus syndactylus. Next base: position 76,647,721 of record NC_072432.2, on the reverse strand, counting down.
TGTGAAAAAAAATCAGGACATTGTATGAACAAAATGGAAATATCAATATTTCAGGAGAGAGAAAATCTAAAAAGAAACCAAAAAGAAATCCTGGAGATGTAAAGAAAAATAACTAATTTAAAAATATACAAGAAGGATTCACAGGCTGATTTGAGCAGACTGAATAAAGAGTCAGCAAACTTAAAGATATGACAATGAAAGGATTCACAGGCTGATTTGAGCAGAGTGAATAAAGCGTCAGCAAACTTAAAGATATGACAATGGAAATTATCAAATCTGAGGAACAGAAAGAAAAATATTGAAGCAAAGTAAACGGAGCCTAAGAGACCTGTGGGATACCATCAAGAGACCAACATATGCATTGTGGAGTTCCAGACGGAGAAGAATGAGAAAACGTGCACAGAGCATCTTTGAAGAAATAATGGTAGAAAACTTCCCAAATTTGATGAAAGACATTAATATAAACATCTAAAATCTCAATAAACTGTAGGTAAGATAAATTAACAGAAACCCACACAAAGAAATATTATAATCAAACATTTGTAAGAAAGATACAAAAGAACAGTATCTTGAAAGCAGCAAGAGAGAAGCAACTAGACACAAGGATCCTGAATAACATAATAAGATTTTTTTAATCAGAAACTTTGAAGACAATGGACCGATATATTCAAATGTTAAAACAAACAAACAAAAGGCTGTAAAACAAGATTCTGTATCTGGCAAAGTATTCTTCAAAAGTGTGGAAGAAATTAAGACATTTCCAGATAAAAGCCTAGGGAGTCTATTACCACTAGATCTGTGCTGAAAAAAAATGCTTAAGAAAGTTCAGCAGGTTGAAACAAAAAGTCACTAGGCAGTAACTTAAAACCATACAAATGAAATAAAGATCTCAATAAATGCACATACATGGGCAATTATACAATTATAAAAGCTAGTAGTGTTATAAGAACAGATTGTAGTTCCAAGTTTTTGCTTTCTACATAATTTATGGCACTGATATGTTAGAAAAAATTATTCTAAAAGCTAGTGTTATTGTAACGTTAAGAAACTAATATATTAAACAGAATTACTGGCTTATGTTCTTGGGTGCACAATGCATAAAGATGTCATTAATGATATAAACAACCCAAAGGGATAGGGATGAAGCTGTAATGAGAAGAACTTTTGTATGGTATTGAAATTCAACTGGTATAAATTCAAATTAGGTTTTCATAATTATAAAATGCTAATTATAATCTCTATGGTAACCACAATGAAAATAGCTAGAGAATATACAGAAGGAAATTTGAAAGAAATTTAAATATTTCTTTACAAAAAAACACACAAAAGAAAGCAATAATGCAGAAAATGAGTGACAAACAAGCTATAAGTCATGGAAAACAAATAACAAAAAGACAAGTAAATCACTGCTTATCAGTAATTACTTTGAGTGTAAATAAACTCTCTAATCAAAAGAGCGGCAGAATAAATACAAAGAAATTATCTAATTATATATTGTTTACACGAGACTCACTTTAGATCCAAATACATAATAATATATAAATACAAATGCATAAGAAGATTAAATGTGAAAGGACTAAAATATATGTTCTACACAATTAGCACCTGACACATGGCAGATATTTAATAGAGGATATCTTTAATATTGTTTGTCATTCCTAGGCATGACCACTAATTAGTGCAGACTTCCAGAAGGTGTGTGGCTTATGCCTACCTTCATTCTAGAGGCATGCACCTGAGGGAGGAGCGGGAACAACTCCTGACACCTTTGAATTCCTCCCACCTCCCTGTTGCACCCCCTCTCCCTGAGCCAGATATGATTCACCTCTGCCAAGCCAAGGGGCAGCCAGGGTAGGATCAGTGAATCCCCCTCAAGTTGGCTCCAGTTCTAGGCCTCTGAGCCACCTTCATGTTTAGTTAAACGTGAAAAGCATTCTAGCCATTTTAATTACGGACATTGCATAAGCCAGCAAGCAGTTCATACAGAGGAACAACAGGCAATAAATAATTTTTCAACATGCTTCAGCCTCTCCCTTTTTTCCCTCTGAAATCGTTCCCCAATCACTGACTCCCAGGCACTCCAGCTGAAAACAAGGTCTTGAAGCAATATTTTTATACCCATGCTCATAGCAGCGTTATTCACAATAGCTAAAATGTGAAACCAACCCTAATGTTCACTAAGGGATGAATAGATTAACAAAATGTGGAATATACTTACAATGGAATGTTATTCAGCCTTATAAAGAAAGTTCTGCTAGATGTCACCACATTGATGAATCTTGAAGACATTATGCTAAGTGAAATAAGCCAGTCACAGAAAGAAAAACATTATTGTTTTCCACTTATATGATACATGTAAGAATAATCAAAATCCTGGAGACAGAAAGTAGAATAATGGTTACAAGGGGCTGGGAGCAGGTGAAAACAGGGAGTTATTGTTTAAAATGCAAGAGATTTATTTTCACAACATAAAAGGAGTTATGGAGATGGATGGTGGTGATGCTGCATGATGTTGGAAATGCATTTAACACCACTGAACTGGACACTTAAAAATGGTTAAGATGGTAAATTTTATGTTATGTATATTTTACCACAACAACAAAAAAGGGAAAAGAGATTTACTCTTTGATAGGTCTTATACTGCATATTAAAAATGTAAACATTTGACTTTTGTTGGTTTTATTAGAAATAAAATATTTTTCTTTAAAAATTTGTTCTCTTGATATCCAATGCATAGGACATTATGAGAGATTAATGAGACATTTCAATGTTCAGTTAAAATCTATTTAAGCTAATTAGTCTCTTTATGATATTAACACAATATTATTGCATTACAATTGTTACAATGTTAACTAAGCATTAACTATTATAGTAGTAAACTTTCAAGTTAATAAAAATATATTAAAGTTACAACCATATTTCTTTTAAACTTTTGCTTTTACCCAATTATCTTCCATTTATTTATGTTGTTTTTGTTAGATTGGGGATTTGTGCTGAGAAGTTAACAAATTCTTATCTTTTCCCTTTCCAATTTTCCTGGTTCGTGTATCAGAAATTATTTTTTTCTCACAATAGTTCAGATTTATTTCAACCTTCTGTCTCATATTATAATATCTTAATATCTTGTTCAACTAATCTCCCTTCCTTCTTGATACTGTATCAGACATATTCCTCAAGATGCACGTTTGCTTTTGATCCTCCTGATATCTTCCTCCAGATTCACAGCTTTTTATCACACTGAGATTCAGAATATGATTTCAGTTTACTTCTGTTGTTGTTAGATTTCATTTGCTGATGCTAAGCAGCACTATTTCTGCAAATATTTTACCTTCAGACTTAGAAATGGGTTCTCAGGCCTAAAAAAATAACTCATGCACCTCAACCACATTTTAAACAAGAGATGCGTTAGTATCAAACTACGAAGTAGACTTGAGAAATAACACAAATTCTGCCTTAAGTTCAGTAGCCTCTAGCTCTGCATTGCCTTGTAGCGTCACCAATAACAAGAAGGTATATAGAAAGGTTAAACTGAAAAAAACGAAATGAAATGAAAAAGTAAAATCTAAATACAGTTGAAATAATTCCAGTACAATTTGTATATGGCCTGAGATGTGTTCAAAGTGTAAAATACACACTGGATTTTAAAAACTTACTGTGAAAAAAGAGTGTGAAACACCTCATTAATAACATTTTTACTGAGTGTATATTTGAGAATACTTTTAATACAATGGATTAAATAACGATCTTATTAAAATTTCATTTTGCTTTTTTAAATGTGGTGTCTAGAAAATGTAAAGTTACATATATGGCTCACACTGTATCTCTATCAGACAATCCTGCCCTGGCTAAACACAGTTCAGTCCTCATTTTTAAATAAAATAATTATAATGATTACTTAACTACTAATATTTTTTATGAAATAAATATTGGAATAATGAAATTAATCACAGAATATTTTTAGTATCATAGAATATGTATATTTTATAGTTAAATCTAAATTTTGGAAGCCGTGTTGCTAATATGGAACCTCTACCCCATAATTTCACTAATTTTTCATTATGCACAATTTTTTTGATGAAAGATATGATTTTTGTTAAAGACTTATGTGCAAATGCTACATAAATTTGGAAGAGGAGATCTAGATAGATATAGTCTTTGCACTATCCTACATAATATTTTTAGTGATCCTGAATATGTTAAATATTAGAAAAGACCAAAATGTTTGTGTGCTCTGTGTGGATGTGCATGTCAAATGTAGATATACATATAAATTATATATTAATATACATATAAGTATATTAATATATAATATGTAATATACATATAGATTTATATATATGAATTATATATATAAAATTTAAATATGTGTGTATATATATGTATATATATGTAATTAGCTCTTAAGAGGCTAACTTGTCTAGCGTCTTGCTCAATTTTCTTTTCTTCTTAGCATATCATTTTAGTTTTCTATAGAAAGCATGATCATTAGGATTAAAGAAGTTTTACTCTTGAAAGTTAATTCCTTACTGTTATTTTGTATGCATCATCACTTGAAATGCTCATGATAGAATATTCTGAATGGAAAGAAAATGACTTAGAGAACTGCAAGGTAAAAATAATTTTATGCTGATGATTTTAGTTAAAAGTCACATATATATATGTCACATACATATAATCACATATATAAATACAAACATTTTATTTCATTCTCATATATGTATAAATCTGTCCTCTGTAATATCTTTATTGATTAAATGATTCACACAGAAGGTTTATGAATTTTACTACATTAGCAAAAATGAAGATCACCAATTTCATAAAAAGAAAAACTAGGGTGACTATAGTTAGCAACAATGTGTTGAATATTTCACAGAAGCTAAAAGAGAAGATTTGAAATATTCCCAACACATTAACATGCGAAATGTTCAAGGTGATGGATATTCCAAATGCTCAGACTTGATCATTACACATTCTGTGAATGCAATAAATACTCATATGTACTCAATAAATATGTAAAATAATATGTATCAATAAATATAAAATAAATGACATATGAAGTGAGATGATTTGTTGGGTATTAATGCAGACCTAGAACTGGATATATCATATAGATTAAAAAATGCATGGTTTAGAAAATTGATGTGTATTTAGAATATATTCCCACTTTGTATTAAGCCCCTGTATTCATATTATTGATACATACATTTCCCTTAGGCACTTTGCTTGATCAATATTTGGGGTCCTTGAGCAATACCAAATGAAGAACCATATTTTTATCATTAATAATTTAGGTAAGAATGGAAATTATTTTGTATGTTTAAACCATTGCTATTCTTCTAAAATTTATTTTATATATGAAGAATACAAATGAGCATATCATTCTAGACATGAAGAGCTAATATATAAGCCTTATTTTAAGGCAATCAATCTAACTCACCTTTTGGTGATGTAATGTTAGCTTAGTAAGGACAAGAAACTTATACCCAGAGAATAGGAAGAAAACCCATTCAAGGTAACAGAAAACTGAATGTAGCTATGATGATAACTTGCAGCATACTGTGAATTTCAGTTTGAGTTAAAAAATATGATTCTCTTTTCCATAGACTGTTAAGAATTATGATCTTGCTTAATCTTCTAGTGTGAAACTGAGTGAGACATACATGTCTATAAGTCAGCAAATTAAGACTTAGGAAATAAATACTGCCTTAGCCTGCTCAGCTTCCCATAGCAAAATACCATAGGCTGGGTGGCTTAAACAATAGAAATTTATTTTCTCATAGTTTTGGGGACTTGAAGTCCAAGAACAAGGGTCTGGCTGATTTGGTTCCTGGTGAAGGCTCTTGTCTTAGCTTGTAGATGGACGCCTTCTTGCTGTGCTCTCACATGGCCTTTGTTTGTGCACAGAGAGAGAGAGAGAGAGAGAGGAAGAGAGAAAGACAGAGGCAGAAAGGGACAGGAGAAACATATCTCATCTCTTCACTTTCTTAAGAGGCTACTGGTCCTATTGGATTAGGGCCCCACCTTGTGATCTCTCATTTAACCTTAATTACCTTTTATAGACCCTATTGTTACATGTTATAAATGGGTGATGGATTTTGTCAAATGCTTTTTCTGCATATATATAATCGTGTGATTTTTTTCTAGCCTGTTCTTATAATAAATTATATTGATTTTTTTGAATGTCGAACCAACCTTGCATATCAGGGATAAATTCCACTTAGTTGCTGTGTATAATTTGTCTTATACATTGTTGGATTGTATTTGGTAATATTTTGTTGAAATTTTTGCATCTATATTCATGATCTAAATTGACCTGCGGTTTATTTAATGCAATTGTCTGTCTTTCATATTAAAGTAATGCTGGCCTTGTAAAATGAGTTAATAAATGTGCTATCTGTTTGATCTTCTAAAAAAAGTTACTAAGAATTGATGTGATTTCTTTCTTAATTGTTTGGTAGAATTACAACTGAACCCGTTTAAGCCTTGTTGCTTTCTGTTTTGGAAATTTATTAATTATTCATTAAATTTTTAATATAATTATGTCTACAAATGTAGTCCATTTCTTCTCGTGTAAGTTTTGACAAATTGTGCCTTTAAGCAATTGGTTTATTTCACCTAGGTTGTCAAATTGGTTAGAATAGAGTTGTTCATAGTACTCCTTAGTTATCTTTTTAATGGTCATAGAATCTGTAGCAATGTTTCCTTTTTCATTGCTGACATTAGTAATTTCTGTCTTCTCTCTTTTTTCTTTAATTAGCCTGACTAGAGGCTTATTGATTTAATTGATAATTTAGAAAAACATTTTCATTTCATTGATTTTCTCTATTAATTCTCTATTTTCGATTTCATTGATTTCTACTTTCATTCTTAATATTTCTTTTTTCTTCTTGCACTTGATTTAACTTGCTCTTTTTCTAAATTTCTAAGGTAGTAACTTAGATTATTGATTTTAGACTTCTCTTCTTAAATTACAGGCATACAATTGATGTTTTTTTAACAAACAAAAATTTTATACATTTTTAATTTACAATGTAATTATTTGGTATATACACATTATTAAATGAGTAAATAAAGCTAATTAATGTATTCATCTCTTCACACACATCACTGTTTTTGTGGTGAGAACATTTAAGATCTTTCCTCTTAGCAATTTGCAAGTATACATTGTTAAATATAATCACCATGCCCCACAGTAGATCTCCAGAATGTATTCATCCTGTCTAACTGAAACTTTGTACTCTTTGATCAACATTTCCTGATTTTCCCTTCCCCTCAGGCCCCAGCAGCCACCATTCTACTTTCTACTTCTCTGAGTTTGACTTTTTTAGATTCCACAGATAAAGGAGATCATGAGGCATTTGTCTTTCTGTGTCTGGTTCTTTTAACTTACCATAGTGTCCTCCACATTCACCCATGTTGCTGTATGTGGCAGGATTTCCTTTTTTTTCAGTTCCCTATTATTTATTTACTTATTTTTTCTTTTTTTTCTCTTCTTTTCAGGATTCTCTTTTTATAAGGCTGAATAATATTCTATTGCGTGTGTGTGGGGGTGGGTGGGTGTGTATGTGTTTGTGTCCATATATATATATATATATAAAATGCTGCAATAAACATATCTCCTTGACATACTAATTTTATTTCCTTTGTATATATGCATAGCAATAGGATTGACTGATCATCTGATAGTTCTATTTTTAATTTTTGGGGAAATCTTCGTATTGTTTTCATAGTGGCTATACCAATTTACTTTACATCAGCAGTGTTGCAGCGTTCCCTTTTCTCTACGTCCTTGCCAAAATGTACCTCTTATCTTTTTTTTGTAATAGCCATTCTTAATGGTGTTAGGTAATATCTCATTGTGGTTTTGACTTGTATTTATCTAATGATTAATGATGTGAGCATTTTTCATACTCCAGTTGGCCATTTCTATGTCCTCTTTGAAGAAATGTCTATTTAGGTTATTTGCCCATTTTTCAATTGGTTTGTTTTCTTGCTATTGAATTCCTTCTATATTTAGACATTATCAGATATATGGCTTGGAAATATTTTCTATAATTTGTAAGTTGTCTCTTCGTTCTGTTGATTGTTTTCTTTGCTGTGTAGAAGCTTTTAAGTTTGATGCTGTCTCATTCATCTATTATCACTGTTGTTGCCTTTGACTGCCCAACTAGTGAACATTGTACCCAATAAGTAATTTGTCAAACTTTACCCCCTCTCACTCTGCCACATTATGGAATGTCCAGTGTCTGTTATTTCATTCTGTATGACCATGGGTATGCATTGTTTAGCTCCCATTTATATGTGAAAACAAGCAATATTTGACTCTTTGTTTTTGAGTTTTTTAACAGGATAATGGCCTTCAATTCCATCTATGCTGTTGCAAAATACATGATTTCATTCTTTTCTATGGCTGAGTAGTACTCCATGGTGTGTGTGTGTGTGTGTGTGTATGTGTGTGTATATATATATATATATATATATGAGGTTGATTCCATGACTCAGCTATTGTGAGTAGTACTACACTAAACATATAAGTACAGATGTCTTTTGGATATAATTATTTCCTTTTCGTTTTTTTGAGATGGATTCTCACTCTGTGTCCCAGGCTGGAGTGCAGTGGTGCAGTCTTGGCTCACTGCAGCTTCCTCTGCCTCCTGGGTTCAAGCCATTCTCCTGTCTCAGCCTCCTGAATAGCTGGGATTACAAGCATGCGCCACGACACCCAGCTTATTTTTGTATTTTTAACAGAGACGGGGTTTCACCATGTGGGCCAGGCTGGTCTCAAACTCCTGACCTCAGGTGAGGAGTCTGCCTGCCTGCTTGCCTTGGCCTCCCAAAGTGCTGAGATTACAGGTGTTAGCCATCACGGTAGGCCAATATAATGATTTATTTTCCTTTGGGTAGATGCCCAGTGGTGGGACTGCTGGGTTGAATGATGGTTGCATTTTTAGTTATTTGAGAAATTTTCATACTCTTTTCCATGGAGGTTGTGCTCATTTACATTCCCACAAACAGTTTATAAGTATTCCCTTTTCTCTACATCCTTGCAAACATCTGTTTTTATTTCTTTGACTTTTTAATAACAACCATTCTGACTGGTGAAAGATAGTATCGCATTGTGGTTTTAATTTGCCTATCTCTGATGACTAGTGATATTGAGCTTTTTTTCTGTTTTTTGGCTGCCTCTATGTCTTCTTTCGAAAAATGTCTGTTCATGTACTTTGCCTACTTTCTAATAAGGTTATTTGTTTTTTTTTTTTTTTTCTTATTGAGTCATTTTGAGATCCTTGTAGATTCTGGATGTTAGCTCTTGGTTGAAAGCATAGTTTTCAAATATTTTCTCCAGGCTACATATGTAGTCTGTTTTCTTTGGTAATTATTTATTTTGCTGTGAAAAAGCTTTTAGTTTAGTTAGGTCTCATTTGTCTACTTTTTTGTTGTTGATGCATTTGCTTTTAAGGATTTAGTAAATTTTTTGCCTAGGCCAATATCCAGAAGAGTTTTCCCTAGGTTTTCTTCTAGGATTTTTACAGCTACAGGTCTTACATTTAAGCGTTTAATTGATCTTGAATTAATTTTTCTATATGGTAAGAGATATGCATCCAATTTCATTTTTTGTATATGGATATCCAATTTTCCTAGCACCCTTTATTGAATAGGGTGTCATTTACCCATTGTGTATTTTTATCAAATTTGTCAAAATTAGTTGGTTGTAGGCATGTGACTTTCTTTCTGGGTTCTCGATTTTGTTCCATTTATATATGTGTATATTTTCATACCAGTACCATGCTATTTTGGTTACTATAGCCTGGGAGTATAGTTTGTAGTTGGATAATGTGATACCTTTGGCTTTGTTATTTTGCTCAGGGTTATTTTGACTATTCAGGCTCTTTTTTGAGTCCATATAAATTGTAGAATTTTTTTTCTAATTCTCGAAAAATGACATTGGTGATTTGATAGAAATTATGTTGAATCTGACTACTTTGAGTAGTATGGCCATTTTAATAATATTGATTCTTCCAAACCATAAGCTTGGAATGTTTTTCTATTTATTTTTGTTATCTACGATTTTTCTCATCTGTGTTTTGTATTTCTCCTTGTAAAGATCTTTCGCCTCCTTGTTTAAATGTATTCCCAGAACTTTTTTATAACTATTACAAGTGGAATTGCTTCCTGATTTGGTTCTCAGCTTGATTATAATTATTATATAGAAATGTTATTTATATTGGTACAATGTTTTTGTACCCTGGAACTTTACTAAATTCATTTATCAAATCTGAAAGTCTTTTGGAGAAATCTTTAGGGGTTTTCTAAGTATAAGATTATATCATCAGTGACCAGAGATAATTTGACTTTGTTTTTTTAAATTTGAATGCCTTTTATTTTTTTCTTTTGTCTCATTGCTCTAACTAAGACTACCAGTACTATGTTGAATTGGAGTGGTAAACGTGGGGATCCTTGTCTTTTCCCCATTCTTAGGAGAATGCTTTCAACTTTTCCCTGTTCAGTATGACATTGGCTGTGTGTTTGTCACACTCATTACTATATTTGAAGGTATGTTTCTTTGATGTCTAGTTTTTTGAAGGTTTTCATTAAAAAAGAATGCTCAATGGTATTGAATGCTTTTTCTGCATCTATTGAGATAATAACATCTTTTTTGCTTTTACTTCTGTTTATGTGGTGAATCATATTTATTGCTTTGTGCATGTTTAGTCTTCCATGCTTCTGAGGAGTATAAAACTCATTTGATCCTGTGTATAGTTTATTTGATGTGCTGTTGGATTTGGTTTGCTAGTATTAGCTGAGGATTTTTGCCTCCATGTTCACGTGCTGGCAGTCTATCAATTTTGTTTATCTTTTCAAAGAACTCATTGATTAAAACAATTTTTTTTTGATTCAGTGACATTTAGTTCTGCTGTAATCTCTGCAGTTTCCTCGCTGAACTTGGGTTTGATTCATTCTTGCTTTTTTTCTAGTTCCTTGAGGTACAACATTAGGTTGTTCATTTAAGATTATTCTTTTCCATGGAGGCATTTAACATAATAAACTTCCCTCTTTGTACTGCTTTTGCCGTGTCCCAGAGAATTTGGTATGCTGTGTCTCTATTTTTATTCATTTTGAAACATTTTTAATTTATGCGTTAATTTTATCATTGATACAAATATTCAGGAGTAGGCTGTTTAGTTTCCATGTATTTGTATAATTTTGAGAGTTCCTCATGGTATTGGTCTCACTTTTATTTCACTGTTGTCCAAAAATATGCTTCATAAAATTTAGATTTTTTTTTAAGTTATAGAGACTTGCTTTTTTGCCAAGCATATGGGCAATTTTAGAGAATGTTTCACACATAAATAAGAAGAGTATACGTTCTGTGGCTGTTGGGTAGTATGTTCTATAAGTGTCTGTTAGGTTAATTTGGTCTAAAGTCCAATTTAATTCCAAAATTTCTTTGTTGATTTCCTGCCTGTTAATTTCATCATCTCTGTCACTTCTGGGTGTTTTAATTGACTATTTTTCTGTATCTTTTGACTCTTATTTTTCTGCTTCTTTGCCTATCTAGTTATTCTTGATTGGGTTCTAATGTGCATAAATTCCACAAATGTTGAATTATTGAATAGTTAATCATTATTCCTGAGTTGCAACTATCTGAGATATCTACTAGAGATTTTTTAGAATTTGACATTGTATTAGTCCACTTTCATACTGTTATGAAGAAATACATGAGACTGAGTAATTTATAAAGAAAAAGAGGTTTAATGGACTCACAGTTCCACATAGCTGGGGAGGCCTCACAATCATGGCAGAAGGCAAAGGAGGAGCAAAGCCATGTCTCACATGGTAGCAGGTAAGATAGCATGTGCAGGGGAACTGCCCTTCTACAAAACCAGCAGTTGTAGTGAAATTTATTCATCATCATAAGAACAGCATGGGATTCCCCCCACCCCCACCATGATTCAATTACCTCCCACTGGGTACCCCCCATGACACGTGGGGATTATGGGAGCTACAATTCAAGATGAGATTTGGGTGGGGATGCAGTCAATCCATAGCATCTAACCATTGGCCCCTCACAAATCTATGAGGAGCCACATTTCAAAACTAGTCATGAATTTCCAACAGTCCCCCAAAGTACTAAATAATTTCACCATTAATTCAAAAGTACAGTCCAAAGTTTCATTTGAGACAAGGCAAGTTCCCTCCTCCTATGAGCCTGCAAAATCAAAAGCAAGTTAGTTCCTTCCTAGATACAATGGGGTTATAGGCATTGGGTAAATATACCCTTTCCAAATGGGAGAAAATTGCCACAACAAAGAGGCTACAGGCTCCATGCAAGTCCGAAATACAGTAGGGCAGTCATTAAACCATAAACCTCCAAAATGATCTCCTTTGACTTTTTATCTCACATCCAGTTTGCACTGATGCCAGATGTTGGCTCCCGGGACCTTGTGCAGCTTCACCCTGCGGGTTTGGAGGGTATAGCTGCTTTCACAGGGGAAATGGGAGCTACAATTCAAGGTGAGATTTGGGTGGGGGCACAGACAAACCATATCAGGCATCATCTTTCCATTCATGCTTGTCAAAGCTCAAACATATGAAGTAGAATATGCACGCAAATTTTTACATAGGAAATAGTTAAATATAATTCATTTTATTCTTCCAAAACAGTATTAAAGGTCTAATATAAGAGGTAGATCTAATCAGTACAAATATTTCAAAGGTATTTTAATGAGCAAATAATAGATTAATTTACTTTCTGAAGTTTATGGTAAAGTAAAATAATATACATAAGAAACAAGAAAGAGAAATCAGGAAAACTTTAATTGCCTCAGTATTAAAGCAAATAGAGTTTAGAAAAACTTTTAAATTTACCTATAATAAAATTTAGTACTTTTGGTTTCTAGTTTTATGAGATTTAATAAACACATGCTAACATATATTTACAAACAAAATCAAGATACAGGACAGTTCCAGTACCCCAAAAGTAACCTGCTTTAACACACATGCATGCACACACACCTTTTATAGTTTTAGAGAGTCAAAATCCAAAGTAGATCTCACTATGCTAAAATCAAGATGTCAGGGTAGTTCTTTCTGGATGTCGTAAGGAAGAATCTTCTATCTTTCCTTTTTCAGGTTTTAGAGTTCATCTGCATTTTTTCTCGTGGTCTCATTCTGCCATTTCCAAGCCAGCAAATTTGGGCTGAGCTCTTTTCATATGACTATCTTCTGGTTCTGAGAGTTCTAACTTCCATCTTTTAAGGAGTCTGTTGATTATATTGGGCCTGCCTGGATAATTCAGAATGTCCTTCTGTTTTAAGATGTTCAATTTAATCACACCTGAGAAATTCCTTCTATCATGTTGCATAGTGGTTGCAACATATGTTTGCATATTGTGAACTTGTGAGACTGGAGATTTGGACATGAACTTCCTTGGGGAGTGGAAGGAAAGCATTACTCTGCTTACCACAGCACACTTTACATACTCTGCTTTTCTGGAAATGTAGTACTTTTTTCTTCTTTGATATTTTCCTGGTTTATAATTCTGAAAAATAAAATAATACTGCAATTCTGCTTTTCTGAGGCTATAAATTGAATGTTAACTATGGGCTTGTCATCTTATTTATAGGACTTTTTTGCTGGAAGTTGAGTTTTAAGGGACATGATTTGACCCAACATGTATTTCAATACATTTAGTAATGAACTCTGCTATAATGAAATGCTAATATATTTATGAAATTTGGAACTGTGCTTCAAATCCATTTCAAGGAAGGACAGTCGCATGGTAGAAAAAGCCTGGCAGCAGGGATCAAATAAGCTGATTTTTAGTTACTATTATTAATGATTCTAGAATTGCTAATGCTGAACTTCCCCTTAAAATGTCTCAGCCTTATTTAATATCAAGATGCTTTCTTCTCACTTTCATTTTGTTCAATTCTGTGGCAAATCCACGGAGCCAGAGACCTAGCTCATGTTATTTTAAATAATGTCAAGTTCTATTTCCTGCATTGATATCCATAGAGTTCTATTTGTGTTGTAGGATTCAAAAAAGAAAGTATCTGTGATCCCTGAACAATTTGCATCCATATGAGAAAAGAGAAACCCCAGAAGTTGTATTCAGGTTACATGACCGCTAAGGGAATTATGTAATTTTATTCAGATATCTGCCTCTTCAGCTTTATGTCTTTTTTATAAGAATCATATTATTGCAGAATAAGAATTGTATCTATGATTCCTATCCCTTTCAATGTGATTATTTTAGCTCTTCTCACCTACTGGCAGAACATCTGAAAATATTGTGAGTTGATAAAATCAGGGTCACAACACTATCACAAATTATTCTTTATAGAAAATGGCAATTTATTTTAGGTAAGCATCTAAAAAATAATAGGATACATTTTCACATTGGTACATTTTCTTTTACTTTAAAATGAACATTTATATATGCAACATATGTTTTAATAAACATTGAAAATTAGTTGTTCGAGAAAGAAGAGAAAGAGAAAGAAAGATTGGGTCAGGTTGGCAGGTCACTCTGAGCACTGAAATTTACTTTCTTCTATCAGTTTCTTAGCTATGCGCTTGGATTAAAATACATGGTGATGTGTATGAACATTAGTTCTGAGCATCTGATTTTGCTTAGCATATTTCTGGTATGTTTGAAGATTATAATTTCAACTGCAGTTTGCATTGCCTGACAGATCTCATTGGGAACTTTATAAAAGAGCCTCATGCTTAACACAGGAAGACTTTTAAGTTATCATGGCATATGTTTCAGAATTTATTGTTTGAGACCACAATTTTGAGCAATTTATAGCTTAAGTTGAAAATATTCCCTCTGAGGTGTTTGTATCATGGAAGATAAAGGAAGAGTATTGTGTTCAAGTGTATTTCAGATACAAAATGCATATTTATTTAGCTCATAGAAACTGCATAGGATGTATTTTAATATTTAAATTTGAAATAATGGGATTAAAATTTACAATAGGTATATCTATTTATAGAATTACAGTTATTTGTAATCAGTCTAAGCAGAGAGATTATATGAATTGTCTCTATTTCTACAAAATATATGTGGTAGACTATTGAGGATGTCTTATGTACATGGCAATTTCATTTATGGTTTTGTTTACTTAAGTAATTGGAATGTGACAGACCCTGATAATTTTTGGTTCCACAAATTGGAAAATTAAATTTTCTCAAGATGTCATAATTTAAAAAATTTATCCACAGAAGTAACAAATGCAATTCTGAATTCCTTTACCATGTCATAAATAGGAAGCCTTTTAATCACTTTGTAATAAAAAATACACTTCTCTGTCTCCTGGGTGGAGCTCATGGTCTTCTCACACTAACATTTATGCCTTTTTCTGGTTCAGAATGAAATTAACCAAAATACTTAAGTTATGTTCTGAAGTAGTTTATTATTTTATAGTTGTCTTAATAGCACAAAATTTAAGATAAAGTTTGGAAAACAAAAATTACAGTCTATTCTATTATTCATGGTAGTTATGTTTTGTAAAATCTCCACAAACACTGAGGTAGCAAGTGCTAAAGGTGTTGTTCCTAGGAGATATTTGTACATATCTTTTTATCTATCATCTATCTATCTATATCTATCTATCTATCATCTATCTATCTATCTATCTATCTATCTATCTATCTATCTATCATCAATCATTTCTCATTTATCATCATTTATCTATCAATAATCTCTCATCTCTATACACACATATCTTCATAGATTATATTAAAAACACTTCAACAGGTAGATTACATTTTCTTTATTATATGAAAGAAAAAGCAAAGTTCAGATGTGTTAAGTGACTTGCCTGGGTCTGCTACACTCACAGGTGCCAGAGTTGGGGTTCAAACCCTCTCATCGGCCCCAGATCAGGAGACCCTTGCATTACACTGCCATTTGCAACCCCTGGCTTCTGGTCATCTCTATATGAAAACAAAACAAGCAGGCAAAGGATTGCCTAATTTGACATCAGATAGGAATGTGCAAGTTGGACAGTTCAATTTTTTTTTCCATTCTACATATGTCAGAGTTTGGGCCTCAGAACATGCTACTGCAAAATATGGCACCTTAGTAACTGAGAATGCTACAGAAGTTAGAAGGCCAATCTGACATTTTCCTGATTTTTTCCTGAAGCATGGTCATGATAGAATTATCTGAATGACCTCAGCTGGAAGTAGGTCAGAACACTGGTACTCAAGAGGTGCCTTGCCCTGTACTCAGAGGTCAAGAAGAATTTAAAATAAACAGATCTTGCTAAATTCCCTTACCCTCTTTATTTCCATTATGT
The DNA here is from genome assembly GCF_028878055.3 of Symphalangus syndactylus. Lineage (NCBI taxonomy): Eukaryota > Metazoa > Chordata > Mammalia > Primates > Hylobatidae > Symphalangus > Symphalangus syndactylus. Next base: position 76,631,411 of record NC_072432.2, on the reverse strand, counting down.
CATACACCCTTTTTGTCCAGTCATACTTCTACACTACTGTCCATTCTTTATCTTACCTAAGCATACAAATACACAGTTTTCCTTGTCTTTGGATCTGAATTTCCAAAGGCCCTCATGACATGTAAAATTTTGGTTAAATTCATTTGTACGCTTTTATTTTGTAACTTCATCTTTTATTATAGGAGTGTCATCCACGGGCCTTGTAATAAATGAAAAAATTATGCTCTTTTTTCTCCCCTACATCAGCAAATGACCCCAAAATGCTGAAAGCATTGCTTTGGGGATTACAAATAAATTTTAACCACTAGGCCAACTGGCAAAATATAGGCTCTTCTAATATTAAAGATCAATTCTATTTTTTAGTATTCCTTCTTATAACAGAATAAAGAGAAAGAATATAATTAATACCCTTGGAATAACATTACACAGATTCAAAGTATTCACTTTAACTGCAGTAATGACTTTGGAATGGCCCATGGAATTTCTCTGAGAATAATTTAGGTAAAACATCAGGACCTCATTAATCTCTGCTTTTATTATTGAAAATGTAGAACAACAAGTATAAATATCAATTACTCATATTGAGCCAGATAAGATGTCTTTATATTCACTGTCTGATTTAATACTTGAGCCAACACAACAAAGTAGATATAGTTATTGTTCTGTTAGTGAAACAGTTCTTTTGGGGTTAAATAACTATTTAAAGATATCTAAACTAGCATGCATTTGAATGAGAATCCTAAAAGCAATTATCTGTGACTCCAAAGCTCATGGTCTCTCCAGTACACACACAGCTCCCTAGAGAAAATCCTTTATGGAACACATTATTCTTAATTATTAATAGATTTGTGTGTTTAACTGTATGTTTATTTTGCTTGGATGAAAGTTCTGTGAGACCATAACCAAGATATCTTGCCCAACATTTTATCACTAGTTCCTGGTATAGTGTCTGGCACATCATTAACATGCTATAAATATTAGTTGATGTTATAAATGAAAATAAATGGATTAATGATATCCTATTTATAAATATTAGCTTCCAAATTTTTTAGATACCTAAATTATTCCACTCTAATTTTTATTTTCAGCTATACACACTTTGCCAAAATTGAAAACCTACATTTCGTAATTAATGATTACTCAAGTTTCTTTTAGGTTTTTAGGATATTTCTGTATGCAACGCAGGGCTCCCTTTGGAACCATTTCCTGCCATTACTATGCTCATTGATGACTGTCTTTATTCTACCTTCTAAGTCTACATTGTCATCAAACCTCAGGGTGAACACTGTGCCCATTCTTAAACAGCCATCTGCATGTGCCCAGGAAAAATAGCAAAGAACAGAAAAAACCCTGTCAAACTCTTATCCTGTGCCAATTTCTTTATTCAACTTTACTGTGTACTATGAGTGCTAATATAAAGTGGGTATTCTAATAGCTTCACTTCTTTTCAATGTTGTGTATTTTAAAGGAGCAGGAAGAACAGAGGCACAGAAAAATGGAAAACAGCTAGAGCTGTCATTATAAAACATTAAATTGATATATATATATATTATATGATGTATGGTAGCAAAGCAATACTTCACAGAACATCTTTTAATACATATATCTACAAACATATAAATATGCATATTGAATCTTAAATTTTGTTATGAAGACTTGGAAATATGTAGAAATATAACAGAGAAAGACCACAGTGATTCACATTCAGAGAACTTGACAAATGAAAACTCTAAAAAAAGGAAAATGTGTTAAACAGCTTCTTATAAGAATGTTTTAATGAAACATTTTACACTTCAATATAATAGACATTTAGATAACAAATTTAGTGGATTTATATAAAACTCACCTTATAATAAATAACTTTTGATTGTAGAGTTGTCTCTTGGTATCCCTGGTTCCAGGTACTCCACAGGATACCAAAATTCACAGATGCACAGTCCCTAATATAAAATGGCATAGTATTTGCACATAACCTATACATATCCTCCTGTATACTTTAAATTATTTCTCGATTACTTTATTGAAAATGCTATCCAAGGCTGGGTGTGGTGGCTCATGTCTGTAATCCCAGCACTTTGGGAGTCCGAGGTGGGCGGATCACAATGTCAGGAGATCGAGACCATCCTGGCCAACATGGTGAAACCCCGTCTCTACTAAAAATATAAAAATTAGCTGGGTGTGGTGGCGTGTGCCTGTAATCCCAGCTACTTGGGAGGCTGAGGCAGGAGAATCGCTTGAACCCGGAAGGCTGAGGTTGCAGTGAGCCGAGATCACGCCACTGCACTCCAGCCTGGGCGACAGAGCTTCGTCTCAAAAAAAAAAAAAAAAAAAGAATGTGACATATCAATACTTGCTATACTGTATTGTTTAGTGAATAATGACAAGGAAAAAAATCTGCACGTGTTCAGTGCAGACACAATTTATTTATATATATATATATATCCACATATTTTTTGAGACAGAGTCTTGCTCTGTTGCCCAGGCTGGAGTGCAATGGTGTGAGGCTCACTGCTACCTTCGCCTCCCAGGTTTAAGCGATTCTGCTGCCTCAGCCTCCCAAGTTGCTGCAACTACAGGCACATGCCAAAGCACCCAGCTAATTTTTGTATTTTTGGTAGAGACGGGGTTTCACCATGTTGAGGTTGGTCTCGAACTCCTGACCTCAGGTGATCCACCACTTGGGCCTCCCAATGTGCTGGGATTACAGACGTGAGCCACCATTTTAATCTGCAGTTTGGTGAATCCATAAATGCAGAACTCACAGGTAGGAAGGGCCAAATGTACAGGTAGGAAGGGCCAAATGTAATTTATGCAAGCATAGGTTTACTAAAACATTCTTAGAAACGTAGTTTTTTTTCTATTTTTGCTACATTTTAAAGAAAAGTATGTTTGAAAGAAGTGATTCTGTTAACCATGGCTTTTCATGTAAATTTTCTATGTATTAAAGATGGAACTTAGAATTTTACACTTTAAAAACTGAAGGTATCTTTTTTGCTCATGGGTCCAATGGTCTTCAAATATGGACTAGAATTCTGCTTTTGAAATGGATCTTTTGGAGCCATCATACTAGAAATATAAACAGATAAATTTCTCTACTTTTAAAAAGAATGTTATAGTTTGTAAGTTTTTTGTTTTTAAGAAAGAGTCTTGCTCTGTTGTCCAGGCTGGAATATAGTGGCAGTAATTATAGCTCACTGCAGCCCCAAACTCCTGAATGCAAGTGACTCTCCCACTTCGGCCTCCCCGCTGAGTAGCTGGAACTACTCGGGCATGCGTCACCACGCCTGACTAATTTTTGTATTTTTTGTAGAGATGGAGTTTTGATATGTTGCCCAGCCTGGTCTTAAACTCCTGGCTTCAGGCAACCCTGCTGCCTTGGCCTCCCAAAGTACTGGGATTATAGGAGGGAGCCACAGCACTTGGCCATGTAAGATTTTATTTTTTTTCAAATCTGCCATCAAATTTGTTGCCTAGGACCATTCTAAAGTGGCTAGTTGTGATTTCTATGTTATAGAATTTAGAAACCAGTCTCAAGAAGCCTAAATAATTTTTATAAGTGCACAAGTTCATGCTAATAAACTATGAGGAAGGTCTGATAAAAAAAAAAAGCTCCAAAAAGTCTGAGCAATGTAATATTTAAAGGATATATTACTTCTTTATTCTTGTAACAAATGACATAAAAATAAAATGGAAGCTATATGTGATAATTTTATAACTATATAAGATATAATACTAAAAAATATAATACTACTAATAGTGACATAATAAACCTGACAATATTGAAATTGTTGCTTTTTAAAGTATTAACTCACCTAAGTATACATTTTTTTCTTTGAATAATGAATTTATCTCTTAACTTTCTTATTTATGTAAAACAAATACATTTAAGTTCTCTTTGCATAACAAAGCCATCCAATTCCAGTGGACTTTTTATTCCAACGTTTTATTTGTGGCAATAGCTAAAATTTATTACAAGTTTATCTGTGTGACAGGCTTAGTGATTATTATTTTATGTGCAGCATTATACTTTGTCTTTAGACAAACCTCACAAAGTACCTTTCATGCTGGCATAGTTGAGGGAATTGGCAAATAGCTAAGAGCGTGATCTCTGGATCCAAACTACATGGCCCTGCTCCAACATCTGTTTTTTTTTTTTTTTGGTTGATCTTGGGCAATTTATGTCACCTCTCTGGCCTCTGTTTCCTCATCTGTGAAAAGGCAATAATAATTAAACCTAACTCATAAGGTTGTTTTGAATATTTTAATAGTACCTTCCAAAGAATTTCCCTTAGTGAATGTCAACTGTGAATGTCATTTTAGATATGAGAAGAGGCTGAAGTTTAGGGGAGATGAGTTGCTGAGAGGAGATTTTGCTAGCTATTGTAATTAATTCATATTTGAGACATTGCTTATTATAAATGCTCCCTCTGACCTTACAGGCCTTGATATCTGGCTCATTTGATGCTGACCTTTTCATTCTCACTAATAAGGGCTGGTGTCCCTGTGTTTTATTCTGTCACTTAATTTTCTGACTGTGGTGACACTACTAGCCTCACTGTACTCCTTGACTTACCCTACAGGCCATGAATAGCTACCATACCAACAATCTCAACATTAATTGTGTAAATCCTGTGGGCAAGGTAATGTAAATACTTTATATATTTTTATTTTTTAATGTTAAAATTAACACTATAGGTTTGATATTAATATTATATCTGTTCATCTGTTTGGAAGATGTGTAATATGAGTTACAAGGTGTTTATTAACTTGCCACTTCTAAGTTCCAGCTGGGATTTGAACTCAAATCTGAATCCTGAGACAAATATCATAGCCTCTGTGTTAAGACCTACTCTAGAACACCTTATTGGTGAAGAAATTCTATATGAGAACTTGTGAATTAATAAAATCTACTGAATTTTAGAATGCTTTATTGGTAGGAAAATTGTATAAGAACTTGCGAATCTGTAATATCTACTGCATTTTTGATTACTTGTTTGGTTTCATACAGTTTATATAATATTATCATCAATGTCAAAATAGAAAGCATGCTAGCAGGAAGCAAAGAGCATCAGCGTTCCTGAGAAGTGCTGAAGAGCATAGCACAAATAGCTATGCTAAATCTGCACAAAATGAAAATAATAACTTAGCTAATGAGAAACATGAAGCCAGGATACACTATTGAATAAATGAGTTTAGAGAAAATTTAGAAAAATGCATTTCTAGGATGCTTTTTGAATTTTGGTTAGATTTGAAGGGTTGATGCAGCATTCAGCAGGATACTCCTTCTTTGCTGGTTAGTATGCAGCAGTTTGAAAATTATGAGTTTTCTTTGCTGATGCTACTAATTTGGTTACATTTCTTGGCTTGTTAGTTAAAGTACCTTTCTAGAGAATAACTCTTTTTGAGAGCAATAAACCTAATTAAAATAACTAGGTTCTACTCCTGGCTCTGATATTTTCCAACATTTGATCTTGTACTAAATATGTAACCTTTGGGCCATTATTGTACTTCCTGTAAAATAATACAATTAGAAAATAAAATAAAATATAAATACAATTGAAAGTGATGATCAAGGTACCTAAATTGTCAAAGTATATCTGGTATTCTGTTACTATAGAATTGTTTAAAATAAACAATTTTCTATGGATATATGTCCTTTTGTTTTGCCCTCCAGCATTTGTCCAATCTTCTTTTGATATTTTGGTTTCTCCTCTGTAGGCTACCATCTTACACTCAGTTCCTTTAATTTCAATAGGTACAGGGATATGTTATAGCTTAATCTTGGCCAATTTTAATACTATGTTATCTGACCACAATGATTGATTCAGGTAACATCAAAATTAATAAGATTCATTGCTTTTTACATTTATGTATAATGATGAAGGACTGGAAAGAAGGCAGAGATCTCAAAGATTAGGAGACACTTCCAGTTATAAGAACCGGAAGTAGGACTTATGCAATTAACTTGGCATTTTTCCTACGTCTACCGCCCAGTATTTATTTTTAAATTTCTATTCACTCTAGAGTTAGGATAATTTGAAACTGTAGTAGCTATATAAAAGCTTACTTCACAAATGTTGGAGGTGAGAAAACAGAAGTTAAGCAAATAATAAGAGCTAACATTTATTGGGTACTTATAATATGCCAAGCACTGTTCTGAACATATTACACATATTAATTTACTGTATTTAAAAACAATAAAGTAATTTGGTTTTTCTACTTCCACCAAGTGGACATAATATATCCGTTTATTAGCCTTGGCTTTTTTAACCGCAAGACGAAATAAACTATATGAAGTCACATATTGGTCAAAAAGACGTGGCTTATTGAGGAACAGCTTTCTGTTGTAAGAGTGAATGTTCAGTGTGATACATTCAAAGAAAATAAAGGATGAAAAAGAAATGTCAGTTGTGTTCAGAATGTGAAGATTCATTTCTTAAATTAAGGAGTTTAGATTTCATTACCTGAGAAGAAGAAAAGTGATGTACATTTTAAGCAGTTTCCTAACAGGGTGAGGGTGGTGGTGGAAAGGGAGACCTTACTGTGAGAAGAGTGCAGTAATGGATCAGATTGGCTGCTTCAGATTTGTCTCCTGTATAATGGGGTTAATAGCTTTTACCATCTTACTGTTAGTTTTAAAAGTTAAGAAAAGGAAAACTTTTAAATCCATATAGTGCTATAAAATATATATTATTGATTATTACTAAAATGAAGAATTTAGAAAGCCTTGAGACCTACATCTGTCTTGCAGTTGTCAGTAATAGTTAAACTAAACTTTGCTTATGATTGAAAAGCATTATAAAGATAAAACTACTTTCTTCCGTTACCCATAATGGGGAAACTGAACAAAGATTTAGAAGAAGGCATAAGAGCTTATAGTTGATACTTTTTTTACATTCTCTTAAGAAAGGAAAACAAAACTATTAGGAGAATTGGTTTTACCAACCTAGTTAGAAAAGATGAGTGGGTAAAAAGAGATACACATATTGATAAGATAAATAACTGGGACGGTCATCAGTTTACCTCCCAGTCGTGTTAAGCTTTGCCAGTAGGGTGCCCTGAAGAGATGCTGGAGGAGAAGGAGGCTCTCTCTTACTGGTCCTGCTGTGTTCTTCTCAACTTGGGGCTTTGGTAGCACCTGGCTCTGCAGTTCAAGGCAACCAGCAGCACTCCGCAGTCAGTAGCTTTCCCTAGCACACTTATGATTTGATTCACAGCAAATTCTGAAGAGTGGCACATCCCTGGATGTGGCTTTTCCTGGCTCCCCTGAGGGCAGATTTCTGGCAAGTTCCCAAGGGAAGATTACTAGCAAGTTTCACTGGCACATCACTACAGTAACTTCTCTGCCATTCAGCAAGTCTTGGCCATGCACTCTCCAAGGAGGTCTGAATCTCAGCCCTTGGTGGAGGTAGGGGGCAGGCAGGGAGGAGAGTCTACCTTGGATGCTCTATCTCAGCCACTGGAGTTGTAACTATTATGGATTATATATACTATTATATTTTTAATTATAATTAATTATACCTGCAATTCTTTTATTATTCAGAATGATCTTTATTTCTTACTAGGCATCTCCTTGTTACTCCAATACCCTGTTTTAATTAATCACAAGCATTCTTGTACACCAATCACAGACAAACAGAGAGCCAAATCATGAGTGAACTCCCATTCACAATTGCTTAAAAGAGAATAAAATACCTAGGAATCCAACTTACAAGGGATGTGAAGGACCTCTTCAAGGAGAACTACAAACCACTGCCCAATGAAATAAAAGAGGATACAAACATGAAACAACATTCCATGCTCATGGGTAGGAAGAATCAATATCGTGAAAATGGCCATACTGCCCAAGGTAAATTATAGATTCAATGCTATCCCCATCAAGCTACCAATGACTTTCTTCACAGAATTGGAAAAAACTACTTCAAAGTTCACATGGAACCAAAAAAGAGCCCGCATTGTCAAGTCAATCCTAAGCCAAAAGAACAAAGCTGGAGGCATCATGCTACCTGGCTTCAAACTATACTACAAGGCTACAGTAACCAAAACAGCATAGTACTGGTACCAAAACAGAGATATAGGTCAATGGAACAGAACAGAGCCCTCAAAAATAATGCCACATATCCACAACCATCTGATCTTTGACAAACCTGACAAAAACAAGCAATGGGGAAAGGATTCCCTATTTAATAAATGGTGCTGGGAAAACTGGCTAGCCATATGTAGAAAGCTGCAACTGGATCCCTTCCTTACACCTTATACAAAAATTAATTCAAGATGGATTAAAGACTTATATGTTAGACCTAAAACCATAAAAACCCTAGAAGAAAACCTAGGCCATACCATTCAGGACATAGGCATGGGCAAGGACTTCATGTCTAAAACACCAAAAGCAATGGCAACAAAAGCCAAAATTGACAAATGGGATCTAATCAAACTAAAGAGCTTCTGCACAGCAAAAGAAAGTACCATCAGAGTGAACAGGCAACCTAAAAATTGGGAGAAAATTTTTGCAACCTACTCATCTGACAAAGGGCTAATATCCAGAATCTACAATGAACTCCAACAAATTTACAAGAAAAAAACAAACAACCTCATCAAAAAGTGGGCGAAGGATATGAACAGACACTTCTCAAAAGAAGACATTTATGCAGCCAAAAAACACATAAAAAATGTTCATCATCACTGGCCATCAGAGAAATGCAAATCAAAACCACAATGAGATACCATCTCACACCAGTTAGAATGATGATCATTTAAAAAGTCAGGAAACAACAGGTGCTGGAGAGGATTTGGAGAAATAGGAACACTTTTACACTGTTGGTGGGACTGTCAACTAGTTCAACCATTGTGGAAGTCAGTGTGGCGATTCCTCAGGGATCTAGAACTAGAAATACCATTTGACCCAGCCATCCCATTACTGGGTATATACCCAAAGGACTATAAATCATGCTGCTATAAAGACACATGCACACGTATGTTTATTGTGGCACTATTCACAATAGCAAAGACTTGGAACCAACCCAAATGTCCAACAACGATAGACTGGATTAAGAAAATGTGGCACATATACACCATGGAATACTATGCAGCCATAAAAATTGATGAGTTCATGTCCTTTGTAGGGACATGGATGAAGCTGGAAACCATCATTCTCAGCAAACTATCGCAGGGACAAAAAACCAAACACCACATGTTCTCACACATAAGTGGGAATTGAACAATGAGAACACATGGACACAGGAAGGGGAACATCACACTCTGGGGACTGTTGTGGGGTGGGGGAAGCGGGGAGGGATAGCATTAGGAGATATACCTAATGCTAAATGACGAGTTAATGGATGCAGCACACCAGCATGACACATGTATACATATGTAACAAACCTGCACATTGTGCACATGTACCCTAAAACCTAAAGTATAATAATAATAAAATAAAAATAAAAAAAGATTTTCTATGTAAGATTACATTGTCTGCAAAGGGAGACATTTTTACTTCTTTCTTTTTAATTTGGATGCCTTTTTTTTTTTTTTTTAACTACTCTGGCTAGGACTTCTAATACTATGTTGAATAGAAGTGTCAAGAGTAGGCATTCTTTCGATGCTCCTGATCTCAGGAAAAGTTTTCAGTTTTTCACAATTCAATATGATGTTAGTTGTGGGCCTGTCATATAATAAAGCTGTGGACATAATTGTTTTAAAGTATACTCCTTCTATAACCAATTTGTGGAAGATAAAAAGATGTTGAATTTGTCAGCTGCTTTTTTTTGCATCAGTGAGATAATCATGCAATTTTTATTCTTCATTCTTTTTTGTGGTGTATCATATTTATTAATTTGTGTATGTTGAAACATCTCTGTGTCCTAGGGATAAATCCCACTTGTCCATGGTTGCTGATTTAATTTTAAATACTTTGTTAAAGATAAGTTAACCTAATGTAGTTTCAACATATATTAAGCACCAGCCCAAGGTACTTCAATAGAGTTTTATATATGCCATTCCAAAAAGTGAGTGGTTTAATCTCAGATTACTCTTTTTGGTACCATAGTCCTTTTTCACTTAATGCTTTGTTTTATTTTACTTGCTCGTTGTTACTTTATTATGATAGATGGGCAAGGAATAAAGCCTAGAAAAAGTTTTTCTTTTCTTTTTTTCTCTTTTGTGTCAGTTTATTGTTGCCTCTTAGAGACATGATTTGAATTGTTTTAGTAATTTTCTTAAGCAGATAAATTCAATTACTTGAAATAGTTGCTATTCAAATTGTGAAGATGGTGACAAAGTGACAGGATATCACCTCTACAAAACAGGACAGTAACTACCTCAAACTCAACATTAATAAAGGGATGCTACCAAGCCACTGACTACCATCCTACCAATGGGTTGATAGCATTCTTATTATTTACCATCAGAATTGGCATCAAAACTACAATGATAGTTAACATTTAGTTTCCTGTGCACCATAATTGTGTCAAAGGCTTTGAAATGAAAGAACTTATTTAATTTTTTTCATTTTTATTATTTTTTTTACTGTAAGTTCTAGGATACATGTACAGAACATGCAAGCTTGTTACATAGGTATACATGTGCCATGGTGGTTTGCTGCACTTGTCAACCCGTCACCTAGGTTTTAAGCCCCACATGCATTAGCTATTTGTCCTGATGCTCTCCCTCCCCTCACTCCCCCACTCACCGACAGGCCCTGGGGTGTGCTATTCCCCTCCCTGTGCCTATGTGTTCTCATTGTTCAACTCCCACTTATGAGTGTTTGGTTTTCTGTTCCTAGATTCAATGCTATTCCCATCAAATTACCATTGACATTCTGCACAGAATTGAAACACAAAATACTTTAGAATTCATATAGAACCAAAAAAGAGCCCACATAGCCAAGCCAATCCTAAGCAAAAAAGAACAAAGCTGGAACATCATGCTACCTGACTTCAAATTGTACTACAAGGCTACAGAAATCAAAACAACATGGTACTGGTACCAAAACAGACATATAGACCAATGGAACAGAATAGAGACCTCAGAAATAAGGCCACACATCTACAACCATCTGATCTTCCACAAACCTGACAAAAACAAGCAATGGGAAAAGGGTTTCCTATTTAACAAGTGGTGCTGGGAAAACTGGCTAGCCATATGCAGAAAACTGAAACTGGACCCCTTCCTTATACAAAAATTAACTGAATATCGGTTAAAGACTTAAATGTAAACCACCAAACCATAAAATCCCTAGAAGAAAACCTAGGCAATACCATTCAGGACATAGGCATGGGCAAAGGTTTTATGATGAAATCGCCAAAAGCAATGACAAAAGCTAAAGTTGACAAATGGGATCTAGTTAAACTAAAGAGTTTCTGCACAGCAAAAGAAACTATCATCAGAGCAAATAGGCAACCTACAGAATGGGAGAAAATTTTTGCAATTTACCCATCTGACAAAGGTCTAATATCCAGAATTTACAAGGAACTTAACAAAATTTACAACAAACAAACAAACAATCCCAGCAAAAGGTGGACAAAGAACATGAACAGACATTTCTCAAAAGAAGACATTTATATGGCCAAGAAACACAAGTAAAAAAGCTCAATATAACTCATCATTAGAGAAATGCAAATCAAAACCATAATGAGATGCCATCTTAGTCAGAATGGCAATTATTAAAATGTCAGGAAACAACAGATATTGGCAAGGCTGTGGAGAAATAGGAATGCTTTTACACTGCTTGTGGGAATGTAAATTAGTTCAACCATTGTGGAAGACAGTGTGGTGATTCCTCAAGAATCTAGAACCAGAAGTGTCATTTGACCCAGCAATCCCATTAGTGAGTATATAATCAGAGGAATATAAATCATTCTATTATGAAGATACATGCACACCTATGTTTATTGCAGCACTATTCACAATAGCAAAGACATGGAGCCAACCCAAACACCCCTCAATAATAGACTGGATAAAGAAAATGTGGTACATATACACAATGGAATACTATGCAGCCATAAAAAGGAATGAGATCATGTCCTTTTCAGGGACATGGATAAAGCTGGAAGCCATCATCCTCAGTATAAGTTTTAGTTTGATTAGAAGAGGAAGAATGAATAGGGTCATCCTATAAATTTGGGGGATAGGAGAAAGAAAATGAGGCACTGATTCTAAGTGGGAGTCTCGTGATTGACTTTATCATAAGTGAACAACTTTTTGAAAATCTGTTATTTCTTTGCAGATACTGAAATAATGTGAAAATTAAATATTCAACAGCAGTAATGTAACATTTAATTACAAAATATCAGGGATCATGCAGAAAATTTATATGTAAACAAAAAGAAACAGAAATTGATACTTGTGTTCATCACAATACTGACCACTTTAACAGTCTATAATGCCTTTTTATTATTTATATGAATATTCCTTTTTAAATTATTAGCATGAGCTTGAAAATGCTGTGTAGTTGCATGCTATGTACAATTGTAAATTACAGTCATTCTAATATGTTTAAAGGTTAGAAGCTAGATATATTAAATACCTTAAGAATCTTGAGTATGAACTATTTAAATATACTTACTTCCTTTTTGTAATAATTGCTTAAAATTATTACTTTGAAAAGCATGATCTGTCCTGATACAGTTCTAGTAAAATAAACATAAATAAAAATACAGTAATAAATGTGGACATGTTAACATATAATTGCTGAAAGCTGCAGTAGAATAAATGAGTTCAAATTCATTGCTGTCTGACAACTACATTGTTCACTTTCTTCACATTTAACCTGATATAAAGAAAGGACAAATGATATTAACTGTCCATATTTCGGTTTTAGTAATCTACATGAAAAAAAAACTAAGCATAGGTTTTCTATTTATTGTGTTGTGCTTTTTAAAATAATAATTGTATATGCAGTTATTTTTTGGCTATAAATGAAATAATCCAAAATGTTTTTATAGACTCCTATTTATTTCAAAGTATTTTCTTATTGAATAATTGCAATGTAATGACCTGCAATTGCATTAAGCAATTGGAATGAATGGGAAAGAACTGAGTGGAAACAAAATGAAGCCATTGTCTGTATTGAATAGAGACAGGTCAAAAGAGAGAATCCTTAACTCAAAGCACTTATTTATATTTATATTCCTATACAAAATGTTTATTTCTGAATTTTCTTAGTAAAACTAAATGTGAGGGTCGCTTTATACTCAAATATTATCACCAGATTTCCTGGGAAGATAAATGTTTGTGCTTCAGTAATTCCCTACAGGGAGATTATAATATCCCCACCCAAGTGACACTGTTGGTATAATAAGATAGATTGAGGATAAAGTCATGGAGATACCTGTGAATCTAGAAATTGAGCCTACTCTCAGAGACCAACTCCAAACAACTCTTGATCAGATATAATTTAGTTCTGGTGTATCATTCAGATAGGGTAGGGTGACTGAAAGAGGCCAGAAGAATATTCACTTACATCTTAGTGAAAGAGTGAGGGAGAAATATTGTAAATTCTATGGTTTTTCATATTTAAAACGGTGAAAACAATACTACTTTTTAAAATTGTAATGTTTTAAAATATGGTGGATATATTATCCCAGTTTCAGTGCTGATAAAATTTCCTTATTAAATCCTCCACACTCCCTCAGCCCAACATTTTAGTTTCACATTTGTTTCTAATGACACAATGTCTCCTGGGGTCGTCTATGAATATTTTAGTATTTAAGCAACCCTTGAATGTTACCCTAAAACCATCTTATTCACCACCTTACATAGAAATACTTAGAAATTATTTTCAGTATATGTTATTATGAACTTTTACATTGCTTGATAACCTTGATAATGGTATTTAGCTACAGAAGTATTGGGTGACTAATATATATAGTACAGAAGTATTTGGTATATATATATATATATATATATATACACACAAACACACACACGCGTGCATGCATGCACACATCAGACGACTGTATCGATCACATTCAAGGTGTTTACCAGTGTGAAAAAATGATATTGTCCTTCTCACATCCTGTTTTCTCTGGAGTCACATAGGTATTACAAGACCTAGCAAGTATATAGTCATTATTTTTGGTTCACTATCTTCATCTGTAATATTGGAAATATAATAATTATCATTAGGCTGTATTTTCATTTTTAATCTTTCTCACAGAAAATATAAGACTGAGTTTACTTGAGTATTCAGGATTTTTCAGATTATAATGTGCATTTTTTTAGTGCTTTAAAAATTCATTAGACATTCTCCAAAGCTCTCATTTTCTATTCTCAAATGTCAAAAGACAACATTAAATTCAAGAAACATTTATTGGTGACTATGACTTGGTATGTCTTACAGGGATAAACCATCCTAAATTATGGCATGTTTTACAGGAATGTCATTACATTAGAACTATTATTATTACATGGCGAATAAGCTATAATCTTCATTCTTATAGACAGTAAATACAAGGGTAAATGTATTTTGACTTTGTTTTATTTTGTCAGATATTCAAAAATCAATTATTTGCAGAAATATGCTTTTAAATTTATAAAACTTAGTAAAAATTTTCAAACTTCTTTTAAGTTGTGGGCATTTACAAAATAGATTCTTTTTACTCTGACATAGTCATATGGCATTTTTCTCATCCAGATGGTAATATTAAAGTTATATTTAGTGTAAAATTACCATACTTTTATTTTTCATATGTGTCTTTCATAGTTGGATTTCAAATCTACCAAAATATTCAATAAAATACACAGGGATAAGTGCTTTTCTTAGCTCTTCCAAATTCTTTAGTTATTACATTCATAGTAATAACCACCTTGAAGTGGCTCATTCAGTAGAGCCAGCTGCTAGGGTCATGTCCTAAATGTAGCTTAAACAGCAGCCTCCGATCTGATGAAACCTGACCGGAAATCACGGAGCAAACAGAAGCTCAGCAGTTGCTCATATTTAAGATTCAGCAGGCACACAAAGCGGAAAGCACCTCTTCTGCCTTGACATTATCTATAGGTCCAATCCTCAATATGCTGATTCTATCATAATACAGAAAATTGGTTAATTCCCTCTGGAAATTAGCAATAAAAAGGGCTCTCCTTGAATTGCTCTTGCTTCTTCTTTTGATTGGTTGATGCTATCTTTTCTTTACCTGAGGATAAAAGAAACATTTTAAACCAAAGTGGATCCATTTATAAAACAGCTGCACATTTTCTGTATGTTTTCAATGACATGTCACAACATGAGAACTGATATGTGCAAAAAAACGTGAGGCAGGTATTGTCCATATATAATTAGAATATTCTTAAAGAATGTATGATTTTATGAAGATTTTTGATTAGTTCTTCTAGGCATTGCTTTTTAAATAATACGTAGTGATTGGCGTTTTGACTCAAAGACATGTTTAAGTGCAGGACACAGACTTCCGAATGTTCTGGACAATTATGTCCTGTCCTCAGGTACATTGATTCATACCTCTTTACAAACACAGACACACACACCTGCTATAACACAAACACAAAAACACACACACACACACGCTAGAATATCCTGCTAATGTGAAATATTAGTTAAAATATGGTGTAATAAAGGCAACCACTCATACGAAAATCCATTATGTAAGAATATAGAGGTCTTTCTATTCTGATAATTCTGAAGATGACAATTTTCAAATTCATGGTTTTCTGAGTGTACCCTACACTGACTACTTCCTCCAGCTTTTGCAAGTGTGTTCAAATGACATCTGTTAAATATGTCATGGTGTATGTAATTAATGAAACATTTCAAATTGGGATTGAATCAAACTTCTTTTGATGTAAGTGCATTGATAATTATTTCTTTAAAGGAACAATGAAAGAGATGCCTTTGATATAAAATTATTTTGAAATATGAAGAGTTTTTCTTATTTTTTTCTCTTACATCAAAATACATATACATTTCTTATTACCATGTTTGATTAATGCTATTTCATTGGTCTTTAGTGCCAAATTTACAGTTTGTTTGTTTCAAGGAGTGTAAGACTCTACATTTTAGGCTGCCTTGTTCACAATGCCCAACACAGCATCCCCGCCAGCTAATCTACATGTGGATTTAATGAATGCCTTTGATTGAGCTAATATACTTATCTAGTTACTATTTACAGAACATTTAGCAACAGTGACCACTTTTCAATTCTCTAGCATACCTTGTGGCTTTTATGCAAATTGGAGTAAGTACAATTAAAAAAACCTGTGGTTTTTTTGTTTGTTTGTTTTTTTGAGACAGAGTACTGCTCTGTTGCCCAGGCTGGAGTGTGGTGGCACAATCTTTGCTCACTGCCACCTCTGCCTCCCAGGTTCAAGCGACTCTCCTGCCTCAGCCTCCCGAGTAGCTGGGATTACAGGCGACTGCTAGCACGCCTGGCTAATTTTTGTATAAAAAACTGTTTTGATCTT
Organism: Symphalangus syndactylus; assembly: GCF_028878055.3. Taxonomy (NCBI): domain Eukaryota; kingdom Metazoa; phylum Chordata; class Mammalia; order Primates; family Hylobatidae; genus Symphalangus; species Symphalangus syndactylus. Next base: position 76,614,998 of record NC_072432.2, on the reverse strand, counting down.
AAACTTTACGATTTGGCTGCCTCCTTCACAGATTCTGGAAGCCATTTCTTGGACTTGGAAGTCACCTAAAATTGATATTAGATGCGTTTACACAGTTTTGGACTCAATTCAGTTATTGCTGGACAATTTTTCTTCCTTTATTCTCGTTGGTATTCAATTAGAAACTCATGACCATAGAGTAGAGAAAATAAAATTTCTTTCAATGTCTTGAACATAAATTTTAGCTATTGTCACCACTGCAAGTAGTTGTACTTTGTCCATTAGACAGTGTTCACTAAGGTTAGCTTTACTTTTGCCTAGTAAATAATGGGTTCCTAGTGAACCTGTTTCAGTGGTTTAGTTGCTTCCAGTAATCAAATTACTACATTTCACTTTCACAATAATGGTGGTATTAAGTGGTGTCTAGAATGTGATATTGCTAGTTCAATAAATCATCATTCAGATATCATAGAGGTAAATTTTCAAAATAATAGATATTACTACTACTACTGTAATAATAGTTATTATGCATTAAATATTTGCTCTGAAACTTACCCACATTATTCTAGTTAAGGTAATCCTTTTATTTATCTATGAGGTAGAAATTTTTGTCCAAATTTTTTAGATGAAAACACAGATTTAAAAGTTTGAGTAACGTGACGAATCTCACTGAATGAGGAAGTAACAGAGCTGGCGTTTAAGTCCAGGTTGGGAGAAATCCAAATGTTATTTTCTTAGCCCCTATATTTTACCCTGTCTTTGAACACAGACAAAAGTTTGAATAGAAGAAAGTTTTACACATCTTGTAGTTATGTTTCAAAATGTGGTTTCAGGGAGCAATCATTATCTAATACTACTCTATCAGAGTGGCAATTGCTTGAGGGTGACTAGAGGCAACTGTGAGATTTTGGAAAAATTTCTGTCCACATGTTTCTTAAACTCAACTCAGTGATACTTCATTGCCAGAAACGATAATTTCTGGCTATCTAATTGGTATTCTTCAAATAGCTGATGTGGATTGGGGATTGTAGAGACAGAAGTTAGAGAGAGGACATGGAAATCTTCCAGTCTGCTTGAGATGATGCTTACCTTAAGGGATGTATCCCTTCCTCTAATAATTCAACATTAATATGGACTCTTAACTAAAGTTTGAAAAAGTAAACAATAGTGCATAGCAGCGCGGCATGTAATTACAATCTTTTCAATATCAGAATCAATTCCAAGCAACACATCTAGGTTTTATTCAATATTTTTCATTAAAGTTCCCATATACATGCCCCAAGTAATGTGAGGACTAGCTTCTGATCTTGTTAAAAAGTATTAATTCACAAGCAAAATATAGACGATTTAAAGTTTATGCCTTCTACGTGAAATGGTTGAGAATTGCATCTTTCCAAAAATAATGCTCCAAACCTTCCTACTAACATGTAAAAAATTATTTTTGGAAAATAAAAATAATGCAAGCAAATCTAAAGTTTTTATATTACTCATGAGTTTCCTTAACTTTCTTTTTTTTTTTTTTTTTTTTTTTTTGAGACGGAGTCTCGCTCTGTTGCCCCACTGCACCCTTTCCCAGGGGTATAAAACTCTACCGTTTTTTTTGTCCAACATAAACATGTTCTCCCCATTGTCGTCTGAATCCTATCAAGAAGACACAGTTTTTAAAGTGGGAATTTTAATTATAGCTCAAAGGAAATGAGACAAGATAAATAAAGATGCTGAAATATTGATCCTTTAGAAAATAAAACATTTCCTGGATGAATAAGGTCAATGGATAAAATTTCTAGAATATAAAAAAGTAAGAATTGTGAGTTTAAAAGCCAACCAATATCCCCTAACAAGGATAAAAACGGCATTATTGGCCATAACATGTTGGAACTTGATTCATTGCTCAACTATCTGATTCTTTAGCCTATCCTCTTGACAGCTGTCTGGCTACTAATGCTTATTTTCTGTATCACATCAACTTTTCTTTATCAATTGAAGATTCACTTTCTTTTTCTATGTCCTTGATTGATATTTTCAAATAGATTTCCTCATATTTAATGCAATTATCTTGCTCAAAATAACCCAACGGCTGTATTGCTCCAAATACTGTTATGTTTTACTCTCGATTTATATTCTAACTGCTTTTCTGTACCTGGGTTACAGTGAACACCTGTGTCCCAAATGTTGTGCTTCTGGATATAATTCTGTCCTTCATTTTGATGCTTTATATAACCAGCTGAGTACAATAGTTGTCTTGTTTCCTCAGCAGTATTAAGTCTGTGATGGCCAGCCTCTGCTTCTTCACTAGGGCAGAAGAGTAGAAACCTACCCTGAAATTATTAACAAATTACACTTCCACCACAAAAATATGACTGAATTATATTCTCATTAGACTTTGTTGTACCACAATCTTACTGGATTTGAATGATGCCAATTTTTAATGTTCTGCTAATTTCTAATTTGAGATGTATCATTTGTTATGTTAATTCAAATTTCTTTGATTGCTAAGGAGATTGAACTAGTGAGTGGTTATTTGCCATTTATGGATTAAAATTTTTATACATATTTGCCTATTAACTGTTGGGGTCATCATGTTCTAGTAGTGTTTTAGGATGTTTTAATGTTAGAAATATAATTTTTTTAAAATTTGATATGGTACATTTATTAACACTATAGTCTTCAAAAAACAACAAAAAAATTAAGAAATTTAGTATTGTTTATAGTTAAAATTCTATAAGTTTCAACAGCAATTCAGCTAAATTTCCAAGGCCCAAGTTAAGAGATTAAGAAAATGTTATGAAGTTTTAGTATATAGATAGATATGTTGTAGAACAACAGTGTTTGTGGTCATGATTAAATGATGGTAAAAATGCAAGACCGTGAGTTATTGACCTTTAATTAGCATTAGGTATTTGACAAGTCCCTTTCTTTCATCCTTTCTTTCAGGCTAAGGCTCATCTTGTGGAAAGAACTTGCAAGTATTCCATCCTCTTAAGTTTTTGAAGACTTACAGGAGGATCGGTGTTAATTCTTCCTTAGATGTTTGATAAAATCCTCCAGTGAGTCTACCTTCTCCTGAACTTTTTTGAGGAGGTGTGGGGACAATTAGAGCACTCATTCAAACGCCTTACTAGTGCAGATTTTCTCTTTCTTCAGAATTCAGTCTTAATAAGATTTATATTTCTAGGCCTTTATTTCTTATGGGTTATCCAGTTTATTGGCATATAATTGTTCATAGTATTCTCTTACAATCCATTTTATATCTGTGGCATTAATTGTAATATCCCTTTTTGTTTCTGCGTTAGTTAATCTTGCTAAGGGCTTGACAATTTTGTCAATCTTTTCCGAAAAAGAACTCTTAATGTCTTTGATCTTTTAGATTGCTTTCCTATTTTCTACTTCATTTGTCGCTGCACAAGTCTTTATTATTACCTTCCTTCTGTAGGCTTTGGGTGTAGTTTGTTGTTTTCCTGATGTATTGAGTATAAGTAGTTTGTTGTTTTTCTGATTTATTGAGTAGAAAGTTATGCTTTGATATTAAGTCTGGGACTGCCCAGATATTTCTACTTTTAGTATGCATATTTATAGCTGTAAACTCTCATTTTACCACTGCTTTCACTGCATTCCAAATTTGATATGTTGTGTTTTTATTTTTTGTGTGTGATTTAAACCTTCTTGTATTTGTAAAGATTTTTTTGTGGCCTAAATGTGAATGTGGTCTATCCTAGAAAATGCTCCCTGCATACTTTAGAAAAATGTATAACCTGCTGTTAGTGGGTGGAAGGTTCTGGATATGGATGCTAGGTTGAATTAATCTATAGTATTGTTCAAGTCTTCTATTTACTAATTGATCTTCTGTCTGATTGTTCTATCCATTATTTAAAGTAGAGTATTAAGGTATCCTATTATTGTGTTGCTGTCCATTTCTCTCTTTAATTCTGTTTGCTTTATTTATTTAGGATTTTTGAGGTTTGGTGCATACATATTTATATTTGTTATAGCTTCTTGGCAAATTGACTGGTTTATTATTATATAATGTCTTTATTTATTTTAATTTAACTTAGATCCAATTTTATCTGCTATTAGTATAGCTGTCTCTGCTGTCTTTTGGTTAACCTTTTTGTAGAACATCTTTTTCTATCCTTTCACTTTCTTTTTTTTTGAACATAAAGGAAAACTTTTTTTAACAAAGTAATATTTTTTGCTGCCTAGGCAAATGGCTTCTGTGAAAACACTTGTATGAAAAGCAATACACCATTTGTTTTTACTTATTAATCACTATCATTAGGTTTTGATGCAAATGGGAATTTACAATAAAATGAAACAAATGGGATCAGGGATTATATACAATACTGTGATCAAGTGATGTGTGATTCAGGCAACATATTACTTGAAACACATATCTGGATTTCTCATTCCAAGTGCTGCAGATGCTATTTGAGAAAGCAAAGAATTCAGAAAGAAAAATAATTATGTTCATTAGGCTAAGACTAATACAAATAATATAAACAACAAATATATAACGTACTGCATTGCAAGTAAGCAATGTTTTTAGTATAAAAATTGCATTACCACAAAGAAGCTAATAGCAAATATGATTAAACTACTTCAGAAACACGTCAAAGTTGTATGAGTCACACATATACAATGTCACAGTCTACATAAAGCTTTACTGAGAATAAGCCATCTGAAGGCCATGTCCGGGGCTGAAGCGATCAAAGGGCTTTTCAACTGAAGCTCTTGCTTCCAGAAAGCTGTTCAAAAAGCTGCCCCATCGGGTTCAGCAGGCTTGATGACTCCAAATTTGACTTTTTAAGACAAGCTAAAATCTCCTCCAGAGAATCAAAATGTAGGACTGAGGTAAAAGATTTTACACAAGAAGGAAATTTTCTGATGGCATAAGAGATCTGAATGAATTCTTTCGAAAATGTTGGTACATTTGACAGGATGGGTCAACCACATATTTATAATACTGACAGAAATAACACTGCAACACCAAGATGAAGGACACAGCCTTTTGATATGAGCAAGAGAACCAGCCTCCCTCTTGTTTCTTTCACTTCATACTAAAGATTTTGTGCTGAAATCTCAGGTTTACCCTATCCTTTCACTTTCAGCCTAGGATGTCTTCAGATCTAAAGTGAGTCTCTTTATATATGTCTCTTAACATAAATTCAAATCCTGTTTTCTTTTCAAAAAATTTATTCAGCCACCCATGCCTTTTGATTGAATAGTTTAATTACTGATAGTGAACTTACCATTTTCATTTTGTTCGTTGTTTTCTCTTAGTCTTGTAATATTTTGTTCTTCTTTTCCTTTTTACTGCCTGATACGGTTTGGCTGTGTCCCCATCCAAATCTCATCTTGAATTGTACCTCCCATAATTCCCATGTGTAATGGGAGGGATCCAGTGGAAGGTAACTGAATCATGGGGGTGGGTCTTACCCATGCCGTTATGATAATAAATCAGTCTCATGAGATCTGATGGTTTTAAAGGGGCATTCCTTTGCACACATTATCTTTCCTCCCACCAAGTAAGATGTGACTTTGCTCCTCATTTACCTTCTGCCATGATTGTGAGGCCTCTTCTGTCATATGGAGCTGTGAGTCAATTAAATTTATTTCCTTTAGAAATTACCCAGTCTCTGGTATGTCTTTATTAGCAGTGTGAGGACAGACTAATACATTGCCTTTCTTTATGTGTTGTTGATATTTTGTAGTGATAATTCTGTAGATATATTCTTTGTGGTTATCATTGCAATTGCATAAAATAGCTTAACTTTATAGCATTCTATTTTAAACTTAAAACAACTTAACTTTAATTGCATACAAAATCTCTACATTTTTACATAGCCATTCCCACCACATGATGTTACTAATGTCCCAAATGATGTTTTTATATATTACATTTATCAACTTGGATTTACAGTTTAAAATATTTTGTCATTTATATAATATGAATCAAAATTATAAGAATTCAGATGATTATAATTGTCCATAATTTATCTTTACTTGAGAGCTATAAGTTTTCAGTAGGTTTCATGTTGCTATCTAGCATCCTTTTTTCAACTTAAAAGAATATCTTTATCATGTATTTCAGAGCGGATCTGGTGTTAATGTACTCCTTCAACTTTTGTTTATCTGAGAAAGTCCTATTTTTCCCTCAATTTTGAAAACCAGTTTTGTCAGATACAGCATTCTTGGTTTACATTTTTTTTCCCTTTAAGCACTTTGAATATATCATCCCAATGTATTCTGGACTGCAAGTTTTCTGCTGAGAAATCTGCTGATAATCTTATGAAAGCTTTATTTTATGTGATGAATCACTGTGCCCTTGCTGCTTTCAAGATTCTCTTTTTGTTTTTGAATTGGTTTGATCATAATGTGTTTTGTGTGCATGCTATGCCATGTAGAAAGAGGAGCACAGACCATGTGAAAAGAGCACCTAATTTTTATACTTTCTTGCTGGAATACTTTCTTGGTTTTACAGTGGCCTTGGTGCAGTAGCTTCTCAATTGGTCTCTAGAGTTTTCACAGAGGTATTCTTGTTAGCATATCATTGTCAACTCCGTTTGCTTGTGAAGAAAAAAAGGCTTGAATTTTCCTTGTCCTCCATCTTGCTGATGTCATCTCTTTAATACAAATTTTAGTAAAATAGTTATACTGAAAATATTAAAACTTGTATGAATGTTTATTGAATTTTTTACATATTGTTTATTGATTGGTTGATTGATATATCACAGTGGGTACATGTGATATTTTGATACATGTATGCAATGTATAATGATCACATCAGAGTAATTGGAATATCTATTACCTCAAACATTTATCTTTTCTTTGTGTTAGAAACATTACAAGTTTTCTCTTTTAGCTATTTTGAAATATACAATAAATTATTAACTGTAATTTTCCTATTGCACTGTTGGATACTAGATCTTGTTCCTTTTATCGAGCTGTATTTTTGTACCCATTAATACTGTTCTTTGTCTTTAAGTTTTGTTTAGAATTTTTGCAATATACAGATACTTAAGTTTTATTATAATTACATATATCAATGATTTTCTGTACAATGTTTCATTGCTTTAAGATTAAATACAACTCCTCATTCCAATGATTTTTTTATATAACCACCACATTTTGTCTTTAATTTTTTTCATATCTTTCATTCCATTATTTCATTTGTGATGTTGTATAGCTAATAATTTGAGTTGAAGATAAAATCAATTTTGTTCAAATAGAAGCAGATTCAATGTAACCTGTAATATTCTCTTTATTATAAGAATAAAGTATAATAATATTAGAATCTGTTACAGAAAGCTTATAATAATTCATTTGCCTTACTCCTGTGTATTTTGTTTATCGTAGCTTATAGCTTATTGATATGTTTAATAACTAATATGTTAATAACTAAGCATAAAATGCTGTTTGTAGTTTACCTTTCAAAGTTTTCTAAGCCATTATTAAATACAATCCTACATCAAAGATTGATAATCTATCACTGTGAGTTCCAACTCTCTGAGTAATAGATACCAAGATGGAATTAAGAACACAAAAGATTTAGTTGGGGACATGCTTGTGAATGATAAAGACAGAGTGAATAGAAGTAGGTAGAGAGAATCTTCAAACTGCAATGCAGACCTGACACTTGTGAAATAAGAGAGATTGGAGGAAAAATTGGGTAGAAAGAACCTCAGGTTGTGATGCAGCTCTGAGAAAGTCTTGGCCAAGCTAGTGGGGATGGGGACCTTCAGAACTAAGATTGCTCATTAGAAGAGCCCTGCATTGGGCCTAAATGACAGGCTGTGATACTGTTTCAGTGCTCAGACTTTGGCTGGAAGCAATCCAGGCAGTAGGTGACTTCAGAGTAAACATTGGTGAATTCTGAATTGGCAGTGACTGGAGATGATCAGCTAACTACACTTCTCACAGCAGTTTCCCTCTCGAAGAAAGATATGAGTTATGCATGTCAATGGCTGCAACATCATCCTTTTGAAATTCCTTCAAATGTCTGCTATTATCTATAGTAAGTGACTGCTTTTGCACACATTTTCCTATGTTTTTCTTTCAATATTCAAAGAAATGTTTCTCTTACTGAATATTACCAACCAGTTTTCTTTGTAAGTCTGTGTGCATCATTATGGATGTGATTCAAATTTAGCTCCTTAAACCCCTTGCTAGATCTTCAGTATCTCTTGTTCTACCAAATTCTTCCCATAAGTTCATAAACATTTTGAAGTCCAACAATGACAACAGCAAAATAAAACATCATTCTTTTCAAAATCCCACTCCAACTGAATATTTTTTTTTTCTGATTTTATCTTCCTTTTACTTCATCTTTATAGCCAAACTTCTTTGCAAGGGTGAATTATGTTCATTTCCCCTTCCTGTACTTTGTATTATCGTACTCCATTTCTGCAGCTGCTGTATTCTTAGAACTTCTTCTAAAATCATCTGTGACATTGAATTGTTTTTTCTCTGTTTTTTCTCTTTCTGTTCCTTGATTTATCAAGTTTGATTCTTTGTACTTTCCATATATCTATTGAATATCTTATATATACATAAAACATACTCATAGGCATGTTTATGTGCATGTTTGTATATACACATACACGTACACACACTGTCCTCCATTCTCTTGCTATTACCTTTTCCCAAATTCCTTTTATCTCTTGCCTGAATTATATCAAAGCCACTAACAGGAGAAATTTGACTAGGTATTCAATTTATTGAGCTATATAGTTGAGGTAATCTTAGTATAAGCCAATATGAGAAGATTAGTACATAGTAAAATGTTCCCAAAGTTGGTGAAATTCTGGACTTGAGAAATGGGATAAGCTTTAGAGAAAGTAAACCAATTATCTGTCTTAACACAAGAGAATGATGTAGCACTTTGTATCAGGAAAATCAAAGTATACCAATTTGATTGCATTTATATTCTCTGTAAATTTGGAACATTGTTTTAGAATTGATGAAACTTTGGATTGCTGCAGTAACATGTGTAAGACAGCTACTCCATGTGAGATTAGTAACAAACTGTATGCTCTCAGTTCTTAGGGTGTAGCTTTTTCTAAAAAAAAAAAATAATAAAAATAAATAAATAAATAAAATAGTCTTCTTGGTATAGACAAGAAGAAAATAAGTGTTGAATTTTTTTAGCTGATTTTTATATTTCTTCTTTAGGGCATATTCTAATATTCTCTACTTCTAATACTAGACGACATGCTTCATTTGTGGTTTGTGTAAATAATACCGTAACTGGTCTGGATTTCCTACTCACCTTCTTCTAATAAGTGAACACACGAAATATGGATTGTATAAGGATTTGTAACCTGACTGTAGAAGAGATTGTGCTACTGCCCTACTTAAAAATCTTCACATAACTTTCTATTTTCATATGAAATGATCATACTATTTAATAAGGATGACAAGGCTCTCAGCTTGTACCTATCTTTTTAATATATCCACAATCTTTCCTCTCACTACAATAGAGCAATACTTTCCTTCTATTTCTTTTTATTCAAAGTCTCTGTGTGCCTAACTCCTTTGTATTTTTCCCTCAAAATATCATCCACTCAGTAAGGCCATACCTGACCAACTTATCTTCCTCATTGTCTACAACCCTGTCCTGTATTACTACTTTACTAAATTTATTACAAATAATTATATCTTTGTTTTTGTTTAATTACCTTCTTCACTGTATTGTAAATTTCAAAAAAATAAGATTTTGTTCAGCACTGCATTTCCAAAACCTAAATCATAGGAGACATTCAATTAAATATTTGGTAACTATTGAATTAATGATGACAATATTACTAGAATCTCAAGTAGCATCTCTACAAATAAGAAGAAAATATGATCTAAAAACATACTTTTTTGGCAGGAACATTATCTTTAATATTTTAGTTAATTCTTACAAGAGATTTGCAAATAAAAAAGTACCATTGTTGTTTTTAAATTAGAAAAATGACATTCAGAGAAACGGTAAGTTCCCATTTGTCACACAGCTAGTTAGTCAAAGAACAAGGATATAACCCCAAGTCTTTGAACCTCAAATTCAGAACTTTTGGAATTATACTTACTTGAAAGCTGTGCACCCAATTATTGCCTATGAAAATAACATTGGCTCTATTACTGGATGTGGAAGCAGAAAGAGGAGAGATTTCTATTTCAGCCACGAACGACCACTGGGTATTAGTAAAAATTCTACAAGGGATGCAAAACAGAAAAATTTTGTTTTTATTGTTAATCCAGATGCTTATAACATAAGAGTTAAAATGGCATTCTGACGTAAAGTTTATATTTGGTTGATCATTTTTTTCTGCAAAAAACTAGGCTAAAAAGATAGTGTGTTTCAACCAATAATTTTGTTTAATGTAGAATGCTTTTCATTTTTTGTTTATTTTTATAATGTTTAATTCATATATTATCTGAAGCAAGTTTGCTTATGCAAACACACACAAATATACACACACAAACACACCGCTTTCCCAGTTTCTTCCTTTGAAGCATGTTTTGTTTTGTTTTAATTTCTGAAGAATTGTCAAATGCACAAATATATAATGAATAAATTTTTTGTACTATAATTTTGATCTTGTGACATGCACATTATTCTCCAAACTTTGTGTCGTGTCCATAGTTAGCATTATACACAATCATTACTTGTAAACTGAAAATTGCAGCTAAATTATAAGTCACTTAAGGAGTGCTTTTTATACAACAGTAATGAATGGCTTGTGGACACAGTTCAGGGATGTTCATTCTGTGTAAACACAATATTGGTACAAACTTTCATGACAACGTAGTGGTCTGTTGGAGTGCAAATTTACAATTCAGATAATGTTATCGGTTAATGAGGGACAAATAGTTATTGGTTTAACTCTGGTTTATTCTATTTTTATGCCTAAATTTCTGTCATTTTTTTTCTTTGATTTCAATGCGTTTCTCTAGTTATAAAATCAACAGTTAACCAAAATATTCTAATTTTTAAAATTTAAATTCTTAATATAAAAGTACATCTTAACCCATCATAAATATCTTCACTAGAAAAAAAATTGTGGGGAATGGGGCCAAAATTGACCAGTAGAAGAAGTGGTGGTTGGAGGCTCCCACTTTTTCTTTGGAGAAGAACCAAAACAAAATGCGAATCCTGCACCGGCAACCGAGGTATCCAGGTTCTATCATCAGGATAGACTAGGCAGTTGGCACAACCCTTGAAGATCAAGGAAAAGCAGGGTGGTACTTGGGCCCACCTGAAAGTCACATGGAGCAGAGGAGTCCCTACTCCCAGCCAAAGGAGGCGGTGGGTAAGCATGCTACCCAACCTGGGAAACCGTGTTGTTTCCGCAGAATTGTGCATCCCACAGATCAGAAGATCCCACTTACGAGCCCATGCCACCAGAGGCTTGTCCCCAACCACAGAGCCGTGCAGATTCTCAACAGCCACTCAGCTGGAATCTCCTTAAGACCACCAGGTTCCTGGAGGAAGGGGCGGCCATCATCACTGTGAGTGCCTGCTGCCTAAGTCCTCTGAGATCAGTGGGGCAGCGGCTCTGAGATCCCAAGGGAGGGGCAGCCGGCATCACTGTGGCTGCTACCTGCCTAAGTCACTGAACTCCTGGAAGGGGAAGGGTGGCAGCCATCACTATAGCTCCAGGACAAGATTTTCCCCTGCTGTAGCTGGGGAGACTGGATGGCTTGGTCGGAAGAGCTATTCCCCACAGCATAGCACATTGGCTGTGGCAGACGGCCAGACTGCCTCTTTAGTCCAGACCCTCTTTAGTCCAGACGCTGAGCCATCCCTCCTCACAGGGTGGGGCCTCCCTACAGGAGCTCCAGCCAGGGGCTCAGGGACAGAATTCTGATCTCCCTGGGCCTGAGCCTCTAGGGTAGGGTTGGCCGTAGTCTCCGCAGACCAGCAGGCTTAGTCTTTTCCCCGTTAGCTCTGAGAAATCCAGGCAGCCCAGGCGCGTGGGGTTCCCCCCAGCACAGCACACCCCCTCCACCAAGAGACAAAGTTCTTTCTTAAATGGGTCCTGGTTCCCGTGTCCCCCAACTGGGTGAGACCCCCTCAACAGGGATTGCCAGACGCCCTATACAGCAGCATTCATACTGGCATTGAGTTGGTGCCGTCGAGGTCAGAGACCCCAGAGGAAGGAGCAGGCACCCATTTTTGTTGTTTTCCAGCCTCCTTGGGTGACATCTCCAGGTGCAGGAGTGCCCCAGATGAACAGGGCCTGAAGTGAACCCCCAGCAAACTGCAGCAGTGGTATAGAATAGGGGACTGACTATTGAAAGTAAAACAAACAGAAAGCAACAACAACAGGACCAACCATAAAGTATCCACAAAAACCTCCTCCAATGGTCAGCAGCCTCAAAGATCGAAACTAGATAAACTTATGAAGATGAGAAAGAATCAATGGAGAAACACTGAAAACTCAAAGGGCCAGAGTGCCTCTTCTCCAAATGATCACAACACCACTCCAGCAAGGGCACATAACTGAACAGATGATGAAATGGACGAATTGACAGGAATCGGCTTCAGATGATGGGTAATAACAAACTTCGCTGAGGTAAAGGAGCATGTTCTAACCCAGTGCAAAAAAGCTAATAACCATGATAAAATGTTATAGGAGCTGCTAACTAGAATAACCAGTTTAGAGAGAAACATAAATAACCTGATGGGGCTGAAAAACACAGCACAAGAACTTCTCGATACATACACGAGTATCAACAGCTGAATCAATTAAGGGGAAGAAAGAAAATCAGAGCTTGAAGATTGAAGACTATCTCTCTGAAATAAGGCAGGCAGACAAGTTTAGAGAAAAAAAGAATGAAAAGGAACAAACACACCCTCCAAGAACTATGGAACTATGTAAAAAGACTGAACCTGCAACTGATTGGGGTACCTGAAGGAGATGGAGAGAATGGAACTGAGTTGGCAAACACACTTCAGGATATCATCCAAGAGAACTTCCCCAACCTAGCAACACAGGCCAACATTCAAATTCAGGAAATATAGAGAGCCCCAGTAAGATACTCCACCAGAAGATCAACCCGAAGACATAATTTTCAGATTCTCCAAGCTCAAAATGAAGGAAAAAGTGTTGAGGGCAGCCAGAGAGAAAGGCCATCTCACCTATAAAGGGAAGCCCATCAGACTAACAGTGGACCTCTCAGCAGAAACCTTGCAAACCAGGATCGAGGGGATGCCAATATTTAACATCCTTAAAATAATTTTCAACCCAGAATTTCATATCTGGCCAATCTAAGCTTGATAAGCAAAGGAGAAATAAAATCCTTCACAGACAAGCAAATGCTGAGGGATTTCATCACTGCCATGGAAAAAAAAAATCCAGAACCAGCCACTGCAAAAACATACTGAAATATGAAGACTAATGACACTATGAAGAAACTGCATCAACTGATGTACAAAATATCCAGCTAACATCATGATGACAGGATCAATATACATAATAATATTAACCTTAAATGTAAATTGGCTAAATGTCCCAATTAAAAGGCACAGACTGGCAAATTGAATAAAGAGTGAAGACTCATCAGTGTGCTGTATTCAAGAAACACATCTCACATGCAAAGACACACAGAGGCTCAAATACAGGGACGGAAGAAAATTTATCAAGCAAATCAAAAGCAGAAAAAAAGCAGGGGATGCAATCCTAGTTTCTGACAAAACAGACTTTAAACCAACAAACATCAAAAACAATAAGGAAGGGCATTACATGATGGCAAAGGGATCAATTCAACAAGAAAAGCTAACTATTCTAAATACATATGCACCCAATACAGGAACACTCAGATTCATAAAACAAGTTCTTAGAGACCTGCAAAGAGACTGACACCCACACAGTAATAGTGGGAGATTTTAACACCCCACTATCAATATTAGATCATCAAGACAGAAAATTAATAAGGATATTCAAGACTTGAACTCAGCTCTGGATCAGGTGGACCTGATAGATATATACAGAACTCTCTACCCCAAAACAACAGAATATGTATTCTCAGTGCCACGTGGCACTTACTCTAAGAATAATCACATAATTAGAAGTAAAACAATTCTCAGCACATGCAAAAGAACTGAAATAATAACAGTCTCTCAGACCACAGTGCAATCAAATTAGAACTCAAGATTAAGAAACTAACCCAAAGCCACACTACATGGAAATTGAACAACCTGCTCCTGAATGACTCCTGGGTAAATAATGAAATTAAGGCAGAAATCAAAAGTTTTTTGCAACCAATGAGAACAAAGAGACAACATACCAGAATCTCTGGGATGCAGCTAAAGCAGTGTTAGAAGGGAAATTTACAGCACTAAATGCTCACATCAGAAAGCTAGAAAGATCTCAAATTGACACCCCAACATTGCAACTAAAAGAACTATAGAAGCAAGAGCAAACAAATCCAAAAGCTAGCAGAAGACAAGAAATAACTAAGATCAGGGCAGAACTGAAGGAGATAGAGACACAAAAATATCCTTCAAAAAATAAATGAATCCACATGCTAATTTTTTGAAAAAAAATACTGAAATAGACTGCTAGCTAGACTAATAAAGAAGAAAAGAGAGAAGAATCAAATAGACATAATCAGAAATGATGAAGGGGATATCCTTACTGACCCCACAGACATGAAAACTACCACCGGAGAATACTATAAACACCTCTATGCAAATAAACTAGAAAATCTAGAAGAAATAGATACATTATTTGACACATACAACCCCCCAAGATTAAACCAGAGAGAAGCTGAATCCTTGAATAGACCAATAAGTTGTAAAATTGGGGCGGTAGTAAATAATCAACCAAAAAAAACCAAAAAAAAAACCTAGGACCAGATGGATTCACAGCCCAATTCTACCAGATGTACAAAGAGGAGTTGGTACTATTCGTTCTGAAACTATTCTAAACAACAGAAAACAAGGGACTTCTCTGTAGCTCATATTATGAGGCCAGCATCATCCTGATACCAAAACCTAGTAGAGACACAACAAAAATAGAAAACTTCAGGCCAGTATCCCTGATGCACATCTATGTGAAAATCCTCAATAAAATACTGCCAGTAATAACCAGCAGCACATCAGAAAGCTTACCCATCATGATCAAGTCAGCTTCCTGACCGGGATGTAAGGCTGGTTCAACATATGCAAATCAATAAACATAATTCATCACATAAACAGAAGCAATGACAAAAAACACGTGATTATCTCAATAGGTGCAGAAAATACCTTCAGTAAAATTCAACATTTCTTCATGTTAAAAGACCTCAATAAACTAGGTATGATGGAATATATCAAAATAATAAGAGCTATTTATGACAAACCCACAGCCAATATCATACTGAATGGGCAAAAGCAGGAAGCATTCCCTTTGAAAAGCAGATGTATTAGTCAGTGTTCTCTAGAAGGACTGAAGTAATATGATATATATATATATATATATGAGTTTATGAGTTTATTAAGTATTCACACATGATCACAAGGTCCCACAATAGGCCATGTGCAACCTGAGGAGCAAGGAAAGCCAGTCCAAGTCCCAAAACTGAAGAACTTGGAGTCCGATGTTTGAAGGTAGGAAGCATCCAGCAGGGGAGAAAGATGTAGGCTGGAAGGCTAGGCCAGTCTTACCTCTTCACATTTTTCTGCCTGCTTTATATTCTAGCCACAATGGCAGCTGATTAGATGGTGCCCACCCAGACTATGGGCGGGTCTGCCTTTCCTAGCCCACTGACTCAAATGTTAATCTCTCTTGGCAACACCCTCACAGACACATCAAGGATCAATACTTCATATCCTTCAATCTAATCAAGTTGACACTCAGTATTAACCATCACAAATTCACCCCTTGTCAACTTGAACACATACACGTCTCCTGAGATTATACATAATCTTCAAATAAAAACAATAGTAAGGTCATAATTATGCCTAATGTAATACAACTATCCTTCATAAAACTGGAAATGCACCAATCCCCAACCTAAATACTATCACATAAAGTTAACTATACTTAAATGCTGATATGAAGCTAATAAATCTTATGTCACATGATAAAGGAAAAAGGAAATAAAGAAAAAGAAATAGAAAAAAAATCTTGTGTTACCCCTCTTTTCCACTACCTGTCATGTACACACATGCAAATACAAAATATGCATTATCCTATATAAAATTATAATACGTGTAAGCCTGTCGTAAAAAATAAAAGGAGCAAAAAAAAAAAAAAAAAACAACAATAATGGAATTAATTATGTAATGCAAGGCAGAAATTAGGTTGATACTTAACAAGGAACTGAAATTCTATACTGGAAAGTTAGCCAATCTTTCTCCCTGGACTTCAGTTTTTCTACTTTCTGCATATTTTCTCAATTTTCTTTCTCTGCAGAACAGCATTTTTTGCTTCTTTGTCCAAAGTGGGGGGAAAACTATCCCAGTACTGGCTTCCAGGTTTAGATTATCTTCACTTAAAAGACCAGTTCATGGTGGGCTTGCTGTTTTCCAACTTAAATTAACAAGAGATAGAATAAAAATGTCCCAATTTGGGTGTTATTTCTTCCTATAGTCAGTCACATGCATCCAGGGGAATAGAATCATGCAGAAGAAACACTGACACAAGGAACCAACCTTACGGTTAGGACAGGCAGTCCCCAAGAGAGAGGCTGGACTGATGCTCACTTTGGCGACCATTGCACTTTCTTACTATTTGCTGCTACATTATCATCTAACGAGTTCAGATTAGCTGAAGATAGCTTGATTACCATTTTCTCAAACTTTTGTACATGCAATTTCAGGAATACAGAAATGGTATTTCAGGGAGTATTCAAAACCGTAGGATAAACCTGGTACATCTTCTGTGAATGCCAAATTTTCTTGATGGCACTTAGGTTGACATGGTTTTATTTATATTAAAAAGATGGAGGAGACTAGACTGCCAATCAACTTAATAAATATTTTATCTCTGCATCCCATACTTAAAGAAATGTAAACAATCACAAGTATAAAACTTGATGAATTATCTTGAAGTGAACCACTCTTTAACTTGCATGAAGCAATTCCTTGACCATCCTTCAGTGTCCCTGTAGTCTCGTCTGCAAAGATAAACACTGCCATAGAATTAATTTTTCCTGTTTTGTGTTTTATTTCAATGAAATTAAAAAATTATATATTATTTTGTTATTGGCCTCTTTCACATCATATTTTTCAGTTGCATACAAGTCATTGAATAGTTCAGTTATTATATTGTATAATGGGGCATTGTGAACATACTACCTTTCCTTATTTATTTATCCATTTTTCTGTGAATGGATATTTGAGTCATCTTAAGACTTTTGGTAGTTATTACTGATGTTATGCACATTCTTAGGTACACATTTTGGTATGTAGTTCTCTTAGATATATACTCACAGTGGAGTTACTGGGATATAGAGCTTATATATTTTTAGCTTTAGTATACCATCAGCTTCCCAAAGTGTTAGTACCACCTTATGCTCCCACCAGCAATGTATAAAAGTTCTAGTTACTTTACAATCTTCCTAACACTAGACTTGTCTATGTTTGCATTGGTGAATGTAAGATAGGATCAAATGTTTGATATTCAACTGCATTTCTCTGATGGGTTGGAGCATACTTTAGTTTGTCACTTTAATATCTTTTGCTGTGAAGTGTCTGCTCATATCATTTCTTTTATTTTTGCTTATATTTTTGACTTAGGAAATTTTCATTATATTTTTAGTATTTAAATACTTTGTTGGATATAAGCATTGCAAATTTTTTTTCCATTCTGTGACTTGACCTTTTACTTTTTAATAATATCTTTTGAAAATCAGAGTTTTACAAATTTTTACATAGTTCAGCTTATTATAGTATTTTTTCTTATAAATAGCATTTTCTTTGGTGTTTAGAAATAAACTTTATATTTGTCCACATAAAAGTATACAAGGTGGATTTACTGTATATTAATTATATCTAATAAAATTCATATTCCTCTACCCCAAAAAAACTTTTGCCCTCTTCTCCATTGAGGCTTTGTAGTTTTCTATATACCGTGTTGGTTATATATGTTGTAAATATCTTCTATCATTCTGTGACTTGCTTTTTTACTCCCTTAATTGTATATTTTGATGAGCAAAAGATTTTAAAACAAAAATTTAATTTTATATACACCCATTTACTATTATTTTCTTTTGTTATTGCTATTTTTCTAGAAGCGTGATGCCTTACCTCTCACATTTTTATGTACAATTCACATATAACTGATTTTTTGTTTGTATATGGTGGGAGTTAGGAGTTAATGGATATATAGTCCACTGATATGATTTATTGTAAAGACTTCTCCCATTGCTCTGATATGCCATATTTGACATAAACTAAATGTTGTGATTCATTAGTTCATTTTGACTCTCCTTTCATCAAGAGCTTCAATCTCAATTAATAAAGTAATAAAATATATCTTGATATACACCATTTTAAGTCTTTTATCAAGTTTGATTTATCATTATTGTCTTGGCATTTTTTATCCATTTCATTTACATATAAATTTAGGAAAAAAACTAAACAAATTTCAACACACATGTACACACACATTTAAAAAAAGACATTGTTTGTGTTTGCATTGAATCTATAAATCACTTTTTTAATAAAACTGAATTTTTTTATCCATGGACATATTATATTCTTCAATTTTTAAAGAAGTTTAATCTTTTTGAAAATATTCACAGTTTTCTGTATTGCATGTGTGTGAAATTCCTAACAACTAGATTTGTTCACAAGACTCCTGTGGCATTGAATGAATTACAAATACTATTATACTTTAATTTTTTAAATATTTTTTCTGGTATGTAGAAACATTTGCTTTTTGTATATTGAACTTAAGCTAAATGACCTTATTCTATTGCCTTTTAATTGCCTATTGATGTAATTTAGTTAATAAATTTTTAGTATAATCATCCCAGCTACAAATGATGACAGTTCAATTTATTTCTTTGAAATTCTTATTTTTATTTGTCTTACATTTCATCGAACATTGAATACAATATTGATTACAGGTGCTGATAGGCCTTATACTTTCAACTTAAACAAAATACTCTTTTTTAACATCAACTATGCTGTTATTTGTGGATACCCATTTCTAGATATTCAATATTAATCTAATGAAGTCATCTCTGTTACTAGGTTGTTAACAGCTTTATTATAAACTAAATTTTGAATTTTATTAAATGCTTTTCCTTAATCTATCATGATAATTATATAGATTGTTCAATTTGACTTTGTTGATATGGCAGTTGTAGGTTTTATTTATTTTTATTTATTTATTTTTTTGAGACAGAGTCTCACTCTGTCATCCAGGCAGGAATGCAGTGGCGTGATCTCCACTCACTGCAACCTCCGCCTCCCAGGTTCAAGTGATTCTCCTGCCTCAGCCTCCCGAGTAGCTGGGACCACAGGCATGCACCACCATGCCCGGCTGATTTTTGTATTTTCAGTAGAGATGGTGTTTCACCATGTTGCCCAGGTTGGTCTCGAACCCCTGACCTCAAGTGATCCACCTGCCTCGGCCTCCCAAAGTGCTAGGATTACAGGCATGAGCCACCACGCTTGGCCATATGTTTTATTTATAAGTGTAAAACCAAATGTCTTATAGTGTCCTGAAACAGCAGTGCTTAGACTATGATTAAAATGCTTAGGCTTTACTAAGGAGATATAAGGCCAGAACATTGAGGGTGATTTAAAAAAGGGAAGCAAGGCAAGAAAATACTCACGGGAATGTGATACAATGCCTTATCGAATTGGCTTCCACTTCATAATGTCAGGAGGACATCCAGAACTTCACTCAGCGATCTGTTTGCTTGGCACATCAACACTTAATGATAGAAGTGCCTGTATAGCATAGGTGTGTGTAAAGTTACTTTTCACCTCATGGTGAGGTGCATGAATCTTTAAGAGCATCCAATTTTTTTTCAAATTTTCTTTTTATCTATTAATTAATTTTTATTAGTATTGATTCCCATTTTCATATTTCATTCATTGCACTACAAACTTACTGTTTTTAACTATTCTGAAGCTAACTTTCCTCTAGATTTGACAAGTAAAATCACCTTTAAGCTAGTTTCAAAATCATTTTGAATGTTTTCCATCATTCTTAAGCACTTCCTTAATTTGGGGGACAAAAACATGTTCCAGGATTATCTTGTTCTTTCCCCGCCCCAGTCTTGGACTTAGGGATTTCTCCAAGGAGTTCTAGTCCCTTTTAGTAAATAATAGTGTTAAAACACCAAGACCTAGGTGGTAGGTATGCTTTTGCTGTTAGTCACAATGTAAAGACTGATCTTCCACCATGTTTGTCCCTGAATTTGAATTATTTTCCTTTCTGTCCTGAAACGGAGACAGCATTGTTTAGCTGCTTAACCACTCATCCACCAATTTTTTTCAGACTTTCAGACTTTCAGCTATTATTTATGAAGGAGTCAGAAACTGGCTTTTTTAAGATAAAAAGAAGATCAATAGCTATTATCATTCAATATTGTATATTTGAAAATAAGAATGCTTCCTTTGTGTGTGTGTGTGTGTAGACTCGTGAGTTGTAAATGTTTATGGATACTGAGGAGGAGAGATCTTGACTTGTTAGGCTTCACACTGAGTATCTGACAAGGTCAGAAATTCCTTTAAAAAAACAGAAGCATTCATTGTTCAAAGATAAAGTTAAGTTAATCAAAGAGACCTGAGTTCAAATGTCTGTTTTGCCTATTATCAGCTGTGTCTCCTTGACCATCTGCTTTCCTTGTGAGAATAGTAAAAATAATTTGAACCTGTCAGAGTTTGGCATGCTATTCATACTAAATTAATACATCCTTATATTCATGCTGACTTAATTTCACACAAAGTCATCAATGAGACAGAGGAAGAAAATAATATGAGAGTTTTGAAACTATGATGGATTATAAATTATGAAATACTTACATGGAAAAGAGAAGCCAAGTATTTGAAAATTAAGCTTCTCATTTACTCATTTTAATAGTTTTGTAAAGGGTCTGCCTGGAATTACCTATGGATTATATGCATAAATAGATTACCTTAAATAAATGGGATGTTCTTTAAGGTTACAAAGCATATGAGTAGTAAGGGTAAAATATGACAAGTTGTGTCTTCTATTTGGACTAATGGGTTGGGTTAAATCTGAATATAAAGGTAACTAACTCTTTACCTACTCCCAGTTTATTGTATAGAAAGCAATGTCTCAATGTTTTGGACTGTCTCATTTGACTATGTCTGGATTTTAAGCCTTTGCTGTAGGCGTGCTCTTTGATCCTCCCCAAGAACGCACAAAAGGTATTAATCATTGCATGCAGAATATAAGCTATTCAAAATAATCCTGATAAAAATTAAAACTGCACTGGGAAAATTCTTAATAGAATTAAAACTGATGGAAAAATCTCATCTAATTAGTGATGTTAAAAAGTACAAACAATTATCTGGTAAAATACATTTGGTAAGCATAATCAATATAAAATAAAATAGGCAACGATTAAAAGAGCAAAAATAGTTATTGATCACTGTAAATGAAAGAAAATTATTATATATTATTTTAATCTGCCAAATGTATTTAGATAAAATTTTACTTCAAAGAAATAATGACCTAAAAATAACAGAAGTATAAAATGTTAAAATTTTGAAATAGATATGGAATGATTAATCAAATCTCCATCATAAAATTCACACAGAATATTTGATCTCGGGTTAAAATGATTTTAACTCACTGAGAGTGAGAATAGAAAATATTAGAAATGTTTATTATTTTTTCTTGATAGAATTTCATTGACTTTACATCATTCTGTATGTATAATGTATAATGTTTTATGTATAATGTATAATGTATAATGCATATGTATAATGTATAATGTTTTATATTTTACCATTTTACATATACAGGACCTGAGGTCTTATTTAATATGAATTCCAGAGATAAAAAAATGTTAGTAGAAACTGACTCCCTATTAGTAACTCAGTATTTTTGTTTGTTTGTTTGTTTTTGTTTTGTTTTGTTTTGAGACGGAGTCTCACTCGCTCTGTGGCCCAGGCTGGAGTGCAGTAGCGCGATCTCAGCTCACTGCAAGCTCCCCCTCCCCAGTTCACGCCATTCTCCTGCCTCAGCCTCCCGAGTAGCTGGGACTACAGGCGCCCACCGCCACACTCGGCTAACTTTTTGTATATTTAGTAGAAACGGGGTTTCACCATGTTGGCTAGGTTGGTCTCGAACTCCTGACCTCGTGATCTGCCCGCCTCAGCCTCCCAAAGTGCTGGGATTACAAGCGTGAGCCACCGCACCCGGTCTGTAAGTCAGTCTTAAAATGCACTTACTTTTGCATGTCAAATGTGTAAAATCCATTTAAAATAACGGTATTCTACTTTATGGAAATAGAAGAATAAAATGAGGTCGCTGGATTTTTATTGTCTTTCATGTTTTAATGGTTAACTTCCCTTGGGAACAATGAAAGATATAATGATTATAATTACAAAAAATATAATTAGGTAGACAAATAAATACAGAGAAAAATAACGTAATTAGAATTTCATAGAAGTTTTAAAATAAAAATTTACATTGTAGATTTTAATGAACTCTGGGATTATTGTCTTGGTAGCAACAAGTATCATTACCAATTACATATATTTTTAACTCAAAGAATAATGACTAGAAATGGCTAAGATAAAATAAAACCTTGCTCTTATCTTGTATAATTAATCCAATGTGTTGAACTGTCAGCAGTAAGTAAGTTATTTAAGTGTACAAATATTAACCTGTAAAAGGAGGACATTAATAAATTCTCCGTAGCTTGCTGCTACTTAGTAATACATAGTGATAAAAGAGACATTCTTCTGGGCAATAACAGCATCAAAAAGAAAGAAAAGGCAATTAATCAAAATATGAATTTACTAAAAGAATTGGAAGCAGCACAACTTTATTGGTATCCAAATTACTAATTATTTTTAGCATCTGCCTAATGAGTAAAAAACTTCCAATTTACAAGTAATACAAGTAATCCTTAGATTGTATGATGTTTTATACCATTTCTAGGTTTGAAAATGTTATACGAAAAACAAGCTGACAGCCTTTTAAAGTGTTTAAAGCTGTCTTTACCATGTAAGACTAATGCCTCCTTTAAATGCCTTTTAAACCTATGACAAACACACTCATGTAGCATCTCTATGCTAGTCCTATAGTAGGGGACGTAACTGAAAATGAGATTGTACTCTGAAAGTATTAAACAGTTTCAGTGATTCTTTCTCTTTGCATTTTATTCCAAGTTTAAATTTTAGTAAATTTATATCACTTTAGATCCATTGTTCTGCTTATGTCAGTCCTTTTACTTAATATTTGATCTCAGTTTTGTTGGTTTCATAAGTCAGCATGTACTGTGGGAAGTAAGAGGTATTTTTTTCATTCTGTGATTAAAATTAAAGGTGACAAATGGCCTGTGTTTACTAACATTGTTACCACCAATAATTTGTAAGTCTCAACAGTCTGATATTGAGCCCTGCAAGCTCTTTATTTCTCAGCAACCTTTCTCTGCCTGTATATACAAGGGAGAGAAGATAGATGGTATTATTCGTTTTGTGCCCTGAGGAGGAAATTAAATATTTATTTAATGTACGTCTTTTACCTTGGTATCAAATCCAATAAACAAGTGCTTTGATTAATGAATTTTAGCATTTCTTATTGTAAGATGTATGGATTACTTACAGCTTGAGGGCAATTTTAAGCATAGCTTTGTGGAGGAAGAAGTGGCATTTGTTCTGGCCTTGAAGATTTTAGGAAAAGGTTTCTGGGACAGCAGTAGAAAAGTGTCTTGACCTAGCACTGACATCTTTTGGCTGAGTGACCTTGAACATGTCACTTAACCACTTTAAAGTCAGTTTCTTCATTTTAAAATTGAGATTAAGGTAATACTCAAAATAGAAACACATAACACATCCTGGCACTGTATAATTCAAGGGAAAATATTGATATAATGCACATAACGTATCATGCTGTTTAAGATGAAAAATAAACAATGTTGGCACAGTGGGTTTGTGTGAACCTTTCCATGGCTTTAGTAGTGTATTTTCTCTCTGTTTTTTGACTTTGCATTTTATTTATGAACACATAACTTAATATATTTTATATACATTTTTGATCAGGTGAAAGACTTATTTTTCTATCATTGTTATAAAAGCTTTTGAGACAGAGAGGAAACCATTTCATTATTGTTGTTATTATTATTTATCCTCAGTTTTGTAAAAATATCAGACTTTCTAAAGGAAATGCAATTTAAATCCTGGCTCAACCACTCTCTACTAATACCACTTTAAACAAGTTACTTACCAATTCTTTGTTCCACTCATTTGTTTTATAAAACAGGGGTAACACCAACTTTTTAGAATGGATGTGAGGGTGACTTAAGAACATTTAGCCTGTATAATTCCCTTCTGTGTACCTTAAATTAATATTAGGGTTCCTTTCAGTATGCATATTTTATAAGTGTCTTTAAGGCTCAGATCATAATTGAGAAATTATGAAAAAAGACATTCCCTTTAATAAATCAGCTAGATGACGAAAACTGTTTTTGGCTCGCTTATTTTGATCAGTATGGAGATAAACTATAAGAGATTAAAATAATAGCAAATTAATTACCTGGGAAGAAGTATTGGACAATATAGCTAATTCACTATAGAGGTAGAGGTCTCCTTTTCAGGAAGAATTCCTACTAAATGCTTGAACGTCTTTTTGGTTTTTATTTTAAACTTTGAAGTCCAAATTCACATGTCAATAAAATATTAGGAAGATTCAATCTCAGAGTAGCTTCATGAAAGAAATATCTTCTTACATGCAGTTCTCACTGTAGGTTCCTTATGGGAGCTATAGCTATGTTTTTGTGGTTCAAAGCTTTCTTAAGTGATATAATCTGGTTCTCCAAAACACACTCTGTTCGGTTAAAATACGTTAAGTAGAACAGATTTTGTAATGGAAGTATAAAACTGGAGGTGGCTCAATTTTAAGTAGAATCGTTGGCGACCAGTGGGATTTTTAATAGACTCTGCAATGCATCTGCACATCGTTTAGCTAAGTCTTAAATGCCAAATGCAGTTTTCATCCACAATTTACTACTATTAATTTTGATTTGGTAAACTAATTATACACATTCAACTAGCAGAGTTATTTTAGTGTGGGGTTAATTCTTGAAGAATATTAAATAGAGTGTAAAATCCACCATATTATATAAAGTTTAATTGGGTTTGCCTTAGCTCTGGGTGCCATCATAAAACACCATAGACTTAGTGGCCTACACAACAGAAATTTATTCTAACAGTTCTGGAGGGTGGAAAACCTAAAATCAAAGTGCCTATTCATATGGCAGAGAGGGAGAGAACTCTAGTGTCTCTTCTTCTTAAGGACATCAGTCCTATGAAATTAGGGCCCCATTTTATGATCTCACTTAACGTTTATAACTTCCTCACAGATCCTATCTCCAAAAAGAATCACACTGGGGGTTAGGGCTTCAACAAATGAATTTAAGAAGGACACAAACATTCAGTCCATTTTAGATTTCAAAAAATTCTTTGCAATCCTACACACTAGTAAAGCATGTCAGAAGAGTTCTATGTATTTCACTCTGAACACTTCTAATTTTATTTCATCAATTATTTATTTAGGGCTGATTGTCCAGGCTTTATCCTAAATATGAGAGGTTAGAGATAGAGAAATAACTCCCATCTTAAGAAACTCCTGGTAGACACTGTTCTGCAAGATAGCAACGTAATTGCTTTTCTGGGAACACAAATTCACATATGCGCTATACTTAGAGAAAAGAGTGTGCTTCAAACAGCTGAAGAGAAGTGGAGAGGGAGGAGTAGAAAGAGGAAATAGCATCTACAGAGATAGAGAGCAATAGTACAATGAGAAAAATTACATTTGTTATGAGTGTGAAAGAATGATGAAAAATATTGCTAACGAAACTGAGCAAGATCCTATAACATGAGATATTTGCCAAGTTAAGGTTTTGCATTTTCTGTTTTTAAAAGCAACTGTGGAAAATCATTTATTTTGGAATCTAGCAATAAGTGTACCCAAACAAAATTACTTCTCTAATGTTATTTCAAATGGCTATTCATTTAAAATGTTGCCATTATAATAATTGAAAAATGATGAGGCATAATATGTCTGTGATTTATTAGCTAAGATTAAATGGTTAATTAACTAACCGTCACAATTTTCTGATGTTGAGGACATAGAAAGATGGAGATTAAGTGGGTACAAGGATAGTTGTATTATTTCCTGAGAAAATCTGAAAGTTATTGAGGTGAATTTATATGTGTGAGACACTGTGTTCAATGAATTACATATATTATCTCATTCCAGACTGGCCACAACTCTATAAGGGAGATATTGCTGTTTCCATTTTACAGATGAGGAATTTAAGCCTCAAAAATGTCACCAAGCTCTCTCAGCTAACAAGTGTAATTCTAGTCACATCCATCTGAATTTAAAGTCCGCTCACTTTTCATCACCCTGCGCTGTTCCTCTTGAGAAAGGGACTTAGGTTATGTTAATTTGCATCATGTAATTGACTGATGGTTTTATCCCAGTTGTCCTCAGTGGAGTGACTTATGTGTCACCAGTCAGGACTATTTGAAGCTTATCGGTGGAAAGAGAGTTGGTAAAGGAAATATTAACTGCAATGTTTCCTTTTACTTTTGAAAGGAAATGAATGACAATGAGACGCTACTGATCTTTCGGGTTATTTCATGCCTTTAATACCGTAATTTCCCTTTAGGTAAACAAAAACATTTAAATTTTTCTCTAAAATAACATCTGGTCATTTTAAATTTAAGATATTTTACTTGAAAGTCAAATATTACTATCACTGTGAATGTTATCTTTCATTTAAAGAGATAAGATTCAGTTTTATTAAATATTATTGTCATGCTATGCTATTTGTAAAAATTGTATACAAATTAAGACTGTATTGAAAATACATCAATATTTTTGAGCATCCTTGTATGTCTTAGAACATCTCCAACTTTTAGGCTGAGTGTTTAGGGACTGTGGAAATACACAAAGATGACCTCAGAGGATTCACATCCTTGTATAATCCCTTCTTGATTACAAATGGAATCTGTGACTTGCCGTCTAAGCAATCAGTGTTGGCACCCTTGAGTCTATTATATCACCCCATTATAAATCTTCACCTATGATTTAATCAGATGTATCATTTGTTTGCCTAAATATAATTTTCATAAAGGTGAAGATTTTTTGTCTGTTATGTTACAGTATGTATTTTTTACAACTGAGCACCTAAACAATGCTCAGAATGTCGATGATCAATAAATTTTTGTTAAATGAATTGCTTTTTGCATATTATTTACTTGTTCTGCTTTTTTATCTAAACTTAATAGAATTCTTTACAGAATACTGCTTAAGTGCAGGGTAATTACTACCTGTCTTTTTCACTTCTATTTTAAACACACCTAGAGCAGTACTTAGCATATTATACATGAAAATTAAAAATTTGTTCAATAAACAAATATTTCTGGATAACAGTAACATTTATTATTACTATTTACTAATAACTTTATATATTACTATGTTGAAACATATAAAGTTGTCAATATTTTTACAAAAATGGCTATTTCGATGGTTATAACTATATAAAATCCCTTTTTGTCTGATTTATTTCTCACAGTGAGGAATGCATTGCTATTAAGGGAAAACTATAAACCATAAGAGCATTGATCAATGAAAGAGTAGACTACAGAACAGTTAATCTTGGGAAATGAAACTTGGGAAATGGAGAAAGACATTGCTCTGACCCTTTTCATTTAGTCTTGAGTACAACCTGGACTCATCTTCCATCATCCTAGCCCTGAAGTGACTCTTGAATGTTTCATAAACACACATTACATATCTGATGTGGCCTTAATTCTAGATACCAAAATTTACTTATATTCCTCGTTTAATGACACACTTCATTCATACTCTTTCCTATTTCAAAGCTCTGGAATCATCTTTGAGTTCTCTCTTTCCATCATCTACACCATCAATCCCGTTAGTGAGTACCTGCAGCTCTGTCTATATGCTTAACTACACGTAGAGATGAAAATCATCTCCTTCTTTACCACTTAGGACAAACCACCACTATCTCTCACGTGGAGGCTTCTAGTATCTACCTAATTAATTTCCCAGTTTCTGTATGGGCTCATTCACAATCCATTCAGTTGCTGAAAGTATGCTTTAAACACAAAATTAAAATCATATTGCTCCATTTTAAAACATCAGTAGATTCACATTCTTAAAATAAAACTGGAGACTTCCCCATGTCTTATGCTATGACACAGTACATAAGCTGTATTGTAAATAGCTTTTAACCTCCTCTTGTGCAAATCTAATTCTCATGCAATTTGCTGTAACCACATTGGCTCACTTTTTATTCTTCTAACATGCCTAGCTTGTTTTCTTCCCTCCAGTTCTTTGCCTTTGCTTCAGCCCTTCAAGTGGTGACTTCCTCCTCTGTATTCCGGTCTCAAATCTGTTAGTTCTCTTCAAAAGATCTTACCACACTGTTTAGTGCTGATTATTCCCACTAAGCATGCTGTACCACTTAATTTGGCTGTATATTTTATGATATTATCACCATGTGGAATGTTATTTCTTATATATGTACTTGTTTTTTGTCAAATTTTCCTGATAGATTGTCAGCTCCATGAAAAAGATTGGTTTTTGTCCTATTAACCTTGCTGTCTCAAGCATCTTGAGCAGTACATAGCATATATAACAACACAATGAACATTTGTTAAATAAATGGATATGCTCAATTGAATGGATTTAAAGTACCTTCTTTTATTTATTTATGTTTGAGACGAAGTTTCATTCTTGTTGCCCAGTCTACAGTGCAATGGCATGACCTCAGCACCTGCAACCTCCACTTCCCGGGTTCAAGCAATTCTCCTACCTCAGCCGCCTGAGTAGCTGGGATTACAGGCGCACACCACCACACCTGGCTAATTTTTTGTATTTTTGGTAGAGACGGGGTTTCATCATGTTGGCCAGGCTGGTCTTGAACTCCTGACCTCAGGTGATCCATCCGCCTCAGCCTCCCAAAGTGCTAGGATGACAGGCATAAGCCACTGCGCCGGGCTTAAAGTACCTTCTTTAAAATGCAATCGGAGTGTGATATTCCCCTTCCTGTGTCCATGAGTTCTCATTGTTCAGTTCCCACCTATGAGTGAGAACGTGGGGGAATGTTGTGGGGTGGGAGGAGGGGGGAGGGACAGCATTAGGAGATATACCTAATGCTAAATGACTAGTTAATGGGTGCAGCAAAACAACATGGCACATGGATACATATGTAACAAACCTGCACATTGTGCACATGTACCCTAAAACCTAAAGTATAATAATAAAAAAATAAAAAATAAAAATAAATAAATAAATAAATAAATAAATGCAATCGGATGTTACTATCTGCTTAAAAGAAGACATTTATGCAGCCAAAAAACACATGAAAAAATGCTCATCATCACTGGCCATCAGAGAAATGCAAATCAAAACCACAGTGAGATACC
Organism: Symphalangus syndactylus; assembly: GCF_028878055.3. Classification (NCBI taxonomy): domain Eukaryota; kingdom Metazoa; phylum Chordata; class Mammalia; order Primates; family Hylobatidae; genus Symphalangus; species Symphalangus syndactylus. The sequence goes on along the minus strand of NC_072432.2, from coordinate 76,585,429 downwards.
ATCTCACACCAGTTAGAATGGCCATCATTAAAAAGTCAAGAAACAACAGGTGCTGGAGAGGATGTGGAGAAATAGGGACACTTTTACACTGTTGGTGGGACTGTAAACTAGTTCAACCATTGTGGAAGTCAGTGTGGCGATTCCTCAGGGATCTAGAACTAGAAATACCATTTGACCCAGCCATCCCATTACTGGGTATATACCCAAAGGACTATAAATCATGCTGCTATAAAGACACGTGCACACGTATGTTTATTGTGGCACTATTCACAATAGCAAAGACTTGGAACCAACCCAAATGTCCAACAATGATAGACTGGATTAAGAAAATGTGGCACATATACACCATGGAATACTATGCAGCCATAAAAAATGATGAGTTCATGTCCTTTGTAGGGACATGGATGAAACTGGAAACCATCATTCTCAGTAAACTATCACAAGGACAAAAAACCAAACACCGCATGTTCTCAATCATAGGTGGGAATTGAACAATGAGAACTCATGGACACAGGAAGGGGAACATCACACTCCAGGGACTGTTGTGGGGTGGGGGCAGAGGGGAGGGACAGCATTAGGAGATATACCTAATGTTAAATGACGAGTTAATGGGTGCAGCAAACCAACATGGCACATGGATACATATGTAACAAACCTGCATATTGTGCACATGTACCCTAAAACCTAAAGTATAATAATAAAATAAAATAAAAAAATTTTACAGTGGCTCCCCTCAGTTGTGGCTGACTTTTCTAACTTACTCCTATTAAATATTTTTCATTACCCCACCTCCTTTTTTCTTTTGCTTTCTCTTCTACAAAATTTTCTTGTATTCCCTGACTAAATATATTAGATATTTGTTTCTTTTTATCAAGAATTTTTGGTTTTTGCAAATAAGTTGAAATAAAACCTGGAAACAACATCGTCCAAATTAAACTCAACCTAGTATTCAAAGGAGAACACAACACAACAACCAAAATTAGTCAAAGGTAATTAAATCTCTATTTTGTTCTTTAAAGAAATACCAGAAAGAGAGAGAGAGAGAGGTGTTTTTTGTTTGTTTGTTTTTTCTTTCTTTCTTTATTTTATTATTTTTTTTTTTTTTGAGACAGAGTTTCACTCTGTGGCCCAGGCTGGAGTGCAGTGGCACAATCTTGGCTCATTGCAACCTGCGCCTCCGAGATTCAAGTGATTCTCGTGCCTTAGCCTCCAGAGTAGCTGGGATTACAGGCATGTGCCACTACACCTGGCTAATTTTTGTATTTTCAGTAGAGACGGGGTTTTGCCATCTTATGCTGGTCTTGAATTCCTGGCTTCAAGTGATTTGCCCCACTCAGCCCCCGCAAAATGCGGTGTTCTTTAGGCAAGCAAATACTTGTCTTGATTGATACCTACTTTAATATCCTTCACCCTATTGACAGCTAACCTCTGAAATCAACTTATTTTGTCTTAATTATAGCTGATGCATGCAGTCTTAAAACCTAGATGACGAGTTGATAGGTGCAACAAACCATCATGGCACATGTATACCTATGTAACAAACCTACCTGTTCTGTACTTGTATCCCGGAACTTAAAATAAAATAAAAAATAAAAATAAAAAAATAGGAATCACATGGAAAGTACTTACTGTGTGCCATTCACTGTTGTATTCTCACCTCTTTACATATATTATTAATCTTTATAATGTTATGAAATAATTCTTTTTATAATTTTTAAAAACAAACGTAAAAATTCATCTACTTTTTTTTCTTTATTTTTGGATTGTTGTCGTGTGGGATAAAACCAAAAACACAATAAGTAGCTCATGACTTTAAAGATTTAAACATTTTAGCAGGAAACATTATAAAGGCAGACATACTTATGTATTCATGCTCTCACCATCTTAATTTATAATCAAATAGTAGATCCTATGGTACAGATAAAAAGAAAGATGTTTGTTTGGCATGGTATGCCTAGGTGAGAATTTCCATAAATTGGAGCAGTGCCAGACATGAAGTTCCTTACAGCAACAGGTGATAACTCTTACTCAGCAATGGGAGAAGAAACTTGAGGTTGGCGGACAGGGTCCTTTCTAGTTTCTGGTATGAACTTCTCTATTTACCTTAATTTTCTAAGGACACTGGTTGCAAGTTTCTTGCATTGTAATGCCTAGAGATTGCTTAGATACAAAAATTGGCTTTAATTACATCAATATATGAAGTCCCATGTATCAAAGGCAACACTATATGACAGGTAGGACATTCTCTGGCCTTTAGAAGATGGTTAAAGATGGGAAATGTGAAGGATCAGGCTAGATAGAATAATAGGACTAGTCTAAACATCAGTAAAGGCATATGAAGTATCAGTAACATATTAAGTCTTATTAGAGAAGTCTTTGTTGGAAACAGTATAAATTTGTATATGGCTATACTATCCGTATCATTCATTTAAGTGTGTGTATTAAAACACATTTTTTGAAATATACTGGAGTAAAAAGATGCATATTTAAAAATGAAGATATACTTTAAAAATATTAAACATACTTTGATAACCTCAAGGTTCTCCTTTAAGGATCCTCAAATTTCATGTTAGCAAAAATGATAAATTGTTGTAAATTATTCATTAAAATCAGGTATAGACGTGTTCACATTGAAGTTATATGTTTTCCTTAAATATATGAATATTAAGGCCTGTTAAAATCTAATCATATGTCCACACAAAAAAATCATTCAAGTTTCTTTATCATATGTTGACAACAATTTATAAAATTAATGCAAATATTTTTAGTAAGCAATCCTTTCTCTTTTTCTTCCTTGCAGAAGAATAATTACTAGTAAAGTTAAATGTTAGTGCAGGAATTAAAATAATCAAATTTTACGTTGTTCCTGTTTAGAATCTACACAGTCTGACTCAGTGAGTAAAAGAGATACTGATACAAATGTGAGTGGACTTATATTGACTTAAATATTAAATATAAGAAAGTACAGATTCTGTAAAGACCTATGTGGAATGAAGATATTCTGGAGTTTAAATAGTAATATTGAATACATGCTAGTGTAGAAAATAATTATAATAAATATATAAGAAATGTATTGAGTGGTTTGTATTGTTAATAGTTGAAATGCTACGTGTATAGATCCCACAATACCTAATTCAATAAAAACTGATATAGGAATAAAAAGCATAAGTGCGATGTAATTAATTACTATTTTCAATTAGGTATATCTCAGACAATACATTTAGTTCAATGAAAGTAGTCTTTTACATTGTTTTTTTTTTTATTTCTTAGGACTTATCGACTGCCATCTATATATTGTTTAAAACATAGAGCTTAATGGCATCTATTATTTAAAAAATGAATTTTAGTTGAAGGAAACTTTCAATTATGAATCAGTAAAATATGTATTATGACAGGATTATAGTCCACTCTGTTTATGAATGTGTTTCATACTTGAAAAATACTCAAACAGCACTTAGGTAGATTTCATTGCTTAATCAATACATTTTACCATAAAGATTATTACATTGTTTTATTATGATCTACAGTGAAATCATGCTTGTAAGGAATCAGATTTAATGTTTTTAAATATATAATACTTTCTAAAAATTGCAAAAATCAGTTTTATGTTATTTAATTTGTTCTCACACAAAATATTAGAAACTTGAATCTATTATTAGAAAATTGCACTATGAATCTTTATTGGGTAAGCATGTGTGATACAGTAAGAAATACATATATGGTCTTTGTCCCTTGTTCCTGAGACAGAGCTTCTAAAGACTCTTGGAATTTCCTGAGTGATAGTATCCTCTTTATTATTTAGAAGTCTCTAAGAACCATGTCTGAGTTTATTCTAATAAAGTTATGCTTGGGAGCCCCTGAATAGCTTCAGGATGGGGACTGGTTGCCAGAAAGATCAAGGCATGATTAGAGAGCTGGAACTTTCAACCCCACTCCTCCACCTCTGGGAGGGGAAAGGAGCTGGAAATTAAATCAATTGCCAATGGACAATGATTAAATCAATAATGTCTATATGATTAAGGCTTCATGAAAACTCCTAAACAATGGCATTCAGAGGGCTTCTGGTTGGTGAACAGAGCAAGACGCTGTCAGGGTGAAACACTTGGAGAGGACGTGAAACACTCTCTCCCCAATATTTTGCCCTGTGCCTTTCTTCCATTTGGCTGTTCCTGAGTTATATCCTTTATAATTTACTGGTAATACTAACTAAAAAACTTCCCTAAGTTGTGAGGATTGTTCCAGCAAATGACCAAAACTTGAGGAAGGAGTTGTTGAAGCCCCTAATGTATAGCCAGTCGGAACTACAAGAGGCCCAAGACTTGGGATTGGAGTCTGAAGTAGGGGGCAGTCTTGTGGGATTTAGCCCCTAACCTGTGCGGATTGTACTAACTCCAGGTGGTTAGTGACAGAATTGAACTGAGTTGTAGTACACCCAGTTGGTGTCCAAATAGTTAGAGAACTGGTTGCTGTGAGAAAAAAATCCCACATTTTATAACTGATGTGTTGTTAGTAAAAACACTTTGTAACATCTCACACTCTATTTATGTAAATATTGTACATGAAGAAGTAAATGTGGAGAACTATCCTGCAGTTTAAGATATTCCAAATGGAACAGGAGGCCTTGGGTCAAGAAATCATCAAAAAGTCATATATTTTGAATATGTCTCAGAAGGCAAACTATTTAGTAGGAAAAAAGTTTCTTCTCCATTGTTAAGAGAAATGTTTCATTTGTCTAGTCTCACTCTTTAAAGAAGTGTCAAGGTATATAGTCACTTTTAGTGTGCTTACTGAGTGTAGATATGATAAATGCAAAATTACAAAAATCATTGTAACTTTTCCTTGCCAATACAAATGGTTTCATACTGAGGTCAGTAGACAGCTGTACATTTTGAGGTTTAGACTAGCCATTCTTAAAGCCCTTGAGAAAGGTAATCTTTTTTTTTTTTTTGAATATTGAAGAGAGTTACTGTGTTAATTATTTCAAAAAGATTGCAAATAGGAAAACAGTCATTTTCACATTTTTCTCTATTATTTATTAGATATTGGCAAATTATAATTGTATATGTTTATAGGATACAAAATGATGCCGTGATATATATATATATATACACACACACACACACACTCAATATGGGATAATTGAATAAAGGTAATTAACATATCCATTAACACACATGTTTACCTTTTATTCTTCTGGTATAACTGAAACACTGTACTCTTTGACCAACATCTCCTCATTCCCCCCAACTCCTCAGCCTCTGCTAATCGTTCTGTTCACTGCTTCTGAGTGATTATTTTGGATTTCACATATAACTGAGACCACGCAGTATTTGTTGTTTTGTGCCTGGCTTATTTCTCTTGGTATAATGTCCTCCGAATTCATCCATGTTTTCATTACATGATTTCCCTCTTCTTAAAGGCTGAAGAGTATGCATTAGAAGAACACTGATCTTTCATAGCTTAACTCAGTTGTATTGTAATTTGAGAAATAAGACCCCTATTTAAAAAAATAATTAGCCTATGAATGCTATTGATATGATCATTTGGTGATTACTACAAGAAGTTTTAGGAAAATAAAACAAAATGTACACAATAAAACCAGAGAATGTCAACAATGCTTGTCCAAAAGCTCAAGAAAGAGTTCTTGAGTTTATGATTAAAGCAGCATTTCAATTCCATGGGAAAAGGATCAACTTTTAAATAAATAATCTGGAAAACTAGCTATTTATTTGAGAAAAAGTTTAATTCCCTCCCACAAGCCCTATACAAAATTAAATCTTAGAAGAATTAAAGAGAAAAATATAATAACCTGAACTATAAAAGTATTAGTAAAAATAAAATGCAAATATCTTAAACAATTTGGGGTGAAAAAAGCTTTCTTAAGATGCAAAGTCAGAATTCATAAAGAAAAATTGGTAGAGATGACAATCAGTATGATCATCAAAAATGAAGGAAACAATGCTAATAGACAAATGACAGGCTGGGGACAATATTTATATTTTCTATTATTAACAAAAAGTAAGTATACATGATACAAATGTCTGTTATAATGCTATATATGCAAAAATAGAATTCACCCAGTATCAAGATGTTTAAACATGATGTGAATGTGCAATTCTAAAAAGAAAGCCCATAAATTTCAATAAAAATATAAAACAATCCACAATCTCTATATAATCAACAATGAAAACAGCCAAGACATAGCACCCCAACCTTCAAATATGAGAGAAATAAAGACTGATACTGTTCATTGCTGCCAAGAACTGGGGGAAGGATTCCAACAAGCCACTCTACTACATTGTTGGAGCAAATGTGAAATTAGACTAGCTTTTTAGGAAGGTGTACATTCCTTTTGCTTCAGCAATTCTACTTCTAAAATTCATGCAACAGAAATATATACATACACAGAGATGTGTGTACACGGATGTTTACTGTGCCGTTGTTTATAATAAAGGAGAAAAAATCTAAAAATCAAAACTCTAAAAATTCAATTAGAAAAACAGTTAAAAATGTGTGGCTTACTCATGCTATAGAACATCATGCTACCACTGAAAAGAATCAAACCTTTATGAGGACATAGAAAAATACTTCAGGTCTGTTTTTAATTGAAAGAGCAATGTGTTGATCAATATGCATAGTATGATCTTGTTAATATACAATAGAATTTGTGCATGTATACAAAAGTGGATTTTATGCAGGTAAAAAGGATTGAATGTATACATAAACTTTTATCTCTGAGTTTGGAGTGTAATTGGTGGCAAGGGAGGGTGCTGGTGTAAGAAAAATTCATATGCTAATATGTTATTTATTCAATAATTTTTAAAACATGTATACTAATATATATCACTTATAAGAGAAAAATAAAAAGCTCCTTTCCCAAAATAGATTATATATTCCTTTTATTATTTTAATCAGAGATTCTAATATTTTATCAGTAAATTCTTCCAATGTACTTTTTTGTCTTCAATTGTATAACAGATACTGTGTTAAAATTTCCAAAAACCTTTATATTTATTCCTTTAGAATACAAATGCCTTGGTATCCAATTTCCTGAAAAAAAAAAGCTCAATTTATGTGAGTGACTCTACAAGTTATCTAGGTCAGTAAATTAAATAACTTCCGTGTCACATTTGATGATTTATTGCATCACTGTTTATAATTAGGTAATAGAAAATGTGATGCTACTTTGGAATTCACTGGCTATGCCCATTTGTAATTCGCTTAATGTTTCCCTCCAACAAATATCCTCAGTCATCGACATGAGGGACAAATGCTTCTCTATCACATGTTTTTATTTTCTTCCAGTTTATTTGTCATAATGCTTTATCACGAACACGCTACCTAGTTGGAGCAACATGGTTAACATTTCTTTGCTAATAGGCCAGTTTGCACCAGACATTTGTGTGAGTGGAATATCAGAAGGACTCACAAAATAATATCCAGTGATAGTTAATATCAAGACTGCAAAAATGAACTGAAACTAAAAATGTATATAGTCATGCTAAATAAAGACTTTTTGTTAGTATATAGCGCCACCCAGTGTTAAAGGATTCTCATGGAGCACTCTGCACAGTAGGCTATTGTACCAAGGTAAAAAGGGACCCAAAAAGGGACGCTGTGAGTTGCATATTAATATGTTCATTTGAAGTTTGTTTAGAGATACTGCACATGTTAGCTTATTAGAAAACATTACATTGAAATCAAACAACAATAAAACAAACAGGAAATGATCACTCCAATCTTCATTTACTGGTAATTCTCTTTTTGTATCTTAGTTACTTGGAAAAAAAAATCTGGAAAAATTGTTACAATTTTACTAATTCACCATGGATTGCATGATACTTTAAGACATTTTAAAGAGATAATTTCAGAGGCCATTGTAGATTTAGATGTAATTTATGTTTCTGCATCTCTAAAATGATAAATTTTCTTTTTAATTAAATTACAGACGAAAATGAGAAAGGATTTATAGAGAAAAGCAAAGGAATTTTTGGTTTTCTATAGTGACTGTTACCATAGGCTTGTGGTGCTTTAGAGAGATGCTATATAGCAATTAAGTAATTCAATTGAAGAATAAATATTTATATTAAGGAAGATCTAGAAAATAAAAAGTAAAAAACCATATTCTTCCATTACCTCTTTGCTCAAGTGATAAGAGAATGTAAGATCTTCTTTTCCTCTCTAAGTCTTCAAAACTTATATAGATTTGATTAAAAAAATAACTAAATCTTCTAAGGTAATAAACTACTCAGTTTATTTCTCATTTTATTAAGACTCTTTGCTCCCTCCTTACTGTACTACTTAAGTTTTGACTTCCTCGATGCCTGAAATGTATACCTCTTCAACAGATCAAGGTTCTCCCTTGTCATGGCCCACAATCACATCAAACTTGGAATTTCTGTGACCCAATAATAATTGTTCTCATTAAAATGGATCTCTTTCCAGGTTCTGTCACTGTTACTAACATTGTTTTGGTTTCTTATGTTTGAAGTATTTTAGTCAGCAGTTAGCAAATTTCACCTGTTGTTACTGTTCTTGCTCTTTTTTTTATTGTGTTTAACTCCTTGTTCTTTTCTTTCACAGGTTCTGTCCCATGGTATGATAACTCCTTTTTGTTTTGTTTCTTGGTTTGCTCCTTTCATTCCCAAGCCATCATTATCATTTAGACCCTTGTTATTTCATATTGCCATTACAATTTTCTCCTATCCGATCTCTCTGTTGCTGACAACTCCTTCTTTTGATCCAATCTGCAACAGCACAATACTGAAAGCTTTTCTCATTGTCCTTTCCAAACAGCCTGCGAACTCTTAAAAGAATTATGCCTTTCAATGTATATCCCTAAGTCAGCATTTGACACTGTGCCTACTTAAATGACCAGTGTGATGTTGATCATCGAGTAGCTAACAGGAATGCAGGGAAAACTACTAGCTGATCATGAGAAAATGTGATACTATTAGGTAGGCAGATTCAAGGTACATAGATTTTTTTTTGCCATTGGAGATCACTCTTTAGATTCAAGTGCATGTTTGTAGTGACATTTTCCACCAGAGTTGTTTTATAAAGTTCACCTATCCAGAGCAGAGCAGAAATGCAGTCTCCAACAGAGATAAATAGACTTCCAGGAATCTGGCTAGAAAGAAAGAGGGAGCAGTATTGTACAGCCATTTCAAAGCTTAAGAAGAAAAATAATGACTATCTGTGATGAATGACGAACGACTCAATGTAAGACATATGGCAAGACAACCAGGGATGCACAAGAGGATCAGAAATGTACAAAATTGAGACTAGTCAGATTCTAAAGCAGACTCTCAGTTCAACTAGTTAAAAACGATTCCCTGTTTTTGGTAATGAAACAGGAAATGGAGGTTGCTCTTAGAACACATTTTATTGTTATTATTCATTTTACAGCTTTTTATACCAGGAACTTTACGTCTTTCAGTAAGTGTGTGTAAACTGTTTCCTTTTCAATGAACCTTTTTATTGTCTGTATACATTCCCCGACTAAGGATCCTTTAGGGCATATGGATATCTGGAAAGAATGATTGTTGCCTGATATTTGAAGTCAAGGCTTTGAGGTTTAAATGGGAAGGTGGGAGAAGATAGGCATTAGTGAGTTCTTAGGGAATTTCTGGTCGAAATGGTAAATTCATACTTTACTTTCCTTTTTTTTCCAAACATGACAAAACTAAATTTTTAAAAAATTATTCATTTGTGTGAGTTACTTCTTATACCACGATACCATGAGTATGCTGATCTGAAGGATTCTAAGTAAGCCAGAGACATCATGACATTTCATCTCCTGTGGGGTAGACATATTGAATGGCAAATCACTGGAACAGAAGACAAGAACTAGCCACTCTGCATAAAAATGAAGGCTGAATTAAGACTCCCTATCTCTGGAAGAAAGGAGACTATAAAAGCTTAAACCATTTCTAAGAGTTATTGCCGTTTTTTTTTTTAGGAGCACAGTTAAGACCCTGTCTGGGATGAACTGTATGTTACCTCAATGACTAGATCTAGAATACCCTGGAACATTACAGTATGAGAGCCAATATAATTCCTGATTCCAGTTGGGATCTCAGAAGCCAGTTGAAGGAAAAAGCAAAACTGCTGGACAAAGAAGGAAGGGGAGTAGTGGGGGAAAAGAGGGGAGAGCGAGAGAGAGATTTCTCACCTGTGGTCAGCAAAATCAACAGTGGAAAGATAGGAGCAAGTCAATGAAATGCACATGTTACAGTAAGTTTGAACTGATTTTACAAGAGGTTTAAGATTCTAAAAGAGAAATGGGAAAGAATTCTTAGAAACAGTCAGAACTATAAAATAAATACAAAGTCATATAGAACTTATAGGTATCAAAATCAAATTACAGATCCTGGATATTAAAATATGGTATAAAAATAAAACTCTCTAAGGCACCATAATAACTAGACATCATGTTGGGATTCAGAAAACAAAACCCCAAATATGATGCCTTGGTGTGCTGAGCATTTTGAATTAAAAATAATTAAAAGGCTCAGAAGACTTTTCTCTCATCCTCCTGTTGCCTGCCTGTCTTCCTTCCCTGAAGTGAATCATAATAACCAGAATTCCGCTTCTACAAGACAGGTCACAGAAACTAGAACTCCTCTCTGCCAAAGAAAACCACAGATTCTAGAAAAACTATTTTTCTCCCTTGAAGACCTTCACTGCAAAGGGGTCTTGCCCTATACCTGGGAGGTAGAAATGCTACATAGAGAGGTCAAAAAGGACCTGAACAGATAGGGCTTGCGGGGTTCTCCAATCAGTCTCTTATAATTAGATCATACCCTCTGTGCAATCACATTTCTACATGACTGCCCATTCTTCATTGAACTTAGCATAAAAATAGATAGTCTTGGCAGGGCTCGGTGGGTCACTCCTGTAATCCCAGCACTTTGGGAGGCTGAGGTGGGTGGATCACGAGGTCAGGAGATCGAGACCATCCTGGCTAACACGGTGAAACCCCATCTCTACTAAAAATACAAAAAATTGGCTGGGCATGGTAGCAGGCGCCTGTAATCCCAGCTACTAGGGAGGCTGAGGCAGGAGAATGGCGTGAACCCAGGAGGTGGAGTTTGCAGTGAGCTGAGATAGCGCCACTGCACTCCAGCCTGGGTGACAGAGTGAGACTCCCTCTCAAAAAAAAAAAAAAAAAAAAATCATTTAGAGCTGTTAGAGAAAGAAAAGACAAATTGATTATGAAAGAATGACAGATAGTTTGAAAACAAACTTATCGACAAAAATGGATGCCAGGCAGAAATAGAATACTATATGCAAAGGACTGAGAAAAAAACATACAGAAACATAGATACAGGTGCATATGATTTTAAATCTTGCAATGGTTGTGTCACCTGTTAGTCTTACTAATATTTTACTTAGCTTGCTTTAAATATAAGAAAACACAAAGACAATAACATTACAAAATATGAATTCTTATATGTAAGTAATATAGTATTTGGAAAATATAAAACTGTCCTGAAATCTAGTTATTCAGTTACTGAATCTACATGCTATTTATGGTTTAGAGATTTCCATAACCTTAAATTGTACATTTAGAACCAGTTTTCTAACTTATTTTCTGCAATTAAAAAATTAATGATCTATTTAAATTATAGTTACATAGATGAAACAGTAATTAGGTTCCGGTTATTTGTTGCTGCATAAAAATACTTGAAACTAAGTGGCTTAAAATAATTTATTTTTGCTTACAATTTAAAGAGGATGAATTTGCAGGGTGGTAATTGAGTGATGTGTATCTGAACATGTTGTCAGTTGGGGCTACTGAAGCTGGAAGATCTACTTTCAATACGGTCTTTTACTAAAGTGTCAGGTGCCTTGGGTCTCCTTAGACTTGTTCTCTCTCTACAAAGTTTCATCCTCCAGGACCTCTGTAAATTCTTTTATTTCTTAATAGCTTCACAAAACCCTTGACATTTTCAACTTCCTGTCTGAATATCTCCTTCTCCAGGTCTATCGATTTGCTAAAAACATTTTCTATTTTCCATGTTACCGCGGTACCAGCTTCACTAAACTTTGCAATAATGCTGAAGATGGCCATCTTTTTCTAGTCTGAATACAATTTCCTGACTTTCTTTCCAGTCTCCCCAACAGTTTCCTATGTCCCTTCCAGGTTCCTCTCACTGGCTTATTATGGTAACATCTTTCTTCCAGTTAAAATGTACCATATGGATAATTAATAACAAAGCACTCTGAAACGTATTTAAAATTATTTTATTTTTCCTAAATAATTATGAGTTAGAGATTCAGAAAGAGTTCATCTGACTTATTTATGTCTGAATTTGTGAAACTGGCTTGAGAGGACTGGAGAGTGAGGTTTGGGTAATATGGACATTGTAACAATATTGACCTAATCCATGAACACAAGAATATCTTTCCATCTATTTGTGCCCTCTCTAATTTTTGGTATCAATGTTTTTTTAATAGTTTTCATAGTTGATATTTATAATCTCCTTGATTAAGTTTATTTCAAGGTATTTTACTTTTTTGTAGCTATTGTAAATTGGATTATTTTCTTGATTTCCTTTTTAGGTAGTTTACTGTTGGAGCATAGGAACTCATTACTGATTTTTGTATGTTGATTTTATAACCTGAAACTTTACTAAATTTACTTATTATTTCTGACAGATTTTTGGTGGAATCTTTAGTGATTTCTGCACATTTGATAAAGTCATATGCAAACAGGGAGAATTTTGTTTCCTCATCTTCAATTTGAATATCCTTTTTTTCTTTCTCTTACCTAATTATGCTGGCTAGAACTTCCAGTACTATGTTGAACGAAAATCATGAAAGTGGACATCCTTGTCTTTTTCCAGATTTTAGAGGACAAGCTTTTACAAATTTTCCACATTTAGTGTGATGTTAGATGTGAGTTTTTCATATGTTGGTATTGTGTTTATGGCATGTTCTTTCTATATCAAGTTTGCTGAAAGTTTTTGTCATAAAGGGATGCTAAATTTTATCAAATCCTTTCTCAGCATTTGTTAAAATAATCATATGGTTTTGTCCTTGATTTTATTAATGTGAGGTATCACACTTATGGGTTTATGTCTATTGATCCATGCTAGCATTCCTGAGATGAAATCCACTTGATCATCATGATGATTTCTTTACTGTGTTGTTTAAGTTGGTTTGCTAATATTTTCTTGAGGATTTTTGCATCTCTGTTCATCCGGATAGTAGCCTACAGTTTTCTTTTTTTGTTATGTCCTTGACTGGTATTGGGGGAAACACTGACCTCATTGAATTAGTTTGGAAGTGTTCCCTCCTCTTCAATTTTTTGAAATAGTTCCAGTAGTGTCTCTGTTTGTTCTTTAAATCTTTGGTAAAATTCAGCAGTGAAGCCATCATGTCCTGAGATTTTCTTTGTTAGGACACATTTTATTACTACTTTGATATCATTATTCATTATTGATCTGTTTGAATTTTATGTTTCTTCATGATTCCATCTTGGTTAAGTTGCATGTGTCAAACATTTATCAATTTCTTGTTTCCCAATTTATTGCGTATAATTGTAGTAATCTGTTATGGTACTTTATGTTTTTGTGGTATCAGTCACAATGTCTCCTTTTCAATTTCTGACTTTATTTGAGTTTTCTTCTTTCATAGTAGGTGTAACTAAAGGTTTGTTTATTTTGAGGAAGAAAGGAAGAGAGGAGGAGTTAATACAACAAAGAGAAAACATGTAACAGAATGGCAATAGTAATTCTTTAACTATCAAAAATAACCTTGGACGTAAATGAACTTTTCCACTTAAAAGACAGAGTTGCTGCATGGATACAAAGACAATACTCTACTATGTGCTGCCTACAAGAAACTTAATTTTGCCAATAAAGACACATATAAACTAAAAATGAAAAGATGGAAGGAAAGATGTAAAAGATATTCATGCAACATAAAACAAAGAATATCAGGAGTAGCTCTACTTAGATAAGATAGACTGTAATTCAAAAATAATAAAAATAGAGAAGGTGATCACATAATGATAAAGGGGTGAATACACAGGCAGGCATAACAATTGTGAATATATATGCACCAATACCAGAGCACATCAATATATAACTAAATATTATCAGATCTAAAGGGCGAGATACTCTGCAGTACAATAATGGTGGGCGACTTCAAAACACTACTTTTAGCGATGGACAGATCATTCACACAGAAAATCAATAGAGAAACATAGGAGTCAAACTATACTCTAGACCTGATGGACCTAATGGACATTTACAGAACATTCCACCCAACACCTGCAGAATACAAATTCTTCTCAACAGCACATAGAACATTCTCTAAGATAAACCATTTATTAAGCCCCAAAACAAATCTTAGTTTTTTAAATTGAAATCTTATCAAGTATATTTTCCACTTACAATGGAATAAAACTATAAATCAATAACAGGAGGAACTTCGGAAACTGTACAAATACATGGGAATTAAACAAAATGTTCATGAGCAAACAATGGGTCAATGAAGTAATTTTTTATTAATTGCATTTTTTTTGGAAAAATGGAAATGAAAACACAACATACCCATACCTATGGGTTATAGCAACAGCAGTTCTAAGAATGAAGTTTATAGCAATAAGCAGCTATATAAAAAAGTTAAAAAATCAAATAAACATTTTAATGTTAGACTTCAAGAAACTAGAAAAACAAGAACAACCCAGACCCCAAATAATTAGAAAAAAGGGATTATAAAGACCATAAAGACCATACAGTAAATAAACAAAATAGGGACTAACAAAATACAAAAGAGCAAAAAATAAGATGACTTTTTAAACTTAAATGTCTGGCATCTTGATAATTTTGCTTTCTATCTTTCTCTGTCTCCATCTGCCACTCTCCGCCTTTTTGTCTTTGTCTTCCTCTCTTTCTGTCTGTCCACATGACAGCTCACCCTTTACGATCTTCTCCATGAACCTGAACTTTGAACTTTTTACAGCATAGTGGTGTTAGGGTAATTGCACTTCATAAAATTGAACAGCTTTGATGTATCAGGTAGCAAAAGCTTCCAGGCTACTTAATGTTGACCCCTGAAACTGACACAGCATCAATTTTGTTGTATTTTATTGGTCAGTGCAGTCACAGGACCTACCAGGTTCAAAGTGTTGGAGAAATAGATTCTATCTCTTAATGAGTGAGTGATAAGGTCACATTACAGACAACTTGCTTCATAAGAGACAAAATTGTGACCTTCTTTTGAAAATGCAATTTTTCACAATTATTATCCTTTAATATAACTCAATTTAGGTAAAGAACTATAATAAACAACTTAATTTATTAATATAATTATTCTAAGAAAGTTAGAACTTTTTAAGCAAACCTTGTGAAAATTGGCTGGTATTCCACGTATTTTTTCTAAGTATCATGTCAGCTGGGATATTAGTATAAAGTCAAATATCAGAATATAAATTAAACTACCTATAATATAGAAGAATCTATACATAGTAAACATTAAAATATATAAAAATAGATGTATTAGTTATAAAAATAATCTCTTTAAAACAAAAAAGTATTAAATTATACTAATATTTCTGGTTTTCCCCAGTAACTAAAGAACTATTTTTTCAATTGTATGATTTCATTGAATTTTTAAAAAGAATTGATGAGTTAATGTGAATAGTTAAAAACCAGAATCCAGGCCAGGCACGGTGGCTCACGCCTGTAATCCCAGCACTTTGGGAGGCCAAGGCAGGTGGATCACGAGGTCAGGAGATCGAGACCATCCTGGCTAACATGGTGAAACCCCGTCTCCACTAAAAAATGCAAAAAATTAGCTGGGCGTGGTGGGGGGTGCCTGTAGTCCCAGCTACTTGGGAGGCTGAGGCAGGAGAATGGCGTGAACCGGGGAGGCGGAGCTTGCAGTGAGCAGAGATCGTGCCACTGCACTCCAGCCTGGGTGACACAGCAAGACTCGGTCTGGAAAAAAAAAAAAAAAAGCAGAATCCGCAACATATATCATATCATTATTGAAATAATTCTGTGAATGACATTTTATAGTGTTATTTAAATAACAATTAATTAGATTTACCTAATTTAAAAGAATAGTTGACTGCTTTTATGGTTAAAAAATGCTCTTTTTATGCTAAATGTTTATTATTCTTCAAGATGTAGTCATAATAGTAGATATAGGATTTATTTTCCTGCATTTAGAGTTAAGTTTTCTATATTTAACCTCCTTTTTTTTTCAATTCTGTAATACATGAATATTATTGCAGCATTATTGTTGTGTTTCACTTTGTCATTGATCTTAGTCGTAATATATCATCATACTGTAGAGTTGCAGCAGTTGATTAATATTGCAGAGCTACTTAATTTCTTATGTGCCCAGTAAAACTCTTTTATGTTCAGGGTTTTATCAACACAGTTATTCAATAATAGTTCCATTTGAGATTTATTCAGGTTAGTAAAATACGTTATATGCCATTATTGGAAAAATTCACTTACCTGAAATACAATAGCAGAGTAAGCAAACAAACATTAAAAATCAAATCTTTAAAATCTTACTCGAAATGGTCCTAAAAACAGTGAAAAGAAAACAAGATAAATTTAAATTCCTTTTTTAGGCACTGCTGTGTTCCAGGTAATTCACCAAGGGAATGTGGTGATTTAATTGTCTGGATGACACAGCATGAGATCCTCTGAAGCTGGCTCTGTGGTATCTTGCTTCTTTTTCACACAAATGCACACTTTCTTTGGATACTCAGCATGATATTCAGTAAGCATAGATATGAAAGACTAACAAAGAAGAAATGTTATTTATTATTCAATACTCTCCTGGGGTCCCTTGCCACTTGGAGTTAACATACGCTTATATCAAATATTAATACTCAAAGGTTCATTCCAGGTAAAGCCAAATCAGACAATGTGCATATGTCAGGAAAAACAAGATTAAAAGCTGGAACTTTCATCAATTTACATTCTTTTTATCAAAATGTGGCTAAACAATAGGCTACATAGGACAATTGCTATGTACCTTGAAACGACACAAGAATTCATCTGCTGAAATCTTTACAGTCAATTCTCAAATTTAGATAGGTACATTAATTCACATTCTTAAAATTTCTTCAGTAAAGCAAATATTCTTGATTGTTACTTGTTTGCTTTGTTAGTATTTCTTCACTCTTCATTTACATATAAGTATCGTAGACCCTAAAAACAAATAGGAAGAACAAAACAATACTAAACCCAGTGTTTCATCAAAAAATGTAAGAAAGCCAGAGTTCTGTCTGTATGTGCCTGAGAGAGCACTGTTTGCTCTTCACATGCCTGTTTTTAATTATTATGGGAGGTAGAGGGTCTGTATTTTGATGTACAATTTTTTGTTTTCATTTTGTCCAAAGACAACATTAACATAGATTTAAAGAATCAGTTGGCTTTTATTTGCAGCTGTAGAGTCAGACAACACCTCAGGATTCAATTATCTTCCACCAGGTCCCTCTCACAACACATGCGAATTATTGGAATACACGATGGGATTTGGGTGGGGACACAGAGCCAAACCATATCAGTAAATAACAGTTATAATCAGTATGACATGTTTATCTTTGCTTATAATTAAACATTTATCAAATATATGTAGAATTAATGCAAAAAATTGACTACATTTTCACCGATTTTCAGTAATGAGAATATCAATGATAAGACTTTCTACATCAAGTAATGGGTTGCAAAAGCACAGCAACAAAAACAATGATGACAAAAGCTGAAAAATTTAATTCCTTGACCTTACCTATTTTTATTTAGTACGCTAAACTTGAAACAGTCTGACTTTATTTTTCCTCCTACTGTTTTCCATCCTCCACATTTGCTACATTCCAACTGAACTTCTTTTTTCAATCCCGTTTGATCATTTCTGTGTATCTTTGGCTGGCAGTATTGCATGTAAATAGAATCCTGTATTTTGCTCTGTGTGTCCAAGTCCTACCTCTTTTTAAGCTTTAAAACAAGTTATCTTGAGACACCTTTTTGGATTACACTCCTGCCAATAAAAATATCTTCCTCTTCTGAACTTTCAGTGTTCTTTTTTGGGATATGACTTTTATGCCCCTATAACTCTACCATTTTACAGATGTTTGTATTTGCATGAGAGAATGTACACAAGAAGTTTAATAAAACTTATAAGCACTCAGTGAATTACAACTTTAAAAGACACATGCATATTTGTGTTTCTTCCATACTACTGTGTCAAATTTCTAGAGGCAGAAGTTTTATATTCCATAGCACCTGTTACATTGCCTTATATAATCAAAAGTAAGACACAAAAATGATTGATTTGTCTGCATTTAATAGTAATGCACAGCAATGTACCATATTTTAAAATAGGATATTTTATTAATATTTATTATAAAATACATTTTGTAGTAAGGTGAACATGGAAAAACTATATTATTAGCTGTTTTTCGAAATAATGGGGTAAAAGGTATAATGGAACTTTGAAAGTAAATCATAGGATAAATCAATAAACGTTTTCTTTCATCTCTGGCTTACATTGATTTATCATTGCTCCTTTATAACCTGTAGCAGCACTAAAAGTTAATGATTTTCAATTGTTAAAAAAAATTAACTTGGGCTTTTAAAAAAATTACTTTCCTTAAGGCACCCTGTTCCATTACATTACTAATAGTACATATGTATAAAGAGTATAATGGCTCCTAAAAAGTGATTTTGTAAACATAGCTTAATAGTAGGTTTTGTACAACATTTTTAACATTTATTTACTTTTTATTGACCTTTTACCTTTAGTGAGAACAATGCTTTTGCTATTTTAGACTGTTATTCTACTCTTTTGATCATTATCTCTTGGATTTTGCCATCATTTAAAGTCCAAAATTCATTAGGTGAAAAATATGGTAACTCTGCTTGCATGTGTGTAAGTGTGTGTGTTTGTGTGTATATGTGTGTGTGTGTATAATTTATTTTGACCTTTCTCACATTTATATCAACACTTCCAGTAACAACTATCTCTATATTCACATCCTAAGTAGCAAGTTTGCTGCCTTATCTTCTACTAGACCTCGCGCAACTCACTGATATTAACTAGATAGCACTTTAAAATGGGCACTTTTTCACTGTTTCTCTCTGCTGATAAATTTTGCCCGTTTGACTTTTATATCACTTTTTCCAAAATCCTAGATTTTAGATTTTTCTCTATAACGTTACTATTAAGGGATTTTAAATTGTTTCTATGGTTGTTGTTTTTTAATATTACCTCTAAAGGAGGAAAATGACAGATACTGTTTATTTTCCTGCCAGGCCAATCTTTATTTTCTGATTCAACTAGTTAATTCTTAAGACTCATATACTTCTGAACAAATGTATTAGTATTTTTGATATTCACATTTTCTGGTTCACAATTTATTCCATTCCTCTTTAATTATTCTACTTTATAACATTCTTATATCTCCCAGTGCTCTTACATAATTTAATTTATACTTCTGTAGGTCCCTATACATCATTCCATTTTTTTCCAATATTCGTTTGATTATTTTTGCCCCTTATTCGTAATTTCCTTTTTTTTTTTTTTTGACATGGAGTCTCACTCTGTCGCCAATGCTGGAGTACAGTGGCGAGATCTCGGCTCACTGCAAGCTCCGCCTCCCGGGTTCACGCCATTCTCCTGCCTCAGCCTCCCAAGTAGCTGGTACTACAGGCACCCGCCACCACGCCCAGCTAATTTTTTGTATTTTTTAGTAGTGATGGGGTTTCTCCTTGTTAGCCAGGATGGTCTCAATCTCCTGACCTCGTGATCCACCTGCCTCGGCCTCCCAGAGTGCTGAGATTACAGGCGTGAGCCACTGCACCCAGCCTATTTCCTCTTATTCTTGTATTTTCTTTTGCTCACTTTGGTACCTGAAATAGTCAGTCCATTGAAATATGTCAGACTGTCAAAGTTAGTTTCCTTCTGCTAGTGAAATATGCCAAGTTTCCTTCTTTACAAAATTACTAACGATTATTCTTTGCAAGTATCGCATTCACTCTGTGTTCAAGAGTAGGCGTCTGTGAACGAAATGCAGTCTATTGACATCCTTACTCTGGTAGATGCTGAGATGCTGTATTGCTGTGGTAGAGTAACACAATCATGCCATAGTAAATATGTTTCTAAAAAGATCAGCATCTTACAATAAAACTTTGATATTTTAGTGCAAGTGTGCATTAAGGATCCTAATGATTAAATTGACTTTTCTAATAAATAACAGAAACTATTATAGTTTCTTGTACAAACATTTCTATAAAAAATATCACCACACAGATGTTGTAAGCACTCGAATATAAATGCCTACTGATCATCAAATTTATGTTCCTGAAGTCATGAGAAGGATATGTATCATAAATATTAACTCAATTATTCAGTTGCTGATTTAATAGGAATTCCTTCTTCTCATATAGCTTCCATTTTTACATAAATGATGGAAACAAACAAACAAATTACTACATCCATAAGTAAAATGTGTAGTGGGCCAAATGGTTGTAAAATGTGGAGAAATATAAGGCAAGGGAGGTGAAGTATGAAACTTTAGCAATAGAGATCAGGGCAATGGCCTTTTGCAGTTATAAATAGGGTATTGATTGATGAAGTGAAGCTGCCTCAAAGACTTAGAGAAAGTTAAGGAGAAAGGGAATAACTTTGGAAATAATGTTTAGGGAAGAGAAATGAAGTAGAAAGCCCAAAAATGGAATTATGTGTTCAACAAACAGCAAGAAGGTCATTATATGAAGAGTAGAACGTGGAAAATAAAGTCAGCAAAGTAATTCTGGCCACATAAGGTAAATCCTTGCACATGCCTGTGGGTATTTCTAGCTTAACTCAAGTGAAACTTGAAGGCACTGCCGGCTTTCTGTAGAGAATGAACATAATTTAACTTTATTTGTTTCAAAATTATATATATATATATATATATATATATATATACGCGCACACGCCTAATACAGACACACACACACATACACAGAAAAAAATACGTGAGATATAAGTGCTACATTGTAGAACAAATACCTATGTAAACATAGGAGAATTTTGCAAGCTCTCCCCAGTCATTGATTGCCTTTGAAATCAAAATCTCCTTTCTACCCCTAGAGTAACCATTGTCTTGACTCTTAATGTAATCACCTCATTGCTTTATAGTTACATCAAATAAATATGTATATCTAAGCAATGTTAATTATTTGTTCTTGTTTTAAAATGTTTATCAGTGGGAATTAAACTCTATGTTGTTTGATGCAAATTTCTTTAACTCAAAATTTGATTTTTAAGATGCTTCCCATCCCTGCTATGATGCAGTTATATGTAGGTGTAATTTGTTCATTTTCATTGCTCTGTAAAACGCATCTTATATTTATCTTTTCTAATATTATGAATATTTTCAATGTTTCTAGCTCGAGGCTCATATGAACTATGCTGCTGTCCACATTTTTGTATATGAATTCTGGTTTAAACATCATGTTTCTGCTGGTTAACACCCGGGGGTAGAATTAAAGACTCATAGCACATGTGTAGTTGCACATTTATTAGATTTGATAAACTGTTTCTCAAAGTGATTTTTAATCACTTTCTCATTAGCATTAAATAACAGATATATTTGGCCCAAATCTTCTAAAACACTTGGTATTATCAGGCTTCCTTTCGTTCTCTCTTTTCTCCTTCCTTTGTTTCTTTCTTTCTCTTTTTTATGTGTGTGTCAGTTTGGAGACGAGCTTTTAGTTTAATTTACATTTTCCTGGTTACTAATGAGGCCGACTATTATTCTTTCTACTTGTTAATTAAATTTGTTCTTTATTAAAATTAATATTTCTTAGCAAATTTTCTATTAAGTAGCCTGACTTCTTGGACACTAATAGGAGTTCTTTATATAAATATATTGCAAGTACATATATCTATATAACTATATATATGTATATATGTTGCAAGTATATTCTCTCAGTCTGAACCTTGCCTTTTCACATTTTTTGCTTTCTTTAAATTCAGCCAAGATGGGCTTTTCATATTCTAATGTGTTTTTTTGGATAAATGTAACATAAAAATACTCTCCTATCTTGTCTTCTAGGATCTTTACTATACTTTGCTTTTTATATTTAGAAATCTAAATAATAATATTTCTGAAGGCCACTGATTTATCCTAGTATCACATACTGAAAAGATGATTATATCGTCGATTTTCAAAACTATCTCTTACATATATGAAGCATTCATATATGCTTATATATAGACCTATTTCTGAACTTTCTGTTTTGTTTCCTATTCTATCTAGTTTTCTCCAACACCCAGTGTTTGTATCAGTTTCTAACTGTTAACATTACAGACAACCACACACTCAGTGGTTGAAAACACCAAAAATTTATTATCGTATGTTTCTGTAGATCAGAAGTCTGACGCCAGTCTCACTGGGCTAAAATAAGCGTGTTGGCAGGCTGCCTTCCCTTCTGGGGTCTCTAGAAGAGGATCAGTTGTCTTGTTTACGTTGTTGGTATATTTGTTTCATGTTGTTGTAGCACTGAGGGCTGTTCTCATTCCAGAGGCTCCCTGCATTCCTCTGCTCCATCTTCGTCAGCAATGTTAAGTCGAGACTTTCTTAGGCTTTGAATCGCTCCTGCTTCTTTTTCCAACATCTCTCAGCAACTTTCCTTCCTTCCTCTTCCATTAGATTGGTCCCACCTAATCTGAATAATGTCCCTATTTTAAAGTTTTTAACCTTAATCAAATCTTGACAATCTATTTTACCATATAAAACAACATCTTCATAGAATATAGAGATATTATTAGTAAGGCCATTATTTCAGCTATCACATCATCGACATTACTGTGTAACTTTGTAGTATGTCTAGAACCTAGTAGAGTTAGTTCATCCACTTGTTTTCTTCTTAGAAGTTTACCTACTCTTAAATTTTAGAATAAGCTTGCTTAATTCCACAAAAGTGGTTATTTTGATTGGGATTACATTGAATCTATAGAGAAATTTCAGGATAATTTGTATTTTTACACTATGGAGACCTAATTATAAATTTTCTTTTCTCTTCACAATTATTTATACCTTTCTCAGGTTCTGAAGAGTTTCTTTAATTTATCCGAACAAAGTTTTCCAGTTTCCCTTAGAATGGCAGCCTTACCTTTTTAGCATCAGGGATTGGTTTCATGGAAGACAATTTTTCCACAGACCAGGTGTCGAGGGGGTGGTTTTTGAGATAATTCAAGCACATTACATTTACTCTGCACTTTATTTCTATTATTATTCCATTGCAATATATAATGAAATAATTATACAATTCATCATAATGTAGAATCAGTGGGAGACTTGAGCTTATTTTCTTGCAACTAGATGGTCCCATTGGTCCCATCTGGGGAAGATGAGGGACAGTGACACATCATCAGGCATTAGATCCTCATTTGGGGCACATAACCTAGATTCTTTGCATGTGCAGTTCACAATAGGGTTTGTGCTCCTACGAGAATCTCATGCCGCCACTGATCTGACAGGAGGCAGAGCTCAGGCAATAATGCAAGCTGTGGGGAGCGGCTGTAAATACAAATGAAACTTTCTCCTTCACCCACCGCTCACCACCTGCTGTGTGGCGTGGTTCCTAACAGGCCACGGACCAGTACTGGACTGTGGCCGGGGACTGGGGAGCCCTGACTTACAGAGAGCATGTTTTCTTAGATTTGTTCCTAACAATTTCATATTTTTTATTCTATGTACAAAACATGGCTTTTTGTTGTTGTTGCTGTTGAGATGGAGTCTTGCTCGCTCTGTCGCCCAGGCTGGAGTGCAGTGGTACGATCTTGGCTCACTGCAACCTCCGTCTCCTAGGTTCAAGCAATTCTCCTGCCTCAGCCTCCCAAGTAGCTGCGACTGTAGGCATGCACCACCATGCCCAGCTAATTTTTGTATTTTTGGTAGAGACGGGGTTTCACCATGTTGGCCAGTCTGGTCTCGAACTCCTGACCTCAGGTGATCTGCCCACCTTGGCCTCCCAAAGTGCTGGGATTACAGGCATAAGCCACTGCACCCAGCCTTTGTTTGCTTTTACAAATTGTAGTTAGACTCTCTGACTTAATACTGGAGATTTATAATCTGTTATTAAGACTCACTCTGCTTCCAGTTGAAAAACCTCCCCTTTACAATCTAATCTCATAATGCTTTACCTAGCCTGACTTTGACACTTTACGGCATTTTAGCACTAGGTTAATGAGTTGATATCATTGCCTTGTATGAATTTTTGACGAAATTATATCTGTAGTTTCCTGAAATGAGTGATGCAGTATCTTTAGAGTGATATCAGTAACAAGTTTATATACCAAAAGAATCTCATTCAAGGGCTTTTATTTAATGACTAAATTATAAGTAAGAATACGAAAAAATGTGACATTAGTGCTGCCATTATTACCCCAATGTAATGATGTCATTCACTTAAAATTGTAATGATATTCAAGTCCTTAATCATTACACTTTTTTTTTTTTTTTTTTTTTTTTGAGATGGAGTCCTGCTCTGTCGCCCAGGCTGGAGTGCAGTGGCGTGATCTCACTGCAACCTCCACCTCCCAGGTTCAAGTGATTCTCCTACCTCAGCCTTCTGAGTAGTTGGGACTACAGGCACATGCCATCATGCCCGGCTAATTTTATTTTTTTGTATTTTTAGTAGAGACGGGGTTTCGCTGTGTTAGCCAGGATGGTGTCAATCTCCTGACCTTGTGATCCACCTACCTCGGCTTCCCAAAGTGCTGGGATTACAGGCATGAGCTACCACGCCTGGCCAACTTATTTTTGTAATTAAGGACACTATCCAATTACTTTCAAAATATTCATAGTAAACATACTATAAAATCTCATTTCTTAAATTTGTAATTTAAGTTTCTAAAAATATATAGCTTCAACCGATTCACTCAATTTTCTTTCGCCAACTTTTTCTTGTCCATAGATCTCTTCGTGACACTCACAATGGGTATCTATGCAATTCTCTAATAATCTGAGCAAGTTCATGTTTATATCTTATTCTGCTCATAATGACGTAACAAAATATCTTAGACTGGATAATTTATAAACAACATAAATTTCTTGCTCATAATTCTGGAGGAGAGAAGAGTAAGATCAAGTCACCAACAGATTCTATGTCTGATGATGGCTTCCTCTCTGCATTTAAAAGGGCACATTCTAATTGTGTCTTTATATGACAGAAGAGGAAAGGGAGCATCCTCAGCCTCTTTTATAAGAGCACTAATCTCATTCATGAAGGTGGGAATCATTTCCCAAAGGTCGCGCTTTGTAATATTATCACATCAGGTATTAGGTTCCAATATATAAATTTTAGAGGGACGCCAACATTTATATCACCAATATGCCTTTTCCATGTGATTTATTTTAGCTAAAATCCTTTACCTCATCCACCAAAAGCACAAAGACTAATCAGTGCTTAGGAAGTGCAACCTTCTCTATAATGCCTCTACTATCTCTACGGTGAGAATTAAACAGTCCCTCTTTTTTTATCCCCTATAAACCTATGTTTTCTTTGGTTTATAAAAAATAATAGACTCCTAAGAACACGTTTTTTTCCTCATTCAACTTGTTATTCTCTGGGAACAGTGGCAGTGATTTGTGTATACTAGTCACTTACTTTATTTTTTGTAAAATAAACTTGTTTGGTATGTTTAACTGAACTTAAGAAAGTGAGATGTCTGAATGGTTATTTCAGATTTCATTGTTCATAGTTATGTATAAGCTAGACACAGATCAATGCCTAAGTTATTCTCAATAAAACAAACTGTGCCTTATATTCTCATTTCTTTGAACTTGAATTCTGTCAGATTTCTGAGAACAAAGAGACTCAGAATCTGCCTGTTCTGGGATTTCTATGAAACATTTGTTTTTCTAAGAAATATGTCTATGGCTTAGCTGAGGCTAATATTACCTCCAGGCCAAAAAAATATATTGAGGCAGTTTGGAAGGGTCAGGGATAAAGGGGGGTGTAGCCGCCCTAAAAGCAATATTTCATGAAAAATCCTAAATATACATGTCTTCAACAATTTTAAATGTTTCTCTTTCTGTACATTATGTAAATGCAAGACACATCCCAGTGAGGCATCTTTTAAAATTAAGGGCATGCATATCTGAAATACAGCACTAAGTTGAAAAGAAATAAAATAAATTCTATGGAATCCAAGGAGAGGACCAGCCTTACATCTCTTAGATAAGTTAGAAAATTTGATGAATATGAATTTCTGAGTTTGAATATCTAACCCCCCGATTTTATATCTTTTGCTCTCAAATAGGCAGTTCTTGTCATGAAAATATTTCTAATATTTTATTTAACAAATAATTATTCTGAACAACCTTATGGATAAGAGATTGACATGTTAAACAGTATCCCCAAATATACACATGGGGAGACAAGTAAGCAATTCAGTGAGTTAAGGAAAACACCTAGAAATACTTAGTGATGTAGTGTAAGTGGCTACTGCTAATGCTACTGGGGGATAAGTAACAATTCCAGATTAGATTAGTACTTTTTTTGTGTGTGGAACATTTTATTGTTCTGGTGTTTGCTTGTTTGTAAATGTTTAAATAGTGTCAATTTTCATCCTTTTTTTACACCTATTCTGGGTAATATTCACAGCAGATCACTTATTTAAATCCTTAAGTTTAAAAGCAAAGATTATATTCATTCGAGAACAAACATTTTTGAATTCATAGATGTATCAAGCAGTTTTTAAACTGTTTGGAATATATCAGTGAATAAAACAAAACAACAAAATAAATTTGATTACTTGGGACCTAGAGTCTAGAAATAAATTATAGGTAGAAATAAGAAATATAATAAGTAGGTAAAATATATTGCATGTTAAAAGGAGATAGGTGCCATGAAAAAAAAATAAGACCAAGTTAAGAGGGATGACGAATACTAAGGATAGGTATGGGTCAATAAATTTTAGAATTTAGATAGGCATTGCTAAGGTAAGTTTGAGCAAAAGCTTATAGGATGTGATGGAGTTGGTCATATAAATCAAAAGGGATAACATGGCATTACGCAACTTGATATTTGTAAACCATTTGAAGAAAATATATTGACTATATAGAGCAAGATTCTAATGTAAATATTTTGTACTTGCGGTCCACTTTTGAGAGTTTATTAAGTATTAAGAAAGTGGCTTGATACAATACCTTTATTTTCAGTCTAATAACTACACTTGAAGGTGGGTATTATTATTCCTGTTACAGGTAAGAAAATTAGTTTTAGGCAAATGAAAGATAGTTCAATGAGTCCAAACTAGTAAGTGGTATGGCTAACATTCCAACAAATCCAACTGTGCGTTGAGTGTTTTTAAAATTTTTACAGTCCTTTTATTATGCAAACTTTTTGTTATGCAATTCCAATTAATATAGCTTGTTGTTCTGACTCTTGGTGCTAAGATTTTGCCAGGACAATTTGTAGTTTGTTTTCAGTAGTTTTAAAATTCCTTAGTGAGAAACTATTCAGTGGGATTTTTTTCAAGTCATCCTGTATAGACACAAAGGCCTTGTTCTTTATTTTATGTTTATCTGTATGAATCAAAACATACCATAACTTTAAAACAAAACCCTATATTTAGGTCTCTTTTAACTTAGATAGGGAACATTATTAATGCCTTTGATCACATTAGTCATTTTGGCAATAGATTTGAAGTCAATTATCACTTCCCTTTTCCAATTGGCTATATAGAAATAACAAGGTGTTTCCAATTTGCACAATTAATCAGTCATCTATATAACACACAAGACTGTAGATCCTTTTAATGCATGTACCTAGAAAGCCACTTTCCTTCTCTTAACTTATTCTTTATGCACTATATAAAATTGTATTTTACATGATTATGCTTTGATTCTATTTTGTCTTTGTATTTTAACTTAACCTGGGAAATAGCTACTTTGTACAACAATGGATAGCTAGTGATATACTTGAATTAAAATAGATTTTAACCAATGAAACTCTAAGAATGCAATCATATTTCTATCTTTGAGAGAATTCCATTTTGAACTATGAAATGCTAACTAATATTTTGTATATTATTTGTCTAGGCAATGAAAAATTTCAATTTTAAGGATTTTTTTATACATATAGTTAAACAGATTCATTTAAGATAAATTGGATCATTGAGGCTTCTGGAGTAGTGGGAATGAAAGGGAAATTTGATTTGTCTTAAATGGTTTCGTGATGGATCCAATGACTGAAACGTTTTCAATTTTTTACAGGGTTTCTTAGACAGTGACAATGATAGATGACTACTTTGCCATACTGTTATCTAAGTAACGAATACTGTAAATTTAAATCCTTTTGTATGGTAAAGAAAAAAATGTTCATTTTTCCCTCATTTGTCACCCGTTAATCCTTACTAATTATAATTTTATTAAAGGAAGCAGTAAACTATCAATTCATATTTTCTAAGTGTCAAGTTACGTCACTTTTGAAAAATATATCATCATAAAAAGGACCCTTAAGCACTGATTTCTCTTAATTATACTGTATTTGATGTTTTAAATAATAGATTTTAAGTTACATTCAGGCTAATATCCCTGATGAACATCAGTGAGAAAATCCTCAATAAAATACTGGCAAACTGAATCCAGCAGGACATCAAAAAGCTTATCCACAATGATCAGGTTGGCTTCACCCTGGGATACAAGGCTGGTCCAACATAAGCAAATCAATAAACACAATCCATCACATAAATGGAACCAATGACAAAAACCACATGATTATCTCAATAGATGCAGAAAAGACCTTCAATAAAATTCAACACCCCTTCATGCTAAAAACTCTCAAGAAACTAGGTATCGATAGAACGTATCTCCAAATAGTAAGAGCTATTTGTGACAAACCACAGCCAATATCATACTGAATGGGCAAAAGCTGGAAGTAATCCCTTTGAAAACTGGCACAAGACAAGATGCCTTCTCTCACCTCTCCTATTCAACATAGTACCGGAAGTTCTGGCCAGGGCAATCAGGCAAGAGAAAGAGTAAATGGTATTCAAATAGGAAGAGAGGAAGTTAAATTGTCTCTGTTTGCAGATGACATGATTGTATTATGTAGAAAACCCCATCGTCTCAGCCCAAATCTCCTTAAGCTGATAAGCAATTTCAGCAAAGTCTCAGGATACAAAATCAATGTGCAAAAATCACAAGCATTCCTATACACCAATAATATACAAGCAGAGAGCCAAATCATGAGTGAACTCCCATTCACAGTAGCTACAGAGAATAAAATACCTAAGAATACAATTTACAAGGGATATGAAGGATCTCTTCAAGAAGAACTACAAACCACTGCTAAAAGAAATGAGAGGACACAAACAAATGGAAAAACATTCCATGCTCATCGATAGGAAGAATAAATATCATGAAAATGGCCATACTGCCAAAGTAATTTATAGATTCAATCCTATTCCCATCAATCTAACATTGACTTTCTTCACAGACTTAGAAAAAACTACTTTAAATTTCATATGGAACCAAAAAACAGCCCACATAGCCAAGAAAATTCTAAGCAAAAAGAACAAAGCTGGAGGCATCATGCTACCTGACTTCAAACTATACTGCAAGGCTACAGTAACCAAAACAGCATAGTACTGGTACCAAAACAGAGATATAGACCATTGGAACAGAATAGAGGCCTCAGAAATAACACCACACATCTACAACCATCTGATCTTTGACAAACCTGACAAAAACAAGAAATGGGGAAAAATTTCTATTTAATAAATGGTGTTGGAAAAACTGGCTAGCCATATGCAGAAAACTAAAACTGGACCCCTTCCCTACACCTTATACAAAAATTAACTTAAGATGGATTAAAAACTTAAACTAAGACCTAAAATTATAAAAACCCTAGAAGAAAACCTAGACAATACCATTCAGGACATAGGCACGGGCAAAGACTTCATGACTAAAACACCAAAAGCTATGCAACAAAAGCCAAAATTGACAAATGGGACCTAATTAAACTAAAGAGCTTTCTTTTGCACAGCAAAAGAAACTATCATCAGAGGGAACAGGCAACCTACAGAATGGAAGAAAAATTTTGCAATCTATCCATCTGACAAAGGGCTAATATCCAGAAGCTACAAGGAACTTAAAAAAACTTTACAAGAAAAAAAAGCCATCAAAAAGTAGGTGAAGGATATGAACAGACACTTCTCAAAAGAAGACATTTATGCAGCCTACAAACATATGAAAAAAAAGGTCATCATCATTGGTCATTAGAGAAATGCAAATCAAAACCACAATGGGATACCATCTCATGCTAGTTAGAGTGGCGATCATTAAAAATTCAGGAAACAACAGATGCTGGATAAGATGTGGAGAAATAGGAACACTTTTACACTGTTGGTGGGAGTATAAATTTATTTCAACCATTATGAAAGACAGTGTGGCAATTCCTCAAGGTTCTAGAACCAGAAATACCATTTGACCCAGCAATCCCATTACTGAATATATACCTAAAGGATTAGGAATCATTCTACTATAAAGACACATGCACAAGTATGTTTATTGCGGCACTGTTCACAATAGCAAAGACTTGGAACCAACCCAAATGCCCATTAATGATACACTGGATAAAGAAAATGTGGTACATATATACCATGGAATGCTATGTAGCCATAAAAAAGGATGGGTTCATGTCCTTTGCAGGGACATGGATGAAGCTGAAACCATCATTCTCAGAAAACTAACACAGGAACAGGAAAACCAAACACCACATGTTCTCACTCATAAGTGGGAGTTGAACAATGAGAACATTACACACTGGGGCCTGTCGGGGGGTGGTGAGGATAGGAGAAGGATAGCATTAGGAGAAATACATAATGTAGATGTTGGGTTGACGGGTGCAGCAAACCACCATGGCACATGTATACCTATGTAACAAACCTGCAGGTTCTGCACATGTATCCCAGAACTTAAAGTATAATAAAAAACAACAACAAAAAATTACATACCCAAATGAAAATATGGTTAACTTAAAACTTGAAAATAGCTTTAGCACTTCAGGTCTCTGGCTGAAATTATTTAATAAGTTTTTTTCCTTTGTTTTCTATTTATTTTTCTAAAAAATCTAGAAACTGGTCATTTGATTTTTAAATTTGCAGTTCCTTCTCTTAAAACCAATCTGTCAGTGATTACTTCTCTCCCTGATTTATCTTTTATTAGGGATTTGTGATTCATTGTCCCCATGTCCTCAGAGTGACCAGATTTCATGAAACACCTTTCCTCCACCTCTTTCTATGAGACTTTCAGTTTATCATAATACCTGTTTAGGGAATGGTAACATCATCCATCATTTTCTCCAAAAATGTTCTAGAAGTCATTATGTATTTATAATTTTTAATTGATTATACATTATGGAAGCAAGTTTTATGTTACTATTCAGCCTACATACATTTGTATTATATCATATATAAGAAAAAATATTAAATCTTTGAATTGGTATTGAGGCTTTTCATGATCTAAGTCCTGATTGTATCACTCCTTCTCTCCTGCCTCTATCAGGCATGACCCATGCAGGTCTATTTTCTTAAATATGTTGTGTTGTAATTATTTTTTAAAATATAATTTATTTACTATTAGCCTTTGAGTTTAATTGGGGACTTACTTTTATTCTGTCCGTTCTTGGATGCAGGTCTCCCATTCAGTGCCTGACAGGGTTGCCTTGGCATGTTAATTTTTCTTATTCTTTTAAATATTATATTTTGACTAAACAAGCATATTTAAAGGTCATTGTAGCTTAGCTGAATTTGATAAAGCAAAGTGAATAGCGATATGGGAATCAGGAGTGTTGGATTATCATTTCAGCCCTACTACTTACTGGCCACGTGACTGTCTAAAGCCCAAATTCATTATCTATGGAGGGGGAAGAATATCCACACCTGGCCTATTGCCAGGTTGTTGTGAGGATCACAGGTTATGAAATTTATAATGATACTTTGTGCTTGGTAGAGTTCAATAAAAGGAAGATGCATTAAAATTAGGTGAAAGTACTGAAATTTGTTTTACCTTCTCAGTAAACACAGTAATATAAATGATAATAAATTTATTTGAATAACAGTTTTACTCAAATCTATTCATTCTATGGAAAGAAATTTTCTGCCTTAAGACACTTTTGACACTTTTTTCTTTGTTCTCATGGAGAATGTTGGTGTGTGTTTGTGTGTGCATGGGGCTGTGTATGTGGTTATTATTTACTATGATAGAGCACAGTTATGAATTTATCCAGTTTTTTTTAGGGATTACATTAAACTATGTTCATTTGCTTTATGATTTGCACAAATAGAAAAAGAGCATTTTTATGATTCCCTTATTATGCCGTCTATATAAAATGCATACTATTAAATAGTAAAGTTACATGGAGTGAAAATTTCCGGATCACAATACTGATTCATTTACAACTATTTCAATGATAATGAAAATATGAGAAAAGAAATGAAAAAATCATTCTTTGAATTTCATCAGTACATTTCTAAATATCAAAGATTGAAAAAGTTCTTGCCTCTCACGTACTCTTTTTTTTCATTTTTATTTTAAAGGAAGGAGACAGATGGATGAGGTGGTTGAGACATTGATGGATGTTTTAATTCAGAAAGCAGGTTTACGAGTCCAGAATACATCCTGCCAATTATCAACAGTAGCTTTGCTTTTGCCCTTGATTCATTGCTTTAGTGTGAAAAAAGAACCAACAGATGATACTTGTGTTGCTTGCAGACACTGACATGACCCAAGAAGTGTTGACTGTGGAAAAGTGATGGTACTGCCACATGCAACAGGCATGATTAACTGCTGTGAGATAGCAGCAGAAGTATTTATCAGAATGTTAAATTTTGAGATCAATTTTGAGGGCAAGTGAGGAAGACACTGAGTTATAATAATCACTTCCTATCTTACCCGACACTGAATTTTATAATTTGCCAGTTTTACACTTTACTGTTCACTCCTGTAAATTTGTTTTGCATTTGATAATATAAAGCAATAATACTTACTCTTGATCAACACTTTGCAAAGGCCAAGCCTACTCAATCTCTTTCCTTACGTATTTTAATATTTTAAACAATATCCTTGATATTCATATATACTAGCAGATTTTACAATAATGATAGTGATTTGATTTTGTGGCATTTTCATTTTAGTCACAATTTCCCAGGGAAATTACAATTTTTAAAAGAGATGTAAAACTGCTCAATTCTCTCATCCTTTCTCATCTTTCGGTTTTTCCCTTCTTGGGCCTTAGTTTTTAATTTAAGCCAAAAAACCACATATATATAACTATATATAGAACTATATATATATATATAGTTCTATATATATATGTAGTTCTATATAGTTCTATATATAGTTCTATATAGTTGTATATATAGTTATATATATAGTTATATATATAGTTATATATAGTTATATATATAGTTATATATATATAGTGATATATAGTGTTATATATAGTTATATATAGTGTTATATATAGTTATATATACATAGTTATATATATAGTTATATATGTATATACACATACACACACACATATAACAAAATGTCTCTTAGTGGAATATTATTGAAGTCAAATCCATTTCTAAAAGTGTTATTGTTGGCTTAATTGAAAATTGCTTTTGGAAAATAAATCAATATTGATATTTATATTCTCTTCACTTATTATTTTAACTTACCTTTCAGCAATAGCAGTTATATTAACCTTTCTTGAGCCCTCACTATTACCTGAGTCTACACTAGAGGGTTTATATGCAATTTCATATCTAATTCTCATAACTGTGTTACAGATGATAACATTGAGCCACAGAGAGACCAAATAATTTCCCCATATTCACACAGTTCACCTGATTGATGGAATAAGATATTTATTAAGATCTGTCTGACTCCATCACTAAACAAAGCCTCTCAAGTTTTATCTTTTAAATTTTTTTCTGCATCAGGACTCTATTTTGCACTTTGTGGGCTTTCAAATGACTTTTTTCTTCCATTTTTGCCACAAGATGCTTAATATAGAGAATGTTAGAGCAAACTGTACGACCAGACAAGAGAAGGAGATCTGGGGTTTCAGACTGGGTTCCAATTATTATCAACCACTTTTTTAGTATCAATCCCTCAGCACAGCACAAGCACTCTAACCCTAATTTTTACATGTAAACTGATCTTGCATGAGGAATCAATGTGATAATATGTAAAATATTAATGTAATATATAACATGGTAATTCAAACACTAGCATACTGAACAAAATTATTATGTAATATTCGATTTAACATTTCATTTTTAGTTAAAATATAATTTCATATTTGCCTTTTGAATCATTGACAGATTTTGTTCATCGATGATACTTTTTAATGCAGAAATTTCTGGAAGTAGTTAGGAAGAGAGACTCTGGAAAAAAAACCAGAAACTTACTTCCAGTATTGAGTCATAAATGACAGCACTGTGGTAACTAGAGATCTTTAGATAGAAAAGTGTTATTGAAAATCACTTCTGTCTTTGTTGAATGCAGTAATTTCTTGAAAGAAAGTCACTGGTTTACAGATTATATATTCAGGCCCCTTAAACTAATTTACGTGTATTTTAGTTTAGCTAAGTGTCGCAAACTTTCAACTAATTTCAACGCATCAATTAATTTGGGGCACAACTTTATGAGGCATTGGAAATATTTTATTTTTGCTAATATCACTCTATCTTATCTAGTTTTACTTTTGAAGATGTATTAATATAATGGTATAGTCTTTAAATGATCAATAGTGGGATATAGCCAGTCATGTGCTGGTAATATTTAGCAACCTGTTCTTCAGGATAAAATAAACACACACACACACACACACACACACACACACCTGCTTATATTGTTTGCTAATTTCTTTGGTGTAAATATTCCTTCTACCAGTGATTTCCAGCTACCAATGTGATGTCACTAAACGTGGAGCTGGGGAGAACTCTAGCACATTACTAAATACAGCTATCAGCAAATATTCTTGTCAAGCCAACATATGCATTTGGTGTGATGTCTTGGGTCATGTACATGGGTCTAAGAATAATGGCAGAGAATTTGGAAATAGGAACAAGTTGCTATAAAGCAAATAAAAATGGCAATATTCTTTAGTTATCAGATGACCCACGTTAAAATTTTTCTAACTAAAAATGTTATAATCTTAACTGATATATACTGACATACTCTATGCCAAGCTTCCCATGTTAGGAATGTAGTGATGTATATTGAACTAATTTAGAACACACAAACAAAGGCTCTTCTTTATAGAACAATACTGTTTTGAAATTTGCCAACCTATCTTATTTTCTCTTAAATTTAAGTAAACAATAAAAAGAAAATCATAGATTACAAAAATGCCCATTAGTCTTAAGAAAAAATAATCAACTATAGAAGACAAACCGTTAATTTACCTCACTAGATACAAGGGATTGCTGAGACTTCACAATAAAAAAAATTAGTAAAAGTGTCCCCAAAGTTAGAAGCATAAAGACTTGAAAAAATTTGCCTTAATTTTGACTTGAATTTTTTTCCTTTTATGACCCAATTGAGACAATAACAATTTTCCTTGTCTCTAAAGCATAAACAATTCCCGATAATAAAAATTCCTTGACTTAACTGGTTCTATTTTTTGCTTCAGTTATTATTTGCACAATTAAAATAAAATAAAGCTCAACATTGTAGAATGAGAGCAAATATGTGGTTAGGGTTGGTGATGTAATTTTTGTTTTTTTGTTTTTTGTTTTTTGTTTTTTGTTTTTTTTTTTTTGAGACAGAGTCTCGCTCTGTCGCCCGGGCTGGAGTGCAGTGGCGCAATCTCGGCTCACTGCAAGCTCTGCCTCCCGGGTTCACACCATTCTCCTGCCTCAGCCTCCGAGTAGCTGGGACTACAGGCGCCCGCCACCGCGCCCGGCTAATTTTTTGTATGGTAATGTAATTTTTATGCTGCTTGCTGTACATATGCAAAGGTTGAATACATTTTGCCCTTTATTTTCTGCTTCTGTATTCTTGAAGTTGATGGCAAGAATTTTCAACAAATGTTACTTAAATGGACAACCTGGGCATTAACTTTTATCTCTCTCACTTACTAAATCTTGCAAAGTTTATATCCACATATTTTAAAATTAATTCTCTCTAATCTTTCCTTAAAAACACTTTATTGGTGACACAATATCTCAGCATTTGCTTGTCTGTAAAGATTTTGTCACCACCAGGCCTGCCTTACAAGAGCTCCTGATGAAGGAAGCACTAAACATGGAAAGAAACAATCGGTACCAGCCACTGCAAAAAACATACCAAATTTTAAAGACCATTGACACTATGAAAAATCTCCATCAACTAAGAGGCAAAATAACTAGCTAGCATCATAATGACAGGATCAAATTCAAACATAACAATATTAACCTTAAATGTAAATGGGCTAAATGCCCAATTAAAAGACACAGACTGGCAAATTGGATAAAGAGTCAAGACCCATCAGTGTGCTGTATTCAGGAGACCCATCTCACGTGCAAAGACACACATAGGCTCAAAATAAAGGGATGGAGGAATATTTATCAAGCAAATGTAAAGCAATAAAAAGCAAGGGTTGCATTTCTAGTCTCTGATAAAACAGACTTTAAACCAACAAAGATCAAAAGAGACAAAGAAGGGCATTACATAATGGTAAAGGGATCAATGCAACAAGAAGAGTTAACTACCCTAAATATATATGCACCCAATACAGGAGCACCCAGATTCATAAAGCAAGTTCTTAGAGACCTACAAAGAGACTTAGACTCTCACACAATAATAGTGGAAGAGTTTAATACCTCACTGTCAATATTAGACAGATCAATGACACAGAAAATAAATTAACAAGGATATCTAGGGCTTGAACTCAGCTCTGGACCAAGAGGACCTAATAGACATCTACAGAATTCTCCACCCCAAATCAACAGAATACACATTCTTCTCAGCACACTGCACTTATTCTAAAACTGACCACATAAATGGAAGTAAAACACTCCTCAGCAAATGCAAAAAAACAAAAATCATAACAAACAGTCTCTCAGACCACAGTGCAAACAAATTAGAACTCAGAATTAAGAAACTCACTCAAAACTGCCCAACTATATGGAAACTGAACAACCTGCTCCTGAATGACTACTGGGTACATAACGAAATGAAGGCAGAAATAAAGACGTTATTTGAAACCAATGAGAACAAAGACACAAAATGTCAGAATCTCTGGGACACATTTAAAGCAGTTTTTAGAGGGAAACTTATAGCACTAAATGCCCATAAGAGAAAGTAGGAAAGATCTAAAATCGACATCCTAACATCACAATTAAAAAAAGTAGAGAAGCAAGAGCAAACAAATTCAAGAGCCAGCAGAAGACAAGAAGTAACTAACATCAGAGCAGAACTGAAGGAGATAGAGACACAAAAAACACTTCAAAAGACTCAGTGAATCCAGGAGTTGTTTTTTTGAAAAGATCAACAAAATAGAGAGAACACTAGCCAGACTAATAAAGAAAAAAAGACAGAAGCATCAAATAGATGCAATAAAAAAAATAAATGGGATATCACCACTGATCCGACAGAAATACAAAGTGACATCAGAGAATACTATAAACACCTCTACACAAATAAACTATAAAATCTAGAAGAAATGGATAAATTCCTGGACACATACACCATCCCAAGACTAAACCAGGAAGAAGTCAAATCCCTGAACAGACCAATAACAAGTTCTGAAATTGAGGCAGCAATTAATGGCCTACAAACCAAAAAAAGCCCAGGACTGGACAAATTCACAGCCAAATTCTACCAGAGGTACAAAGAGAAGCTGGTAACATTCCTTCTCAAACCAAACACCACATGTTCTCACTCATAGTTGGGAATTGAACAGTGAGAACACATGGACACAGGAAGGGG
Organism: Symphalangus syndactylus; assembly: GCF_028878055.3. Lineage (NCBI taxonomy): Eukaryota > Metazoa > Chordata > Mammalia > Primates > Hylobatidae > Symphalangus > Symphalangus syndactylus. The sequence goes on along the minus strand of NC_072432.2, from coordinate 76,547,484 downwards.
AACATCACACACCAGGGCCTGTTGTGGGGTGGGGGGAGGGGTGAGGGATAGCATCAGGAGATATACCTAATGTTAAATGATGAGTTAATGGGTGCAGCACACCAACATGGCACATGGATACATATGTAACAAACCTGCACGTTGTGCACATGTACCCTAAAACTTAAAGTATAATAAAAAAATTTTTAAAAAAATGAATACTCAACAAACATTAAAAAAAAAACTATTCCAAATAATAGAAAAAGAGGGACTTCTCCATAACTCATTTTATGAGGCCAGCATCATCCGGATACTAAAAGCTGACAGAGACACAACAAAAAAAGAAAATTTCAGGCCAATATCCCTGATGAACACCAATGTGAAAATCTTCAATAAAATACTGGCAAACTGAACCCAGCAGCACATCAAAAAGCTTATCCACCACGATGAAGTCAAGTTCACACCTGAGATGCAAGACTGTTTCAACATACACAAATCAAGAAACATAATCCATCACATAATCAGAACCAATGACAAAAGCTACACGATTATCTCAATAGATGCAGAAAAGGCCTCCAACAAAATTCAACCCCCGTTTATACTGAAAACTCTCAGTAAACTAGATATTGATGGAATATATCTCAACATAGTAACAGCTATTTATGAAAAACCCCAGCCAATATCATACTGAATGGGCAAAAATTGGAAGCATTCCCTTTGAAAACTGACACAAATAAGGATGGCCCTCTCCCAAAACTCCTCCTCAAAACAGTATTGGAAGTTCTGGCTAGGGCAATCAGGCAAGAGAAAGAAATAAAGCGTATTCAGACAAGAAGAGAGGAAGTCAAATTTTCTCTGTTTGCAGATGACATGATTGTATAAGTAGAAAATTCTATCATCTCATCCCAAAATCTCCTTAAGCTGATAAGCAACTTCAGCAAAGTCTCAGGATACAAAATCAATGTTCAAAAATCCAAGCATTCCTATACATTAATAACAGACAAATAGAAAGCAAAATCATGAGTGAATGCCCATTCCCAATTGCTACACAGAGAAGAAAATACCTAGGAATACAACTTACAAGGGATGTGAAGGACCTCTTCAAGGAGAACTACAAAACACTGCTCGAGGAAGTACAAGAGGACACAAATAAGTGGAAAAACGTTCCATGCTCATAGATAGGAAGAATAAATATCGTGAAAATGGCCATACTGACCAAAGTAATGTATAGATTCAATCCTATCCCCATCAAGCTATCATTGACTTTCTTCACAGACTTAGAAAACACTACTTTAAATTTCATATGGAACCGAAAAAGAGCACGCATAGCCAAGACAGTTCTAAGCAAAAAGGACAAAGCTGGAGGCATCACATTACCTGACTTCAAATTATGCTGCAAGTATACAGTATCCAAAACAGCATGGTACTAGAACCAAAACAGATATATAGACCAATGGAACAGAATAGAGGCCTCAGATGTAACACCACACATCTACAACCATCAGATCTTTGACAAACCTGACAAAAACAGGCAATGGGGAAAGGATTCCCTGTTTAATAAATGGTGTTGGGAAAACTGACTAGCCCTACACAGAAAACTGAAACTGGACCCCTTCCTTACATCTTATACAAAAATTAACTTAAGATGGAGTAAAGACTTAAACATAAGACCTAAAACCATAAAAACCCTAGAAGAAAACCTAGGCAATACCATTCAGGACATAGGTATGGGCAAAGACTTCATGACTAAAACACCAAAAGCAATGCAACAAAAGCCAAAATTGACAAATGGGATCTAATTAAACTAAACAGCTTCTGCACAGCAAAAGAAACTATCATCAGAGGGAACAGGCAACCTACAGAATGGAAGAAAAATTTTGCAATCTATCCATCTGAAAAAGGGCTAATATCCAGAATCTACACAGAACTTTAACAAACTTACAAGTAAAAAACAATTCTTTCAAAAAGTTGAAGGATATGAACAGACACTTCTGAAAAGAAGACATTTATGTCGCCAACAAATATGAAAAAAAGCTCATCATCCCTGGTCATTAGAGAAATGCAAATCAAAACCACAAAGAGACACCATCTCATGCCAGTTAGAATGACAACCATTAAAAAGTCAGGAAACAACAGGTGCTGGAGAGGATGTGGAGAAATAGGGACACTTGTACGCTGTTGGTGGGAGTGTAAATTAGTTAAACCATTGTGGAAGACAATGTGGGAATTCCTTAAGGATCTAGAACCAGAAATACCATTTGACCCAGCAATCCCATTAGTGGGTATATACCCAAAGGATTATAAATCATTCTACTTTAAAGACACATGCACATGAATGTTTATTGCGGCACTGTTCACAATAGCAAAGACTTAGAACCAACCCAAATGCCCATCAATGATAGACTGGATAAAGAAAATGTGGCACATATACACCATGGAATACTATGCAGCCATAAAAAAGGATGAGTTTATGTCCTTTACAGGGACATGGATGAAGCTGGAAACCATCATTCTCAGCAAACTAACACAAGAACAGAAAACCAAACACTGCATATTCTCATTCACAAGTGGGAGTTTGAACAATGAGAACACATGGACACTGGTAGGGGAACATCACACACTGGAGCCTGTCAAGGGGTAAGGGGCTAGGGGAGGGATAGCATTAGGAGAAATACCTAATGTAGGTGACGGGTTGATGGTTCAGCAAACCACCATGGCATGTGTATACCTATGTAACAAACCTGCACGTTCTGCACATGTATCCCAGAACTTAAAGTATAATAATATAAAAATAACTTTATTAAGCTTTTTTCCAATCCCTGTTGCATATATAAATAAACAATTGTTATAATATGATCATCAGGTTAGGATGATTGAGATCAGATATATTAAAGGCATAATTAAGAGAATATGTGACACATGGTAAGTGCTTAATAAATGCTAACAGTGATTGTCATTATTATTATTATTATTGTCATTCATTCACTCAGTAACAGTTACTGAGTGTCTTTTATATGTCATACACCATTGCAGGTTCTGGAGATACAGCAGCAAGTCAAACAAGTTTCCTTCTCTCATGGAAATTACATTATAGTAGGTGAACACAGAAAATAAACTAATTTAGATTATGGCTGGTGACAAGAAGTGCTTTGTCGAGAAAGAAAGTGAGTATATAAATAGAGAATGATGCAGTATGGGGTTGTAGAGAGAGAGGTGCCATTTACACAGACTGTCTATAAAGTGAAATTTGAGCAATGCCCTGAATGATGTTCAGGAAAACATCTTCTGGGTGACTGAGGGAAGAACATTCCAGGATGAAGGAACAGAAAATGCAAAAGCTTTGAGTACATTTTGTGTTCATGAATGACTAGTGAGGCCAGGGTGGCTGGAACAGAGTATACTGGGCAGAGAAGGTGGAGAGGACATCCATAAAAGAAGGCAGGACATGGTCACTTAGGGCTGTATTTTAATGTTTCTGTTTGTCAGTCTTTCTGCTTTCTCCTTGCCCCACTCACATTTACAGGTTACAGAGCCACCAGGTATCTCTCTAAAATGCAATTTAACAACTCTACTCTTTTGCTGAACGGCTTTCTGGGGTGTGCCTTCATTTACAGGTCACTTTCAATAACATTCAGGGGTGGCCATGGTTTGCCCTCTGACTTGTTCCTTGACACATATCTAGTCACGCAGTGCTTTGCATTTTAAGCTTTCAAAGCCCCATGTTGGGTTGATTCCCCCCAGGCACAGCATGCTAGGTTTATTAGCATTTATTGCATCTCATCTTCTCTTTCCTGTGTCTAAATAATCTTTACTCACCTACTGAAATTCAATCCACTGTCATTTCCTCTGGGAAGCCATTTGTAACTGACTTGGGTTTGAAATAGCTGTCCCTTCTTCCTTTTCATGTATTCTGTACATTTGCATTTGTGATTAATGCATTTATTCCCTCCATTAGGTTTGGTGCTCCTTGAAATTAGGTGATGGGAGTTACTTTCAAGGTTAAGCACTGCAATTGACATATATTAGACAATATTTAATAAGTGAATAAATGATTAAGTAAAATATCCCTAAGAAAGTTTTCTGTTTCCCATTGGAACACAATAACTATATAAATTTCCAAATGTTTCAAAATTGTTATAGAAAATGAGAATACTATGTTCACCTTTTTCATATAATATACTTTTATCTTTCCTTCAGAATTGAAATAAACTGAAGCCTTGCCTCAGATCATAAACTACTTTTGGTAACTTCAGTACACATGCATTTAAATTAGCTTTATAAAATCTTTGAACACGCTTGCCAGTATTTATAGGGATATTCTTTTTTGGACAAGTACATTCACTGTTGAGGAGTACAAATTTTTTCTTCTTTAGAATAATCATTTTAGAACTCACTTTCTTATTCTAAGCAGTAAATCCCCTAAAGACTCATTCTAAATCATCTCCAGTGATTCAAGAAACCAAGAGACAACTGATCATGTTGAAAAACAACACTTCTTTCTGGTTAAATAAACATTTTGATAACCTTGACTACAAGAACTCAATTCTATTGTTGAGCCCAAGCAACCTATTTCTATTCATATGTTTTTGCTTTTTAAAACGTTAGTTGCTTACCTTAGAAATAAGAAGTCAGTAGGAAATAATGCCATCAATACAGAAGTGCCATTTAATAAAAAATTACACTTGAGGACAGAAAAAAATTTTAAGATTATTTTTCTATGGGTTTCTCAAGTAATCTTCTGAGTTCAATACTCATGTCAGTGAAGTATTTTGTAACAACCCAATTTAAAATCTACAGCAGAGCTTTCAATGTCCACTCAAAATCTAATGCACTTTCAATCAACAGATAACACAAGATTTTAATAATGAAATATTTATTATAATCATAAAATTGTATACCAGAAAAATTGCCCTGAAGCTAGTCTTTATTTATTTGTATTATCTGGAATTGTATGCCATAACTCTGACATATGGGGTTATCACATCAAATAAAGGCCTAAACTGTTTTCACTTCTACAGTTTAATTGGAAAAAGCTTATTTCAAAACAGAAATGTTGCTGAATGCTTATTAAATGGCTTTAAAAATACATCATTGTCTTCCAGAATTTTATAAGGTATCTGGAATGTCAAATTCAGTGTTTATTTATTTTATATGCTTGAATAACTAGGAAAATTGTGCACTGAACTTATCAATGCTTAGTATTATTTATGGTACAGAATGTTTCTTTTACTTGTGTAAAAAATACTAGAGTATTTCCTTCTGCAATTAAAGGTTTCTATACATTTTCCCTTTATGTTTAAAAATTACTATAATAGTAGTCATCATTTCTTACGTTTAGTTTAACTCATTTAGAAAAATAATGACAATCACAACTTTATTATAGTAATTAACATATACAAATCATTATTAATATAAATGAAATGAAAATTTATAAAAGAGTAAATAAGCAGAGAAAGACAAATTACTATTGTTTCTGAAGTTAGACTGGCAGAAAGCTTAGAAATTGACCAGTTATACTTTTACTAATCTAGGGATATTAGAAAACTCTTTGAATATATCTTCCTCATATTAATTAGTAAAAGTCCTCATAAATGAGCAAAATTTAAATTTAACAAACCTATCGACCCCCCAATATATCCAGATATGTGTGTTTAAAAGAACATAAATATGTGACAGTCACAATACTTCCCTTTAATATAGTGGGAGAAAAAGGGCATTTTCCCAAATTGCCCTGAAGCTAGTCTTTTTTCCTTTGTGTTATTGGGATAAAATGTTAGATAGTATACATGCTTGATGAAATACACACACATTCCCAAATCAGGGGGATGAAAATAAGAAAAAGTCATGGGGGAGGTGGATTTGAAAGAAGTAGAACTTGTTGAGGCAGTGATTATGGTAAGAGAGGAACAGAAGATAAAGAAATAGTAAAAGCCCTGAGATAGGAAAACAGCCACATCCAGTGGAAAGCAATATCTTTATATAATTGATCCATAGAATTCATTTTTCTGGGGAAGGTCATGCGGAAAGGCTGATTCAGATATGAAAATAGTGGGCCCTGACTGCCACAGTATGTCATCTGCACATTGTCTCTATCCAAGGAAGAGAACATAAAGCTTTTTGAGCACTGGTTTCAGGGGCCTTACTCTTGCTCTAGTAATGTTATATAGACTGGATTGTAAGAGATTATATAGTTCCTTACAGTCGGCAGACTATACACAGGTTGTCTACACAGTGGCAAGCATACACCTCAAGGTGTTTCTTATGTGTTCTATAGAAATGAAGGAAGATATATAAGAATGTATTTCCTTAAACTCGTAAACAAAGACAAATATCTCATGTCTTTATTTATAAGTGGGACCTAAATAATGCATACATATAGGCATAGAGTGTGGAATAACAGATATTGGAGACTTGGAAGGGTTGAAGGGTTGGAGGGAGGGTAGATGATGATAAATTACATAATGGGTACAATGTACATTATTTGGGTGACAGATACCTTAAAATGCCTGACTTAACTACTATGCAATCTATGCATGTAACCAAATTGCACTTGTACTCCATGTATTTATACAAAAAAAAAAGAAAACATTAGGAGAGCATTTAGTTTTTACAACTCAATTTATGGCTTCTCATTGGGACTCTTGCTCATTTAGTAAAAAGTGTATTCTCAGGGAGGCTTGAATTCCATAGGACAGAGGGTTTGTCATTGTTCCCTCACTGTTGCATAAACTTCCAGCTTATTTTGATATTATATGATTATGTACCAAAATATCCTAAATATGATTAATGTTTTAATAGAACACATTTGGATTGTAAAGTTTTACCTCATTTGTTATTGACATAAGTTATTGTCATTAAAATCTTTGCAGCCCAATATTTTACTTGCTACTTTCACATAGTCCTTCAAAGAGTTGTGAATCTTAAAGCTGAATTTTGTATTTTTATTTTACAAAAATGATGCTCTGAATTTGTTGACATTTTGTTGAATGACAAGTGACTGCCAGTAATAACCTATTGAGGTGTTATAAAATTGAGAATAAATATAAAAGTTCTGTTCTGTCAACAGAAAGGTGACCTTTTTTACAATGAGTGGGAAAGTTATTGCTTTCCAAAACAAGTTTGTGCTATAGACATTGCCATTTTAAAAACAGGTGTTTGAGATTGTGCCAGTTATCACATATTTTATTGTTATAATAAGGCTAGTAAGTTAGATTTAAATCCCTTATGTAACACATAAGAAAACCCAAAAAAGGTAATTGAAAATAGAATTTTCTTATCTATGTAACATCTTCTCAACAACTAGATTAAAGAGAAATTTAAACAAATTTACTAATCAATAATTTCCCATTCACTTCTAAGTGGTTATTATCAACTTTTTAATAAAAATCTGTGAATAGTTGGTTGTTTAGGTTAGATATGCTAATCAGCAGAAAGATATTGTCAATAGTGATAGCTTCCTTCTTTTTAGATCTGTACATCTTTGATGGTATAATTTTCAGGCATTACAGCCATTAAAATACAGTTGTGAAATAAACTTACAGCAAGGTTTATAAATTGCTAAACCACAAAATGAAGATGATCAAAAATAGAATAGCAGAATTAATGAAATTTCTTTCATTATTATCAATGTTATATTTTATTTGGCCTAAGGCCTTTTTCAATAATTTAAAACTAAAATATACATATGTTCCTTTAAGAATCTCCACCTATATAAATGCATTATTGTGCAGATAGTATTTACAACAACATAACATTTATAACTAAATCCATATTAATATTTGAAGAGACCCCTGGTATAGCTTAGGAATTTCTGTGTTTTCATATATATGGACTTTTTCCTTCAAATAAAATCTTCCTGAAGATTCAGCCACATATACTAGTAACACACACATTTTTGTTTTGAAGATGAATTTGCTATGGGCTTTGCGGCATATGTTTGAAATGGCAATCATTCAGCACCTTCTTTCCTGACTTCCCTCAACAGCTGGAAAGCCCTGGATCTGATAGAACAGTTTGTAAAGCATGCATGTAAATGATGATTAAAGATTACTTTGAATAGGGTAATGGCATATATGACTTGTTTCAACTTTTTCATTAAAACTTCTTTCTTTTTAATTTAAGCTATATTAAGTTTCATTTTAATTGGAAGATATCTGACCATTTAATAATACACATATAAACACATATAAATATTGTGACAGATTAAAGATGGTCACAAATTCTTTGACATCCCTCCTTTTGAAAGCGGGGGACTAAGTTCTATCCCCTCAAATCTAGGCTTTGAGCATGCAGAAGTGAGGTTTGTCAGTTTGGGACCTAGTTTGTGAGAGGCTTGGAAGTTTCCACTTTCTTTTACTTGGAGCTCTGGACTTAGTGTCCAGACTGTGAAACCCAAGGTAGCCACATGAAGAGGCCATGAGAAGGGAGAGGAGAGTGGTGGGGGTGGGAGGGGGGTTGAGAAGAGAGACAGAGAGAGAGAGAGAGAGAAAGAGAAACACAGAGACAGAAAAGCTTCACTAGAGAAACTTCACTAGCTTCAGCTGATTCAGCCCCAGCCATTCTAATTATCCCAGCAGAAGCCCCAAAGGTTATGATGTTGAGATAATCCAGGCTTTGCCCGGACTTCTGATCCAAAGAATATTGAAACACAATAATAAATTGTCATTTTAACCTCTTCATTTTGAGTAGTTAACAAAAACTAGTCAAAAGCACTTGGTGAAATAATTCAAACGACATTTGAATATTTTTTTATTTTGAAAATGTTCTGTTCTTAGATGATATTATTTCTGCAGACAAACAAAAAGAAATGTTAGCTGGTGCATGTTAATAATAAATTGCTTATTAGCTTTTAGTTGGCTTTATTACAGTTCTTAATTCCTATAACTGAGAACGCAGTCCCATTATTCTTTGCACTTACAGTAGATTGCTTCTAGTTTCACTTTATTTATGTCACTGCCAGAGAATACCCAGACTTTTCACACTTCTGTTTCCTTCCATATATTTGCAAAATAATACCATATTTGTGAACATTGTCACACCATTTAAAACTTTTGCCATGTATTGTGATCAATTCCTTGCCAATAAACATTCTTATACAAATGATTTCTATATCGTCATAGTATTTCATAATTTTGTTTAAATCTGCTTTATTTAATATTTACTTTTAATCATTTTGATCATGATTACTTTCCCTTATGATTTCAGGAGGCTGTTGTTGGTACAGCCATCATGTCTATGTTCAAAGCAAGAAGAGAAAAAGACAGCAACATGTGGATCTGTGGGATATTAACAAAAAGATGTGGATTTTGTAGAAATGGCCATAAATATATAATATTCCTCATTCTGTTGACCATTCTGCCTCCAGAACATGATGGCCTGGCTTAGCTAGACATATTTTTTCCTCTCAAATTGAAGATTATTTTAACAGAGAAAACAAGGTTGTTGGTAATGGTTTTGCCACTGTTCACTCTTAATCTATTAGAAGTCAAAAAATATGCTTGGAAAGATAGATGACTGACAGTTAGAAAGATAGATAGATACATAAAATAGATGGATGAATAAATAGATAAAATACCCAGTACCCATGTAAGCTAGATTTCTGGGACATGTAATAAAAAGGATTTGGAGAATTTTAATTTTTTTCTTATAAATCTGTATAATTTGAAATATCCTATAGTCATATTTGATATTAACTATGTAGACTGACTTAGATGTTGAAAATAATGCAAATTGAGTAGAAATGCTCATAGGAACATAAGCAAGAGGCATTTGCCTGATTCAAATTTGGGTTTTAAAATTGAGCATAAAAGAAAAGGTTTGACTTGAATTTTTTTTTTGCAAAGACTAGAGACAGAATGAGCAACTTATCATTAGGTTAAAGTACAAGACCAAACTAAGAAATATCCAAACAAAAATATTTGTAGATTGACTAGGATGTAACATATCATATCCCAATATTATTTCAGTTACTCAGTATTCCATATTGGAGCATGTTTTCTGTTTATTTACTGTGAGTTTTTAAATGTTGATGTGTATAATGCAATTCTCACACCCTCACTTCATTCTTGAAGACTTGGATGCTGTTAGTGTCTCATTTGCCAATCCAAATTTCTATTGCTGTATGCTATTAGTTAATATTTCCGGCTTTCATGTCATTGTCATATCTTTTTCTTTCCATTCAGAATATTCCCTGCATTGAGAGTAAAAGTGATGTATTTTCCTTTTTCTTTCAGAAAAGTGATACGGTTTTTACTTTTTCAGGTGTTAAAAAAAGCTAAGCTTCAATGTGTGTGTGTTTGTGTGTATATAGATAGATAACTTCAATATGTAAGATTTACATTTATTAACATGCCCTTAGCTTTAAAAGGTTTTCTGTCCCAAATATACATTGCACAAACAAGCATTATACAACACCACAAGGTTTGTAGTCTGAGGAGGAATGTTTGATTTAAATTGTGGCTGCAGCAGTTATTATCACAGATAACCCTGACAGAAATTGATAAAAAAGGAAACATTATTTTTTCCCTTTCTTTTCTTTTTAACTTTGTTTCTTCCATCAGGAGTCCTGTCAATTCCATGACTCAGTAAGTCATATACACAGTAAGTATTTTTGAACTATTGTAAACAAAACTCTGGAAATACACTGGTGAACAAGATAATCCTTGTGCTGGGCCGGGCATAGTGGCTCACGCCTGTAATCCTAGCACTTTGGGAGGCCAAGGTGGGAGGATGGCTTGACCAGGAATTTAAGACCAGCCTGGGCAAAATAGCAAGACCTTGTCTCCACTAAATACATACATACATACATACATACACACATACATATGTACGTACATACATACATGCATAGCCTGGCATAGTAGTGTGCATCTATAGTCCCAGCTACTTGGGAGGTTGAGGCAGGAGGGTTATTTGAGCCCATGAGTTTGAGGCTGCAGTGAGCTATGATTGTGTCATTTCACTCCACCCCCGGTGACAGGAAGAATCCCTGTCTCTATAAAATAAAAGAATAATCCTTGTCTTAAGAAAATTTGTAGGCAAGTGATAAATACTTGAACTTAAGGATCTTGTATTTTTGTCCTCAGTGGTCTAAAAAAGTGTTATGCTCAGTTACTAATTAGGATTTGTAATAGAGGTATGACCAATCTCTCCTGCAATCAAAATACTTTATCTTTTTTAGTTTTATTACTTTTGAGATATAGGCAAATTGATAAAATGATGAATGTTCAAACTAAGAGAGCTAAAACAGGAAAAGAAGGGACAAAATGTATATGAAAAGTACATATATTTAAAATGTGTATGAATTAATGTATGTTAGATGAGTTATTTAGAAAATTGGGGGAATTTAAGATGGCCTCAATATCTAGATAGAATGACATGGTGGATCCTCATGCTGTCTGCCAAGACATGAAATAGTGGAAAAAATTTTGGAGAGACGAAAGAAGAGGAGTTCCGGTTTGAACATTTAAGCTACATAGTAGTAGAGATCTAACTCAAAGTTTGAATTTCAAAATAAAAGCCTGAATTATGAAATGCATGGAGTGGTATAAAATGTAAATTATAATTAACAATAGAGGTAGTTAATAGAATCTTGGGAGAATGTACAGAGTGAGAAGAGAGCAGAAACTTGGGAAGTGGCCACTTTAAAGGGACAAGCAAGATGACAAAAGTATGTCTATTATAAAGACCAGAAGAGTCTTTCCCTGAGAAGTAGTCGGAACAGATGGAAAGAGAATCTTCATAGAAGCCAGCGAATATGGAGTAGGGATAGACCATAGCATCACATACTGCCAAGGAGCTGAGAAATCTAAGGAGTGAAAAATCCATTTGGATTCAGCAACTGCAGAATTATTCAGTTGAATTAGAATGGGTCAGTAGAATCCTATTGATAGAAGTGGTGCTGTTTAATGACCTGTTTTCTGGAAGACAATACACAAACCAAAGAATAAAACCCTGGCTTTCAGCACTTACCAAATTCTAAGGTGTGAATACTCCCTCCATGGCTGATTTGAGGCTTTCAATTTTTGTGGAGATACAAATCGTTATGGGGAACCATTACATGAAATTTAGACCATACAGATACAATAGATATTAACAACTTTGAGGGCATAGACTATAATGACTTATAGAAAGATAATTAGGAAGTGATAAGTTTTGAATAATTGCTGCTTTTGTTTTAATATAATTTATTTAATTGCAAATTTATATATACTAATTTACTTTTAATAATGCTGTGTTAGGCTCAAAGTGTTCCTGAAAATTTAACAACTGGCACAGAGTACCAGTATGACCCAGCTCCAACACCCTACTGTCTAGAGGCCTAATAGGAATGGATTGAGGAATAAGTAGAGATGAGGAACTAGATAAAATGAATATTAGACAACAAATTCCAGCAGATTGGTTGTAAAAAGCATCAAAATTATGAAGGTGTATATGTGTATACTTACTCATGCGTTCACAGGTACATGTACATGTTTTTAAAAGAAAAAAGTGTTGCTCATATGTGAGCAGTGAGTGTAATGAAGCCAGTGGAGAGAGAAAGTTTTACGAAAAAAAGAATTGATGACTACATCATATCTCTAGCTTACTATTGGGTATCATCTGGATGAAATTATTTCATTCATATCATGTGTCAATGATATACAACTAATAATGTATTACTGTCTGCTGTTGTTATTGGTATTAGGCATTAAATGAGCTATTGCATGCAATACACTGTACTGAAACTACTAATAAATAAACTGAAGGTTAAAAATTAGCTTATTACACAGTGAATACATGGATTAAATCTAGTTATACGTTCACATTCTCATAAGGAATTATTAACATTATTTAGACTCTTCCTTTCTCACCTTCCCTTCAATTCCAGAAGTAAGGGGTTTTATTTATAACCAGTTTATTCATTTAGATATGTATTTCTTTGTTTTTTAACAAATAAAATTTTCTTCACCTCTTTTCATATTTGTTTGGAGCTGACATAGATCTCACACCAAAATATGAGATCAACATATTACAGAATTCACACTGATTACAGCTAATGAGCTATTCTTTTGTGCTATGAGGTATGTATTATAATTTTTTAAATGCTTTCTCTAAACTTTATAATCAAAATTGCATAGTACTGTCAAATAAATTATTCTAAACTATGGCTGTAATTAAAATAAAAACTCTATTTAAAGCAAAAACAGTTTATTATTAGACACAAAATAAAACGTAGGCCGGGCGTGGTGGGTCACGCCTGTAATCCCAACACTTTGGGATGGCAGATCATGAGGTCAGGAGATCAAGACCATCCTGGCAAATGTGGTGAAACCCCGTCTCCACTAAAACTACAAAAATTAGCTGGGCGTGTTGGTGCACACCTGTAGTCCCAGATACTCAGGAGGCTGAGGCAGGAGAATCCCTTGAACCCAGGAGGGAGAGGTTGCAGTGAGCAGAGATCATGCCACTGCACTCTAGCCTGGCGACACAGCTAGACTCCATCTCAAAAAATAAATAAATACAAAAATAAATACATAAATAAATAAAATATAAATAATTTAGAAAGCATGAAAGACCCTCAAGTAGCTTACCACTTAGTAATTTCCAGATGTATTTCTTACTATTTTTCTTCCTGGAGGATATATTACTAGCCAAGCAAAAGTAACGATTTCAGGACACAGGAGTATAACTGTAAGATGTTGTAAGATTGTTGCAATCAGTTTTGGAGACTCCATTTACAAGAATTTAAATACAAACTGGTAAATCTATATCTATCGATCTATATCATTTTTTGACCTGAAAAAGCAAAAATGAAAAAATATTAACAATTGGTAAATTATTATACTAATACTAATTATGTAGTGATTTTAATTATTTTTTCTGAAAATTTTTATAAAATATTTTTAAAATGGGGATCTAATGGACAAAATGGATTTCTAAATAAACATTAAATTATAGGGTGCACATTTATTTATTCATAATTTTGTAAGGGAGAAAATAATTTCTTCATTTTTATAAACTTTTTACTTTAAAAATAAATAAAAGTGGTTCTGCTTCCAATCATGGTGGAGTAACTGGTACCAGATATACCCTTTTGATGCAATCATAAAACTAGACAAAATATTTGAAATAATTTTTTGGACATTAGCCAATATGCAGTAAAAATAATGACTGTGGAGACAGCTATAAGCTTGCCTCTGCACTTTTCCTGCAAGTAGATTTTAGACCAAAGCACGTGAAGATAGACACGAAGCAGAGATGACAGTACTTCGAGGTGAGGAGGCAGACATAAATTAGGGGCTGATGCAACAGTTGGAATTTGTGGAACAGCATATTGCAGAGAAGGGAACTGTGATGCAGGAAATCCTGGGTGTTGTATGAGATACACTGTCGGTGTTTTCAATAGAATTTTGAAATATGTATACACAGAGTCTGCAAGGCCTACCAGAGAGTAGTTACCACAAGGCTAAGAGGTAACTGGAAACATTTGCACTGTGATGAGAAATGTTGGACTTTTTACTTAGCCAGAGTAGAGATATCTTACTGTGTACCTAAGCACTTAGTTGATATTTGAGAAGGACCATATTTTAGGAGAAAGACCATATTTTAGGAGAAAGAGTGATACTCCCTAGGACTAAGGAAAAATTGAAATATATCTCGCCTAATTAAAGTAGAACAAACCTGAAAGGTTTGAAAGAATCCACTAGTAATTTAACTGCTCTCTTTTAATGAACATAATTTAATGTCCTTTAAATAAAAGTCACATAATCCAGACTCTACTCAGTGTATCACACAATGTCAAGTATGTAATCACAAATTAGTATACATTTAAAGAAGCAGGAAAATAAATTCCTCAATTGAGGTAAAAAGATAAGAGAAACAAATCTCAGTATGAACCACTGTTACAATTGGCCCACCTGTTATAATTGGCACACACAGGCTTTATAACACTCATTATAAATATATTCTAGAAATAAAAAGAATAGCATGACATAATGAAGTAATGAATAGAGAATGTCAGTGGAGATATTCAACAGTCAAATGAACAAAGCAGAAATTCTAGAACAGGAAATTACAGTATCTGAAATTTTTAAAATTTCATTTGAGCTTAATCAAAGATTTGACTACAGAGAAAAAAAGCTTTTTGCGAATTTGGATGCAGATCAATAGAAATTATCTCACTGGAGATAAAAAAGGTGAATATGAAAAAAACCTAAGTAGCTTATAAGCCAGTATCATGCATGCTTAGATACGCATAAGTAGAATTCCAGAAAGAGAGGAGATATTACGGGACAATAAAAAAATACTAAAAAAAAAAAAAATGGCTTAAAATTTCCCAAAGGTGGAGTAAAATATGAAGCCACAGGCCCAAGCAGTATAGTTAACACCAAGTAAAAGAAATACAAAGAAAATCATAGTCAGGCACATTGTAATAAAACTATTATTAGCCACAGACAGAAAATTTTTAAAGCACTAAGGGGGAAAAAGTAACATTATATGAATGGGAGTATGATACATTTACTAGCGAGATTCTCATTAGAAACAATGGAGGTCGAAAGACAATTTAATGACGTTGTTAAAGTGTTTGTTAAACAAACAAAAAAAACTGTCACCCTAGATATTTGGTAAAAATATTCTTCAAAGTTAAGGATAAAATATATACTTAAATAAATTAAATGTATGGAAATTTGTTACCAATTCACCTGAACTATAAGACATGATTAAGAAAGTTCTTCAGCCTGAAGGCACATGATACCAGATAAAAACTCAGATTTTCAGGAAGAATAAAAAGCACCAGAAAGTACACACATGGATTAATATTTTTAAATAAACATATATACAACCTTTCTGTTTTCTACATTTGTAAGAGATAAGTGACTCTTAGTCCCCCAAATTATAAAATTGTATAAATGTGTTTGTAAGATACATAGAAATAAAACATATGACAACATTAGAAAAAAAGAAAGAGTGGAAATGAACTTATATTGTTAATTTAGTATTACATGAAATGGTAAAATATTCACTGTAACTAGACAGAATAAAACTAGTAAAATAAAATAAACGAAGAACAAATGCTAAAAGATAATAGAGGAAATTAATTCAACTAAAAATAATGAAAAGTGAATCAAGTAAGTCACAGATAAGTTGAAAGTAAAGGGATGCATGGAAAAAGATGTATCAATGCGAAGAGTAGCTATAAGAAAGCTCATATGTATATACTATTATCAGTTGAAGTAGGCTTCAACACAAGAAGTGTTATCAGAGGTAGAGACTGACATTTCACTGTAATAAAAGGGAAACTTTTAACAATTTTTAGGCTGTTTGTCCCTAGTGTTAGAATACCAGTGTACATAAGACGTACATTAACAAGTTAACAAAACCAAAGGGAAAAAAGATGAATCCAGATTAATAGTTGAGTTAAACATAACTCTTTCAGTAATTGATAGGAGACAAAAGATCAGTGAGGAATTTATACTTTTCATCCCTTCCTATTCGCTTTCTTTTGAATATTTATTTCTCCTTTTCTCTTCAATTTTCTTCCTATTTTCTTCTCCTGAGGTTGTAGGGCTGGCAGCATCTGTATGGAAGTATAATCAAGGCTGCCGGACATGGCAGATGGATAGGTCCCTCCCTGGCTGACAAAGCAGACAGGGCTAAGAAGGCTAGCAAAGTTGGCAATGCCTGCATTGAGCTATTTTTATACTTGTGTGTACATGTGATTATTAAATTTTCAACAAAAGAGTCAAAGTAATTTTATGGTAAAAAATCTTTTCAAGAAAAATGTTTGCTCGAACAACTGACTATCCACTTAAAAAAAGAAAAAGAAACCTTGACCCCTACCTCACAGATTACACCAAAATTAATTTGAGATATATATAATATATATGTAATATATCTAAGCATAAAAGCAAAGCATGTCAAACTTCAGAAGAAAACAAATGAGAAAATCTTAATGCCTTTGAGGTAAACAATGATTTCTTAGATAGGGCACAAAAAGCAATTACCATAAAAGAAAAATGATAAATAGAATTTCATTGGAATAAAAAAACCTTCCTTTCAAGACATATCATTAAGAAAATTAAAAGTCAAGTTACATGTTGAGGGAAAATATTCATAATACATCTCACAGAGAACTTGTGCCCAGAATACATAAACAATTCCTATAAATCAATAAAAATCAGTAACACTTTAAATAAAATATAAGTGAAGGACTTGAACAGAGTTCCATCAAAAGAGATACATTAATGGCCAAGATTCATAGGATATAATGCTCTCAATAGCATCAATCATCAGAGAAATGCCAAAAATACCCAAGGAAATCACTATTTCACAGCCAATAAAAATGATTAACCTCTCACCAACAAATGTAAGTGTAGATGAGAAACAATTGGACCAATACCCTGCCATTGCTGATGACAGGGTAAGATGGTATAACCAGATGGGGACACTGGTGATTCCTTGGCAATTTCAATACTAGCTTTTCACTCAAGAGGAAAGAATGCATCTGCCTGCAAAAAGACTTGTAGGAGAATATTTATATTAAATTTATTAATAATAGCTTGAAACAAACTTGAAATAACCCAAATGACTGTCAGTAGGTGACTGAATAAATACACTGTGGTAAATACATACAGTGGACTATGACATAGCAGTAAAAATTAACAAATAATGACATATGCTACAAAATGAACAAATACCCTCTGCCAAAAACACTATGCGGACAAAAAAGCCACCATAAAAATGTAAATACTGTTAGATTATATTTATATTATGTTTAGAAAAGGCAATGAAATTGTAGTAATGTAAATTAAATTTGTGGTTGTCTGGTGTGTGGGTGGGTTGGTAGGGTGGGGACTGACCATAAAGGAGAATAGGAGAACTTTCTGGAAAAGAAAAAGGAAATATGTTATATCTTCATTGTTATGGTGGTTACAAGACTTTGTCAAATCACTTTGAACTTATAGTAAGTGTATCTACACCTAAATAGGGGGTCTTATATATGTAAATTAGAGCTCAATAAAGTTGATAGATTACAGATAAAAAGGAAAATATACTGGCAAGTGTAGCATAATCTTTCTGACAAAAATGAGATTACTTTGAATCTTTAAATTCTAATTTGATTATTGTTGTGAGACTGTTAGTAATTGAACCAGTGCGTTAGAATGAATCAGCTCTTCTGATTAGCAACTAATTTCTCTTAAAGGAGCCATCAGTCTTTTGAAAAAATATTATTTGCCCTTTTATCCTGCAGCAGAATGTAAATATTCATTCTACTTTTAGCTATTAATTTGATAAATATTAACTGAGTACAAAAAATCGTTGATAATTTTGCTAAGAGCTGTAGATAAAATAATAAACAATGTTAAATGCATTTTCTGGCTTTGTGGAATTTACACTGTGTTGAATGAAGACAGACAATGATTAAGTAATAACAATATATATGCAGCATCTCAACTGTGGTAAGTCACTGTGACTGAGTGGTACATGGTGGTAATGGCAACAGAAAATTTGACCCAGCCAGGACGGCAATGTATAGGTTACGAGGATCTCACATCTGAGCTGAGACCTTAAAGAAGTAAGAAAAAACTAAATATTAAAGTGTTGATAAAAGAATGTTCCAGAAAGAGGGACTGCCAAGTGTAGAAGACCTATGGTGAGAAGGAATATGATTTATATGAGGAAATTATGCCCTCTCTCACCACTCTTATTCAACATAGTGCTGGCAGTTCTGGCTAGGGCAATCAGGCAGGAGAAGGAAATAAAGGGTATTCAATTAGGAAAAGAGGAAGTCAAATTGTCCCTGTTTGCAGATGACATGATTGTATATCTAGAAAACCCCATTGCCTCAGCCCAAAATCTCCTTAAGCTGATAAGCAACTTCAGCAAAGTCTCAGGATACAAAATCAATGTACAAAAATCACAAGCATTCTTGTACACCAATCACAGACAAACAGAGAGTGAAATCATGAGTGAACTCTTATTCACAATTGCTTCAAAGAGAATAAAATACCTGGGAATCCAACTTACAACAGATGTGAAGGACCTCTTCAAGGAGAAATACAAACCACTGCTCAATGAAATAAAAGAGGATACAAACAAATGGAAGAACATTCCATGCTCATGGGTACGAAGAATCAATATCATGAAAATGGCCATACTGCCCAAGGTAATTTATAGATTCAATGCCATCCCTATCAAGCTACCAATGACTTTCTTCACAAAATTGGAAAAAACTACTTTAAAGTTCATATGGAACCAAAAAAGAGCCTGCATCGCCAAG
Organism: Symphalangus syndactylus; assembly: GCF_028878055.3. Lineage (NCBI taxonomy): Eukaryota > Metazoa > Chordata > Mammalia > Primates > Hylobatidae > Symphalangus > Symphalangus syndactylus. The sequence continues at coordinate 76,528,244 of NC_072432.2, read as the reverse complement.
TCAATCCTAAGCCAAAAGAACAAAGCTGGAGGCATCGCACTACCTGACTTCAAACTACACTACAAGGCTACAGTAACCAAAACAGCATGGTACTGGTACCAAAACAGAGATGTAGATCAATGGAACAGAACAGAGCCCTCAGAAATAATGCCACATATCTACAACTATATGATCTTTGACAAACCTGACAAAAACAAGCAATGGGGAAAGGATTCCCTATTTAATAAATGGTGCTGGGAAAACGGGCTAGCCATATGTAGAAAGCTGAAACTGGATCCCTTCCTTACACCTTATACAAAAATTAATTCAAGATGGATTAAAGACTTACATGTTAGACCATAAACCATGAAAACCCTAGAAGAAAACCTAGGCAATACTGTTCAGGACATAGGCATGGGCAAGGACTTCATGTCTAAAACACCAAAAACAATGGCAACAAAAGCCAAAATTAACAAATGGGATCTAATTAAACTAAAGAGCTTCTGCACAGCAAAAGAAACTACCATCAGAGTGAACAGGCAACCTACAAAATGGGAGAAAATTTTCGTAACCTACTCATCTGACAAAGGGCTAATATCCAGAATCTACAATGAACTCAAACAAATTTACAAGAAAAAAAAAAAAAAAACCATCAAAAAGTGGGCAAAGGATGCGAACAGACACTTCTCAAAAGAAGACATTTATGCAGCCAAAAGACATATGAAAAAATGCTCATCATCACTGACCATCAGAGAAATGCAAATCAAACCACAATGAGATACCATCTCACACCAGTTAGAATGGCCATCATTAAAAAGTCAGGAAACAACAGGTGCTGGAGAGGATGTGGAGAAATAGGGACACTTTTACACTGTTGGTGGGACTGTAAACTAGTTCAACCATCGTGGAAGTCAGTGTGTCGATTCCTCAGGGATCTAGAACTAGAAATACCATTTGACCCAGCCATCCCATTACTGGGTATATACCCAAAGGACTATAAATCATGCTGCTATAAAGACACATGCACACGTATGTTTATCGCGGCAGCATTCACAATAGCAAAGACTTGGAACCCACCCAAATGTCCAACAACAATAGACTGGATTAAGAAAATGTGGCACATATACACCATGGAATACTATGCAGCCATAAAAAATGATGAATTCATGTCCTTTGTAGGGACATGGATGAAACTGAAAACCATCATTCTCAGCAAACTATCACAAGGACAAAAAACCAAACACCACATGTTCTCACTCATAGGTGGGAATTGAACAATGAGAACACATGGACACAGGAAGGGGAACATCACATTCTGGGGACTGCTGTGGGGTGGGGGGAGGGGGGAGGGATAGCATTAGGAGATGTACCTAACGCTAAATGACGAGTTAATGGGTGCAGCAAAACAACATGGCACATGTATACATATGTAACAAACCTGCACATTGTGCACATGTACCCTAAAACCAAAAGCATAATAATAATAAAATTAAAAAAATAAAAATTAAAATTAAAAAAAATTTAAAAAAATGAAAAACTATAAAAAAGAAAGGTTGTGTAGAGCAAGGCATAAAAAGAACATGGTACAAGGTACACGTGGAGAGGTCCCCAGGATCTGACTAGTGCCGATCTGTAGAGGCTGTGTTTAGAATCATATGATATAATGCTCTCAATAGCACCAATCATCAGAGAAATGCCAAAAATACCCAAGGAAATCACTATTTCACAGCCAATAAAAATGACTAAACTGTCACCAACAAATATAAGTGTAGATGAGAAACAAGTGGACCAATGCCCTGCCACTGCTGGTGACAGGATAAGATGGTATAACGAGATGGGGAAACTGGTGATTCCTTGGCAATTTCAGTAATAGCCATTCACTCAACAGGAAGGAATTCTCTTTATATTAAGAAATATGGGGGGATACCATTCACACATTTTAAGCAAAAGTCCATAGTGTGTTTTACAGGAAAAAAATCTGCATTTTAGCAAATCACAAACACTGCCTTATGAACTATTTGAAGAGAATAAGCATGTGTACAAATAATATTTTTAGTCATTTACTTCAGTAGCATATCTGAGAGTTAATATGAGATGGCTAAAGTTGTGGTGGTAGAGAAGGAACGATTTAGAGGAATTGCACAGTTTGTTTTTTAAGGGAGCATATTGACCATATTCAAATATACGTTGTATATTTAGACCTAAGTGTGTGAGGGTACAGGAGTGGTGAGTTCACGTGAGAGAGATTGAAGTGTCAAGAATGATTCCACAATTCCAGTTGCTTCATGGTTACTAATGAGGAATTCATTTATTGACTTGGAGATCACTAAAAACTGGTCAGTAACTTTTTGCTTATTTATTTATTTTTTTTGGCATGTTGGAATAGAAAAACATCACGAGTCTTTTACTGATATTGAATTGGCTTTGATATGTAGAATTCACAATGTCAATTAAAAACTTGAATACTGAGGACTGGAACTTTGAAGTATTCTGGGCGGGAGACAGAAATATATGACTCATTTGAGTATGGATGATAATTGAAGCAATACGAAAGATGATTTCTCCTAGGAAATGTGTGGATAATGAAGTATAAAAAATAAATTAAAAATTAATGCAATTCAACTTTTGATATCCACATTGAGAAAATGAGCTTATCAGGTGACTTAGCAAAGTGGTCAGGAGAGTAATAAGGAACACAAAGAGAATATTGGGTCAAAGGGGATTCTCCCAGACTTGCTTTCTGTTTTTGGTCACCACTCTCAGCTTTTGAGCTTCACTCGTTTATGGATTAAATTTCTTCCTCTAGTTCTAGTTATAAACAAACACAGTGGTTTTCTAGACCCAAGCTGGATACCGCCTTGCTTGTGGAAATGTGAGTTAATTTATTATTCTTTTAATAAATTCCCTTTACTGCATAAGATGCTTTGAATTGAGCTTTTAATAATTTCAATAATGTATTCCTGAGTAATATAGTTGTAATTTTGAGTGGTATATCTGGCTGTTCAACTTATGTTCAGTTTGTGAAATCTCAAAACAGCATACTCTACTACCTTTAATCAAAATTCCTGAAATGACGTCTTCTATAGACTTAAATTTACTAGCTAACAAAGTTGAAATAGAACTATTGTATGGTTTATAATGAATGTGAAATCAAAGATTCCTTACCTGTGTTTTTTCTTAAAACTGTTTTATCGTTCCAATAGTAATACTACATTTATGAAACTCTTATTAACAGCTATTAAGAGAAAAGTGGATATAAATTGAAACTTCACACTCTCAAACTGTAATTTTAAAACAAAATAACCCATATTCCCAGAAACCTAGGACAGATTCTGTAGAAATGCATAGGAATTCATAGGACTGAGTTTTATTTGTGAAGATAATTATGTCTTACAATTTTTCTTATTAATTGTGAGAAAAGAGAAAAGCCATGTTGGAATGGAAATGTCTACATAAAGTAGTAATATAAGTCCAATGTCTTTAAAAATGTACAAGAATTAATCAAAAAAGTGAAAAATAATCAAGGGTTTAAAAAATTAAAATAAAATACATTTGAATGAAAAAATGGTACAGGTACCCTTGAACATAAAAGATAAAAAAAATTTTTGATATTGAAAAAAGATAATAGGTTATACATCTGAGTAAATTTAACAGGCCTTTACCTTCATTTTATGTAAGATTGAAAATATACACACAAAATATTCTTTTTGTACATCTCTTTTTTTTCCCCTCTAACCGTCTGGTTGAATTGAAATCTGGAAGCCACAGAAAGAATACTGAAGCTATTAATCTATCCCTAAAATATTGACTTAAGCGATTTTTGTGGATATATTCAGGGGCATTCTGTTTTTCTTGCCACAGTGTTATATTATCTATTGGATTACTTTACAAAAAGGAAAACATGGCAAATTTTGTAGCTCTCCAAGTTTACTTTAAGTTATTTTAAAAAATCTCTCTAAACTATCAAAACTGAAACTTGACAATATTATTCCTAATATGGTTAGAGGATCAAATGGAATTAATAAAAAAATACATAGATGCTTTTGGTATTGAGAAAACTTGGTAATAATGTACCATCTGTTTATTTAGTTATTCTTCTTATCTTGATATGTCAAAAGTCTGGTAAAGTAAATAAATTTTCCACATAACTATATCAAAATTGGTGTTAGTGTTTGAGTAGACACAAGTACATATCAAGAAATGCCCTCTGATATGTTTGACAAAACATTTCAATGAAGAAAAAGGATATGTATACTTCAAGAGTTTGTAGCATGTTTCATGTGCTTCTGCTTGTTAAATTACTAAATATTTTAAATAAGAATTGACACAAAACTCACACATTATAGTGTAGATCCTGAGTTTTTGTTTTTATGAAGTATTTAAATATATATTTTGACACCAAATGTACATTAAAAACAGGCTACACCAAAATAATTTCAAATCACTTTTGAAATGGTCAGAGGTAATTTATCATTTTACTGGATTATCTCAGTTTTTTCTGGGTCTCATTTTCAACCTTGTGTTCTTTCTCTGTCACATGTGGAAACACACACTCATCAATGAACCAATAAACTAAGACAGTTACTTATCCTAGTTTGCCTAGCCTTTTGATTTCTATGAGTTGGTAACATGAGTATGCAAAGCAGAAAACTGAATTTAGAATTCCAGGCTAAAGTGTTTCTTGCACATTTTATAACCCGGGAAACTCTTTTAAGGAGAAATTGAAGCTTCTCAGTGAAGCATGGAAGAAGCACTTAGATCTTGGTCTCCTTAGCTTGTTCAGCTCCCTTTAACCAGTTTCATCACCATTATTATCTTAAAAAACAGAATTATCCAAAGAAGTTGCATGGAGAGCATTTTAAAGCCAAGAGTTCTGGTAGGATGTTATCACAACACAGTGTGCTGGCATTGTGTTGCCACTGAGTATCTGAAGGTATTATCTACCAAGAGATGAGTGTAGACACATTTATTATGAGCCTACCATGATTTTACCCTTCACATATGCTTCACATAATCACTTAAATACTGCAGTTTGAAGGGCCTTTTAAAATCATCATAGTTTAATGGGACTAGTGCTGCTTCTACAAACACAGATATAAGAAACTACTATAATTTACTATAAACACATTTTGTGTAAAAAATATTGCATTTATTCAGTGTATAGGGATGAAGAGTTCTATAGAATTGTAGTAAGTTTCTTAAAATATTATGTTAATTCAGATATTAGAAGTGCAAGTTGTCTATTATGTGATGACAAGAAAATTCCTCCAGAAATGAGCCTGACATGTTTAACAGAGAGAAAAAAGTCACTTTTATATGCTAATTTTCTAGCTATGTAAATTTACTTAATCTTCTATTTTATATCAGAAACTTCTATAGCAAATTGGGATGTAGATCTCACTTAACAAAAATCCGATATTAGAATATTCTAACAGAACAGATGAAGAAGAAAATTATTTGTATTGAAATTGTTTTTTGGCCAAAATAATTATTTTAGGGTTCCCTAAATAGCAAATTTACCTATGACTTTAATGGTGGGTTTGATGTAGGAGACATTTTGTGCACAACTTGTAGATAAAAAATGTAAAACTGTGTTTTATGTAATTGTCCTTAAAATGAGCTCTTTAAGATAACTGTTCAAAACCTTATAGCTTTACTATTTAAATCTTATTGCCTCATTTAATTATTGTTTAAGAATACTTCACTTTGATTTTTTTCTATATATTAAATAATATTCAAATAATTATTATTTTCTTCATAAAAATCAAAGTGTAAAATATAAGAAAATATTTTAAAGAGTAAAATAATGATAGGGACAGTGAGCAGAGAAATTCTAGGCAGAAAAGGGTAGGTCCCTGGCGAACCACCACTCTCAAGCTGAAAAGCCTGAGACCATGGCCCAAAGTAAGAACTTAATATTTCTGTTTTCCCCCTCCAGTGGTGCCTTTTCCAAAACCACCCATTGCCCGCCCCACCCCGCATCCTGTACCCATAAAAAGTCCTGACCCTTGCCGGGCGCGGTGGCTCACGCCTGTAATCCCAGCACTTTGGGAGGCCGAGGCGGGCGGATCACAAGGTCAGGAGATCGAGACCATCCTGGCTAACACGGTGAAACCCTGTCTCTACTAAAAATACAAAAAATTAGCCGGGCGAGGTGGCAGGCGCCTGTAGTCCCAGCTACAAGGGAGGCTGAGGCAGGAGAATGGCGTGAACCCCGGGGGGCGGAGGCTGCAGTGAGCCGAGATCGCGCCACTGCACTCCAGCCTGGGTGAAAGAGCGAGACTCCGTCTCAAAAAAAAAAAAAAAAAAAAAAAGTCCTGACCCGACTGGCAGAGAGCAGAGAAGGGGGAGAAGAGGAGAAGCAGCTGGATGTCAGAGCCTCTGGTTTGATGTCGGAGAGAAGCAGCTTCCCTTCTGAGGGATAGGTTGATAGGGTTGCTTCAGAGAGGAGTCTGGCCTGGCCAGGAAAGGCCAGATTCCGGGGGAAGATCAGCTTCCCACTCCATACCCCTTCCAGCTCCTCTTCCCACTGAGGGCTACTTTCATCGGCAATAAAATCCTCTGTATTCACCACCCTTCAATTTATTTGTGCGACCTGATTTTTCCTGGATGCTGAACAAAAGCTCGGGTGCCACGGATGTGGATGCTAAAGGCTGTCACACTGAGTCTCTGCCCTCGCTGGTGGAGAGCAACTGCCTCACGCCAGAAGACAGAGGGCCCACTGAGCTGTTTAACACTTAAGCTGTCAGTGGACAGCAAAGCTAAAAGAGCACTGTAACACGCACCCTCTGGAGATTTGGGGTTCACAGATACTCCCCTCTAGATGCTGCCACAGGGCCCCTACAAAGTTTTGTTCCTGGCAGTGCCCAAAAGCACTCGCTCCAGCTCCTGCACCTGCTCGCCTGCAAGCTCTGCCTCTCAGGAGGGGTTGAGAGCTGTGGGCTAAGTGAGGCACTCCTGTTGTGAGGCGCATGAAGGGGTCAAGGAAATTTCCTGTTTCATCAAGAAGAGCAAGTCTGATGCTGAACTTCTCAGGTTGCTTTTAGCAGTATTCTGATCCAAAAATATGATATGTTTTCTTGTGTACAGGCATGTTCCCTTTAATAATCCAATGAACTGTTTTCAAAGAATTTCTGCTGCCTCTGAGATGCTACCTCACATAGATTGTAATTCACTTAATTACTAGTTTCATCTGTATCAAAGACAGAGCTGAGACTAATTACCAGCACATTTCATTCATTTATTCACCACCTGCTAATTGCTAGGCATTGCTCTTAGTATTGCTGTATAAGAAATCAACTGACAATCTGCCCTCAAAGATTTTACATTCTACTTGGCCAGAAAAAAAATGGTAGACATAATTAATAGGTAATTAATTCATTATGTCAGAAAGTAAAAAGTGCTATGTAGAAAAATAAAGTGGCAGTGGCAATAAGGAGTGAAGATTAAGACTGGAAGTTTTAGTGTTGAATAGAATGGCCATTATAGACCCTACTGACAAGGTGATGTTGTGTTAGAACAAAAACTTGAAAGAAGGGGGGAAGTAAATGAAGTGGATGTCTTAAGGGAAGAACTTGAGGCAATGTGTATTGTTTGTTTCAAGAAACAAGAAGGACATTCGTGTGGCTGGATCGTTTAGAGCAATGGTCAGAGTAGTAGAAATGACCTCATAGAAGTACTGGGAAGTAATTGGATAGTTTGAGAAAAGTGAGTTGCTAAAGAAGGGTTTGATTTGAAGAATACTTTAATCTGAGTTAAATATTATAGAACTATTCTGGCTACTCTGTTGTGCTAGATTAGGAACACCAGTTAGGGGGTAATGCAATGATCCAGAATAGTGAGAAATGACTGGAATGCAGATGCATGTTGACATTAGAACTAACAAGATTTGGTCATAGGGTAGACATAGACGGTGAGAAAAAGAGAGGAGGCAAAGATGGCTCTATTATTTTAGCCTGATAAACCAGAAGGATGGAGCTGCCTTTAACTTGATGGGAAAGGCCCAGATGAAGTGGGATTGTGGCAGGGCAGAACAGGCCTGTTTGGTTTCTGTGTGGATTACTCAATATTCTCATAAGCTAGAAGAGGTTTAGAGATGTGGTTGTATGGAATGAAGTCCAAACAGTTCATGATCATATGTCTTTTTATCTTTTAAACTTATTATTTATAGCACATCTTTTGACATATTTTCATGTACGACTTAAGGGTTATTTTTCAATGCCTAGTGTTGCTTTAGTATTTGTCTTATCTGTGAATACACACACACACACACACACACACCGTAAAACTCCTTGTGGGCATCATATTCATTAAATATATTATACTCCTGTTGTGTGTCTAAAAGAGTCCTAGGCAGAATGTGTACATTAAATAAATATTTGTTCTATTTAAATGAGTAGAAGGTTATTCTTAAAACCTACAAAAATATACCAAGGTAAACCTTTCAATTAAATGCATATACATATGCAATACACACACATTTAAAAGTATTTGAGATACTCCGTAGACTGTAAGAGTTATATGTCTACTGGAACTGGGTGGAAAGAATAACTGTTTAACAATCTGAATTACTCATTTTTAAGGAATGAGTTTCAATATAAAATAAACTTGGAACATTATAGTCTGTATATTTGTACACATTTTTCTTGGTTTTGCAAATAGAATACTACAAATTAACATGCGCAGTTTACCCTTGAACAATGCAAGGGTTACGGGCACTCAACTCCGTGCAGTAAAAAATCCTCACATAACTTTTGACTCCTCAAGAAATTAACTACCAATAGCCTACTGTTGACTGGAAGCCTTACTAGTAACATAGTCAATTAATACATGTTTTGTATGTTATATGTATTATATATTGTATTCTTACAATAAAGTAAGATAGAAAACAGAAAATGTTATTAAGAAAACCATAAGGAAGAGAAAGTATATTTAATATCCATTCAGTGGAAGTGGATCATCATAAAGGTCTTCATCCTCGTCATCTTCACATTGAGTAGTCGGCTAAGGAGAAAGAAAAAGAGGGGTTTGTCTTGTCTCAGAGATAAGAGAGGCAAAAGGAAATCTACGTATAAACACCTATGTGATCAAACCTATGTTGTTCAAAGGTCAACTCTACACAGGATGTTTAATTACCTGTCTTTTTTTTCTGGTTAATTTATTTCGTATTAAATACAACCAGAGTTGTTTGTAAGGTGTTGCAGAAGGAACAGAGTAACAGCCATTTCTTCTGATAATCACCATTATTATGGAGCTAAAATAAGGCACCTGGGATGGAGCAAAGGAGTGGGTTTCACAGAGTGGCATACAGAACATGATTTTTGTGTGTTTACATAGCAGCAGCAAAGTTATACTATTTCTTTCTTCTCTATTTCAGAATATTGGCCAGTAACAGGGAATCTGTATAAAATATGTGAAATTAGCAATCTCCCAGTGATTATAGTCAATGCAGTGAGAATTAGTTTTATATAGAATTAAACATGATCTAGTTAAAGTTTGTTACTAGAAGTCACATAGATGGGAAGGCTATAAAAGAGTCACCTCTAACCCAGGATCGAAAATTTGGGGAATATATAATCCCATAAAAATTTATTTGTCATTTGAAGCATGAAGAGTGAAGGAAAAGTGAGGATTCTTTCTTTACATTTAGACTTCTAGAATTTCTTTCTACTGTTTTCTTTCCTTAGTAATAATTTGATTACTAATGATCATCAGCTTTGTGTGTCAGTTTTCTGATATACTAACTACTAGAAATGGTTCTATGTATAATTTATAAGCAGTACCAACATTGGGACATTCAAAAATTGCTAGATATATTTCTGCTTCCAAGATAGGACACATTTTGCCTATAATATTAATGTGATACTTTCAATATTTATTTAGAATAATACTTTATATTTAGACAATTTATTCCCAAAATACGTATATACAGAAATTAAGTATTTGTACTTTGTTAATTGTCAGCTCATTTTTCTATGATAGTTTTTTTGAAGTATAACATTTTTGAATGAGGTATGTCTAAAACCAGATTTTTTTTTTGTATCTCAGTATCTGCGCTAGATAGAACTAAATATTATGCATAAAATTGAGAAGTGGTTATTATTTAAAAAATGAGTGATCATCTACAGATGTTTATCCTAGTGCATTTTTCTTTTCTTTTTTTTATTTTTTGTCATCACTGGAGGTACAGCTAAAAGGATGGCCTCAGCATGCATTAATAAAATGAATATAGTTTTATTTAACATGGATTTAAACATTTTCTTACTTTTACATTTTTTCATGAGAATTAGAGACTAATGCACAATTTTATTCCCAGACTAAAATAATATTTCAGAGAACAAAGACTCCACAACACTAATGGAAAAAAATGAAAAGAAAAAGGAATCAATAAAACTAAAAAGTTTAGCCCAAATGCCATGGTAAAAATCATGGGAAATTCTGCTCAAATACGTAAAAGAATCATCTCTTTTAAACATTTATAGTTTCCTCATTTCAAAGGCTTATGTTAAATTCTTAACCTTCTAGAATCCCTATTCTTTCCTTAGGTAGGTTAAGACTGTAGGTCAACATGGAAAGTAGACAGATAAGAAAATAATAAAATTGAGATGTTTAATAAATATTTTTATAGTATTTTATGCTACTGTGTAGAGAAAATGTTTTCTTCCTAAGGTGCTGTATCTAGAAATAGCCATAGTTAGAACCATATTTGACTGATTAATTTTGCAGTGAAAATAGATTTAAGAAAGGTTAGATAGTAAATTATATATCAGATGCTTTTTTGTGTACTTCATGGCATCTAATGTATACTATCTTTAATTTATTCGGTGTAGCTCCAGGTTTATAGCAGCTCAACCTTTTGGGAATTAAAGTAGAAGCAATTTATCTCAACACACTTATGAAATTATTTCAAATTGCTTTTCAGTTATAAAGTAGGATTTTGGGGGAAGTGCTGAGTCTCCTACATTGTAGATGTTCCAATATAAACTGGTTAAATCTTCAGTAGGATTTTTTAGAAGATAAATAAAAGTACAAACATCAAATGAGTAATTAGAATAGATTTACTTTTAAATTAGTCCCAATATTTAGATTTTTTCATTGGTTAAATAAAACTTTTTTTCAGTGTGAATGACATGGTTTGGTTCTGTGTCCCCACCCAAATCTCATGTTGAATTGTAATTTCCAGTGTTGGGGGAGGGAACTGGTGGGAGTTGATTAGATCTTGAGAATAGATTTCCCCCTTGCTGTTCTTATGATAGTGAGTGAGTTCTCACAAGATCTGATGGTTTAAAAGTGTGCGGCATGTTCCCATTCACTCTGTCTTTCTCCTGCTTGGCCATGTGAAGAAGGTGCTTGCTTCCCCTTTGCCCTTCTGCCATGATTGTAAGTTTCCTCAGGCTTCCCCTACCATGCTTCCTATACAGAACTGTGAGTCAATTAAACCTCCTTTCTTCATAATTACCCAGTCTCAGGTAGTTCTTTATAGCATTGTAAAAATGGACTAATATGGTGAAATTCAATTTTACCTAGTAGTAGTGACAATTACATTTCACAAATGTTTATTTTACATTATTCTTAATTATTTTAAAGTTTTGCTATAATGAATTATTTTCATATTTTGTCTAGCTAATCTTGTTAGTGTTCAGTGAAGAACAGTAACTCTAATTTATTTATGTGGTAGTGTGTTCATCTTTTCATACTTAATCACTGTAATGAATGACATTGTTCAGTCAACACCAAAGTGCTAAGTTTTTTAAATTTTCTTTACTTCCATCTGTTAAACAAAATTTGAAGATCAAGTGTTTTGTGTTTAATTTAGTTCACAGGAATGCTTGTGTGTTCCTGATTCAATTTAGTCATTTTCCCTCAATGGCCATGAAGAGCGGTGTTAAACTGAAGTGTTATTAGAGTAAAGTGCTCTGGTATTTAGAATACACCATGGGGTTAGGGGAATGTTAATTGCTATCAAGTAAAAACATGGACTATAACATCTACGTGCAACGTGCTTTTATTATAAAGTCAGTGATAAAAATCTAGAGATAAAATCCATGAAATTGGCCTAAAATTCAATTTATAAGCTAAGTAGTGTAATTTATTTTGATTGCACTTGCAGAGAGAATGTGAATTGCAAAGTGGGCATAATCTTCAAGGCAGTATTAATGAGTTGTTCCCTTTTGCCCTATATGATAGAATTGTTATAATAATCAGCTAAAAAGCAAAAATAAAAAAATAAACAAAAGCATTTACAAGCAATCGTCATATTACAAAAGACCCAGTTGAACATGCATAGGACTCTATTTTGCAATACAAAATTTATACTAAGGATATAATTAATATTATAAACAAAATATTTGAATATATTTGGTATATTTGAATATATTTCCCAAATGGTCAATCTTATAAAATCTCAGCTAGCTTGTACATTCAGGAATTTGAGTTCTTTGAGAAACCATTCTAAATGTTATTATATGGATCTTAGCTAAAGTTGGGGAGACACCAGGACCATATATACCAATATAAGAAAATAGCATTCTTTGTTAAATGATTTTAGCAGAGATATGTTTTTAATCAATTATTATCTTTAATAACCTCCATAATATTCTATATTGTCTCCAAAGATGGTGATTTTGCATTGTTAGGAGGAGATATGGCTTTTCTACATTTTTTAAATGCAATAATATAGTCTTATAGAGCTATGTATTTTGGCAACTATATATTTGTAACATAACCAGAGTAAGAAACAATCTTGAATTACCAAGGAAAAGGAAGGTTCCAGGGAAGTGAGAAAATAGAGTTGATGTGTGAATTTTCTATGAAGGAAGAAGAGAAAAATGTAGACAGAGAAAGAGTGGAAGAATTCTCTAAATTCAAAAAGTAAAATTGGACAGACTTTCAGCAGGTTTATGTATTTGGAAAAGAATTAGTATCAAGAAAAACTCTATGATTCTCAAAACAACTGGAATTAGAACTAAACATTGGGAGAAAAACAGTGACTAATCACTTGGGGATCATTGCTAAATAATGCAGTTATTTATTTCAGTCCATTTGAGTATATCCTACTCCAGTAAACTAATTTTCTCAAAATACACAGATCCCGGTCAAATCACAATGGAGCATGGCAGAAATTCACAGAAACAAATAACATCTGAATGAGTTTATGTAATAGTGAGGATTTCATAAATTCTACAAATGAAACAAACTTGGGTAAAGAAAAATTAGACTTGCAACTAATTCTGTAATACATGCAGGCAGATTTTGTGAGACTAGGTTTCAATTAAATTTATACAAAGGCAGAAAATATATGAAACTCTATTATATCTCTTTTTTCCTTTGTATTCTTTCTTATGATACATTTTCTTATTTGCACTTTCTTTGCCTCAGCCAAATTATTTTTAGGAGGCTCCCAAGAAATGAAACCATGCATAACGTATTTATTTGTTAATATTAAATAGGAAAATAAATAAGTGAGTGAAAAAGGAGATGAACACGTATTTGTCCAAGTCTTTATCAACAATGACTTCAAAGAAATCCATGTGGGAAAATGTTCTATGAAAGGTGTTTCCACACTTATGACTTGAGAACTTGGCAATAAAGCTTCACTTGTAAATGAATGTAGAATGTAAAAGAAAACAAAGTGAACTTCTAGGGAAAACAGTAGGATTCAAAACAAAGAAATAAAAGCTTTTCAAGAAATACCTTATAAAGCAGTCTTTTTTCTTTTTCTTTTTTTTTTTAGTATTCCTTCATGGTGTTCTTGAGTTTTATAGGGATTTTATTAATAGAAAACTGAGCCACTAAGGTCTTCAACCTTAGTTGATACAAAGCACCATTCAGAACCATATGTATAAATCTTCTGAAGATTTCTGTGACCCTGAAATCCAACCTGGAGAAAACGTAATGTTAAATTCTTGCTTAGCACTTACTGTCAGATCGAAGCAAAATTATGCAATTGATCAAGATTATCTTTGGTGTACCATTCCTCCTTCCTGTTGAAACATCCATTTTCTGTGGTGATAACTCTCCCTCTCACTCCACTGGCCCAGGTGCTTCACATTTTCTCATCTGCTAAACACAAGCTACAGAAAAGGAAATCTGTGCTATCACCATTTTCAAAACCTTGATAAAACTGGTGCTTTTCACAGAGTAAATTCCATGATTGTGATAATGATGATAATGATGATGATGATGATGATGCTGAGGATAATGATGGATGATAATGATGATGATGATAATGAAAACATTTGAAGTTTTCTCAGAATTGATAACATTTTATATCCTAGTTTCTTCCACCACCCATTCAACCACTCTTCTCTTTTTTTGAATACATCCTGTCAATTCCTGAATCTGCTGCTAAGTGAACCTTGCTCTGTGGAGCAACATTCCTTTCACTTGATTTGTCAATGTGGTTTTCTGTCTTTAATACTTAAAAAATAAAAAAGAAAATATACAAATAATAAATGCCAGTATCAACTTAAACGTTCTCTTTCTACCTCTTGTTCTTCATGCTCTCTCTTTCCCTCCTTCCAATAGTGTCAAAAATTTTTTATGAAAAACTTCATTTTAGAATATTTGTATTCAGTCTGCCTAGGATTTTTCTAATGGTTTTTTCATTATACAACAACTAGAAGGCAAAGGCTATTATTTTTCCTTTATATCTTCCACATAGTATTAAATATACTGGGTGTATTAGTTATCGATTGCTGCAAAACAAATTACCACAAATTTATCAACTTATAAGCACATACATTTATTATCTCACAGTTTCTGTGGGTCAGGAATCCAGACACTGCATAAATGGGTCCTTTTCTTCTGGGTCTCTCACAAGTCTGCAATCAAGGTGTCAGCCATAGCTGTTTCATCTGAAAGCTCAACTAAGAAAAGTTTCACTTCCCAGCTCATTTGGTTTTGGAAGGATTTGGTTTCCTTCCTGTTATTGGACTGAGGTCCTCAGTTTCTTGCTGATTGTTGGCAGTGGGTACCCAGAGAGAGGGAGATAATTTGCTAGTAAAATAAAAGTTACAATCTTTATAAGCTAATCACAAAAGTGACACCCCTCAAGTTTGAGATATTTTATTGATTAGGAACAAATTATTCAACAGAGAGGGACTTACACAAGCTCATAAATGGGGTTGGGCACATTGGGAGCCATCCTAGAAGTAATCTGACACAGTATTTGCTAAACTGTATATCAATCATTTACAATTTATTTTGGCCTAAAATCCTTATATGCTGCTTTAATGAATATTTGTGTTTTAGGCATTTCTATGAATCAGTTCTTGTTATAAAAATTCAAAGCATGTGAAGAAAAGATGTTAGAACATGAGAAGTAGTAGAACTTTCTAAAACTCTGTTTTGTCTCATTACTTTTTCTTCATATTAAAAAATAGGTTAAAGATAATTCATAAATAAAACACTAGATTTTTAATAATTTTGTATTTGGTGAAAAAATTGTAATTTCCAAATATTTCCTCATTATTTATACTTTTCTTGGACACAATTTTTACTTCTTAATTAACTGTGGACTTATTAAAAACCTTGCCAATTTTTAAGACACTTAGATTCAAGAGATTTCTCCTTTTCATTTATCTGTGCTTAGCTTAGGAGAAAAAGCAACAACAATCAAAATATTTTTGATTTTTGATCCCAATAATATTCCTTAGAAGCAGACCATGAGACCAGTGATCCTGTGTAAAAAACTTGTTATGAAGTTCCTCACAGGAGAAATAGGTGAAGAAGTAAAAGATACATAAAAGGGAGGAAGAGAATTCAAGCAAAAGTGCATTTAAGGCAAAGCCCCAGTCTCAGCCTGCCCCCGCAGGCTGGGTCTGTGTAAATAAAGCTTTAGAAACTTGTCCAACTGGAAGCAAAAGGGATGGAACTTCAGTACTTCTGGACCAATCAGACATTTGTTAAAAGCTTTCCCAGGAGACCTAACGCAGACACTTTTGGTTGTCTACATGTGGGCAAGTTGGTTTCTGCAGCTTGAAGACAGTTTTACAAAGAATGTTGCAGGTACTCACTATTATAAATAAATAAATAAATAGCACAGAAGTTGGAGGAAGAGCACACAGGCTTAGTAAATGTGATCAGAAGTATGAGGGTGGGGTACCCACAATTGTACAATAACCAATTAACACACTATCAGTTACATTTGCCAGTCAAATTTTCCACTAATTTAGTTCTCTCCTGTTCTCTCCTTTTGGTGTATTTCTTTGGTTTATATTTTAATCTAAGCATATTTCTCTTAATTTATACCCATATTTGTTCCCCTTCTCAAATCTTAGCTTTAACTGGAAACTGTTCTCCTAAAAAGACTCCTTACCCAAGAGAAAGTGCACCCTTTTTTAAATCTTTCCTTCCTTACTGCCCCCCAACTCCATAAGTGATACCAAAATACAATGAAGAGTAAAATATTTGTTTTCTGTTTTAAGAGCACCACAATGATGCTTTGTCTACTTCAACAAAAATGTCATTTGATGCTGTGACCCAAGACTACATATCATCAACGTGAATTAACTTCTCATAATAATTAGCGTGACTGTATCCTGTTTCACTTTATTCCTGTCTCCCATTTCTTCTTCTTCTCCTCCTCCTCTTCCTCTTCTTCTTTCTCCTCTTCTTCCTCTTCCTCTTCTTATCCTTCTCCTTCTCCTTCTTCTTCCCCTTCTCCTTCTTCTTCTTCCTCTTCTTCTTCTTGAAGGAAAGGCAAACAAATTTATTTAACGTGTATATATGGGAGTCTTCAGAATGAAGACCCCTATTTCTCCCATTTCTCTTGTTAACTTTGACAATCTGAACTTTAGCATATTATATTCCCACATGCTTGGAACCAAAGGAGCTATTCATTACAAAAATTATATCCAAACCCTTTGTATCACAGGTGATAGTATTATTAAGTTAGTGTGTGCTTTTATTATTTAAAGTATATTTTAAGGATGTGATTGTTGTTTTGATAGTTAGGATTTTAGATGGATTATAGAATGTTTTTACTGTTTTCCCAGTGTCTAGTGTCAATTATTTTTAGGATACAGTCTTAGCATTTTTAAAATTTAAAATGCATAAATGAATATAAAAGAACCATGATATCTTAATTAATCCATGTCTTTTGTTTGCAAAGATTCCACAGGAAGAGGGAAATTTTATTTCCAAAAAGGGAGACATACAATTAACTTGAGTCCAATAGTAAAATATCAGCATAACCAGGCTTCAAGTACATAAAATAAAGCAACTTTAGATGGTTCCATTGCAGTTGTAGATGATCATGAATCTTTTCATGGCATTTACACCATTAATGTGATCCAGTATCCAGTTATTAAAAACAAATAAAGAAAACACAACAACAACAACAAAAAACACACAAAAACCTGTTGGACACATTTTATGTGCCATGTTTTAGGTGCCCTGTCTCTATTTGTTCACAACTTAATCTACCTTTTTCCATGAGCATAAACTTGCACAGATTCTATTATGTATATTTTTCTTTACTTCATAATTTTTATTGACCTTTTACGTTGGTTTGTGATTATATTGCTTTTTCATGACAGAAAATAAATAGATAAACATCCATTAAAAGGAAGATGAGGCAGGGCACTGGGGCTCATGCCTGTAATCCAGCACTTTGGGAGGCCAAGGTGGGCAGATCATGAGGTCAAGAGATCGAGACTATCCTGGCCAACATGGTAAAACTCTGTCTCTACGAAAAATACAAAAAAATTAGCTGGGTGTGGTGGCAGGTGCCTGTAATCCCAGCTACTTGGAAGGCTGAGGCAGGAGAATAGCTTGTTCCAGGAAGGCAGAGTTCGCAGTGAGCCCAGATCGCGCCATTGCACTCCAGCCTGAGCAAGAAGAGCAAAACTCCATCTCAAAAAAAAAAAAAAAAAGAAAAATATAAGCAAATCCATAATAAAAAAGGTACTTTCACAGAGTGTTGTATTTAATGAAGGAAATAAAATAGGCAAATTGGAGAATAGAAGGTGAGAGAGACACTTTGGTTACAATAATCAGGGTAAAACCCTTAGCTATAAGGACTTCTGAGCAGAGATTATCGACTAGAATAATCTATACATTTAAGGACTTGGGGAGAAAATTCGAGGTAGAAAGAAATTCAAGCCAATATCCATAGGCAGAGTTAAGTTTCTATTATATGAGAAAGAGAGATGTAGCTAATATAGTGGGGTTTAGTCAATAAAGAACAGAGCCATGAAGGCCAACAGTCCAGACAGGAGATTATAGAGGCTGGGATCAGGGAAGCAAAGAACAGTTAGTGGCAAGGGTTCAGAGAAGAGTAAAGAGACTGAAAAACTTGACATAGGTAGAGGTGCCACTAAAACTAGGGAAAAAGAAGATTTGAGGTGAATATTCAAGACTGATTTTTCATAGCATTGTGGATTGAATTGTGTTCCCCTAAAATTCATATGTTGAAGTCATAACATCCACTACCTTGGACAACATTTGGAGATAAGGCCTTTAAAGATGTAATTAAGGTACACTGAAGTCATTAGAATGAAGCCCTAATCCACTGTGCCTGGTAGGAAGAAGGCGTCACCAGGAATGCACATGCACAAAGGAAGGCCCATGTGAGAGCACAGTGAGAAGGTGTCCAACTGCATGCTAAGGAGAGCGGCCTCAGAAGAAACCACCCTTGCTGGGACACTGATCTTGGACTTCCAGCTTCTAGAACTGTGACAAAATAAATTGTTGTTTTATAGCCACCTAGATGCTAGTATTTTTTATGGCAGCCCTAACAGATTAATTCACACAGTAAGCATTTTGAGATGCACAGCACGACTAGCTAAAATGAAAAGTAAAATGTTGAAATGAAGAGATGCTAGAGTGAGAAATTAAAATGTTAAAGACAACAGATTCAATATATAACCAAGATTACCTAGAACTTTTTATGAATCTTAGTATAGTTTCTGCAGATGGGGAAGTGAATCATATTCCTCAAATTGCAGATAAGTTAAGAGGTAATTCCTGGAAAACTCATTGGTTCTGTTCATTGTTTCCACAATGCCATTTATAGAGAAACAACACTATTATTGGGCTCCAGAATTGATAAAAAGAGACACAGCCAAGTTTCAGAACTTGGATCCAATAATACATAGGTGACAGGCTTCTAATAATTAAGGATCTGTGTAAGAACGCTAATTGTTTATAAAGCTTGGGCATAAAGAGGATGCAAAAAAATTAGGTATTAGTCATTGAGGAAATTGAAAACAAGAATAGTTTTCCAATTCTGAATCCAGGCAGTAAGACTTGAAGGAAAACTAGAAATGAATATACTGAATGGAATTTTCAGATGCCTTGCTCAGTCTTTGGGACATTGAACAAAAGAGATTGAAGGCATGGCTTCCACACTTGAATGGGGAAGCAGAGACCTTCAAACCCACAAAGCCCTGAGTAAATATTATTTTAGCTTGAAAGGTTGAAATAAGCCAGGTGTCCTCATGCTATGAGAGAAAAACTGATTTAATTAGGCTAAAGTAAGGACTATTTATCTGATTCAGATTCTCAAATATCTATTCTCAAATAATACAATGACATATTTTTCTAATATCTTTTAACTTCTGAGAGGCCTGTGAACACAGAGAGATGGGCTTCTTATATGATGAGGACATCATTTTGGGCCTGGTTTCCTTCATGCATTCTCCTAATTGTAGAAATTACCAAGTTGAAAATTTAAGGTAAGCTGGTACCTTATCCTTGTGGTGAATTTAGAAATTTAGAAAGGACTATCATTTCTAAGAAAGAGAAAGAATAAAAAAGAAAAAAAATGAAAGAAAAAGAAAAGTGATTCTTAAGGCAGTTACATAAGGTCTATTTATGATCTAATCTTCTCATCTTTTATCCCTCCAGTAAAGCCTCGAGTTTGCTCAGCTAGTGTCTCAGGGGAAGCTGATCCCCTCAACCCACCCCAGATGGGGACTGATTGGTCCAATGTGAAGCGAATTCCCTTCATTTGTGTTTGGTTCAGAAATGGACATGTGACCTATTTGTAACCAATAATTCATGAGAGAAGTCTGCTACAAGGCATCCTCTGGAAAAGGTTTTGATGCATGAAGAGAAGGTTTCTGTCTTTTTCAGGATACATTTATAGCTAGATATAATGCCTGGAATTGCTCCACACACAGAATATAAAATAAAATTGAGAATGACACTGCAAGAGAATGAAAAGAATCTGTATCTTTGATGGCCTCATGAAGTCACTTAAACAACTTAATCTGAAACTTGCCTACCTTGGGGCTTCCTGTTAGAAGAGCATGCATATTCTTTAAGCCCCTTTTAGTCAGATCTTCTGTTACTTATGGCAACACCATCCTATTTAATATAGGAGAGGAGCTTACATTATTGCTTGACATCTCAAAGAACTTGAAAGCATGCTGCTTTACTGGTAGACATATATATTTTTTAAAGCTGGCATGCCTCATTCATCTTTGCTCACAGGGCTGGAGCCATCTCCTCTATAAGAGTGAAACACAGCTGCAACAAACTGTATTATTTTGGCTGAAACCCTGGGCATGTATAAGATCACAAGACATAGAATTGAGTTAGAAAAGAAACTCTATTCCCAAGAAAATAGATAGTATTCTTCTAGGGAAAGGGAACTGTTCAGTGTCTCACAAATAAATTGGAATGGAGTTTGCCAATGGAAACGGAACAGACAACTTGAACTTGAGGGAAAATGAATAAGATGAAGAGCAAAGGAAATCTTGCCCTGGAAATACACGGGGGATGTAAGCATGTCTTGAGAGTTCTCTCCTGAAGAATATTCAATGAAAAGTTCAAGTTACTTAGAAATTTAAACTTTGTTCCTGTAGTTGGAAAATCACTCTGAGTTTTTTATTTTTTATATATATTTTTAAGATTCTTACAGTTTGACTACACAATCTGGTGGGTAAATGCTGAAGGAGCAAAGTGGCATCGAGAAAGGGCATGTTTTATACCTTAGAGCCCTACAGATACTAGACTTTGTCCCACCAGAAGAACTAAGAAATAAAAAAGTTTAGAAAAACTTTTAAGAGTGACATATACAAAAAAAAAAAAAAGATTGAAAGGATCAGCAAACTTCTTGTCTAAATAATAATCAAAAAGTAATTTAGAGCAGACAGTAATACTTAGATTTAGAATCACGACAAACTGCTAATCTCAGTGTTCACTTAAGTTTTAATTCTGGTTTTGAACTGGAGAGAAATGAATACAAGAAAAAGCAATATGTGGTATTCGGTGTAAGTTTTTTGGTTCGTTTTCCCCCACTCCCTGACCTTGACGTTAAACTATAAAATTCAATACTTCTTTCAAGTGGATATTCTTCTTCTTAAAGGAGCTATGCTATCTTAGAGAGTGTCATATAATGTGTATACTGAGTCAGTTAGTTTTTAAAATTGGAGAATGTTGTGTAGTAAGACATATGTTCCCGTAGCAGAATAAAGAGCATAAAAGGAAATTCTACATCACAGAGACCCAAAATAGATTTTTAGAAAAAATAGTCTGAAGAGAAGATTGGAAGTCTCTTGTCTCTTCAAAATGAAAGATAACTCTTCAAAGTGAAAGATAACTCTAGTAGTAAGTGGAAAACAATGAAAAGTGACATCACAGGACCTATAAAACAACAAAAGAAGATAATATAATAAAAAGGGTATGTAGGTAAAAGTAAAAATTAGGGTTTAAAGGAGAGGGAAATAACGTGGTAATTGATTAAGTTTAATAAAGTCTTAATGTAGTATCTATAACTATTCTTGTATTGTACCTTGTTCAAAGTATGCTGTAAGTAGCTGCCTTTTCAGTGTTAAACAAGGCAACTGTTTCCTGTTTTTCTGACTTGAAAGAAAATTGAGGAAGCGTATATATCTAAAATAGGTTGGTTACTGCCAGCAATTTAGGCAGCATGTAGACACCCAGTGTATCCTGGCTGACTTTTCATTTTACAGATGAGGATACCTAGGCTTAGAAAACTTAAACAGATTTGCGTACATCTAATTGATTAGAGGAGCCCAAGACTAAACATGGAGTTCTCAACTCCTAGGTAACTTCCATCTGCTAATTTTTCCAACGACAGTTCATCTTTGAACTGTGCAAATTGAATAGTTGTTTTCATTTTAAGTGTGACTACCTTTCCTTTAAAATCATTTTAATCAAGATTTCACATATAAAAGTACTAAGACAGGTTCTAGACTGGCATGGGCTTATATTGTCATATAGAGGGATAGGATGGTTATCGAAATAATAATTTATGATATGGTAAACTGGAATATACACCCTGCTTCTTTCAGGACCTTTTACTTTGTTAACATTCTTCCCATTTATTGACCTTAAAGATCAGCAACTTTTTGAATATGTATCTTTACGGATACACATTTTTTGAATATGTATCTTTACGGATACATGTTTTTCTAGGAGTCTTCCATGGAGCAGAAGTATGTATTAAGTAATTACCTTTGGAGGATACCAAATAGAAATACTGTATTAGTTTCCTGGGTCTGCTGTGATAAATTACTACACACTTCAGGGCTTAAAACAATACCATTTATTATCTCACCTTTCTGGAGACTAGAAGTCTAAACTCAAGATGTTGACAGGGCCAGCTCCTTTCGTGTGCTCACAGGAGGAATCTGTTTCATTTCTTTCTCCCAGTTTCTGGTGGTTGCCTAAAATTCTTGACTTACAGACTTATCACTCCAATCTCTGCCTCTGTCTTCATATGGGACTCTTGTCTGTGTGTTTGTGTCTCTTCTCTTCATCCTATTGATAAGGCCATCGATCATACTGGATTATAAGCTATACTAGTCAGGAATGACTTCGTCTTAACTTGATTACATATACAAAGATGCTATTTTCAAATAAGGTCACATTCATAAATACAGGACTTAGAATGACAACAGATCTTTTTGAGGAACACAGTTCACCTCATAACAAACACCAATGTATTTACTTTGGTCCTTGTTACAGCTTTCAGAATTATATTTCTTTCCTATATCATTGAGGATTTCACACAGGACCTCTGAAAATTACACATTAAGGTTTCATTAGCTGCTACCTATATTCAGCCACCTGAATACTGTTCCCCACTAACTTCTGATGAATTAGCAAAAACCAACTGATATCATCTTAATGGAAATACCACAAAGTGGAAAAGTGGGAGAAGGGAAATACTAAAATGAAGATGAAGCATCTAAGAGACCTCTCGGTTTCTTGATTGGAGCATTGTGGCTGGCTTGAAACCTTAAAAAGTGCATCTTGTCTTCTCTGCAGGACATTTTAGTAAAGGATATTTGTTTACCTCATGCTTTTTAATTGAGACTAGATAGGGTGCATATATCCAAATAGCTTTGCAATAGAATATATAAGCAATAAATTACATTGGAAATTAATTTTTTTCTTTATCTAATTTCAAGTATTATCTTGAGGAATTACAGGGGTAAAAAGTGTATCAAATGAAAAACTAGCAAAGACAGTTGGAAAGGCAATTATAATATTTTTGTGTTAGTCTATTTAACCTATCTAGAAAACATAGAAAAACATATTTTTTCAAATAAAGAAAATTTATGTTTTGAAGATGTTATTAGATAAAAATCACTAAGTCTTCAAATATGAATTTTAAAGTATAGCTTTGAGATATTTATCTCAGGAACTATTTTCAAAGTCAAAGTAAAGAGACTGTTCTGTTCACAGGAGTCAAAACCATAAGGGGACTTCAGAATATAAGGTGATATTTAAATAGAGAAAATTAGCATCCCTGATGTATTCTAAATCTGACTTCTAGAAATTGGCATTCAAATAGAGGATTAAAGTGGCCCTGCTGAGCCTACCTACTGTGAACTGGATGGCATACTGATAAACAAAATGTATTTTGAGGCAAAATAATTTTTTGTCCTTTCAGCTTGTCAGAGAGTAATAACCACAGGCATTTGGCTGAAATCTTTTATTCTAACTTCTTTTATTGTAAGCTCTTGACTAGAATCACATATATATATACACGTATATATGTGTATATACACATATATGTGTATATGTGTATATATACATATATGTGTATATACATATATGTACATATATGTGTATATACATATATGTACATATATGTGTATATACATATATGTACATATATGTGTATATGTGTATATATATGTGTATATATACATATATGTGTATATATATGTGTATATATACATATATGTGTATATATGTGTATATATACATATATGTGTATATATATGTGTATATATACATATATGTGTATATATATGTGTATATATACACATATATGTGTATATATGAGTATATATTCATATATATGTGTATATATACATATATATGTGTATATATACATATATATGTGTATATATTCACATATATGTGTATATATACACATATATATGTGTATATATTCATATATATGTGTATATGTGTATATATGTATATATACACATATATGTCTATATGTGTATATATGTGTATATATACATATATGTATATATTCATATATATGTGTATATGTGTATATATACATATATAGATAAGCAGAAAAATATAAAATTCATATATATATTTATATATAAATATATAAAATATAAAAATATATATTTATATATATATATATTTTTTGAGACGGAGTCTGGCTCTGTTGCCCAGGCTGGAGTGCAGTTGCACAATCTCAGCTCAGTGCAAGCTCTGCCTCCTGGGTTCACGCCGTTCTCCTGCCTCAGCCTCCTGAGTAGCTGGGACTACAGGCGCCTGCCACCCTGCCCAGTTAATTATTTTTTGTATTTTTTTTAGGAGAGGCGGGGTTTCATCGTGTTAGCCAGGATGGTCTCCATCTCCTGATCTCGTGATCTGCCCGCCTTGGCCTCCCAAAGTGCTGGGATTACAGGCGTGAGCCACCGTGCCCGCAGGTATTTTCTTCTTAATAACTAGACTTCTCTGTTTTAAGCTTCCTCCTTTCAAAAGCTTTCTTTGCATAATTTATTATTTTTAATGTCATTGTATTATACATTTTTATTTGTATGTTTTCCTGCCACTCATTCTAAAATCAGTTTGATGTTTTCTTACTTATTCATTTTTTCCATATTTTCATGTTTGGGTTTTATTATATTTTTCTACTTATTCCGTAATATTAAATCCACGTTTTCTTACTTATCTTACGAATGCTGGATCTCAGTGTCTAGACAATAATGCCAAGCATATTTCCAATAGGATGTAGGTAGTAGCTTATATTTGTAGAAAACAGCTCTATTTTTTTCTCCCATTTTAAATGATTCTATTGCTTTGTTAAATTGAATTTACTTATATCTAGCAATTTAGCATATATCATTGTTAGTTCTATTAAAGCAAAGCTTCCTTAATTCATTTAAGCTAACAAGAAAGAACTACAATTCCATATTGTATTAGGTTGGTGAAAAAGTACTTGTGGTTTTTGCCATTACTTTCAAACTACAAGTGAAGACAATACTAGCTTTTTCATAGGTAACCACCCATATATTAAATATTTCGCCCAAGTAGAAAAGAATATTCTGCAAATTTTCTAATAAACACCATATTAAGAAGTCATTTAGAAGAAAAGAGGATTCTTGAAGACATTCTTAATATTTCTGGGAAATATAGTTGTACATCACATTTCAAACTAGAAAATTTTCTTTTCTACAGTGATTTTAGATAAGATAAATATGAATTCATTTTTGAGGATGGAACTGTTTCACTATACAAGCACAAATGTATAACTTAAAAGCTCATGTGCCCATGCAGGGTCCCTCCTCCCTAACACCGTATTTGTCTGTGTGTGCATAGTCATACACCACTGTTGGATTAGTTTTGCCTCATCTTTGGATAGCTAGGTGTAACTCCAGCAGCAGTACATTTAGTTCATCAATGTTAAGTGAGAAAATACAAAATGGAAGTCACAAGTTAGAGTTGGCAAGAAACAAGCATATGGTAGAATGCAACACTATTTTGAGGGGAGTCTTCCCTGAAATTCAGGGAATACTTCTAGCTTGACCTTTGGTGATGTCAGTGCTGGGCTTCAGTCATATTTGACAATGTCTGGTGAGCTGATGGGGAAGATCTGCCAGAGCTAATTAAAACAAAACTCAAGAGCTTCCTGGAGAAAATTCGTCCTAAGATTCACATGTGGTCAATAACAAAGTCTCAGTCTCTCATAGGAAGGTTTTAGTGATTAGGAATGCAGTATTTGGAATGTATCACTAGGATTTTCCTTTCCATCCAGCATCCTGTGGTTTTCCCATCCAGCATATCTGGGACTTATGAAGAAATAAAGAAAAAGTTATATGAAACCACAATAGCTTTCTTTCTCAAAGCTTTGTGTTTCAGTATTACTGCAGTAAATTACAACACAAAATCATAGAAAAATAAAATTGATTGACTTCTATAGGAAACATATCATATTGTACACATTAAGTACTTCATAGGCTTTACCACTTTGTTGCATAAAATCTCCAACATATAAGGGTGCTGGTGATCCCCAGTGGAAGTACCAGTGCTTGATTCAAAGGAAAATGAAAACAAAACAAACATGCAAACAAAAAAAACCTCAATAATATCAGTAATACCAGTAGGAGGCAGACAAATTCCTAGGCAGACAGGGATGGGTCTCCAGTGAAACTAGACCTTCTGAAGCCTGAACACCCAACTACCAGTTCCGGATAGAGTCCACAGGCTGGAGTGAGAACTTCCATTCCTGTTTGGTGTACTCAGTCCCTGACTGGTCCCAGGTCAAGCCTTCACTTCAGCCCCTGATTGGTTCCTTGCACTATTGTACCTCTTTATGAATGGTGCTTTTTCCAAGCCTACCCACAAGCCAGTCAGCACACATTTCCCCATTCTAAGCCCATAAAAATTCCAGACTCAGCCTCACAGCCGGCAATCCACTCCAGGCCCCCTCTCCCTGCTGAGAGCTTTCTTTCTGTTACTCGATAAAATTCTACTATGTCCTACTCACTCTCAGGCATCTGCGTACTTCATTCCTCTTGGTCGTAAAATAAGAACTCAAAACTTGCCAAACTGGGAGAATAAAAAAGCTGTAACACTTCCTCCTGCTCAACAAAATATGGGAGTGAACAAGATGCAACACCAGTGTAAGCAGAAGTTTGCCTACGATGAACAGAAATATCACACAGACATGTTATCTGCAATACATTACAGTGCCCAGTGAAAGTGTCTGTTAGGAAATAGAGGGAACGTTGTAGCTGCTTCAAGGTAAGTTAACCTGAAAGTTCTCATTGGGGTCACGTAAGACATCTTCAAGCAACACAGGAGAGACATTTTTGGAAGCTAGTATACATTGTAGTAGGAACAAGGGCCGGAGAAAAGTGGGAGAGATAGATAGATAATGGATGATTGACGACAGAGATAGATAGGTAGTTAGACAGATAAAATTAAGCTTAGTTTGGATATTTTGGTACAGCTAGTGAGAAGGAAAAGGACAACAAATCTATATCATGTATACACTATCCTATAATGACAAGAAATTCTAACTATAAGCCTTTTTCTGAGCTTTGCAAATAGTTTTGTGATATATATGGAATATATGGTTGGTGATGATATTTTTTAATGTCAATTTATATGGCATATGTAAAGAAATCTACTTCAAAACTAAAGAATTTAGCAAACTATCTTCTGTGTTCATTTTCACTTTGTAAAATTAATACAAACATCATAAGCTCCATAAAGCACAGGAGCCTTCAGTGTTTGAGAAATTGAAAAAGGATGGGGAAATATTAACCCCAAGGTAAGGTATGCGCTGGTTCTCAGGCATCATACCATACCGTGCTTGTCCCAGAAGATGTTAACACATAGTCAGTATACATGTGTGTGACTAAGGAGATGGGGTAAGGGAGAAGCTCAAGAGGAACAGGGAGGTATACAGGCTGTGAGTTGTCAAAGAATTTTAACTCTACATAATCTTGAAATGGTTTTTCCCAGTATCTGGGATTAAGGAAAGACATAGAGATCTCTGCTAACATCCAAGACAAATTGAAGAATTTTTTTCCAAATTACTCAGCATAGAAAATATCAGATCATAGATTTTAGCTTTTCTTTCTTTCTGTATATTAGATATTGACTTTATATGTGAATGTTTCCATCTAAACTACAAATTTGATAAAAATTCAAAAAACAAAACTCACTTTACGGATTAAAGTTCTCCAACAATCCCTTGTCTCTAGATAGAACCAAATTCTATAGAGCAGTTTACATCATAGACATTTCTATGCTAACTTTTTACTGATATTTGAAAATACCTTACCCAGTTTCTGAATGTGTTACTGATCAGGTCCAGGTGTTTGAACAATCTGTCATTTGACTAGAATCAGTTTCCCCTCTTTGGCCTCCTTGAAAAATCTCATATTTTCATTACAGGTGATTAGGCTTTAACATGTTAATTTTGGGTGAAGCACAAGCATTCAGGCCACAGCAGTCAAAATATACCATTTATTGACAATAAGATTAAAAGTGTGGAAACATGTCCTGAAACAGTCTACATACAAGCAGGTTAATTTTCTTGGAGCTGAACTATTCTAAAAAGTATTTACATAACTTTGTTCGGGTAAAATGCTAGTAAAACAATGCTGTCACTAACTGAATTACTCAGATACCTCCAAATTAGAAAGGAGATCTGGCCTATTAACATAATTACAGTATATCTCTATGATTTTTAAAAAATTTAGATCCAGAAGGGACCTGTGGATATTTGTCACATGGATATATTGCATAATTGTGGACTGGGTTTCCTAGTGTACCCATCACCAAAATAGTGAACATAGTACCCAAAAGGTGAATTTTCAACCGTCATCCCCCTCTCTACCTACCCTCTTCCGGAGTCCCCAGTGTCTACTATTTCCATCTTTAGGTGAATGTGGACCTATTGTTTAGCTCTCACTTATAATGAGAACATGTGGTATTTAATTTTCTCTTTCTGAGTTATATAACTAAGAATAATGACCTCCAGCTCCATCCATGTTGATGCAAAAGACATGATTTCATTCTTTTTTATGACTGCATGGTATGCCGTGCTGTACATGTAATACATTTTCTTTATCCAATCAACCATTGATGTGGATACCATGTCAAACCATGGAGACAGGCTAGTTCTGTGACTTGTTACTGTGAATAGTGCTGTAATAAACATGTGCGTCACATACAGGTATCTTTTTATGTAATAATTTCGTTTCCTTTGGGTAGATGCTTAGTAGTGGGAGTCATGGGTTGAATGGCAGTTTTATTTTTAGTTCTTTGAGAAATTTCCATACTGTTTTCTACAGAAGTTGAACTAATTTACATTCCCACTGATAGTTTATAAGTTTTCTCTTTTCTTTGCATCCACACTAACATCTCTTGGTTTTTGATGTTTTAATAGTATCCATTGTGACTGGTGTAAGATGACAACTCATTGTGGTTTTAATTTGCATTTCTCTGATGGTTGGTTATATTCAGCATTTTTTCATGTTTGTTGGCCACTTGCATGTTTTCTTTTAAGGAATATCTATTAATGTCCTTTGTCCAGTTTTTAATAATTTTTTTTTTCAGTTTAATTAAGTCCCATTTGTCTATTTTTGTTTTTATTGCTTTTGCTTTTGGGGTTTTTGTCATAATTTTTTTGCTTAGGCCAATGTCTAGAACATATTTTTCCTAGATTTCCTTCTAGGATTTTTATAGTTGCAGGTCTGATGTTTAAGTCTTGAATCCACTTTGTGTTAATTTTTGTATATGGTGAGAGATAGAAGTCAAGTTTCATTCTTCTGCGTATAGCTAATCAATTTTTTTCAGCACCACTTATTGAATACGGTGTCCTTTCCACATTGTTTACTTTTCTTTGATTTTGTCAAAGATCAGTTGGTAGTAGGCATATGACTTCATTTCTGGGTTCTCTATTCTTTCCTATTCATCTATGTGTCTATTTTTATACCATTACCATGCTGATTTGGTTATTGTAGCCTTATAGTATAATTTGAAGTCAGGTAATGTGATGTCTTCAGATTTGTTCCTTTTGTGTAAGATCACTTTGGAGATTTGAGGTGCTTTTCAGTTCCATATGAACTTTAGAATTGTTTTCTCTAATATGTAAAAAATGATGTTGGTAATTTGATAAGAATTTCATTGAATTTGTAGATTACTTTGGGCAGTATGTTTATTTTAACAATAATGATATTTCTAATCCATAAACCTGAAATGTTTTCCATTTGTTTATGTCATCTGTAATTTCTCTCCTTAGTGTTTTTTAGTTTTGCTAGTAGAAATATTTCACTTTTTTGGTTAAATGTATTCCTAGGTATTTTATTTTTTTGTGGCAATCTCGATTTGGTTCTCAGCTTCTCACTTTGAACATTATTGGCTTATAGAAATGCTACTAACTTTTGTATGTTGATTTTGTGTCCTAAAACTGTACTCAAGTCAATTACCAAGTAAAAGAGAATTTTGGAGGAATCTGTAGGGTTTTCTGGGCATATTATCATGTCATCAGCAAACAGATAATTTGACTTCTTCTTTCCAATTTGAGGTCCTTTATTTCTCTTGCCTAATTGCTGTGGCTAGGACTTCCAATATGATGTTTAATAGGAGGAGAGAGAGTGGACATCCTTGTCTTGCTCCAGTTCTTAGGGGAAATGCTTTTCACTATTCCCCATTCAGTATGATGTTGGCTATGAGTCTGTCATGTATAGCTCTTATTATTTTGAGGTATGTTCCTTAGATACTTAGTTTGATGAAGGTTTTTATCATGAAGGGCTCTTGGATTTTATTGAATGTTTTTTCTGTCTATTGAAATAATCATATGGTTTTTGTTTTTGAATTGTGTTTAATATGGTAAATCTCATTTATTGATTTGCAGATGTTGAACCATTCTTGCACCCTTGGAATAAAACCCACTCAGTTGTGATGAATTATCTTTTTGATGTTCTCTTGAATTCAGTTTGCTAACATTTTATTGAGAATTTTTGCATCTGTGTTCATCAGGGATATTCACCTGCAGTTTTCTTTTTGTTGTTGTTGTGTACTTGCCTGATTTGGAATCACAGTGATATTGGTTTAATAGAATAAGTTAGGGAGGAATCCCTCTTCCTCAAATTTTAGAATAGTTTCAGTAAGATTGGTACCAGTTCTTTTTTGTAGGCCTGATAAGATTTGGTTGTAAATCCATCTGGTCTCGGGCTTTTGTTTGTTGAAACAGTCTTTATTACTTATTTGATTTTATAACTTATTGCTGGTCTGTTCAGGATTTCTACTTCTTCCTAGTTAAATCTTGGGAGGTTGTTTGTTTCTATGAATCTATCCAGTTCCTCTGGGTTTTTAAATTTGTGTGCAAAGAGACATTCATAGTTGTCTCTGCTGATCTCCTGTATTTCTGTGGTGTCAATTGTAATGTCACCTTTATCATTTCTGATTGTACTATTTAAATCTTCTCTCTTTTTTTCTTGGTTAATCTAGCTAACAGGTTATAATTTGTTCTTTGTTTATCCTTTCTAAGAATCAACTTTTTGTTTTGTATATACTTTGTATCTTTCTTTTGCCCTCAATAACATTTAGTTTTGTGCTTATCTTTGCAATTTATTTGGCTTATTTTTGTTTTTCTTATTTTTGTTTTTCCAGTTCCTTGAGGTGTGAATTTAGGTTGTTAATTTGAGAGCTTTCTATCTTTGTGATGAAGGTATTGTTAACTGTAAACTTGCCTGTTAGCTCTGCTTTTTTAGTATCCTAGAGATTTTGGTGTGTTGTGTCTTTATTTTCATTTGTTTCATTTTTTTTTTTTTTTAATTTCTGCCCTAATTTCTTTGTTTACCCAAAAGCCACTAACTCATTCACAAATTAATACCAAGAGGAACTATTAAAACTACACAAGTACATGTTTAGTTTTTATTCACTTGTGTAGTTTTGATAGTGTCTCTTGTTATTAATTTCTACTTTTATTCCACTACTGGCTGAGA
The DNA here is from genome assembly GCF_028878055.3 of Symphalangus syndactylus. Classification (NCBI taxonomy): domain Eukaryota; kingdom Metazoa; phylum Chordata; class Mammalia; order Primates; family Hylobatidae; genus Symphalangus; species Symphalangus syndactylus. The sequence goes on along the minus strand of NC_072432.2, from coordinate 76,496,343 downwards.
AGACGTACTTGATAAAATTTTGATTTTTTTAAATTTATTGAGATTTGCTTTATGACCAAGCATATGGTCAATTTCGGAGAACGTTCCATGTACAAATGAGAAAAATGTACCTGCTGATGTTGTCAGGTAGAATGTTCTATAATTGTCTATTATACCCATCTGGACTACAGTCCAGTTTAAGTCCAAATTTTCTGTTTTGATTTTCTTTTTTTCTCTTTCTTTTTTTGAGACAGTCTCACTCTCTATTGCCAAGGCTGGAATGCAGTGGCATGATCTTGGCTCACTGTAGGCTCCACCTCTCAGGTTCAAACAACTCTCGTGCCTCAGCCTCTCGAGTAGCTGGAATTACAGGTAAACACCACCATCCCCAGCTAATTTTTGTATTTTTATTAGAGTCAGGGATTTTACCATGTTGGTCAGGCTGGTCTCAAACTCCTGGCCTCAAGTGATCCACCCACCTCAGACTCTCAAAGTGCTGGGAATACAGGCATAAGCCACCATGCCCAGCCTTCTCTGTTGATTTTCTTTCTCAATGATCTGTCCAGTGTTGACAGTGAAGTATATGGAATTTTCCCACTTTTATTGTCTTGTTATCAATCTATTTTCTTAGCTCTAGTAGTATTTATTTTATGAATGTAGGTCCTCCAGTGTTAGATGAATACATATTTAGGATAGTTAAATCTTGTTTTATTGAACCCTTTATCATTATATAATCTCTTCCTTTGTCATTTTTCACTGTTGTTGACTTAGTCTGTTTTTTCTGATACAATAATGGCTACTTTTGCTTGCTTTTGTTTTCTGTTTGCATGTATATCTTTTTGTACTCCTTTACTTTGAACCTGTGGGTGCCTTTAGCCATTAAGCAGGTCTCTTATAGGCAGAAGATGTTTGACTTTTATTTTTTAGCATCCATTTGCTACTATCTTTTAAGTATTTAGCCTATTTATATTCAAGATTAATATTGACACATGAGGTTTTATTCCTTTCATAGTGTTGGTAAATAGTTGCCTTGAAGTCTCAATTGTGTAATTGCTTTATACAATGTGTGAGCTTTGTACTTACCTATCTTTCTATGATAGCGAGTTTCATCTTTTTGTTTCCATATTTAGAACTCCTTTGACCATTTCTTGTAGGAGCAGTCTAGTGGTAATAAATTCCCTTAGCATTTGCTTGTCTGGTAAAAACTTTATTTCTCTTTTGTTTTTGAAGCTTAGTTTGACAGAATATAAAATTCTTTGCTGGCATTGTTTTTTCCCTTTAAGGAGACTAAAAATAGGCTCCTAGTCTTTTCTGGTTTATAGGTTTATGCTGAGAAGTCTGCTGTTAGTCTGATGGAATTCCCTTTATAGGCAATTTTACACTTCTCTATAGCTGTCTCACTTTGTCACCCAGGCTGGAGTGCAGTGGTGCAAACCCAACTCAATGCAACCTCCACCTTCTAGGCTCAAGTGATTCTTCCACCTCAGCGCTCCCTAATAGCTGCAACTACAGATTTTATATATTTTTTTGTACAGATGGGGGTCTCGTCTTGTTGCCCAGGCTAGTCTTGAACTTCTGAGCTCAAGCGATTCACTTGCCTCGGCTTCCCAAAATACCACCATACCTGGCCATTCTAGCTGCCTTTAAGATTTGTGATTTCATGCTGATTTTGGTTAATTGATGAATACATGCCTTGGCGATGATCCGTCCAGTATCTTCCAGGTGTTCTCTGAAATTTTGTATCTGTAAATCTACATTTCTAGCAAGATCAGGGAAATCTCCTGTGTTGTTCTCTCAAATATGTTTTCCCAATTTTTTACTTTTTCTTCTTCCCTCTCAGGAATGCCTATAAATCATAGATTTTGTCAATTTACGCAACCCCATATTTCTTGAATGCTTTGTTTCATTTTTTTTTTTTTTTTTTTTTTTTTTTTGAGACGGGGTCTCGCTCTGTCGCCCAGGCTGGAGTGCAGTGGCGCAATCTCGGTTCACTGCAAGCTCCGCCTCCCAGGTTCATGCCATTCTCCTGCCTCAGCCTCCCAAGTAGCTGGGACTACAGGCGCCCGCCACTACGCCCGGCTAATTTTTCTGTATTTTTAGTAGAGACGGGGTTTCACCTGTTAGCCAGGATGGTCTCGATCTCCTGACCTCGTGATCCACCCGCCTCGGCCTCCCAAAGTGCTGGGATTACAGGCGTGAGCCATCGCGCCCGGCCCACTTTGTTTCATTTTTAAAATTCTGTTTTCTTTATTTTTTGCTGCTTAGATCAGTTTGAAAGACCAGGATTTAAACTCTGAAATTCTTTATCCTGCCTTATCTAGTCTATTGTTAAAGCTTTAAATAGTATTTTGAAATTCCTTAAGTGAATTTATTTCCATGATTGTTTTAGGAGATGTCTAACTCTTCCTTTATTACCTGGATTGATTTTGTGGTTTCTTTTTGTTGGTTTTCAACACTCTCTTGGGTCTCATTAAGCTGCCTTACAATCCATCCTTTGAATTTTTTTTCTTTTTCTTTTTCTTTTTCTTTTTTTTTTTTTTTTTGAAACAGAGTTTCACTCTGTCGCCAGGCTGGAGTGCAATGGCGCGATCTTGGCTCACTGCAACCTCCAACTCCCTGCTTCAAGCAATTCCCCTGCCTCAGCCTCCTGAGTAACTGGGATTACAGGCACGCACCACCACGCCTGGATATTTTTTGTGTTTTTAGTAGAGATGGGGTTTCACTATGTTGGCCAGGATGGTCTCTATCTGCTGACCTCATGATCCACCCACCTCAGTCTCTCAAAGTGCTGTGATTACAGGCGTGGAGCCACCGCTCCTGGTCCATCCTTTGACTTTTTAATCTATCGTTTCTCAATTTTTATTTTGGTTAGGAACCATTGCTAGAGAGTTGGTGTGATACTTTGATGGTGTGATACTTTGATGATACCAGATTTCACAGTGCCAGAATTCTTAAACTGGTTCCTTTTTATGCAGAGAAGGTAGTACTTCTTATGTGTTAAATTACTTTTGTTTAAATCGGATTTTTTTCCTCTATATTTATTTTTTCCCCTTGAAGATGTGACTATGGAGTTTGCTGGGCAGGCTCTTTTACTTCACTTCTACACTTCTGTCAGCGTGTTTTATATTGGGTTCTGCTGTTCAACCTACAGGCCAGTCAGTGGAGCTTGTAGGTAAGAACCAGCTGTGGCAAAAGCAGACGGGTATGTACTTGATCTTTGTTTACTGTGAGGTGCTCCCTGTTGCCTCAGGTGATAGACTGGGTGGTGGAATGCTTGGTGCCTTGAACTTCCTATTCATTGGAAGGGACGGCACGGCTGGGCACAGCTTGGCCACCTGGTATGCCCACAACTACCCCAATGACAACCTCAGGAACAGCCCTGATAGGGGTGGTAAAGGGAACTCCCAGTAAAATGAACAAAAGTCTCTGCAGGTGGAGAGGTGACTGCACCAGCTCCACCTCCTAGACAGGTAGAAACTGATCTGTTTACCTATCACACGCCTGTCCCAGGTGACTCTCAGTTTGAATGCACATTGTTGGCTATCTCCAGCTACGGTGTCGATCATAGCGTTAGAAAATGCCTGTGCTGTGGCACTCTGTGGGAGTGGTTTGGGAGCAGAGTCTGTTTACTCAGTTCAATCCAGGCAGCTCTGTGGCTTTCCTGTTCAACGACACGGTAACACTGCTGTTTCATGTAGAGAGGGGCAGGGGTGTTGCCTTTTGTCATGTGCAAGTGGGTGTCAGATGTGTTGCTGTAGGCTGAGGTCAACCTGACCTCAGTCCCTGGGGGAAGTGGTCAGGTGCCAGCAGTGTTAGATTGACCTAGGCAATCCCCCAATTCCCTGGCCCCTGGATGACCCACCATACAATGTGCATGAGGATACTGACGGGGACCTGGCCGATGGACTTGTTCCTGGGGCCCTAGAATTCAAGTGTTGGCTATGATAGGGCTGGGTGGACTGTCTCCAGTTCACCAGCAGAAGTCTGAGATGGGGTCAAGCAGAATGCTCAGGGGGTGGCAGAATGCTCAGGTGAAGGGAGACTCAGGGCAGATTATAGGCCTGTGCAGGCTGGGCCCTCAGAAGGGCTCTGGGCCACAGTTGAAATGGTCAGGTGGAAGCAAGGTGGCTGTACTGTGAGTCATTCACTGGGGAAGGCAGGCCCCTGCCAGCTGTAACAATGGAGACCTGCAGCTGTGGGGCTTGTGGCCCACTTGCACTTCCCTTCCACAGAAGTGGCAGTGTATTTTGCTGTTGGGGGTTCATGAAGGTGCCTGGCTTTTTCACTCTTTCCCAGGCTTAGGGACAGCAGGAGTGGCACAGTGGTAGTGGTGATTGCAATGGGAACAAAAGGGGGCTGGGCTCTCGGAGGAACACCATGCCATAGCCAAAGTACTCAAGTGTGGGCAGGGTGGCTGCAGGTGCTGGAGACCTGATGCCAAAGCAGGTGGGCTCCATTTAGTGGGAGAGCAGAGGGGGTAGGGAGTTGTGAAGTGCATTGTCTGCCCATTCTTTTGTACCACTGCTGCTATATCTGTCTTTGGAGCATGCATATGTTCCCTACCCCCGTCTCCCTCTTTGGTGGAGTCATGGCAGCTGGCACCAGGCCACTTAGGTATTTAAAGCCTGTGGGATTCCACTTGGGCTTGAGCATCTGTGAAGACTCCAGGCAGCTTCTTGTGTCCCTCTGGAGGCCTGGGAGTATTGAGGGGGCTCTCCTGTAGCTAGGATTCTAACAGTCCATGGCAGCAGTGTGGAACGCTGGAGAGGGTCTCTCACTCATGCCTTCCCTGCTTTAGGGAGCCTCCCGCAACCTCACGCAGGTCCCAGCTCAGCAGGCAGCCTGGCTTTGCTCTCCTCTGCTTCCATAATTTGTATTGCTTCTCTGATTAATTGAAGTGTGCTCACTTAGAAGATGTCCTTGAAGTGCTATTATTTTCTTTTCATTTTAATTCTTCTCCATGACAGAGGTGCCACTAGCTTCTTCTAGTCCACCATCTTGAACAGTAACATTCCATTATAGTTTTTAATTGCAAATAAAAAGTTGATATTCTGCCTAAGGTATGTATTAGAGTTCTCTAGAGGCACAGAACTAATAGTATATATATGAGTTTATTAAGGAGTATTAACTCACAGGATCACAAGGTCCCACAACAGGCCATCTGCAAGCTGAGGGGCAAGGAAGCCAGTCGGAGTCCCAGAGCTGAAGAACTTGGAGTCCTGTGTTCGAGGCAGGAAGCATCCAGTGCAGGAGAAAGATGTAGGTTGGGGGGCTAAGCCAGTCTCATCTTTTCAAGTTCCCATGCCTGGTTTTTATTCTGGTTATAAGGGCAGCTGATTAGATTGTGCCCACCCAGATTAAGGGTGGGTCTGCCTTTCCCAGTCCACTGACTGAAATGTTAACCTCCTTTGGCAACACCCTCATAGACACATCCAGGATCGACACTTTGCATCCTTCAATCCAATCAAGTTGACACTCAGTATTAACCATCACAAGTTATAACTTTCTGTAAGTTTCTTTCAAATGTACATGAAATAAAAATCACGTTAAGACTCTGATCATTTATTTAAAAAACTGATAAATGTGATTGTTTTACAATAAGACCCTAGTATCTATCATTAAGAAAAAAAAATCCAGCCGGGTGCGTTGGCTCACACCTGTAATCCCAGCACTTTGGGAGGCCAAGGAGGGTGGATCACAAGGTCAGGAGATCGAGACCATCCTGGCAAACACGGTCAAACCCCGTCTCTACTAAAAAGACAAAAAATTAGCCAGGTGTGGTGGCGGGTACCTGTAGTCCCAGCTACTCTGGAGGCTGAGGCAGGAGAATGGCGTGAACCCGGTGGGCGGAGCTTGCAGTGAGCCGAGATCACACCACTGCACTCCAGCCTGGGCGACAGAGCGAGACTCCGTCTCAAAAAAAAAAAGAAAAAAAATCCTCTAAATCCTAGAATAAAGTGCAGGATACTCATTCTCTTTTCTTTTGAGCTCATATCACTAAAATACTAGTCACATATTAGACATCAAGGGATAAATGTAATTACGTACCAAATATGCACATATGTAGCTAAGGAATATATTATTGCATATGACTTTGATACACTCACACTTCTGTATTGGTAAAACCTCTTGTGACAAAAAATAATCATGATTATATTTTAATATCATTAAGTTTCACATTATTAAAATGCACTTTATAGGTAGTGGTGCATTTTTTTTTTTTTTTTTTTTTTTTTGAGCCGGAGTCTCACTCTGTCGCCCAGGCTGGAGTGCAGTGGCGCTATCTCTGATCACTGCAAGCTCTGCCTCCTGGGTTCATGCCATTCTCCTGCCTTAGCCTCCGGAGTACGTGGGACGACAGGTGCCCACCACCATGCCTGGCTAATTTTTTGTATTTTTAATAGAGACGGGGTTTCACCACGTTAGCCAGGATGGTCTCGATCTCCTGACCTCGTGATACACCTTCCTTGGCCTCCCAAAGTGCTGGGATTACAGGCTTGAGCCACTGTGCCCAGTAGGCAGTGGTGAATTTAACACATGAAATAAAACTGAACAGAGAAGAGTTCCTGTCAAGGGCAAAACTGTGTTAGATATCTTACATACTTATTATGGTTGATGCAGGCAAATCATCTATGAATTTAAGCTTTGGTTTAAAATCTGATGTCAGAGAAAAATTCTAGGTCATATTAGAAAGTCTATATTTATTCAGCGCTCCTTCTCATTCTGTTAAAAACTCCATGGACTAACACTAACCTTGAAAATATTCTAAAGTTGGCTATTACATGGTTTTCTGATGACTTATATATTCAACACCAAAGTAGAAAATATAAACCAGATTATATATGATATATATGTTATAATATACAATTGTAAAAATTTTACATGTGTACCTGTCTGTAATATCCAGAACTGCTAAAAGGTTATATTCATTTAATGTTAGATATTAACCTTGGCATGACATGTTTTATCATTTTAATTTTCTGTATAAATAGAGCACACTCCATTCACTAAGAAAAAATTGCTGTGTGTACTGAACTAAAACTTTTGGATTTTCCTATTCATGAAAATTTGATACTTTGAAATTAGCTTAAAAATAACATTAAAAATAAACTTTAGAGCATAAAAATTTTAAATATAAAACCAGAGGAATTTTATTATTTAAAAATAAATGCACTGAAAATTATTTTTCTTTTTATTTCTTACTTTTAGAATCCCAAGATAAAATTTATTTCTTCTATCCTTTACCTAACGCTTCCCTTACTATAGACTCTCAAGTTAAAATAGAATTTCTGTAAGCAATTTATTTCACCATAGTACAATACAATTATCTTCGTTTAGTTTAAAAGGAAAATGGAACAAACCTCTAGGTTTAAGTTTCTTAGGTTATTTAATTTTAGGTAAACATCTAATTTTTATTGGCATCAGGGATAATCAATTATTGTGATGGTTAGTACTGAGTGTCAACTTGATTGGATTAAAGGATGCAACATATTGATCCTGGGTGTGTCTGTGAGGGTGTTGCCAAAGAAGATTAACATTTGAGTCAGTGGGCTGGGAAAGACAGGCCCACCCTTAATGTGGGTGGGCACCATCTAATAAGCTGCCAGCAAACATAAAGCAGGCAGAAAAACATGAAAAGACAAGACTGGCTTAGCCTCCCAGCCTACATCTTTCTCCCTTGCGGGAGCTTCTTGCCTTCAAACATAGGACTCCAGGTTCTTCAGCTTTGAGACTCAGACTGGCTTCTTTGTTCCTCAGCTTGCAGATGGCCTGTTGTAGGACCTTGTGATCCTGTGAGTTAATACTCCTAATAAACTCCCATATATACAGGATATATATATAATAGGATATATATAATCTCTCTCTCTATATATATATAATAGGATATATATATCCTATTAGTTATATCTTTCTAGAGAACCCTAATACAATTGTGAATTTTAAAAATGTAATAAATTTGTTCTCTGGAATCAGCCAATTTATAAATGATATGAACAATTGAATTATTTTTAAATTTTTGAAAAATAACCCCAACAATAATGATATTACTTTTTTTTTTTTTTTGAGACAGAGTCTCACTGTGTCACCAGGGTTGGAGTGTAGTGGTGCAATCTCAGCTCCCTGCAACCTCTGCCTCCTGGGTTCAAGTGATTCTCTTGCCTCAGCCTCCCAAGTAGCTGGGATCACAGGTGCCTGCCATTATGCTCAGCTAATTTTTTGTATTTTTAGTAAAGACAGGGTTTCACCATGTTGGTCAGGCTGGTCTCGAACTTCTGACCTTGTGATTCACCTGCCTCAGCCTCCCAAACTGCTAGTATTACAGGCTTGAACCACTGTGCCTGGCCAATTTTATTACTTATTATGTAATTACGAACTACCATACACTCTTTTAACTTAATGTGTACTAACTTATTTAATTCTCTCTACAACACTATGACCTAGTTTAATACAATTATTACCACTTTAAAAGTGATGAAATTGACACTGAAATAGTATCTTGCCCAACTGAATGCAACTATTGTGGGGAAGAATCAGTATTCAAATGGAAGAAGTCCAATTCCAAAGTTGATTATGGCTTCTTTGAAGGTAAACAAGGAGAAGTTTCAATGCAGATAAACGTAAAAGAACTTCTTAAAAGTATCACCTCTTACCTTTGCACACTTTCTACAATGACCTATTATTGTATAATATTTGTCAAAGGGAATTTTATCTTTGTTCGCAAGGAACATACATGAAGAATTTCAAATTTTATTTCAATAAAGTCAGTTCATCCTGAATTGTTTTTGAAGTGGATGGGTAATAATTGATAAATTATAAATAATGTTTTAGTTCTTTTCGTCTTTTTCATCAAGAATTCTTGCCTTAAACTTTTCCATTACAGACTCAAGTCTTGAGTCTTCAGATCGTCTATAGCCCACTGAATAAAAGTTTGTATGACCGACACTTAGAATTGAACTAAATACTGCTAGGTAAAGCAAAAATAATAATAATAATAATAAAGTTTAAGATAAGGTTGGAATTGAAATTTGAAGTTTTATGTGGAAGAAAGTGGAAAATAGGAAAGGATAGCATAATGAGGAACAAACCAGAAATAAGAAATAAGAAGGATAACGAAGAAATATGTATTTTAAACACTTATCTCGGCTAAGGATTAGATGACACAGCATAAAGAAAGCAGGATATTTTCTGTCCATAACCATGGAAATGTGGGCATTTTATTTGAAAGTTATAGTCAAGCGAATAACAACTAAGAAAAATCTCTCTGATTAGTTGGCATAGATAGATAGATAGATAGATAGATAGATAGATAGATAGATAGATAGACAGACAGACAGACAGATAGATAGACAGATAGATAGATAGCCAGGCAGATAGATCCACGTGCTTGGAAAGCATATGATTTGAATAAAAACGATATACAAAATAATATTTTGACAGATCTTGTTAACATTTATTTTAGAAATCACAAACAACTTTCTGGAAAACTGTACTTAAAATGCCACTTCTATCAAGAACTCAGTTGATGTCCAATAAGTTCTAAATATTATTGCTTTGGCCACATGCAAATTACTTTTTACAGGTATGCAAAGCAACATCTCCTGATAATTCCTTCTTCTTCAAAATTCTCCTAATTCCACTAAAAATAACATATCATTTATTATAGCTAACATATTATTATGATTATAATGCTCTTCTCTCATTTGTGTACCTTAATTCTATTTTAAATAATACATTCAAATTCACTTACAAATAATGCCACATATATGATCTGCTGACAAACTCTTATTCCTTTAAATCAGGTGAAAGAATCTTGCTATAGGTTGTCATCTGGCAAATGACTTTCTTGGCTCCTTGTCTTTACCCCCACTGGATTCCCCAGAAGATTATATAATGCAATCAATTTGGAGTATAAGGAGAATATTCAATTTGGCATTAAAATACCCAGTTCAAAACAAAAAAAGAAATCTAGTGCAATCTAAATCTAAACTTTGGTTGCACGTCGAATAAAAAGGTGTTTCCCTTTACTTCTGGCTCAGGATTAGTATTTTATAAGGGGAATGAGGGTGAGAAAGTATCTATTTCTTGTATCTTCTGAATAAAGATTGCAATGCTATTGTTCTCTGTGTTCACATTTTTGTTCTCTGTGTGACAGACAACCAAATGTTGGATATTTCTCATACAGTGCAACACTTAAAAAGCCTTGGGAAAAATATTGTCATTAAAAAATCAAAATAATCCTTCTACTTCAATGGAAACACATGAGATGGAAGGTCTTTCCACATATAAAAATTACTGGTCCAACTTGATACAATATCAATGTGAATTAAAACAGTATATCCTGGACAGCATGGTTCTGGGTTATAGTTACTTGGGACTCCAACTCTTCTTGGTGGACAGAACTTATGAGCTACATGGAGAAGTATGAGACCATGGTGTAGGTCAAAGAACTTAGAATAACTATATCTGACCAAGACAGCAGATACAGGCAGGACATGAGTGATCTCAATGAAGAAGAGAAAAGGCAGTAACTGGTAAGGCGTTATGAAATTGAGAGGGTGCAGCTTTAAAGACGAAGAGACAGTGGTGACAGAGTATTCTTATGTTCTACAAGCTGGGAACACTGTAAGAATGTTCCTGTTCGTGAACAGAAATTTAAGAGTAGACATTGTAGATAATAGGACATCCTGTGTTACACAGCGTGTCCTAAAATGTGCTTTAAACTTTAGGAACCTGCAAATTTTCAAGGCCTGAGAAAAATCAGGTTTTAGGAATAATTTTTGTAGTTACCTCTCCCATAGAGTTAGGAAATTGGCTAGCCCTTACAAATATTTGCCTCTCTGACTTAAATTTTGGTTTTATTTTTATTCTTTCTATTACTGGCATATGCTTTCCTTCAGTACATTTACTACATTAATTCATTTATAAAGCCAAATCCTCATCTCGTCTATGACTTATTCTGTCTTTTTAATAAAGAAGAAACTAATTGGTGGTCCATGGAGTTTATCTGGCCACAGATACGCATTTCGTTATGGTTGTTTTTCATTTGTTTGTTTTGAACCTCGTAATTATTTTCCTTTAAATCTAAATGCCTTCAGTGACCAACTGTATTCTTTTCTAATTCGCAGTTTCTGTGACTCCCTCTTGTCTTATGCTTGAATCAATTAATTCATAGTACCTGTTTGTTTCTTGTGTACACGTGATTGTTGAGCCCTTTATTAAGTTGAATTTCTCTATAAATTGCACCATTCCCAGTTCATCCTCTATTTCCCCTTTCGGCAGCAACCAACAGTAAGAGTTTCACTTTCTCAGCCTGTTGGAGCTGGGGGCAGATAGAGAACAGATAAGGCAATATCCTAATTAGCTGCTCCCAAATGAGCTCAGAAGGAAAGGCTATTTTAGGGGAGCTTCCCCTTCAGAGTTTCTTCTGGCTGGGCTTGAGAATTAAATTGACATAAGACAGACCAACAGGAGAAATGCATACACACTTATGTAATACAAGTTTTATGTGTCATGGAAGCCTTCATAAAGAAGTGAAGACCAAAGAAGAAGTTAAGGGTACTGTTTACTGAATTGGACACAGAGTAGTATGCGGTGAAGAAGCAACTAAATTATGTGAGAGACTGAAAAGATAAGAGTTATTCTAACAAGGTCTGTACAGTGTTCTCTCAGCCCTCAGCCTTGACTGCTCGTCCTTGAAGATAAGGATGTTGCCTTCTTTCTTGTATAGGGAGAGTGGCTTTCATGCAGGAATTTCATCTTCTGCTTTTAGAAAACAGAAAAGAGGTCAGCATGATCTTTTTGTGCTTGCCATTTTTCAAGTGCCTTTATTTCATAATAGTCAATGTGCCAGGGTGGTATATTTTTAACTCTTTCACTATCTTATCCTAGTTTTCTGCCAAGCTTTAATCAGAATTTATTCCAAAATGGCTTCTCTTCCTTCAAATGTTGATATACTTTGATATTAATCATGAGTTTTGAGTTATCTGTGATTTCACCTCTCACCCTACTCTATTATTTCATTTCACTTTATTTAAGCTATATTTTAAACTGTATTTTATTCTATTCTATTGTTTGCTCAGTCAGAAAATATTCTCCAGTGTTTTAAAAAATTTATTATTAATAATTTTGTTACTTCAAATGATACTAATATTGATAAATAGTATTTTTAATATGAAATAACAATGGATTTTATTTAATATTATTAATATTAATCATTAATATTATTAACAATCTATTATTAAAACTATTAATAATTTTAAAATATTAACAATTTTCCAAAATTCAATAATGGCTCTTTTGTACATAACAAACCACTCAGTATATTCTTCTTTAGCCTGTCTCATTCCCACTTGTATCAACAGTTCTATTGGTGAAGTGCTATGCCATTTCTACTTTTATAAACATCTACACAGTTGCTCTGTAACCTTACCAGTCACAAAAGTCTGAAGGTTGTTATTTTTTTTCCCCAATGAAAATAAACCTTCTATACTTAATGTCATTTTTAAAACTTTACAACTGAAAAATTGGAATAGACCTAAAGGCGTAATAAATTATCCAATTGCTGAGACCATAAGTGCCATCTCTAAAATTTTGCCCTGTATGCTATTATTGAAGTACTGATACAGTAGGTACAGGGAGTTCTGAAATACATTTTTTTTTCTCTTCTAACCAAGATACATCCAAGGATGGAAAACGATAAACAAAATAGTACTAGAGGGCAATCTTGTAAGATTCCTATGAGTGTTTGAGGCCTTCCTTTAAGATGAAAATAGAGTCTACACTAGGTGCAGGGAGTTCTGAAATATTTTTTTTTTCTCTTCTAACCAAGATACATCCAAGGATGGATAAGGATAAACAAAATAGTACTAGAGGGCAATCTTGCAAGATTCCTATGAGTGTTTGAGGCCTTCCTTTAAGATGAAAATAGAGTCTAAATAATTTAACTCTACAGAACAAGGAAATCAAAGTCAGAATCTTTTTATCAATGCCCAAAACATGAACTAAAATTCCAGTGGGCATTAAACAATGGGTAATGAAAAGTTGACCATCTTTTTACTCTGTTCACATTATAAGAATGACAAAGACTCTCTAAATTACGAATCGATTATTAATTTATATAATTTAATATTTTTGAACTAATGACTTATGAATATATAACCAAGCTGCTTACTTCCTCTCCAGTAAATATATATACTTTTTTCTTTCTACTCTTAAACCCTATTACCTTTATCTTCTGTCTAGTTCTCCCAGTTACCGAGAAAATCATATCAGGAAACTGTAATACAGACTGTTCCTGCTCAAATCAGTTTTCTACACATCTTCTCAGACCCTGATATGCCTGTAATTATGATTTTATTCTTGTTAAATCTTCTTAATATTTTCTTTGTGTTATTCTAGTATAAAGTGAAACACCTTTAAAACACCTCTTAAAAAGAACCTAGGAGGCTGGGCGCGGTGGCTCAAGCCTGTAATCCCAGCACTTTGGGAGGCTGAGGCGGGCGGATCACAAAGTCAGGAGATCGAGACCATCCTGGCTAACACAGTGAAACCCCGTCTCTACTAAAAAAATAGAAAAAATTAGCCGGGCGTGGTGGCAGGTGCCTGTGGTCCCAGCTACTCTGGAGGCTGAGGCAGGAGAATGGCGTGAACCCGGGAGGCGGAGCTTGCAGTGAGCCGAGATCGCGCCACTGCACTCCAGCCTGGGTGACAGAGCGAGACTCCGTCTCCAAAAAAAAATAAAAAATAAAAAAAAGAACCTAGGAGCAGCGCGGGGGGCACCGGGAGGCAGCTGACAGGCGTTTACCGCTTCGCTTCATGGCGACTCTTCCGCCTGGGGCACTTGTGCGCCGCGCCTCTGAGGCGCAGCGTGTGACGCGGCGACGGCATCCAGGGCGGGGTGAGCCTCTCAGCCGGCCGGGATGGCTGCCACAGCCGAGCTCTTCGAGGAGGCTTTTGTGGCAGATGAATATATTGAACGTCTTGTATGGAGAACCCCAGGAGGAGGCTCTAGAGGTGGACCTGAAGCTTTTGATCCTAAAAGATTATTAGAAGAATTTGTAAATCATATTCAGGAACTCAAGATAATGGATGAAAGGATTCAAAGGAGAGACACTAGAGCAACAACGTCAGAAAGAAGCCAAGGAATTTGCCAAGAAGGTACAAGAGCTGCAGAAAAGCAATCAGGTTGCCGTCTAACATTTCCAAGAACTAGATGAGCACATTAGCTATGTAGCAACTAAAGTCTGTCACCTTGGAGACCAGTTAGAGGGGGTAAACACACCCAGACAACGGGCAGTGCAGGCTCAGAAATTGATGAACTACTTTAATGAGTTTCTAGATGGAGAATTGAAATCTGATGTTTTTACAAATTCTGAAAAAGGAAGCAGCAGACATCATTCACAAGTTGCACCTAATTGCCCAAGAGTTACCTTTTGATAGATTTTCAGAAGTTAAGTCCAAAATTGCAAGTAAATACCATGATTTAGAATGCCAGCTGATTCAGGAATTTACCAATGCTCAAAGAAGAGGTGAAATCTCCAGAATGAGAGGAGTAGCAGCAGTTTTACTTCATTTTAAGGATTATTCCCGTTGTGTTGATGTTTATACAAAGCAGTGCCAGGAGGGTGCTTAGTTGAGAAATGATATATTTGAAGATGCTGCAATACTGTCAACAAGTGAACAAACAAGTTGGAGATATCTTCAGTAATCCAGAAACAGTACTGGCTAAACTTATTCAAAATGTATCAGACTTTCTTGTCTAAGCTTATCAAATCCATATTCATTTCCTATTTGGAGAACTATATTGAGGTGGAGACTAGATATTTGAAAAGCACAAGTGCTACGATCCTACAGCGCTATTATGATTCGAAAAACCATCAAAAGAGATCCATTGGCACAGGAGGTACTCAAGATTTGAAGGAGAGAATTAGACAACGTACCAACTTACCACTTGGGCCAAGTATCGATACTCATGGGGAAACTTTTCTATCCCAAGAAGTGGCGGTTAATCTTTTACAAGAAACCAAATAAGCCTTTGAAAGATGTCACAGGCTTTCTGATCCTTTTGACTTACCAAGGAATGCCTTCAGAATTTTTACCATTCTTGTGGAATTTGTATGTATTAAGCATATTGATGATGCTTTGGAAACAGGACTTGCTGGAATTCCCTCTTCAGATTCTAGGAATGCAAATCTTTATTTTCTGGATGTTGTGCAACAGGTCAATACTATTTTTCATCTTTTTGACAAACAGTTTAATGATCACCTTATGCCACTAATAAGCTCTTCTCCTAAGTTATCTGAACGCCTTCAGAAGAAAAAAGAAATAATTGAACAAATGGAGATGAAATTGGATACTGGCATTGATAGGACATTAAATTGTATGATTGGACAGATGAAGCGTAATTTGGCTGCAGAATAAAAGAAAACAGATTTTAAGCCAGAAGATGAAAACAATGTTTTGATTCAATATACTAATGCCTGTGTAAAAATCTGTGCTTATGTAAGGAAACAAGTGGAGAAGATTAAAAATTCCATGGATGGAAAGAATGTGGATACAGTTTTGATGGAACTTGGAGTACGTTTTCATCGACTTATCTATGAGCATCTTCAACAATATTCCTACAGTTGTATGGGTGGCATGTTGGCAATTTGTGATGTAGTTGAATATAGGAAGTGTGCCAAAGACTTCAAGATTCCAATGGTATTACATCTTTTTGATAGTCTGCATGCTCTTTGCAATCTTCTGGCAGTTGCCCCAGATAATTTAAAGCAAGTCTGCTCAGGAGAACAACTTGCTAATTTGGACAAGAATATACTTCACTCCTTCATACAACTTCGTGCTGATTATAGATCTGCCGGCCTTGCTGGACACTGACACTTCAGCTGAGATTGAATTTACAAAGGAATTCAATGTCAATTCCTTTACAGAGAAATGTCTTGTACTTCAGCAGGCCTTGGTTGACAGAAAGCACAGGAGATAACTTATGACACAGCCAACATTTTGTGAAACAATGACTGGAACAAAGCAGCAGCCATATTTACCTTTGAGGTTTTATTTAAAGTTTGGATACCACTAGCTATATTTTGCTTTTTTCCCCTTACGTTGAATTTTAATTCCATTCTTGAATGTAGAAATTTCAGATTCTCTAAAACTACATGTCACTGTTTTCATCCTAGAAAATGTTTCTGTCATAAAGCAAAGGAAATGTTACCAGTGTTTTCGGTTCTTGTACTTTTAACATATTCCATTTAGAAATTTTGCCATTTTGTTTTCCATTAATAATAGGTGAAATACAGGAAAACTACATTTATTATTCCTCAGTTTTTAATGACCTTTTCAGGATCAATTGTTAATCAGATTATTTTAGGTTTTCGTAAATAAATTTTTGCCTCTTTCAAAAGGTTAACAATTAAGCATACTTTCTGTAGTTGGTTGATTGGATTTTTTTCTGAGGTACAACATTAATACTAGTCCAAAAAATGTCATAAACTGAACTAAAATAATGAAATATTTTATGTAGACATTAGGAGTGGATCAGAATACTTCTGCTTTCTGGGTAAAATTTAAAAGTTTACTATTTTGTATTTGGTAAATAGGTTTTAAGCCAATTCTAGTAAGAAATTAATAAAACTACCTTATTTTATATTTCACTTAAGATAAGGTAGAGGACCTTAACTAAAGGACCATATTTATTCATTATTTTAATATTATAAGGGAAGTAAAAAAAAGTGAGGTATAGTCTAAATGGTGCGTATAAGAAATATTGACAGTGTTTAGCAACAATGCAGCCCTTTAAGATTTCTGTCGTAATGCTGAACTTGAGTAAAACAGAATGGCTGAACATGTGGTTAGTCTTTTATTTTAAGAGGAATTGAGATTTGATAGATTTGGAAATGAGCTTTGCAAAGACTTTTCATGTCTATAGGTCTGTCGTTGTCCTTTTTAAAGCATTTCTGAAGTTATTCCTACTTGTACATAGTTAACGGAATTGGCTTAATTTGATGACATAATAAATAACATAAAATTTTAAACATCAAGTGAAAATTTAGAAAGGCCATTGCTATTCTATAAACCTTATAAACTTGCTCTGGGAGAATGCATTCTAAATTATATGTAGTGTTTCAGCTCCCACTGTGTGGTTCATAGTCTTCTAGGAAAAGATAAACTTAAGTATTCAATTCACTCTTGGCATTTTTTCTTTAATATAGGCTTTTTAGCCTATTTTTGGAAACTGCTTTTCTTCTGAGAACCTTATTCTGAATGTCATCAACTTTACCAAACCTTCTAAGTCCAGAGCTAACTTAGTAATGTTTAAGTTACTATTGACTGAATTTGCTTCATTTTCTGTTTAGTCCAGTGTTACCAAGGTAAGCAAGGGAATGAAGTATACCAACTTCTTTCAAAACATTTTAGGACATTATGGCAGCTTCAGAAAGCTGTCTTGTTTTCTAGCCAAGGGAGAGTCAGAACAGGTTTTGGATACTAGAGAAAGTCATATGCTTGTACTATTGCCATTTTAGAAAGCTCTGATGTGAATTCAAATTTTACCTCTGTTACTTAAAGCCAACAATTTTAAGGCAGTAGTTTTACTGGCCATTTAAGCTCTTTGTACAGTGTCAATTTGTAAAAAAGAAAAAACAAAAAAAAATCTCAAATAAAACATGAGATAACATTTTAAGACTTCCAAAAAAAAAAAAAAAAAGAGAGAACCTAGCTATATTAAAATAACAAAATCTCAACACACAGCCCATAAGACTCAATGAATTCCACGTGAAGTGAATCCTTCCATGATAACAGGATGTTCCTCCCTTCTCTTGAAACTCCTGGGATTTGTTACAGTGGCTTTCTTGTCTATTATATCAATGTAATTGCCATATTGCAGCATCTCAGATTTATTTCTGTGGAATATTTGTCAGTAAGGGCTGCCTTCATTTTCTGTCTTTCTCCACTATTCAAAATTCAACCCTAAACTTAGAACAGAATAGGTATTTTCTTTTGCTGATAATAGGTGATATATACAAAAGTACATTGCAATCCCTGTTCTTTTATATTTCTATATTGTTATTTTTTTCTGATTTGAATCCCATCTATAGAGAATGAATTCCAGTGGGACAGTACAAATTTATGACAGACACAAAAGAAAAAATGTTAGGGGCTTATGCATTTCATATGATGTACAATATCTGCTTCTTTGTTTTTGCAGAGCAAGAGTGTACTTACTTACCCAATAGGAGTTAATGATGCTATATGAATACATTTTTTAAGACTTTATTTTTTAGAGCAGTTTTTGTTTCACAGCAGAATTAAGAGAAAAGTAGAGACATATCCCATATCTCTTGGCCTCACACATGCATAGCCTTCCCTATTATCAGCATCCTCCATCAAAGTATTGCATTTGCTACAATTGATGAACCTCATTTGACACATCATCACTCAATGTCCATAGTTACATTATTCACTCTTGATGTTGTAGAGTCTATGGGTTTTAGACGAATGTTACTAAGTCGTGTTCCCATTATTATAGTATCATTTAGAGTGTTTTCACTACCCTAAAAATCCTCTGTAATTTTTCCATTTATCCTTCCCCACACCCACTCCCCAACCTCTGGCCACCACTTACTTTGTAATATCTCTATATTTTTACTTTTTCCAGAATGTTACGTAATTGGAGCCAAACAGTACACAACATTTTCAGATTCACTTCTTTCACTTAATAATACACATTTATTTTTCCTCTGTCTTTTCTGGTTTGACAGCACATTTCTCGTTAGCCCTGAAGAATATTCCATTGTCTGGATGTGCCACAGTTTATTTATGCATTTACCTACTGAAGGATGTCTCGGTTGCTTCGAAGTTCTCACAATTGTGAATAAAGCTCCTAGAAACATCCACGTTCTTTTTTGTTACGTCATTTGTGTGCATCTGATTCCTTATTTCTTCTGACCTCCTTCAGAATTTTTTATTTTGTGCCCCATGGTAATATGCCTGTCAGTGTTCAGAGTTTCCCTATCAGCCAGCTGAGCCAACACCACAGAGAGAGTGAAGAATCTCTCCTGCAAATCTTTCTCCTGCAAACTCTCTTCTTCAGGTTTTGGATGGAATTCTTTCCTTTGAAAAAAATGTTTTCAGCTGATTTATCCCTCTTGGCATCATTATTCATGACAGCAGCTTTAGTCCTCTCCTTTATTCTTTTAAAAATTATTTTTATTGAAATATAATTCACCTACTTAAAACTAATTCCTTGAAAGCAAACACTTCAGTGATTTTTATTTATTTATTTATTTTTTTATTTTTTATTATACTTTAGGGTTTTAGGGTACATGTGCACAATGTGCAGGTTTGTTACATATGTATCCATGTGCCATGTTGATTTCCTGCACCCATTAACTCGTCATTTAGCATTAGGTGTATCTCCTAATGCTGTCCCTCCCCCCTCCCCCCACCCCACAACAGTCCCCGGAGTGTGATGTTCCCCTTCCTGTGTCCATGAGTTCTCATTGTTCAATTCCCACCTATAAGTGAGAACATGCGGTGTTTGGTTTCTTGTCCTTGCGATAGTTTACTGAGAATGATGTTTTCCAGTTTCATCCATGTCCCTACAAAGGACACGAACTCATCATTTTTTATGGCTGAATAGTATTCCATGGTGTATATGTGCCACATTTTCTTAATCCAGTCTATCGTTGTTGGACATTTGGGTTGGTTCCAACTCTTTGCTATTGTGAATAGTGCCGCAATAAACATACGTGTGCATGTGTCTTTATAGCAGCATGATTTATAGTCCTTTGGGTATATACCCAGTAATGGGATGGCTGGGTCAAATGGTATTTCTAGTTCGAGATCGCTGAGGAATCGCCACACTGACTTCCACAGTGGTTGAACTAGTTTACAGTCCCACCAACAGTGTAAAAGTGTTTCTATTTCTCCACATCCTCTCCAGCACCTGTTGTTTCCTGATTTTTTAATGATGGCCATTCTAACTGGTGTGAGATGGTATCTCACTGTGGTTTTGATTTGCATTTCTCTGATGGCCAGTGATGAGGAGCATTTCTTCATGTGTTTTTTGGCTGCATAAATGTCTTCTTTTGAGAAGTGTCTGTTCATGTCCTCTGCCCACTTTTTGATGGGGTTGTTTGTTTTTTTCTTGTAAATTTGTTTGAGTTCATTGTAGATTCTGGATATTAGCCCTTTGTCAGATGAGTAGGTTGCAAAAATTTTTTCCCATTCTGTAGGCTGCCTGTTCACTCTGATGATAGTTTCTTTTGCTGTGCAGAAGCTCTTTAGTTTAATGAGATCCCATTTGTCGATTTTGGCTTTTGTTGCCATTGCTTTTGGTGTTTTAGACATGAAGTCCTTGCCCACGCCTATGTCCTGAATGGTATTGCCTAGGTTTTCTTGTAGGATTTTAATGGTTTTAGGTCTAACATATAAGTCTTTAATCCATCTTGAATTAATTTTTGTATAAGGTGTAAGGAAGGGATCCATTTGCAGCTTTCTACATATGGCTAGCCAGTTTTCCCAGCACCATTTATTAAATAGGGAATCCTTTCCCCATTTCTTGTTTTTGTCAGGTTTGTCAAAGATCAGATAGTTGTAGCTATGCGGCATCATTTCTGAGGGCTCTGTTCTGTTCCATTGATCTATGTCTCTGTTGTGGTACCAGTACCATGCTGTTTTGGTTACTGTAGCCTTGTAGTATAGTTTAAAGTCAGGTAGCGTGATGCCTCCAGCTTTGTTCTTTTGGCTTAGGATTGACTTGGCGATGTGGGCTCTTTTTTGGTTCCATATGAACTTTAAAGTAGTTTTTTTCAATTCTGTGAAGAAAGTCATTGGTAGCTTGATGGGGATGGCATTGAATCTATAAATTACCTTGGGCAGTATGGCCATTTTCACGATATTGATTCTTCCAACCCATGAGCATGGAATGTTCTTCCATTTGTTTGTATCCTCTTTTATTTCATTGAGCAGTGGTTTGTATTTCTCCTTGAAGAGGTCCTTCACATCCCTTGTAAGTTGGATTCCTAGGTATTTTATTCTCTTTGAAGCAATTGTGAATGGGAGTTCACTCATGATTTGGCTCTCTGTTTGTCTGTTATTGGTGTACAAGAATGCTTGTGATTTTTGTACATTAATTTTGTATCCTGAGACTTTGCTGAAGTTGCTAATCAGCTTAAGGAGATTTTGGGCTGAGACAATGGGGTTTTCTAGATATACAATCATGTCATCTGCAAACAGGGACAATTTGACTTCCTCTTTTCCTAATTGAATACCCTTTATTTCCTTCTCCTGCCTGATTGCTCTGGCCAGAACTTCCAGCACTATGTTGAATAGGAGCGGTGAGAGAGGGCATCCTTGTCTTGTGCCAGTTTTCAGAGGGAATGCTTCCAGTTTTTGCCCATTAAGTATGATATTGACTGTGGGTTTGTCATAGATAGCTGTTATTATTTTGAGATATGTCCCATCAATACCTAATTTATTGAGAGTTTTTAGCATGAAGGGCTGTTGAATTTTGTCAAAGGCCTTTTCTGCATCTATTGAGATAATCATGTGGTTTTTGTCTTTGGTTCTGTTTATATGCTGGATTACATTTATTGATTTGCGTATGTTGAACCAGCCTTGCATCCCAGGGATGAAGCCCACTTGATCATGGTGGATAAGCTTTTTGATGTGCTGCTGGATTCGGTTTGCCAGTATTTTATTGAGGATTTTTGCATCAATGTTCATCAAGGATATTGGTCTGAAATTCTCTTTTTTGGTTAAGTCTCTGCCAGGTTTTGGTATCAGGACGATGCTGGCTTCGTAAAATGTGTTAGGGAGGATTCCCTCTTTTTCTATCAATTGGAATAGTTTCAGAAGGAATGGTACCAGTTCCTCCTTGTACCTCTGGTAGAATTCAGCTGTGAATCCATCAGGTCCTGGACTCTTTTTGGTTGGTAAGCTATTGATTATTGCCACAATTTCAGAACCTGTTATTGGTCTATTCAGAGATTCAACTTCTTCCTGGTTTAGTCTTGGGAGGGTGTATTTGTCGAGGAATTTATCCATTTCTTCTAGATTTTCTAGTTTATTTGCATAGAGGTGTTTGTAGTATTCTCTGATGGCAGATTGTATTTCTGTGGGATCGGTGGTGATATCCCCTTTTTCGTTTTTTATTGCATCTATTTGATTCTTCTCTCTTTTCTTCTTTATTAGTCTTGCTAGCGGTCCATCAATTTTGTTGATCTTTTCAAAAAACCAGCTCCTGGATTCATTAATTTTTTGAAGGGTTTTTTGTGTCTCTATTTCCTTCAGTTCTGCTCTGATTTTAGTTATTTCTAGCCTTCTGCTAGCTTTTGAATGTGTTTGCTCTTGCTTTTCTAGTTCTTTTAATTGTGATGTTAGGGTTTCAATTTTGGATCTTTCCTGCTTTCTCTTGTGGGCATTTAGTGCTATAAATTTCCCTCTACACACTGCTTTGAACGTGTCCCAGAGATTCTGGTATGTTGTGTCTTTGTTCTCGTTGGTTTCAAAGAACATCTTTATTTCTGCCTTCATTTCATTATGTACCCAATAGTCATTCAGGAGCAGGTTGTTCAGTTTCCATGTAGTTGAGCGGTTTTGAGTGAGTTTCTTAATCCTGAGTTCTAGTTTGATTGCACTGTGGTCTGAGAGACAGTTTGTTATAATTTCTGTTCTTTTACATTTGCTGAGGAGAGCTTTACTTCCAACTATGTGGTCAATTTTGGAATAGGTGTGGTGTGGTGCTGAAAAAAATGTATATTCTGTTGACTTGGGGTGGAGAGTTCTGTAGATGTCTATTAGGTCCACTTTATGTAGAGCTGAGTTCAATTCCTGGATATCCTTGTTAACTTTCTGTCTCGTTGATCTGTCTAATGCTGACAGTGGGGTGTTAAAATCTCCCATTATTATTGTGTGGGAGTTTAAGTCCCTTTGTAGGTCACTGAGGACTTGCTTTATGAATCTGGGTGCTCCTGTGTTGGGTGCATATATATTTAGGATAGTTAGCTCTTCTTGTTGAATTGATCCCTTTACCATTATGTAATGGCCTTCTTTGTCTCTTTTGATCTTTGTTGGTTTAAAGTCTATTTTATCAGAGACTAGGATTGCAACCCCTGCCTTTTTTTGATTTCCAGTTGCTTGATAGATCTTCCTCCATCCCTTTATTTTGAGTCTATGTGTGTCTCTGCACGTGAGATGGGTTTCCTGAATACAGAACACTGATGGGTCCTGACTCCTTATCCAGTTTGCCAGTCTGTGTCTTTTGATTGGAGCATTTAGCCCATTTACATTTAACGTTTATATTGTTATGTGTGAATCTGATCCTGTCATTATGATGTTAGTTGGTTATTTTGCTCGTTAGTTGCTGTAGTTTCTTCCTAGCCTCGATGGTCTTTACAATTTGGCATGTTTTTGCAGTGGCTGGTACCGGTTGTTCCTTTCCATGTTTAGTGCTTCCTTCAGGAGCTCTTTTAGGGCAGGCCTGGTGGTAACAAAATCACTCAGCGTTTGCTTGTCTGTAAAGTATTTTATTTCTCCTTCACTTATGAAGCTTAGTTTGGCGGGATAGGAGATTCTGGGTTGAAAATTCTTTTCTTTAAGAATGTTGAATATCGGCCCCCACTCTCTTCTGGCTTGTAGAGTTTCTGCTGAGAGATCAGCTGTTAGTCTGATGGGCTTCCCTTTGTGGGTAACCCGACCTTTCTCTCTGGCTGCCCTTAACATTTTTTCCTTCATTTCCACTTTGGTGAATCTGACAATTATGTGTCTTGGAGTTGCCCTTCTCGAGGAGTATCTTTGTGGCGTTCTCTGTATTTCCTGAATCTGAATGCTGGCCTGCCTTGCTAGATTGGGGAAGTTCTCCTGGATAATATCTTGCAGAGTGTTTTCCAACTTGGTTCCATTCTCCCCATCATTTTCAGGTACACCAATCAGACGTAGGTTTGGTCTTTTCACATAGTCCCAAATTTCTTGGAGGCTTTGTTCATTTCTTTTTATTCTTTTTTCTCTAAACTTCCCTTCTCTCTTCATTTCACTCATTTCATCTTCCATCAGCGATACCCTTTCTTCCAGTTGATCGCATCTGCTACTGAGGCTTCTGCAATCTTCGCGTAGTTCTCGAAACTTGGCTTTCAGCTCCATCAGCTCCTTGAAGCCCTTCTCTCCATTGGTTATTCTAGTTATCCATTCTTCTAATTTTTTTTCAAAGTTTTTAACTTCTTTGCTATTGTTTTGAATTTCCTCTCGTAGCTCAGAGTAGTTTGATGGTCTGAAGCCTTCTTCTCTCAACTCATCAAAGTCATCCTCCATCCAGCTTTGTTCTGTTGCTGGTGAGGAACTGCGCTCCTTTGGAGGATGAGAGGTGCTCTGTTTTTTAGAGTTTCCAGTTTTTGTGCTCTGTTTTTTCCCCATCTTTGTGGTTTTATCTACTTTTTGTCTTTGATGATGGTGATGTACAGATGGGTTTTTGGTGTGGATGTCCTTTCTGTTTGTTAGTTTTCCTTCTACCAGACAGGACCCTCAGCTGCAGGTCTGTTGGAGTTTACTAGAGGTCCACTCCAGACCCTGTTTGGCTGGGTGTCAGCAGCGGTGGCTGCAGAGCAGCGGATTTTCGTGAGACCACAAATTCAGCTGTCTGATAGTTCCTCTGAAAGTTTTGTCTCAGAGGAGTACCCGGTTGAATGAGGTGCCTCCCAGTTAGGCTGCTCAGGGGTGAGGGACCCACTTTAGGAGGCAGTCTGTCCGTTCTCAGATCTCCAGCTGCATGCTGGGGGAACCACTACTCTCTTCAAAGCTGTCAGTCAGACAGGGACATTTAAGTCTGTGGAGGTTCTTGCTGAGTTTTTGTTTGTCTGTGCCCTGCCCCCAGAGGTGGAGCCTACAGAGGCAGGCAGGCCTCCTTGAGCTGTGGTGGGCTCCACCCAGTTCGAGCTTCCTGGCTGCTTTGTTTACCTAAGCAAGCCTGGGCAATGGCGGGCGCCCCTCCCCCAGCCTCGTTGCCGCCTTGCAGCGTGATCTCAGACTGCTGTGCTAGCAATCAGTGAGACTCCGTGGGCATAGAACCCTCCGAGCCAGGTGCGGGACACAATCTCCTAGCGTGCCGTTTTCCAGGCCCGTTGGAAAAGCACAGTATTAGGACGGGATTGACCCGATATTCCAGGTGCAGTCTGTTTCCCCTTTCTTTGACTAGGAAAGGGAACTCCCTGACCCCTTGCACTTCCCGGGTGAGGCAATGCCTCGCCCTGCTTCGGCTCGCTCACAGTGCCCTTCACCGACTGTCCTGCACCCACTGCTAGGCACTCCCTAGTGAGATGAAACCGGTACCTCAAGCAGAATTGCAGAAATCACCCGTCTTCTGTGTCGCTGGGGCTGGGAGCTGGAGACGGGAGCTGTTCCTATTCGGCCATCTTGGCTCCACCCTCGATTTTTTTTATATAGTAAATATTTATTGCCTTTATCCCAATTCTTTCTCACATTGTACTTCTTTTTTTCCAAAATGTGTCATCTTGTTTTCTGGAACTCACATTCTCAGCTAAAATATCTCTCCCGCAACCTAAATATTTTCACTATACTTTACCCCTATCTCATTGCACTAACTAAAATCTAGCTACCTGCTAAGAATATAACTCCTATTACAGCTTCCTCATTATCCTGCACCTCACCTACATTAGTGCTAGGAAGCAGAGATTACATCCAATTCACTCCCAAATGTAGTTTCAGGATCATTGCTGCTCCATCCTCATGTTAAAAGCATCTGTTCCTTTGAGCATTATGCCATCTGGCTGTGCCTGTTCCTCCAACTACACGATTTTAGTCACTATTATTTTACTAAGCATATTATAACTCCCTCTCATTTACTGAAGAGTATGGTGCCTAGAATAAATGAATCCTTTCTGCAATAAATTCTACTAATATTCTGGCTGACTGCCACATCCAAATGGGACGCACACACAAAATCTAATATTATACAATACAATTTAAGTCCTTTTTTTCCCCAATATAAAACAAGTCCTCACTGCTGTTTCCCAAATGCTGTTTTAACTTCCTAATACCACATTTAGAAAAGTTGCCTTTCTCTGGCCATTTTTTCTCTCTCCCTCTTTTCATAATTAAAGGACAAACTTTCCTTCTGTCTGAGGCTTTGCCACTCTTTTTTTTTCCACCCTTCCTAGTGATGTTGATCCATTTCATTATTGTAAATCTCTCATATATTTTCAGTTTATCCATTCCTTTACATCGACATGTTATTGTATACAGTCATGCCTTGCAAAACGACAGGGATATGTTCAGACAGATGTATCATTAAGCAATTTTGTCTTTCTGTGAACATCTGTATTATTCTGTTTTCACGTGCTGATAAAGACATACCTGAGACTGGACAATTTATAAAAGAAAGAGGTTTATTGGATTCATAGCTCCACTTGGCTGGGGAGGTTCTTGGTCTCGCTGACTTCAAGAATGAAGCCGCGGACCCTTGCACTGAGTGTTACAGTTCTTAAAGATGGTGTGTCTGGAGTTCCTTCTTTCAGATGTTCAGATGTGTCCACAGTTTCTTACTTCCAGTGGGTTCATGGTCTTGCTGACTTCAGGAGTGAAGCCGCGGACCTTCTCGATGAGTGTTACAGCTCTTAAAGGTGGTGCGGACCCAAAGAGTGAGCAGCAGCAAGATTTACTATGAAGAACCAAAGAACAAAGCTTCCATAGGGTAGAAGGGGTTCCACGCGGATTGCCACGGCTGGCTCGGGTGGCCAGTTTTTATTCCTGTCTTTGGCCCCCGCCCACATCCTGCTGATTGGTCCATTTTACAGAGTGCTGACTGGTCCATTTTACAGAGTGCTGATTGGTGCGTTTACAATCCTTTAGCTAGACACAGAGTGCTGACTGGTGCATTTTTACAGAGTGCTGATTGGTGCATTAACAATCCTCTAGCTGGACAGAAAAGTTCTCCAAGTCCCCACTTGACCCAGGAAGTCCAGCTGGCTTCACCTCTCAATACTCTCCCCTATTTCAGTAAAGGCATGGTAGTTTTCTATTTGAGTTGCTGATGCCAGAAATCCCTGATTTATCTTTGATTCTTTTTTACTCTTTATTTTCTAGAATTCAATCAATTAGCACTTTCTCTTATGTCTTATAAAGACTTCAAATATCTTGCCACTTCTTACTACATTCAGTGCTACCGCCTTGCTTGACCCACCATTACTTTCACTCAGATTCTCAGAATAACCTTCAAAAGTTTTTTTGTTTGTTTATTTCTGCTTTCTTCTGCCCTCTTGTTGCAACCCACAGTCTATCATGGTACAGCAACCATAATAATCCTTTAAACATAATTAAGATGTTACAAAAATTGCATTTTATCTCACATCACTCTACCTTCGTCCCTCTTCCTCTTGTAGATGTCACCGTTTGATAAACCGCACATTTTCCTTACTTCTCTAATCCTTATATGTCTCTTTCTCTCCTACCAGAGTAAAAACAGTGTGGAGGCTGAAGTTTTGGCTCTTTTGTTTCCTAAGAAATGCCTATTGCAAGAATATTCCTTGACACATGGTAGACATTTGATAAATGTGTGTTAAGTGAAGGAATAAAAAATGAATTTATAAAGTATACATTTAATAACACTTGAAAATTTTTTGAATGTAGAATATATGTGAGGCTAATAATTTAATATGACACAAATTTCTTCTGTTGAGTGACTATGAAAATTGATGTTTACATGAAATGAGAAACTATGTAACACTAGTTTAATCGGGGGTCAGAACAAGATGATGATTTTTTAATATGTTTGGTTTTGGATTAATATTAATGAATTAACATCGAATTAGCAATTGAAATTTAATATAAGAAGGAAAGCTAGTCTAAGACATGGATTAGCAAATGGGCAGGTCATTTCTGAATTTCTTAAAACACATAAATTAAACATTTATTTTTTCTCCTGTTATTTCCTGCATAATGCCCATATGGTAGGACAGATTTTAACCCAATTTATGGTTATATTTGGGATAGTTACTTAAAATGTAGGCTTTTTAGTTTCCTGGATACTTACCTTGGAGCCTGAGGAGAACCTAAAAGATCTTTTCACCCTTCCTCAAGGGCAGGTAGAACTGATGAATTCATCTCCAGAAGTTCATTTTGACTATTGAATGGAAGAGACATACCAATATGTGTCTACATGCTATGGATAAACAAAACACACAATGTTTTAAAATAGAGTCTCTAAATGAAAATAACACTGATAAGTATTTCAAATTACAAGTTCTGATTTGCAATCAGGCCTGTTTTCTCATGGAAAGGTCTAAATGTGTGTTCCAGGGTGAGGAACAGCAGGATTTATCTACATTTGTTAATGATTCTCCCAGTAGACCAGCCAGCAATTTAATATAATAGCTTGAAAAAAGTGCATAATTAATTTATAGCTTATAGAGTTGAAGAAGCAGCTATCACAATAGTTAACTTTGAATGTCAACACTTGTAGATAGATTTTAGTTAGTGAGTATCAAAGCTCAAAGTCTGTACACATTGCCTCTGTTTGGTTTCGCTGCCATCAACTGAATAGTAATGCCTTTGTTGATGTTCAGAAGAATAACAGGTGGGACTTTGGTACATTGTAGCTCAAAACAATTGTGATTAGGCATTATTCAACAAAACTCTGTTCTTTTCTTAGGCTGCCTAAGGAAGGTCTTTAATCCAAACCTCTGATGTTTATGGCATCTATAAACCCAGGCTGCAGACACACCTCCTAGCCACTCAAATAACCTTTTTTGAATTTCACATTTTAATGTTTCATTAATATTTGGCATCAATACAATCTGGTCACCTACTTACATTTAATCAGAAAAGACATTGAGTTATTGCAACACTCTAGCACTCTTTCTGTAAAACCAGACAGTATCTATCTGGACTATATCCTCTTTTCATGGTAGGCAGAAAAGGGTAAGAAAAATAAGATTTAATGAATATAGATAATGAAGTGAACATAAACGATGGAAGCACTAGAAAATGTGTTTCTTACCAACAAAATTAAAATAAAGCTAGTCATATGCCTTATAGCAATAATTTGGTAAGACAGACAATGGGATTTATTAGATCCAATTGTTTGAGAGTAGTTTTAGAGAAAATAATTAAGTCCAATTTAGTGTCTCGGATTTTTGCTTCTCTCTAAATATTTAACTTATCTATTATGCTCTGTTAAGACTATGATTCCATTTGAAATTATTTGAACATTATACTTCTACTTTATGGTGCATAATAGGAAGCAGCAATTACTGGGTCATTCACAAATGACACACAATAAAGAATAATTTAAAGGACTTTGCTATCAAAAAATATACTGTTTAATTGTGTTGTGTTGCTTGATTGGAATTGTTGACTTGGTACAAAGTCTATATTGCATAATTTAGCTCCTTTTAATTTTAAAATTGTTGAGTTAATGATAATCATTCAATGCTATAACTTCTCACCTGCCATTATATGCTAGGAGTCTGGAATGCAGTCAACAATGGGGAAAAATGATATTAATTTTAGCTATACCCTTATAGAAAAAAATTTCTATTTCTGACAGATAAATTTCTTGGCATTACTATGACTTGGATATCAGAAAACTCGAAACTATTCCTTCATTTTGCCTTTACCTGTATTGGTAAACTTGAGCAGATTACTTAATCTTTCTGCTATTCACTTGCTTACATTACCTTAAAGTTTATCTCCAGTTCTCAAAATAATTCTGATAGCATACATGATTTTCTGATGACAGTAATCATTTTAGCCTCTATATTGACTTTTATTTAATATCAGTACTGACCTTTCTAGTTACTAGGGAATACTAAATGTTTAAGTAAGACACAAAGAAGAAATTTTTGGCACATGTTTACTTTAGACTACAACCAGAATGTGATACTATATTAAGGATGCTATCCCGTCTTCATTTTCTCCTGTTATTTCCCTGTTTCCTCTCCAAAGTTTCTGTTGCATACTGGGCTCTCACTGCCTCAAAAGGGGAATAGGATACAGCCCAGAGAAGGAAAATGTGTTATTCTTACCTTGTCTTTGAGTTTTCAAAACCTAAGTCTTGTGGCAATGAGGTGGGGGGGTGGAATTAAAAATTTGGAATCTAAACAAATTGCTTCAGAGAAACAAAAAAATAACATTACTTTTCTGAGCTGGAGTGACCATTTGAACTAAGAGAGAGACCCATTGTACTGGTCTAAGAATAGGATTCTATGTCATATTTCCTAGTCAGAGATCTAGGAAGTCATTCAGATACCAAAGAGGAAATGAGATGGGAAACGTAACTAGGTAGTTGAAGTTATAGTGCACTCAGTAAAATTCCTGTGCCATATAATAGCAAGGAAAAAACGAAAATATCTGTTGGGTATATTGTCCTCTGCCACACAAAGGCCACTGCCACTTATACACAGAATTGTAAGAGGTTTTTTATTATATCTTTACAATTATGTCTTCTCCTTTTGCTCTTGCATAGATTCACTTAGCCAAGTTCCATTTCCTTGCTCCAGTTGACTTTGCGCTTGTCATGAGACTTGTTTTGACTCATGGAATGTTGACAGAGAGGAATATGTATTTGTTCTTGTTCTCCTTATACCTTGTTAACTGTTACAAATAAATAAAATAATAAAAAGAAAACACTTTCCAAGATTCTTTAGCCTGAGTCCTGGAATGGAAAGACCTGACCTGATTTTGTAGCCTGCAGCTAAATCCAACTGAATATAGTCAAGCCAGGCCAAAGCACAGCCAAGATACAAACTACTGGGTAACACATTTTCTTGTTGTCATGTACTACTAAAATTTTGATGGTTTTTAACCACAGCAAAAACTAACCACTACAGTAAGTGACAGAAGACAGATGTGCTGATTATATTAATGGCTAACCACAGGGAAAATTTTTAATTTTGATTTGAGAATTCAGTATATGACCGTCAAAACAAACAGAATGCTCTAAAATCTCATTGGGATTTAGAAACTATCTTGGAAACTGGATAGTGGAAATATCCCAGTTGATCAGAGTTAAGTTTCCTCCACCCAACTGAGAGACAATATTAAGTGAAAAGAAGAGAAAAACATGGGGATTAAAGAAAACTAGAAATTTAACATCTTTAGAAATTCATTGTCCAGTTTGATAGCTGCTAGCCACATGTAGCTATTTAAATTAATCACAATTAAATAAAGTTAAAAATTCAATTCCTCAATCACACTAGCTGTGTTTCAAGTCTTAATAACCATATATCGTTAATGGCTACCTTAATGGAGAGGACATATAAAGTATTCTCATCACAAAGAAGGTTTTATGGGACAGGTCTATGAGACACAGATGTTGGCAATTTAGCCTTTTTATAATAGATAAATGAGATAAAACAATACTCATGTTCCTATATTGGGCAGTGAAGAGATTACCAAAGGTTGTATTATTATTTGCAAATATTTACTTTTGCCTCCCTCTATATTAATGGAGGCCTTGGACCTGTAAGTTGCTTGCCCATATAAATACGAGTAACATTGGCATGTATTAAGCAACACCAGCTGCTCTTCCTTTTCTCATCCAGGTAATCATGAATCTGTTATCCATTTCTATAGTTTTGTCATTTCAAGTGCATTAAGTAAATGTATTTATACAGTATGTAATATTTTAAGATTGAAATTTTTCACTGTTTATTTACCTTCAGCTTCATCCAACTGTTGTTTTTTACTGCTGAGCTTCATGGTATGGATATACCACAATTTGCTTAACCATTCACCCATTGAAGACACCTTTTTTTGTTTGTTTGTTTGTTTGTTTTTTCAGTTTTTGACTATTACAAAAAAGCTGCCATGAATATCTGGGTACATCTGTGGTGTGTGTGTGTGACCCTAACATTTTGTTTATTCTGGAATAAATGTCCAAGAGTATAATTACTAAGACAAATGGAAGTGCATGTTTAGTTTTATTTAAAATGCCCAAACTGTTTTCCAGAGTGACTGTTCCATTTTACAATCCCTGGTAGCAATGAATGAGTTATTTAGTTTCTTCATGTCCTTACCAGCAATTAGTGTTATGTTAATTAATCTTAGCTATATATTTTTTAATTATAGATATTCTGGTAGGTCAGTAGAGATATCATTGTGGTTTTAATGTGCATTTCCATAATGGCTAATGGTATGGAATTTCTTATGTCCTTATTTCCAATCTGCATATTTTCTTTGGTGAAATGTCTGTCCATGTCTTTTGCCTATTTTCATTTTTTTTTCTGTTGAGTTTTATAAGTATGTATTTTAGATACAAATCTTTCACTGGATATGTGGTTTGCATTCTTTCCAGTTTGTCCTTTCATCCTCATATCCAAATATTTTTCAAAGCAATTTTTTAAAAATGGTGAGTTTTAATTTATCAAATTTTACTTTTATGACTAATGCTTCTGGTATCAAGGCTAGAAATTGTGCCTATCTCTGTATTGTGGATGTTTTAAAAATATTTTTATGGAAATTGTATGGTTTTGCATTTTACATCTAAGTTTATGATTAATTTTGACTTAATTTTTGCGTAAGTGTGAGGTTTAGGCTGATGTTCTTTTATTTCCACTTGCTAAAGGACCATTTGTTGAAAGGACTATTCTTCTTTGAAATTGCTTTTGCATGCGCCTTTGTCAAAAATTGGTTAAC
The DNA here is from genome assembly GCF_028878055.3 of Symphalangus syndactylus. Classification (NCBI taxonomy): domain Eukaryota; kingdom Metazoa; phylum Chordata; class Mammalia; order Primates; family Hylobatidae; genus Symphalangus; species Symphalangus syndactylus. The sequence goes on along the minus strand of NC_072432.2, from coordinate 76,463,718 downwards.
CATGTTTGTGTGGGTCTATTTGTATTCTTTATTCTGTCTCACTGACTTATAATTCTATCTCTCCACCAGCACTACACTTTCTAGATTACCATAGCTATACAGTTTGCCTTAATATGTGTAAGATGATTTCTCCTTCATTCTTCTTTTTCAAAATTGTTTTAGCTTCTCTAAGTCCTTTGCCTTTATATGTAAATATCAGAATAAGTTTTTCTGTGTCTACAATATACCTTATTGAGATTTTGATAGCATTTGCAATAAACCTGTGGGTCCATTGGAGAATACTGACAACTTTACTATGTTGAAATTTCCAATTCATAAATATACTATATGTCTTCATCTACTTAGTTCTTCATTGATTACTTTAAGTAGCATTTTATAATTAGCATTCTCAGCATACATGTACATATTTCTATCAAATTTAGACCTAGATATTTCATTTTCCTTATGATATTTTATTTTTAAGTTTTATTTCCCACATGTTGATTTTTGTGTTGATTCTATATTCTATGACCCTGATAACATTACTAAAATTACTAATTAGTTATAGAAATATTTTGTTGTTTGGATTTTTTTGTCATTTCTTTGGGATTTCATACACAGATGACTTGTAAATAAGGAACATTTTCTTTCTTCCTTTTCTTTCTTTCTTTCTTTCTTTCCTTCCTTCCTTCCTTCTTTTCTTCATTCTCTCTTTCTTTCTCTTTCTTTCTTTCTTTCTTTCTTTCTTTCTTTCTTTCTTTCTTTCTTTCTTTCTTTCTTTCTTCTCTCTCTGTCTCTCTCTCTTCCCTTCCCTTTTCTTGTCTTATTGCACTGGTTAGAACATCTGGTACTATATGTTGAATAAGTCTTGGGATCAGATATACCTGTCTTATACTCCATCTTAGGAGAAAGCATTCATGCTTTCTCCAGTAAGTATGATATTAGTTGTAGGTAGTTTGTAAATGCCCTTTATTAACTCGAGGCTGTTCTATTTTATTTTTAACTTGTTGAGAGTTTTGTCATGAATGGGTTTGGATTTTGTCAAATGCTTTTTTGTCTGTCCATTTATATGAGTATATAATTTTTCTTTTTTAGGCTCTTGATGTGGTAAATTTTGTTGATTATTTGTAAATGTTGAATAAGCCTTGCATACCTGGAATAAATGCCTTTAGATCGTGGCATATAATTCTTTCCTTGCATTACTGGATTTCATTTGCTCCTTTTTTGGGGTTTTCATTCTTAATTTCATGAGAGATATTGGTTTGTATTTTTATCTTCCTTTTTTAAAAATTATTTATTTGCACTGTCTTTGGCTTTTGTGTGAAGGTAACATTGGTTTCATAAAAATGAGTTGGAAAATGTTTTCTCCTCTTCTTTTTCCTAAAAGAGATTCTACAAATTTGAGGTTAATTCTTCTTTCAAGGTTTGGCAAAATTTATTAGCAAAACCACTTGGATCTGTAGATGTATTTTAAGGGGGAGTTGTTAGTTACACATTCAATTTATGTAACGGCTATTTGATTATTCAGATTATATACTCTTCACTAAGTTCTGTTAGTTTGTGGTTTACAAGCAATTAGTTTATTTCTTCTAAGTTATTGAATCTAAGCATAAAGTTGAATCTATGAGCAAAGTGTTGTATTTCCTTATTAATTTTTAAATGACAGCAGGGTCTGTAGTAATATCCCATTTTATCTTGGATATTGGTGGTTTGTTTTCTTTCTTTTTATTTTTATCAGGTCGTTTAGAGTTTTAACAATTTTACTAATCTATTTGAAGAACTGCAAATTTTATTTTATTGATTTTTTCCATAGTTTTTTCTTTCCAATTTTTTTGATTACTGCTTTTCTTTGTTATCTCCTTCCTTTGATTACTTTGGTTTCTTTTGATCTTTTTTGTTATTTGTTGAGGTGAGAATACAGATTGTCTTCTTACCTTTTCTAATGTAAGCAATTAGTGTTACACATTTTCTTCTTAGTATTGCTTTAGCTATATTCCATCAAGTTATGATTCCAAGAGTGGTCTTTGGAAAGCTGCTATATCAACATATCTACTACTTCTATGGAACTGCAGATAATATTTTGCCAGTAGACCTGGGGCAGATGTTGGCCACAAAAACCATCCATTGAGAAGAATAGCTAGACAAAGAAAAGAGGTGAGTGAAGACACACCAAAAGTGCCAGGCAACCCTGCATTTGTTCCTCAACATATATGACTACAAAGGACATAGAGAGTACTGCTTGCTACTTTACTTCTTTCCTTTGAAATTCCATGCAAACTCCTCTCTGTCCTAATCTAACCTGAGGCTGCATAGAGAAAGAGATTTGGGGAAATACGAGTCCCAGTTTAACTAAATTGACAAAGTACAATCTAGAATTTTTTCATATTTTGTTAAGTTAGTATTTATATAAACTGTCTTAATCATAGTTACTTACAAATAATGACAGCAGAAAATCATGCTTCCTAATATGATGGAGACATCCTGAAGGGCCCAAAACATGCTAACTTTTGTCGTAATTTAGTATTTACCAAATACATATGGTAAGCCAACATTAAGCACCATCCTTGCAGTTATGGCCATTTTGTTCATTGGGTAATGGCAAGGGTAGCTAGTTGACAGTTGCAGATTAGAGCATTTTGTTCATCTAATTATTAAGATCTCCCTTTACTGATGTTGATAATTGGCAAGCATTCATATGAGACACAGATAATCTCATACCTCTCCCCCAAACTTTCTTGTAATCAGTATTATTATTCTGTTTATTCTGACATTCTAATCATCTAGCCAAATTATTAGTTATTGTTTGTGAATTTATAACAATTCATACTTCAGGTCTTTCTTTCTGAAATAAAGGAACAACAACATAAACTTCTCAAGGTCTATGCTCCCTTTGGAAGGGTTTTTACTCACCACTGTTCTTTCACATTACCCAGTAGTGGAACAGTAGTGATGCAGCTGTCTGCTTTTGGGCATACATGTTGCATATAACAATTTGGAGACTGTAACTGAATTCTTGCTAAATTTCCATGAGTGTAAAGTACAAATTGAGAGATGAAGAAATTTAAAATTAATGACAGCTATGACAATTTCAGCTACACATTTATTCAGCTTATTCTTCTGCTAGCCTGATATTATGTATACTGCTTCCACCTGATGATGGAATACTTCTGTGTACACTAAAATTTATAAATTTATAGGTCAGATAACATCACAGTTCATAATAGGCAGCTCAGTTTTCATAGTAACTTTTGGCCCATGGTTAGGTGGTCAGTCTCTACTAGAGCCTGGTAGCAAGCCAGATGTTTTTTATAAAGACAAAAAAGAAAGAAAGAATTTGTTTCAGAAGACAGCAGAGCTTTGCTCCAAAATCCTAAGGGCTCCATACAGCATCTCTTTTGTCTGCTGATACATCAGTCAGCATCAAATCATTTCAGTCATATAGCCTAAGTGTTGGAGTAGCTTGCACCTGTTAAAGAGAATTCTTTTCCTCTGAGTTCCATTAGAAACTGTTAGCCTTTCATTTTACTCAAGAAATGAGTGGAATAACAAGGGAAAATTAGGTATAGTTTGACTCCAAGCTCTAAAGAGGCCCTCCAAGCTTTGCATTTCTCTCTAAATTGTAGGAGTGGCCAGATGCAGATCTCTTTGAATGGATGTTTTCACATACACTAGAAAACTAGACTATTAGAAATTTAAATAAGGTATTGGGGCAATAAATTAGAGTAGAATTTATTTTTTCCACCTTTAGCATACATGCACCTTAGCAAGGTATCCGGATCAACCATTACTTCCTACTTATCTAGTCTATTCAGGATGATATAATCAATAAAGTGGACCAGTGTGATGTTCTGTGGAATGAAGAGGCCATCAAAATTCATGTAGAAAAATTATGAAACAGGACTGGAGAATTGATATATCCTTGAGATAGGATCATGAAAGTGTATGAATAACTTTAGTCGTGTTTATTAATACATATAGAAAAAAAATGCTCAAAAGCTGCTTACCAGATGCCAAGATATGCTTTGATGTGCAATAGCAAATAATCTACATCTGGAAGAGAAGTTGCAACTGGAGCCAACATCTAATTAAATTGCAATAATTCTCATATACACACTCATATTGAGAAAATTGGATGGAAATATGGAAGAAATAATCACTGCTGTGTCTGTCAAGTCTTTGGTGGCAGCCTCTTCTCTGCAAGCTCTCCAAGAATGTCGTATGTTTTTGGTTTACTGTTTTGGAAAGTGAAGGCAGGAATAGGAACTTCCAGTTTGCCTTTCCTGCCATAATAGCCATCAACTCGCAAGGCCAGAGAATCCATTCAGACATTGCCATTGCCAGGTATTTCTATTACAACTGTGCATTCTAGAAGTGAGAAAATAAAGAGTGGTTTCAAGTGCGTTTGGGTCCTTTCAGAGAGAGATTCTGGCTAAACTCCATTAATCGTCAGGTCTTCATAAGTCCTTAATCTGATTGGTGCAGGATCAGGGCATGTTGCATCTCAGGTATTAAGGACAATTCAAGGACATGTCCACTACTCTCTGAATATCTAGTTATTTATTTTCTTTTTTTTTTTTTTGAGACGGAGTCTCACTCTGTCACCCAGGCTGGAGTGCAGTGGTGTGATCTTGGCTCTCTGCAACCTCTGCCTCCCAGGTTCAAGCAATTCTCCTGTCTCAGCCTCCCAAGAAGTTGGGATTACAGGCACCTGCGACCACTCCTGGCTAATTTTTATATTTTTAGTATAGATGGGGTTTCACCATGTTGGTCTGGCTGGTCTTGAACTCCTGACCTCAGATGAGCCACTCTCTTCAGCTTCCCAAAGTGCTGGGATTATAGGCCTGAGCCACCGCACCCGGCCATTTCTCACTGTTTAATTCACAGTTACCACTGGTAAATGGTCACAGGTGCTTTGGCAGATGTCTAAGAGTGAGAGTTACAACATAAAATTTTGGAACTTAAGTAGAGTCCTTTCTCAAGGGAACCTGACATCCCCTTCATTTCAGGATCTCTGATCTGGCTTAATTCTGAGATTTGTGGAGGGATCATGCTATAGTTTAGATATTTGTCCCTGCTCAAATCCCATGTTCAATTGTAATCCCCAGTGCTGGAGAAATTCTGGAGATGGGGTCTGATAAGACGTGTTTGGGTTATGGGAGTGGATCCCTCATGGCTTGGTGCTGTCTTTGAGATAGTGAGTGAGTTATTGTGAGATCTGGTCATTTAAAAGTGTGTGGCATCCTCCCCCAACCCCCAACCCCCAAACACCAGTCTTTCTCTCTATTGCTCCTGCTTTTGCCATGTGGCATGCCTGCTCTCCCTTCACCTTCCAGCATGATTGTAAGCTTACTGAGGTCCCCTAGAAGCCAAGCAGATGCCAGCACTGTGCTTCCTGTAAAGATTGCAGGTCCATGAGCCAATTAAACCTCTTTTCTTTATAAATTACCCAGTTTCAGGTGTTTCTTTATAGCAAGGCAAGGACAGCCTAACGAAGATCATGACTGTTTATTTTGTTGATTTAATTCAAACTTCTGCTCAACAAACCTAAGGCACTTCTGCTTACAAAAACCATGTAATAATTTAGTAGGTAGCCCATCTATTTCAGTCTTAGGGACATCATGATAAATTGTCTAATACCAAAGACTCCTCTTTCTCAAAAGTTTTTGATTAACACCTTGGTTCTTCTTATCACTCTTGTCTATGGCAATTAAGTACTGTACTTGGCCCTTGTTTCTCTGAGATCCAATCATCTCCATTGAGCATTTTTCTGCAGCCATTTCTGGCCTACAGACATGAGCCACTGCAGAGCTCTGAAGACATCAATGGAGAGGATATAGAAGACTTATTCATGAAGAGGGGAAGGTTAAGAACTGATTAAGGGAAAGAAAAGGCAAGTAAATAGAAACTTAAGCTGGACATGCTCATGGTTTAATTTATTAAAACAGAGCATTAGTAGCACAAAGTAATATTAAGGTAACAAGTGTATTGAGTATGAGTTTTGTTACACTTGTTTTTAATATTTCAATGACAAAACACCACGTATCTATACGATTTTTTAAATTATATTATTGGAATCCAGAACCCATGCTCTTAACCATGACCTAAAATGTAGAGGAAATAAAAGAGCCATTGAGGAGAGAGCTACAAGCATTTGCTGGTGTCATTGAAAGGACTACCAGAAATATCCCCCCAAACTAAATCACTGGATATGCTGACAAGTGTGACACTATTAGTTGCCAGAGATTTATGGATGCCAAAACAGTGTACCTCTTTCTTTCACTCCTACATGTGTTCTGTCTGAAGCTTCCCACATATTTGACTATATTCCCAGAAAGAAGATTACTCTTTTGGCTCTAATATGTGGCAGGAAGTGTCACTTGCCTGTTGCCACTTGCCTCTTGCCATACATTATTTATTACTTGAATTCCTGTTTCTATTTCAAGTTATGTAAGGCAGTCTCATGTGTCTCTATGCTATTATTTGATTTTATATCCTAATGTTCTGAATATTCATGGTCTAATGTCCTTTATACACTGTAGAAAATCAAACCTATGCTGAACTGGCATAGCCCTCATCAGCCACAATATTAGAGAAATGGGTTGAAGTGCTCACCACTCCACTAGCTTATGATGAAAGTATACCTATCAAATATCAGTGTCAAAATTGGTTCTGTCTCATTCACTATGTCTTCAGGGTGCTTAAAATGTTGGTTTCATATTCAGTCATTCTATTTATTACGACAAAATGATAAGTGTTAAGTAAAGAGAAAATTTGAGATTACAAAACTATTTTATAATGAATAAAGAACTCCTTATAAAAACAAGAAAATTCTCTCTCTTTTTTTCTCAGCACATTAGAATTAGAGGTTTTATGATAGTATTAAATCATTTTACAGTGGCCGCTATTTTTTACCTTCATCTTGCTGCTGAATTGTTACACATAACTCTGAGTTATTGGCTGGCCACCACTTGTCAGTAGAAATCTCCATTTAAACCAAAGGAAGATGAGGCACAGGAAAAAATGTGAAATAATATAATTTTATTTCCTATTTTGTTTCATATGTCCAAAAGCCTGCCATTTTACCAATGGTCTCCTCTGTGTGTCTTCTCAGAATGTACTCCTCTGCTCTGGATACCATTCCTTCCTAGGGATCCACAACACATTTGTCACCTTTTAGATTCTTTAATGAACCTTTCTGGTCTATTTCTCATAATTACTTTAGAAAGCCTTAGTTATCATACTTTTGAGATAAACACAATAGCAATAAAAACAACAAAAACAAAAAATAAGCCTTCAAACTCTCTCTACTGCACTGTGTCTCTCCTTACACCCAGGTGTGTGCTTTTTAAGAGAGTGGCTTATATTCACTGAGTCAATTTTTCATCTCCCATTCACTCCTCAACCTTTTCCAGCTGGTTAGCCTCACCCAGGGCCATCTCTGCTGAAGCTACTTTGGCCACGGTTGCCATTGACATAATTGATGCGAAGGAAAAGGATAGCATTTATTCACCTTGTCCTTTTTACTAGCCTTTCTGCACATTGTCACTGTAAAACATCTTCTAAAGAATGTTAATGATTTTCTTGACATCACTGCCTTCAGGGTTTGCCTGTTATCTCTTTGGCAGGTTATTCTTTTTATCATTTTCGACTTCTCTCTGAAATGCTGAGTCTTTTCTGTTCTGTGCTACCCACTCTTTCTTGATGAATTCATGTATCCTTATTTCTCCTGAAAACTTTTGTGATGATGTCTCCCAGATATGTTTATAGCCCACTCATGCTCTTGGGTTCGAGTTCAATATGCACTGTTACCTGCTGGATTTGAATCAGTCCACAATTTCGTTGGCCCAGAATTAGTCAAAATCAACATGTCTCAAACTGAATTCATCCTCCCACCCCCACCTGCTTCTTTTCTAGCCAGACGCTACTCGTTTCCTTCCAGTTACCCAAACAGTACATTTTGGGGATAATTCTTAACATTTCTTTTCCTTTCCTTTATTTTAAAGTGACCCAGTTATATCAGTTATTTCTTTAAAATATTTCTGAAATCTGTAATCCTCACTCAATTCCCAATTCCATTTTTTGATCATTGTAGCAGCATGAGAGGAGGAAGACAGTATTGTCCTATCTACAGCTATCACATTTTTTAAAAGGGTGTTGGCATGCAGAATAGACTTCAAAACCTCTAATGTGTTTTCTCTGCAGCTGCATATCTCTATGTCTTCTGTCAGAATTTGCCACTTGTTGAATCAGGATTTAGTGTGGTTACATGTAAGTGAAATCCACCTATAATGACTTATGCAATTTTTAAATGTGTTTTTCTTATGTAATAGTGAACTCTGAGGGAGGCAGTCTAGACTTGATATTATGGTGGGAGGAAATAATTTCTTCATACTCTTGTTACTCCTTTAGTAATAGGGGGACCTGTCAGGGTAACTCTGGCCTTTGTCATCTCTCTATACCTTTATGTACTCTGCACCATGGTGGTGACTGTGACTCACGTGATGGTTAAATGTGTCTCCTTAACTTTATTGTTCCATGTTTCCCTTCTTGTAAGTCAGCTGCTCATGTGAAGTAGGCAGTCTTCATTGCTCCTCTAAGAGCAGATTCTTCTCCTCCCACACAGGGACACCTTCCCTGGTGGAGCATTGCTTGTAATTGGGTGGAAAATTTAGCTAACTGTGAGGTTTAGTAAGCAAAATCCTTTGGTTATCATGTTAAGCCACATAGTCTAACCTAAAATCTATCAATAATAATAATTCCCCCAATCTTGTCTCACTATCTTTTGTTTTATCCCTTAACTGATTCATAATCCATGGATCCCCCAAGAACAGCAGCACAGTGCAGAAGACATCCAGGGCTTAGGCTCTTCCTCCTTGCCCTTCTCTTCAGTGTCAAAATATGACGAATGCATTTCCAGAAAATTCTTTTATGTTTCCATCAAAAAAGAACAGGAAAGTATAACATGAAAATGACACAAGACAACTGAACATAACCCTTTTTATTATGAAAATCCTATCTTGGAAGTCCAATCTAAACCATGTCTTCGTGATCCAGAATTCAGTATATGATCGCTTCTAGCTTCAAGGGAGTAGGAAAGAAGATCGTACACATTGGTAACCTGAACAAATCAGAACTGCATTAGGAAAAAACAAAAACAAACAAAAATAAGAGAAGAATAGATAATGTACAGGCAACTCTCACGCACATGAAATATAAACCCCACCTGCCAAAAATACTGACCCACTTGTAGCTTATTGAAACTCACGAGATATTTTCATCCCTATGTCTCATCATATAATTTTTTCTCTTTTTATAAAGTCCATTCTTGCTGCATTTACTTATTCTTCAAGATCCAGCCAGGCATTTTCTCTTTCACAAAAGTTACTCTCTCCCAGGCTGATAGGAGTCTCTACTAAGAGAGTTCTTAACACTCTATACTTAAGTTTATCTTAGTACCTATCTCACTAAATTGCTAAGGTCTATTTTGAGATTTAAGAATAGTAATGTTGTTTAAATTTTCATTTTCTTTTCTGTATGCCTAAACCCATATATATGCTCTAAAAATAATAAAATTTATTTAAGAAGTATTCTTCCTAGACTGAAAGACCTTAAATCAGAGAATGAATCATAATACTCTTAATCTTTGGTGAATATGCAGCACACACTGGGTAGGACTCACTTGCACCCATTTCAGTCAGGCTTACTGTCTTATAATATGTTTTAAACTATAATCCCTCAACTTAAGAAAGTAAGCTTGAAGGTAAAAATGTCCCTGTCAAATTAATAGGAAATGTAACTTGGACGTACCTGACTTTCTGAAGTGCTTAAATTACCTCATATAGAAATCCTCCATTCCAGTTATATATGGAGTCAACATAAAACCTAGGGATTAGATTACTGAAGAGACAGGGGGTAGAAAAGAGTGTGTACGTGACAGAGAATAAGAAGCTTGGTAACAGTATACTATTTTTAGGTAATTCCATCTTCCCATTTTTCACCTTATTTCTCTTAGTATTCTACCTTTTGAACTGTCTCCATCCCCTACTCTGGCTAATAGTTTTGCAAGTTTTGATGAATTAGTTAACATCTCCTTGCCTCAGTTACATTGTCTGGGAAGAGGGGATAATAATACCTGGTAAGATTTTTGTGAATATTAATTGGGTCAGCATATTAAAATGCTAATAACAGTACCTTTACAGGCTAAGTGTTTAAACAACATTGGCTAATATAATTTTTTTTTTTTGAGACAGAGTTTGGCTCTTGTTGCCCCAGGCTGGAATGCAATGGTGCCATATCGGTTGACTGCAAACTCTGCCTCCCAGGTTCAAGCTATTCTCCTACCTCAGTCTCCCAAGTAGCTGGGATTACAGGTGCCCGCCACCACGTCTGGCTAATGTTTTGTATTTTTAGTAGAGACAGGGTTTCACCATGTTGGCCAGGCTGGTCTTGAACTCCTGACTTCAGGTGATCTGCCCACCTCGGCCTCTGAAAGTGCTGGGATTACAGGCGTAAGCCACTGTGCCCAGTCGGCTAAAATAATTTTAAATATTTTATTTATGCCTTTTTCTTTCGTTTTAAAGACTACTGAAATAAGCAAATAGAGAAAGGCATATTTGGTACCAAAGTAAAGTGTTGTTTTTTTTTTTTTTTAAGAACGATTATCCATTCTCACTGTGTCAGATCAGATAAGTACACCCTATAATAAGTTCACCGAAATTTAATGTCACATGCTGTCTCCAATGTAAAGAGAAAACTCAATCCTAGTTAAGTGTTATGTATATGGTTTTAAAATTATCAGAAACATTTTGTTTTGTTTTGTTTTGACTACTAAAAAGTTTAATAATGTTGCATTTCCAACAAGCAAGATTAGTTCTTTGTATGGATTCAAATACTCTGTGGACCTGCGTTTGATACTTAAAGGCTTTGCTTCTTAGCTGTGTGTTATTAAGGAAGTCCCTGATCCTTTATCAATCTTACTTGCAAAACAAGAATAAATACATCTGCTTTGTTTTCCTAAGGATTTTTTTAGGAATAACTAAAATACATATGTAAAACACCTGGAAAAATTCACGACACAAAGTAGGAAATGTTTGTAATGTACTAATTCTTACCATAATTAACCAAGCTTATTGAAAAATTATAAATCACTAGAAATCAACTTATTAACTTAAAATTATAATTATAGCTTAGAAAACTATTGTTTCAGATCTTCTAGTCACTAAGTTATCTCCTTAAAAAAAATCTCTTTAGAAAAACAAATTTAAATCAGAAGAGTAATTAGTAATCCATCTCTGAGAAAGGCAACTTGTTTTAACGGCAAACATTTTAATGAGTGATGCTTTTGTTTACTCAAAAGGGATAAACATTTACTTAAATTTGTACAGTCTGAGCCCTTAAAAGAGAATAACCGTCCCTTGCACAATACTTGAATGTATCAACTCTTTCTTATTGCAAGTCTTTCTCTAAGTCCAGACGTCATCATGCACGGGATGACATAGCAAGAGAAATGTTAGGTTGTAGTTTTAAGATTAGGATTTATGGAAATGAGGGAAAGAAAGTCAAATTGAGTAAAGGAAAAATTTGTGCTCTTTTCTGGTTCTAAGAACTCTCAAAACATTGCATAGAGAGATCTGGAGCATGAGTTGCCCTTAGGATTTGTCCAAATCGAGGCAAAATAGCCAGTTATTTCATGGTCATGTTAATAAGTCTTTGGATGTGTGCTGTTCTGGGAACGGCTTGTGACTAGTGCTGAGGTGCTGCCCTTCAGCTGAGGCAGTTCCCAAAAGGAAGTGACATCTGAGAAATGCCTGCCAGTTACAATTCCAGTAGCTGTGTAGTAAGTCCTTCATCCTCTAAGGCTTCAGAGTTGGGCAGTACCGCATCTATCACACACAACCATCATGACAGATAATGTTTGTCTGGTCTGTTTATGCTGCTGTAACAAAATACCTGAGATAAGTTAATTCATAAATAACAGAAATTTATTTTCTTGAAATTCCTGAGAGTGAGAAGTCCAAGATCAAGATGCAAGAAGTTTCGACTGTCAGGTGAGAACTGCTTTCTACTTCAAAGATGGCATACTTTTACTGCGTCCACCAAAGCGTGGGAGACACTGTGTCCTCACATGGCACCAAGAGGAAAGACAAGCCAACCACAAGCTGCTTGAAGCCTCTTTCATAAGGGTTTAATCCCATTCACAAGGGAGAACCCTTATGGCCTAATCATCTTTTAAAGGCCTTACTTTTTCATGCTATCACGTTGACAACACCTGAATTTTGGAGGGAACACATTCACACCATAGCAATAGTAAAATACTTTCTCTACTTAGATAGTAAATTCCACTTAAACCACATACAGCCCCCAACATAACAGCCCTCCTAGATATAACATCTTTACTAGAACTGATAAACACAGGCTTTGGCTCTAGTCATGCATTAATAATCTATTCTGTTCTTTTTAATCCTCATATATAAATAGTGTCCAAAACGGTTTGTATTTACATGGGAAGAAGAGAAGTTTGCATTATCATCTAGCCCCAGGACTTAGATAATTACCCTACTACTTGTTAAACTTTAATCTGAAGGTATCTTGATAACGGTGACATGACATATAATACCTAGTATGGCAATGACATCAATTATTGACTCTCTACACACACTTATGTAAAATTATTTAATGAATGACAAACCACTGTGGAATTCATAAGAATATTTAGTACATATTATGCATGTGCTAACTAGGAAAAAACTTGCTGTCTATTTTATTATTTATCATTCTTTTACTTCTCAGTGTATTTATGCTTGGTGAATATGCCTGTCTGTTGCTTTTGATTTACTATTATCCAAAATTTAAGGCATAAAAAGTAGTGTGAAGAAAACGTGAGAAAAATAATGTCATTTTACATCCAGCTTTGTCTGACGAAAAAAAAGTAAGTACAGTGTGTGTATGTACTACTAGAATAGTAGTATATACTTCATTGTGATTTTGTGAAAACTAGTTTTCTCTAACTTGGATTTTTAAAAATATTATGTTATCTGAGTTTCCGAGTAGAGTCTAATTAGCTAAAGTCAATGGAAGCCAAATGTCCAGGTAAACAAATATATACTTCAAAGTTTCGCTAAAGTATAGTAAGATTATATGTGAAATATTTCAGGTTTTAAATATATTGACTTGCAGTGTTTTAAAATGTATGATCATGACTTTATAAAATGAAGTTTTCACATTTTACATGAATAATTCCAAGTAGTTTTAATTTTATAACAGATTCAAATGCAAGTTATTGATGTTTCTTTCTGAAGCATTAACTTTGACCTAGCAACTCCTATTTAATTTTTCTGTCCACTAAACTTTTTTTTTTTTTTTTTTTTTGAGACGGAGTCTTGCTCTGTCCTCCAGGCTGGAGTGCAGTGGCACGATCTCAGCTCACTGCAAGCTCCACCTCCCGGGTTCACGCCATTCTCCTGCCTCAAGCATGCATCTAATATTCTATATATATTTATAGTAATTGGATTTCTTCTACAATAATATATATTATTTAGAACATTTTAAAAACATTTGTTATTTAAAACATTTATTTTGAGAGAGTCCATAGGCTAAACCAGATGGCCAAAGAAGTTCCAAGGCAAAAGAAACACATATACAAATAAAAAACAAAACAGAATACGTGCTAGTAGGTAACAACCCACGTAATTTGGGAACACAGAAGTGCTTCACTAAATTAATGAATCAGAAACTATGGAAAATTTTTGAAAAATTCAGAACTGTTCTGTTGTTTACTGTATTGGATGTACCTAAATCTAAATTATTATATCTATCTATGCGAGCTTAGAAGAGTAGTTGGTCCTCTACTGGGGAAGAGACTACTGGGGCAATAAAGAATAATATAATCTTTGAAGCAAGAAAGGCAGTTTATGCCGTGATAATTATATGACATAAACAATTAGTTTGGAGTTCACATAAATCTCGGTAAATCTGAAATAATATATGTGTGAATTTATTAATGTATTAATATATGAATGTATTATGATATATAATATATAACACATATATTTCACATGGTCTCTCAGAACATTTATTTATTGAGCATTGTGCTAATTAATCACTTCTCAATATTTCATTTTTTTCTTTTATTTACTTAGTTATTTATTTTTATTTTGTTACCATGCTTTTATTTAACATTTAATTTTGTGGTACATATGCAGGTTTATTACATAGGTAAACTAGTGTCATGGGGGTTTGTGGTATAGATTATTTCATCACCCAGGTATTAAGCCTAATACCCATTAATTATTTTTCCTGGTCCTCTCTCTTCTTCCATACTTCACCCTTCAACAGGTCCCAGTGTGTGTTGTTCCCCTCTATGTGTCGATGTGTTCTCATCATTTAACTCTCACTTTTAAGTGAGAACATTTGGTATTTGGTTTTCTCTTCCTTCATTAGTTTGATAAGGATAATGGCCTCCATCTCCATCCATGTCCCTGCAAAGAATCTGATCTCATTATTTTTTATGCCTGCCTAGTATTCCATGGTGTGTATGTACCATATTTTCTTAATCCAGTTTATCTTTGATGGGCATTTAGTCTGATTCCATGTCATTGCTATTGTGAATAGTGCTACAATGAACATATGCATGCATGTGTCTTTATAATAGAATGATTTATATTCCTTTTGGTATATACCCAGTAATGAGATTCATGGGTTGAGTGGTATTTCTGTCTTTAGGTCTTTGAGGAATTGCCACACTGTCTTCCACAATGGTTGAACTAACTTACGCACCCACCAACAGTTTATAAGTGTCCATCTTTCTCCACAAACTTGCCAGCATTTTTTTTTTTATTAATAGCCATTCTGACTGGTGTGAGATGGTATCTCATTGTGATTTTGATTTGCATTTCTCTAATGATCAGTGATGTTGAGCTTTTTCTCATGTGATTGCTGGCCACATGTATGTCTTCTTCTCAATACTTCTTAAGTGTGGTTCCTTCCTTTCTTCAAAGAAAATATGGGAATAGAATTCTATATTTAAGAAATCCTAGCTTAGAATAAAGTCGAAGTAGAATTTTTTCAGTGGCTATTACCCATCTGTATTAGTCCATTTTCATACTGCTATGAAGAAATATTTGAGACTGGGTAATTTATAAAGAAAAAGAGGTTTAGTGGACTCATATTTCCACGTGGCTGGGGAGGCCTCACAATCATGGTGGAAAGCAAAGGAGGAGCAAAGGCACATCTTACATGGTGTCAGGCAAAAGAGCGAGTGAAGGGGAACTGCCCTTCTTAAAACCATCAGATCTCGTGAGATTTATTCACTTTCACAAGAACAGCGCAAAAAATCCCACCTCCATGATTCAATTACCTCCCACTGGGTCCCTTCCATGACACCTGAGGATTATGGGAGCTACAATTCAAGATGAGATTTGGGTGGGGACACAGCCGAACCATATAACTGTCTTTAAAAACAGTAAGGGAATATCAGAACAAAATGAGAGAGATATCAATAAATAAAACAGAGAACAGGATGTCAGAGGTTAATTACTAAGATCTCCAGAAAACATAGTGGGGTTTTCAATGTCAATTCTGGAAGGTCTAATGGCTAGAGTAGGTTTTGTGGGGAGTTAGAGGTTGGAAGTTTCAATATTTTATATTGTGGAGCTGACAGAAAGTGTGCTAACAGTTACAAAGAGAATATGTATCTATGAAAGAATATATACCTCCCAAAAAGATTCAAGAGCAGGCCTTATAGCCATGTCAATCCCCAAATCCCTTGGGCTGTGTTGGTGTTATTTCCGAGAACAACTGTGGTCTGTAACACTTGTTACTGATTGCTAACTTTTAATAAATGTTATGTGCTTCACTAGGGTTAATAAGAGTATTACTAACAAGGCACACTCCATTTTACATAATAATATTTGTAATATGAGCCCACTTCCTGGAGCCTAAGAGAGAAAATGGAAATAACACAATTTCGAGAAAGAAATTATCCTCTGAGATTTTAATTGATAGGAAGCTTTATTATCTTCAAACAATGTGATGGACATCTTAACTTGCATTCATTGTATCTATGCCAGGCTTTAAAGTCAAGAAAAACAAAATAAAAATAGTAAAAGCTACCATTTATTAAGCACTTACCAAGAGTCAAGCAGTGTGCTGAGAACTTTACCTGTACTTTTAAATCTATTTCTTATGGAAACTTACGAAGTATCATTGTAATCCCTAATTTACAAATAAAAAACCCTGATTCTTAGAGAAGTAGAGTAATTTGTTTTAGATAATACCCACAAAGTGGCAGAAATAAGACGTACTTCTAATTCTGATTATTGCAAACCCAAAATTTGAATGATTGAAATCTGCTTTCAAATTCAAAGCAAAGAGAGGGAGAAAGGTATTATTTATTTAGGGTGTAATTGGCCAGTTTGGGATATTAACCTCTTCTCTCTGTTTTATTAAAGTTTTCACTGAAGAATTATAGCTCTGTAAATATATACTTACGTTAATCAGTGAAATTTTGCACCAATATAAACCAGCCACGATTTAGGTATCTAAATCATAACATGGATTTCATTTTGTTAAAAAGAACATTAGAGTTTGCAATATTTTATCATAGAGAGATAGTTTTGAGATCCAAAACTGTCATGTATTATAGTTTGGTCTGTATTAACTTCATTATACTGAGTACATCACTTCACAGAGCTGAGGAACTATTTGTCCTTAAAAAGGTATAATTACATTTCTTCCTTATAAGTACGTTGGAAGAATATAAACAGGTAATGAAAGGAAAGGGTCCATAATGATTGTTCACTTTGCCAATATAGGAGTTTTATAATCCTATTTAATGAGAATACTATTTCTCACAATGTTTGAGAGGACAATTTAATTAATTGAGCACAAATGCTTCATCTGTGCTAGGTTACCAGATCTTTCAATAAGAATGATGAAACACTTTAAGTTGTATCATTTCATAAAAGATTATCAATTATAAGTACACTTCCCTTATGTTTCAAATATACCTTCAGGAGAGTGTGCCCCTGCAGAATCACCAATACTGCTAACCTTTGAGATGTCTTGATTGTGCTTCATAATGATTATTAATAAGGCCTTGACAAGAAACAAACATTCTTTAACCTTCCTTGCTATTAAGTAAGGAAAAATGCTTGAACTGAAATTCATTATAGACCATGAAACTATAAAGGAGAAAACTAATATTCATGACTTTATATTTATTGAAAAACCTTAACCTTTAGGAATCATTAGTTTTCAGAATAGTCTATAAAGTTAAACCAAGCAGCACAAGAGCAGATGTGGAAGATCAAGGAGGAGAGTAGATGATAAACCCCATTATCATTTAACATTTGTTAAGCAGCATTCTTCTAGTGTCCAGGCTCAATCCGAGTAGCAAAATATTTTCAGAGCTCAGAAATACCTAGAGTAATCTAACCAAGAGAAGTAAGTTACTTTTTAAAACAATACAAAATAGGGCTGGGCGCGGTGGCTCACGCCTGTAATCCCAGCACTTTGGGAGGCCGAGGCGGGCGGATCACGAGGTCAGGAGATCGAGACCATTCTAGCTAACACGGTGAAACCCCGTCTCTACTAAAAATACAAAAAATTAGACAGGCGAGGTGGCGGGCGCCTGTAGTCCCAGCTACTCGGAGAGGCTGAGGCAGGAGAATGGCGTGAACCCGGGAGGCGGAGCTTGCAGTGAGCCGAGATCGCGCCACTGCACACCAGCCTGGGCGACAGCGAGACTCCGTCTCAAAAAAAAAAAAAATTAAATTAAATAAATAAATAAATAAAATAAAATAATAATAAAAAAATACAAAATAGAAAGTATCACAGAGTGTGAGACTCATAGTTGTGGATATAAAAACTCCTTAGTATTCACTTTTTACTCTGGGTTATTAAGGCCAATGAGAAATCAATTACTAAGAAGTCTCAGGATTTTTACCTGCATTTGGAGTGAGGCAACGCTTTGGGGTGTGTGTGTGTGTGTCGATGTGTCTTAGTCCTTTTGGGGTGCTATAGCAAAATACTGTAAACTGGGTAGCTCAAAAACAACATAAATTTATTTCTTACAGTTCTGGAGGCTGGGAAGTTCAATATGGAGGTGCTAGAAGATTTGGTTTCTGGGATAGGCCTGCTTCCTCTTAATAGCTGTGTCTTATCACTCTAACCTCACAGGGAGGGAGAAAGTGGCGGTCACTCTGGGGCCTCTTTTATATCTTATTCATGAAGGATTTGCCTCCATGACCTAGTCACCTCTCATAGGTCCCACTTTCTAATACCATCACCTTGGGGGTTACAATTACAACCTATGAGTTTTGAGGGGACACATTCAGATTTTAGCTGTGTGTGTGTGTGTGTGTGTGTTTCAGTTTTCTTTTGCCTCAATAATATATCAAATAAACTACCCCAAAGCTTACAGTATCACAGTGGCAACCCTTTGTCATAAGCCTGCAAGTTGTCAGAGGAGCTCTGCAGATCAAGATATCTTTGAGAATGTTTATTGCTCAAATTCACTTCTGAATGATATATAGAGAGAGACTGGGTCTTCTTATTACAGGTCAAAATTATGCCTTTAATTATGCCTTTGACCATTCATTGTTCCATTCTTGCTGGATGCAATGGCTTGTGATACATTTATTTCTAATTTCTGATTAGTTACAGCACATAATCCCTAATTTTGTTATAAATCTCTTTATCAATACATCTATGACACGATCAAGACAGAGTCCAATGCTTATCTTTTCTCTTTGTAGTCTGTTTTACATTTATATATATATACACACACACACACACACATATATATATATATATATATACACATTGTTACATGTTTGTATTTTTTGTTTACTTTGGTCTGGGTATTACCCACTAGGCCTTAGAGAATGTAGCAAGCACATGTGAACTTACTTTAACCTGCTTATTAATTTTTGCCTTTATCTGTCACCATAGACTCTTTTATATTTATGTCTATTATTGATTGCTTGCTGATCTCCCATTTCTGTAGAAAGAAGAGTTATTGCCATAGATTATTACAAATCAGTATGCTCTTATAGTTGGCACCAAGGCTCAGCAGTATGAAGTGGCTAGAGCAAGGTGAGTAAGTATGCAAGAAAAAAATGCAAGAATCCAAAATCCTGTTTTCTCAAAACATGAAGCATTTATTGGCTATTCTGGTAGGTAATTAAGCCAAATTTAAAATACAACATTTGAGAATAGATTGTTTTCTTTAAAAAATAATGAACATTACTTAAATGTTTATAGTGATTCTAAGGATAGGCTCTATTTTGAAAGGGAGCTAAATTATGTACTTCAGTAGCTGTGTTGAAATACTGAAAGTGATATATGGCTTTAAAAAGTACCAATATATTTTTCAAGGCAAACTTTTAATCTCACAAAATAACATTACTGTGATTAGAGAGTAAAGAGAAAAAAACACGCAGGTATAACAGCTTTGCTTTCTCACTTTTAAAGAGCTTGTCTTTCTACACTCTTAACACAGTTTCATTTTTGACATATGATTCAAACCTTGATACCTTCTCTTTTGTAGGATGCTAGTAAAATATTTTAAATGAATGCTATATCATAATTATTCAAAACAGACATTACGATTTGGTCGTTTATTTTGTAACTTCCTGATTGACTGATGATTTTTGGACCATTCCCACCCCTCGCCCCCAGGCAGGAACAGACAATACTTTTTCATGACACAAATTTGAGGTTATAAATACTACCTTTCCGGAAATTGTTTGTTTTTTTCTTTCCTGTCTATGAAGAATAGCTCAAGATCCTGATCATGTTTCACTGCAGTAGCATGTAACTAATGACATACAAACAAGGTACAAAGGGCAAAAGTTGGGATGAACTGAATGATTAATTCCGTTAATTAATCTTTAGCCTGTAATAGCCTGTAAGGGTATTCTGGAAATGGTTTTGAAAGAAAGAAAATGAAAACTTGAACTTTTTTTCCCTAAATTCACTGTAGATAAATAAGGAAACTAGAATATATATATATTCTATATACTAGAATACATATATATATATGTAGAATAAACCACAAACATGCTTTTTTTAAAAAGCTTTCCTCTTCCATTTTACCTTCTCATCATTAATACAATTTACATGCCTGAAGCATTAGAACCACATTCAGTAAAGGGTGGGAAAGAGTTAAGTAGTAAATTCAAATTGCCATTAAAATGGTGAGACAGAAATAGCTGAAATAACTATAGCACCTTCCTAAAGTAGTGGTTTTGGAAGCTGCAAGTGCTGCTCTGTCACTGTAGTCAAGGATTTGACATATTCTTGGATGAGGAGGAAATCCTTGTTTTGATAGTTAAGAGTGTAGTGTCTGGCACTTTTGGTAGAGATGCAATTCTGTATTTACATATATGAAGTCAAAAAGGGATAGCATTTTATTGGGCTAAATCTAATTCAGCCAATTTTAGCTAGAAGAAAACTGTTAGGCAGCATTTTAATATTGTATTTACATATATGAAGTCAAAAAGGGATAGCATTTTATTGGACTAAATCTAATTCAGCCAATCTTAGCTAGAAGAAAATTGTTAGGCAGCATTTTAACACTATTGTCTGTTCAATGTTCTGTGGTTCTTTGATTTTCACATAGGGTGAGCAGTAATAAAAACTAAGATGGTTTTAAGAATGGCATTTTAAAACAATTGATTTTTAAAGATACTTTTATAATGATAATATTATGCAAAATAATTTAATTTTTAATAGGAAAATTTTTATCATCACTCTTGAATAATGTATTTGAGTTTAAATTTTACCTATTTTTTATTTTGATTAACATAAGAATATTAATAAAGTATTTAAAATGCTTTCTAAGTGATATTAAGTAATAGTAGTGATGGATAATATTAATGTCAAATGCAACAATGAAATGATATTACATATTAAATTTCACATAAATATAAATAAAATAGTGTTCTTATAAGAAAGTGACACATTTTAGACTGCTTAGCAGGAAGAAAATTTTTGAATTGTCATTATAACGAAGGGATGACACAACTCAAGTATGTTACAACATGAGGTCAGATATTGTGATGGTTACAAGTTGCTCTCCTAATTGTGCTATGTGGAGTGAAAAATAGGGTACAGGGTAATTTAAAACTAGAGTATAGTCAAAAACAGAAGATACAAATATTAACTGTAGCTTACTGAAATATGCAGAGTGTAAACATCATTCTAAAAGGAGGGACTGAGGTTGTTGAAAAAGAAAAGAAAAAACATACAAAGAAACAAAAACAGCTGGCATACATCATGAATAATTTAAACATGGATACAAGACAATATTCTGGTGTGATAAAGCCTCTTTTTAAATTTTTAAATTGACCTCAAAATTGTGTGTATTTATAGTGTACAATATGATGTTTTGAAATATGTGTATACATTGTGGAAAGCCTAAATTGAACTAATTAACATATGTATTACCTCACATACTTATTTGTGGTGAGAACACTTGAAATTTTATTCTACCAACTTTCAATTATAGAATACATTGTTAGTAACTATAGTTACACTTTGTACAATAGATCTCTTGAACTTATTCCCCTTGTCTAACTGAAATTTAATACCTTTGACCAACTCCACCCTAATTTTTAGGGCCTCTTTTTAATGTTAGATTAGAATTTTGTTCTACGGACTTAGAATCAAAAGAAGAAACTAGAGTGTTCTAATGTAATAAAATTCTGATGAATCAACTATCCTCCACCGAAGCATGTATCTTTACAGTGGTTTATATTTGCCAGAGACAGTTCTACTCCTTTGCTCTGTATTAAACTGTGACAACCTTATATGCCTTTTGAATATATTTTTGCACACCTGCATTATGTGATTTAGCACTGCATTTTAAATGGTCAATTTTAAAAAGATGGATTTAATGAAGTTCTAGTTTTGAGGGTATATCTTGTTTGTCTTCATTCAGATATTGATTCCTTTTATTGATTCTGCATATTCCTGGAAGACGTATTATTTACTTTTAAAACTTTTGAGGTTTTATAAATGGGAATCATTCTGTATGCTTTCATCTATGACTTTTTACCCAATATTATATTTTTTGATATTAATCCACATCAATGAATGCATATATAATCCAATACTTTGTTATTTTACAGTATTCATTTCTTTTAACATTTAAGGTGGGTGTATTATAAATAATAAATTGAAGACATGTCTTCTTTATTATTTACTTGTACTCTTTATCTTTTAATTGCAAACTTTAGTGAATTTTTACTTGTTATAACTGATAGGAGATTCGTTTTTACACATTTGTTTGTGCTGCTTTTCTGTTTATGTACCCAAATACATGATTGACAGAAACCATGAGATGGTAAATATGCTATTCTTAAATTACAAAGTTTGGTGGTTATTTATTATTTAACAATAAATACATAATAAAAATCACCAAAATATTAAGACTAAACAATCCCTTAACTAGCATTTCTACTTGAAAAGTGAATTTAGCCAGGTATTTCCCACTTGCTTCATTAGTGATTATGCAGTGTTAAATCATTATGCAATATAACTGTTATCTGCAGATAATGTATATTGTGTTTTCTTTTGTGTACAGAAAAACAACTGCCTTCTGAGGTTTCTGTTACTGAACAAACTTCATTGAGAAGAACATGGGCAATGCTTTCAGTAGTATGATATCGGCTCATGTGGCTGCCCTGCGATGTAGTACATTTAGTGATTAAAAAAACCTTGTCATTGACAGTTTTCTCAGACACTAGATACCTTTGGTTTGTCTTTCCAAAGTGAGTCTTCACTCTTCACCTTCTAGGCCTCTGCCATTGAAGGATGACTATGTGAACTTCGTCAGTGGCTTCCCCACTCACTAGATTCCTGTTGGGTTGACCTAACTCTGAGCCCTGGGGAGAAGATTAGAGGGCGAATGGAGAGTGAGATCAGGAAATGTATTCTTCTGGGTCTTGTCTGTGCCACTTTGTCAGCCTGATTCTGTCACTAGCTAGAAGGTCCCTGGTCCTCTCCCTGTAGTCTGCATCATAAGAATCTCTCTCCACTACAGTGCATAACACTACTGGAGGGATCCTAAATAGAAGTATCTAGTAGTACTAAATAGTTACTGTAGTTACTGTAACCTCCATAGTGGTTTACTCTATACCAACATTTGTAAATTATTTCTTTGAAATTAAACTTTCCTTTTTCTTTTTTTTTTTTTTTGATGGAGTCTTGCTCTGTCACCCAGGCTGGAGTGCAGTGGTGCGATCTCAGCTAACTGCAAGTTCCGCCTCCCAGGTTCACGCCATTCTCCTGCCTCAGCCTCCCCAACAGCTGGGACTACAGGCGCCCCCACTACGCCCGGCCAATTTTTTTGTATTTTTAGTAGAGACGGGGTTTCACGGTGTTAGCCAGGATGGTCTCCATCTCCTGACCTCGTGATCCGCCCGCCTCGGCCCCCAAAGTGCTGGAATTACAGGCGTGAGCCGCTGCACCTGGCCCCCAAATATTCCATTTTGAGTATGCTTTCTGTTTTCTACTGGGGTTCTGACTGATACATCTTATTAAGGTCCAAAAATTAGGCTAAAGGAATGCAACTTTCATGGCAAGAAACTGCTGACGAGAAAAAGAAGATTAAAAAAACTGCTTTCTACATGTTGTTAGATCCTAAGAACAATCTGGTTTGTATTGCATTATACGGAGTAATAAAAATATCAAAATAATAAGAGAAAAGCACCAGGTTCTATATTCCACTAAAAAATGATGTTTACTGTATTTACTATCTCCTGAATTTTAAGAAGGATCATTGGGTTTTAATAGAAAAAGAAATTTTGTAATGCTTGCTCACAAAACGAATTTAAATTCATGTGTGCTTTTTATTCGACATCTATTTAAGGTTGCTTCACAGACCTATTAACCTGTCTCCTCTTTTTCACTCCTGACATTTCTTATGTTGATTTAGAGCTTCTCGGGAGTAGAAATTGAGACAAAAATTTTAGTGCCAATAGTTTTTAGGGAGGTCATCTCCGGACATGTCTGTAGGGGAGTAAAGAAGTGAATCAAGAGTTCCAAAAAGGATTATCAATCTAGTTATCATTAGGTCCAGCTGAAGTTTAATTCACAGAGGAATTCTGGGAAACAATGTAGAAAAAAGTGCCTCAGAGTCATCCCACCTAAGTAACAAAGAATTCGGGGTATTAATGTACCAAGTTCTGTCAGTGATTAGTCATTAATTTCTTAGAAATTCCCATCTGCTAAGCTTGCTAAGCTTGCAATTTGAATGAGCTCTAGCTGCAAGAGAAAGCCATTGAGGAAAAAAAAAAAGGAAAAGGAAAAGAAAAAGAAAAGAACAGGCAAGTCAGTCTGGCTGGCTTGCACAGAAATGGTAAAGCCAAAGGGAGACAGGGAGGGGACCAACTGTGCCTCCCCCACTCCTATTAATTTCAACAATAGTCCCAGCATCTTTTTTGTCTAATCATACACTTGATTCTGTAAACATTTTGCTTAACTATTTCAAAGTGTTCACATTACTCTTAAAATAAAGTTCAAAATCCTCAATTTATTAGAAAGAGCTCTGGCAAGATTCAGCCTCTACCTACTTTCTTGCCGATCTTTCTTATCATTTTATGATATCACTCTGCCCACAATAGACTTTCTTCCAATTTTACAGCATAATGTGGCACCTCTCAACACAAGCTATCTGTGCATAGTAGGTCCTCTTCTCCCTATTTATTTAGTTAATGTCTATTCTATCTTCCAACATTAGCTTATAAGTTATTTGCTAGTTAGGACAGCCTTCCCTGATCTCTTCTCTGTTTTCCCCTAATCTCTTCCCTGTTTTTCCCTAAAATGTAAGGGGAAAAATGTTCTTTTATAACATGATACACCTCAGCCTCTCTTTATAGAATTTACCAGTTATAATTGTGTATTTACTTTTGAAATATTTGATAATGTCTATCTCTTTAAACATACTGCTTGATTGAAAGTTTCAGGTTTTTTCATCCTCAATTTTATATCCCTAGCACCTGAAGTATCTGATATTGATGGGGATTCTATAGTTTTAAAAAGTATGCATATATACATATGTGTATATATATATACACACACACATACACATATATATAGAGAATATATATAACATATATATGTAATGTATATATACAACATATATATGTAATGTATATATACAACATATATATATACGTAATGTATATATACAACATATATATATATGTAATGTATATATACAACATATATATATATATATATATATATGTAATGTTTACAGCCGGCCAGGCATGGTGGCTCATGCCTGTAATCCCAGCATGTTGGGAGGCTGAGGTGGGCGGATCACTGGGTCAGGAGATTGAGACCATCCTGGCCATATGGTAAAACCCCGTCTATGCTAAAAATACAAAAAATTAGCTGGACGTGGTGGCATGGTCCTGTAGTCCCAGCTACTCAGGAGGCTGAGGCAGGAGAATCGCTTGAACCCAGGAGGCAAAGGTTGCAGTAAGCCGAGATCGTGCCATTGCACTCCAGCCTGGGCAACAGAGTGAGACTTCATCTCAAATAATAATAATAATAATAATAATAATGTTTACAGCTGTTACAAAATACATGTTTATGACATTGTCTTGTGTTTTAAAAATAATCACACATATTGAATAATAAATAAGCAAAAACATAACTAATAAACGTCACTCATACATATAAAAATTATACTAAACTGAATACTTTACTTGTACCATCTTATTAGAAAGTCATGATTGGCCTGGCACTGTGGCTCAAGCCTGTAATCCCAGCACTTTGGGAGGCCGAGACGGGCAGATCACGAGGTCAGGAGATTGAGACCATCTTGACTAACATAGTGAAACCTTGTCTCTACTAAAAATACAAAAATTAGCCGGGCATGGTGGCATGCGCCTGAAATCCCAGCTACTTGGGAGGCTGAGGCAGGATAATCGCTTCAATCAGGGAGTCGGGGGTTACAGTGAGCCGAGATCGCACCACTGCACTTCAGCCTGGTGACAGAGCGAGACTCCCTTTCAAAAAAAAAAAAAAAAAAGAAAGGAAAAGTCATGATTTATTATCATTTGAACCCCAGGAATGTATTGATTGAATACCTAATATAAGTAGATATTGTAAGGGACTACCAATGTACAAGACAATATTTATGACATGAAAAAAACTCATGGTCCTGTGGGGAAAAAATGTTATATGTATATGTGCATGTGCATATGAAAAAAATTAATATAATGATTGTATATATTAGCCAAGTACAGTATACATACAAAAGACATAAACAGCCAGGCCCGGTGGCTCATGCCTGTAATCCCAGCACTTTCGGAGGTCAAGGCGGGCAGATCACTTGAGCCCAGGAGTTTCCGACCAGTTTGGGCAACAGAGTGAAACCCCGGGTCTACAAAAAATACAAAAAATTAGCCAGGTGTGGTGGTGCGCCTGTAGTCCCGGCTACTCAAGAGGCTGAGGTGAGTGGATCCTTTGAACCTGGGAGGTAGAGGTTGCAGTAAGTTGAGACTGTGTCACTGCACTCTAGCCTGGGCAAGACCCTGAAAAGAAAAGAAAAAAAAAAAAAAGGCAGAAAGAAAGAAAAAGAAAGAAGGAAGGAAGGAGGGAGGGAGGGAGGGAGGGAAGGAGGGAAGGAAAGAAGGAAGGAAAGAAGGAAGGAAAGAAGGAAGGAAGGAAGGAAGGAAGGAAGGAAGGAAGGAAGGAAGGAAAAGGCCTAAGCATTAACTAAATGTTAATGAATATTAAGGGAAGGAAATATTAGCAAAGTGGTATTAAGGGCTACAATGATATGCCTGGGAAGAAATGAAAAGAACTGGGACTTGGACAAGGCATTGGTGTTTGGTTAGGGTGGCATAGTGTCACAAGGAAGCAGAAATGTTTCTCTCATCTTTTTGTAATAAATAAAAAATCATAATAAATATATTTTGTACTTTTATTAACTTCTTTCTTAACTAGTCAAATGTAATATTCTGGCTTACTAATTTTACAATTCTTTTTAATTGTACCTATAAAGGTTGAGAAATTATTCTATCTTTGCTAGTAACTGTGGAAGAAATAAATGAAGTATATGTAAGAATTTATTTTTTTATGACGATTTCCTAGAACTCCCTTCCCTGAAATCCAAATGTATTACACCAGTTATGATGTAATTGCATAAAGTTTGTGATTAGTTATTGCCAGTCTTTATCTTTCATTCCAATGATTGGCTCTTACATAAAGGCCACATTGTAATAGGAGCAGTAATTGTGGAAAACGTACTTATCATTGTTAAAACATTGAAGGCATTCTATTATTTTCTCAATTATTTGCAGTTATCTTTCTAAAAGAAATTTGGAATTACAAAAGAAAACTTTGTAAATGTATTTAAAAATGAATTCAAATTGGATTTCAAGTATTTAAAACATTATTCATTTTTAATTCATTTGGTATATGTTGTATTATTCATATGCTTTTCATTCCCCTGTGCAAGGTAAATATTCAGAAAGCCTTGCATGGCACTTTATTCAATTCTGATGGAAATTCAATTATAGCTAAATAAAATGTATTTAATTAACAGGCAAATGTATGTTACATTAACTATTTAATCACAACTATTAATATGTAAAAATCTGGAACAATTTTAAATGACTAAACAATCGTCCGTATTACTTCTTATTCAGCATATTTACACATATTCATAGCTGGAAGAGCTGTCCCGTTATCTGCTTTCAGCGATTCAGCCTCTAAGCTTTTGAAGATTGGTCTCAACACATTGAATTAGCTCCCTAAAGTTAGATACTAAGTAAATCTCAGATCCTATAAAGGAAGTAAATTCTCTATTTGCTGAGAAAAAAAAATACAACGAAATTAAGTGATACAACAGTCTAATATAGTTTGGATTTGTGTCTGCACCCAAATCTCATGTCAAATTGTAATCCCTAATGTTGGAGGAGGGCCCTTGTGGGAGGTAGTTGGATCATGAGGCCCAGTTTCTCACTTGCTGTTCTTGTGATAGCGAGTGAGTTCTCACGAGATCTGGTTGTTTTGAAGTGTATAGCATCTCCTCCTTCACTGTCTTCCTTCTGCTCTGGCCTTGTAAGATGCCCTGCTTCCCTTTCACCATGATTGAAAGCTTCCTGAGGCTTCCCCAGCCATGCTTCCTGTACATCCTGTGGAACCATGAGCCAATTAAACCTCTTTTCTTAATAAATTACCAATTCTGGTAGTTCTTTAGAGCAATGCGAGAAAAGACTAATACATAATCTTTTTTAGTTAATCCATTTTCACTGATATATAATAATCGTACATATTTGGGGGCACATGATATTTTGATATTTGTATACAATGTGTAATTATCAAATCAGAGTACTTGGAATATCTGTCACTTGAAACATTTATCTTTTGTTTGTTTTGGCAACATTATGATTCCAACTATGACAGTTTTTTTTTTTTTAGACGAAGTCTCGCTTTGTCACCAGGCTGGAGTGCAGTGGTGCAATCTCGGCTCCCTGCAATCTCCGCCTTCTGGGTTCAAGTAATTCTCCTGCCTCAGCCTCCCAAGTAGCTGGGACTACAGGTGCTTGCCACCATGCCTGGCTAATTTTTTGTATTTTTGGTAGAGACGCAGTTCCACCGTGTTAGCCAGGATGGTCTTGATCTCCCGATCTTGTGATCCACCTCAGCCTCCCAAAGTGCTGGGATTACAGGCGTGAGCCACCGTGCCCGGCTGACAGTCATTTTTAAAGTTCAAATGTACATGCCAATTAAGTCACTTATGTTGTTCTTCATTGCTACCTCTTATCACAAATATTAATAATAACCTGTTTGTAAATTTTCCATTTTCAGTTCTATAGAAAATTTTAAATTACCCTCAATCTTAGCATATTGCAGCAGAGAATGTTTAAGGCAGCTTTTAAGCTTAATAAATACTAATGTAAATAAACAGAGCTGAAGAGGCAATAAAACCTCAAAAGTCTATACTCCTAGTTAAGAATTAAATAATAACCGGTTTTACAAAATTGACCTTACAGAATTCTGGAAAAAAAAATTTAAATACAAATACATCTAAGATGTAGTGAGCTTATATCACACAATGAAGACTTCTAACTTTTTTAAAATCATGGATTCTCACTCTTTTCCATTTCATAAAATATCGTGGTATAAAGAAACATAACAAAATTTACCATTTAACCATTCATAAGTGCACGGTTCAATAATGTTAAGTATATTCATATTATGGTGTGACCAATTTCCAGAACTTTTTCTTCTTGCAAAACTGAAATTCCACATCCATTAAACAACTCTTTATTTCCCCCCCCACCAGCCTCTATCATCTCCAATAAATTTGACTACTCTGGGAGCCTCATATAAGTAAAATCATGCATTATTTGTCTTTTGGTGATTATCTTATTTCACTTAGCATAACTCCCTCATGATTCCTCCACGTGGGATTATGTGTTAAAATTTATTTTCTTTTTAAGGCCAAATAATACTCCATTGTATGTATATACCACAATTCCTTTATTCATCTGATCATGAACACTTGGGTTGATTCTTGCTATTGTGAACAATGCTGGTATGAACATGAATGTGCAAATATGCCTTTGAAATGCTGCTTTATTTTGGATATATTCACAGAATTGAAACTGCTAGATACATTTTTAAATTGTGAGACTTGGTAGCTGTAACTTCTAATGTAGATGTGATTATTTCACTTCAGCACTGTAATATATAATTCACAAAAAAGGTCATAGTACCAGAGTCAGATGTAGTTATTCATAAATTAAATTAGAACTGCCAGAAATATAAGCTGGAAAATATTATTTTTACTTATTTTAAATTGTATTCACCATTAATTATTTGTTGAAGTGCCATTATATTCCTGTGTGTTTCACACAATAATGGGTGTAAAATGACTAAAACCATAACACACCTACATTAAATTGGGTTGATTGTTTCAATAATATAAAACAGAAAAAAAAAGTGTGCTACACTATATAAAGGCTTTTTTTCTCAGGGATCCCAATAAAAAAGTAATTCAAAGATTATATTAATCTATTCAATCATTAGAATGCCACTGGGAAGGATAATGTAGCAGCAAACATAGATCCGACAAAGACTGTTCACAATAGAATCAAAAAGCACAGTGGGTTTCACACGTTAGGCAGGAATCTGGGGAAAATGTTTCTGGAGAAATAAAGTGATGAATATTCTATTTAAAGAAATGTTAACATTTTTAGACTCAATGACAAAGACTTTACATTTACGAAGGAGGAATTTATTGCATGTGATAAAAAACTGAAACAAGCAAGCAAACAAACAAAAATCAGCTTTGACAAAGAAAAATATCATCTGAACCCCAAAGAAACTAAATGCAGAGTAGATTAGAATGGCATTGTTGTATATCTAGATTCTAGAAGGACATTTGTTCAATTCTCATTTATAATCCTGGTGCCTTCAATACTTCACAATACATGATTTGTTTATTTTCTTATGTGAATAAGTAGGATTAGCAAATTGTGATCTTTGACTATTATGAACCACTTGTTTGACACTGTAGTCTGGGAAAGAGTAATTTATGACACAAATATACAAAAAAATAAAATCCTAGAAAACTTCTCTAGAAAATGAGTTAGTGGCCATTGCTGAAATTATAATATTCAACAGTTTAAATACATCAATTAACAGAATGCTTTGTAAGTCTGGACTACGGATAACTGTCAGAAACTAAAACAAAAAGAAGTAATTAATTTGCTACCATAACTCAGAGTTCTAAGGGGTTGGAATTGTTTTAAGCACAGCTCAAATTTTGAATTCAGGAATCCTTACATTTTTCTTTTACTTTCCTCTTCTCTCTTAATTCATGGTTTAATTCTGCTCACTTCTGTTATATTTCATTCTTCTTAGACTTTCTACATATGGTGATAAGATTTTCTCCTTCTTCTCACCCAAAGCTCTTTAAAACTGGTGAATACAGAGAAAGAATAGGCATTTTGTTCCTTTAGTGTCAGCAGAAATATCAGCAGAAATTTGTCTTGGTCCTGATAGAGACACATATCCTGTATCTGATTCCATCATTTTATTGGAAACATGGAGTATATTTATTGACTTAGTCTGAGTCACATGTCCACCTTAGGGATAATGGGATCAGTTACACATTAATTATATATGATATCATATAATTCGATAAGCATGATGCTGGAAAAAACTTGCAAGACCTAGAGAAAACATATACTTTAAAATCACTTCCAACTTCATGTACGGACTATAAAACATTGAATAAGTTAACCAACTTCTCTTTTTCTAAATAAATGAGCTTTACTTAATTTGAGTACTTTGATTCAAAAGAAGCAGTGATCTACTGTTCATATGTAGTAATAAGTAAAATATTACCTTAAATATATCATTCTAATTTTTTTAAAAAATAAAATTGACATTTTGAGAAATATTAACGAAATTTAATCTATAATGTGTATTTATCCTATTTATTCTTAAATTTTTCTTTTTTTGTCAATTTAAATGTTCTCTCAATCAACTTACATTCTGTTTTTGTCCACAAGTGTAGTTTTCAGTATTTTCTTAGTTCATCCTAACTGCCATCTAAACTAGATGCACGTTTTACCACAAAACAGGCCTGTTAGTATATTTTTGTTAACTCATTGTGATTTTTCACATTTTTTCCTTCAATTCCATTTAATTAGGAAATGTTCAGTTAACATCTGACTAATTTAAAGCAACAAACTTAGAAAATAGAAAGGAAAATGGAAAAAAAGTCAAACGTTCTACCTTCAAGAAAACTATAATATAATAATTTAAAAAGAGTACACACAAAAAAACTGTACAAATAAGTTCTAGAAGCAACAGTAGGTGAATCAAGATTTGATTAAGTCTTGGTAAAATTCAGGAAAGATTTACAGGAGTTTAGAAAAAAATGAATTAATCTACATATGGAGCAAGTAATTATTAAAGAAGTAACATTTTAGCTGGATTTTCAGTGACAAGTGGAATTTCAATAGGAATAATGAGGGAGATTGTGGGTAATAGGAATACTTGAATGAAGCAGCAAAATAAGGGGATAGTGGAATATGGGGAAAAGACTGATTCCTGGGTGCAAACATTTTGAAAGGTAGTAGTGAGAGGAAGCTAGAATAGATTTATGGACTGAAAGATCAAATGTGAAACCAAGGAAAGTAGACTTTATTGTGTTGGCGAAAGGGAATGGTTAACAGATTTTAGCAGGAAGGTGATATGTATGTGGCTCCAACTTTTTAGCTGTACTGGTGAATCACCAAACTGAGACTTACCTTGTTTAGTATTTTTTTTTTTTTTTAGGAATGAATGACTGACCTGTAGGAATATCTCAGAAATTAAAGAAGAAGAATTAAAAGAGTAATAATATTGCACCTCCTAACTTTTATTTACACTTGTAAGATGATGCTTAAATGTCCTCCCCTCCATGAAGTTTTCCCATAGCTAATCTTCCTTTGAAGACATAACTTTTTGCCATTGTTCCTGTTTATTTTTTCATTTTTAATTTGAATAATTATTAACTTAATATTATCTCCTTTAATAACTTTAAGAAACAATATAAACGCGACATTTTTAAGTTTCCACTAGTGCTGAATATAAGCTTCTGAATTAGAAGGTAGATGGCAGCGACAAAGGATTTAACTTTTTGTCGTAAAAGAATTGTCACTTGAAATTGTTTCTTCATTTTCTAAGAGTTGGAGATATTGGTCAAGGTGCATAGCATCTATGAATCTGTGGTGAAAGAATGAGAATAACAAATAGCACATGGGGTTGTTTCAAAGATCAAATAAACTAATATGGCAATCACAAGGAATAGTTCATGGCATATAAGAGATATGAAGATTAACTCTATCCACTTTCTCTAAAAGTGACTTAATAAATATTTAGTCCTGAAACAATAGGATTATCAGGATTTTAATAAATGTTGGTTGAATATATACCTAAGAGTCTGCTGGTGTGGTTCATAATCTCATTTAAATAAGCATAAGCAAAAGGTAGCAATTAAAATAAAAATTAAAAGTAGATGATGTCACAAACATGCTTCATTTTTTACCTTAATAGTGTGTTTGTTTTAAAATAGTAGGAATCTAATTTGTCCTATAGAAAAAAATAAACAAAAGAAATCAAATAAACGTATGAAAATTATATAAACATCATTCTCTATGCTATAGAATCATTTATCAAACTCTGTTGACGAGTGAACAGAGAAAAATATATCTATCATGACCTATTCAGATATTAAAGTGATTGAAACCTTCTTTAGTTACTAGAATGTAAAATGTCTGAATGGAATTTACTATATTCTCATTAACAAAAAATAAAGGCAGTGTTATTACTTTATGGCTGAAGTGTAAAGATGTTTTATTGATTGTATCATTAGATGATAAAAACTGCTTCTCTTCAAACAGTTATAAAAAGCAAGTTTTACAATTTTGATAAAATAGTTGTCTGGAGGCTCATACCTGAAAATATGAAAAATATTAAAAGGTCATAATGCCACTCATTTTATTATTTGTTATTATTTGTACTGATGCATAATAGATGTACATAGTTTTGGGGTACATGTGATAATTTAATATATTTATGTAATTTATAAAGATCAAATTAGTGTTTTAGGAATATACATCACCTTAAATATTTTTCTTTCTTTCCAGCTAGAACCATTCTATTTCTTGTCCACTGGGTATTTTAAAATATACAAGGTTATTATAAACTACAGTCACCCTACTGATTTATCTATCACTAGGTCTTATTTCTTTTATCAAACCTTATATTTGTACTTGCTAATAAATTCTATTTTATTTTTGAGTGACAGATATTATCTGAATAATATTAACTGGCAAGCTGGATTTGTTTCAATGGACTGTCTCTCCTTGGCTACATCAAATGATTAGATGTCTTGGGGGTACAAAGGAGACAGGAGAAAAGGGAATAGTTTAAACCACCGCAGAACTGATTAACTGACTTCAAGTTGTCATCCTTGTGGGAAAAAATAAAGGTGAGACACTATATTTTGGTCCTCTGTTCTCATAATACAAAATCGTATTCGAGAGAGTTGGCTCTACCATCTCACATAAGACATGAGAATCTGTAGCAGAGTATGTTTACATGTCTTTGGGGAGAATAAGTTACCTTTAAGGAATTGTTTTATTGTCATCAATTAAAAATGTGTTTGGACTTCTTTTGTTTCTATTTCTCCCTGCGTGGGACCTCCTCCACCTCAATTTTTGGGCATTTTTCAATATTACCAATAGTATACTTCTCTAGATGGCTCACGCCTGTAATCTCAGCACTTTGGGAGGCCGAGGTGGGCGGATCACAGGTCAGGAGATGGAGACCAACATGGTGAAACTCCGTCTGTACTGAAAATACAAAAAATTAGCTGGACGTGGTGGCGGGCACCTGCAGAGCTTGCAGTGAGCTGAGATCACTCCACTGCACTCCAGCCTGGGCGACAGAGTGAGACTCCGTCTCAAAAAACAAACAAAAAAAAATAGTAAACATTTTTATTTGTTTATTTTAACACTTTTAGGTATTATATACTTTCTAAACTTTTTACTCACAAACCAATAAGAATAATTAAGACCGGATGGAGCAACCGAGATGCCCATTCAAATTTAAAACAGTGTTTGTTCAAATAAATCTTGGACCATTTCTGGAATATATACAACTGTGTGAACCTTAGAAAAGATCCTCAATGTGAACAAAGGAGTCCTATAATTGCTACCTATAATAAACAGATACAATGTAGATAAATTGGTAAACATACTATAGTTGAAAAATGGCATTCCATGACACTAATTTAATCATGTACTTAAAAATATTTTAATTAATATTTAACAAAATACTGAGTAGTTTATGTATCCCCATGCTGATCTAGGCAGCCCTTTCCTTAATTGATTCTAGTAGGCAGATAGGCTGATTATAAAAATACTTCTGACCGAAATAAAGCACAATACATTTAAAGGAAATCAGCCTATAAACATACAGAGAGCCCCTCAGTAAAATTCTCTCTGAAAATACGTACATGTTACATTTTTAACATATTCAGAGGTTAAAAAACTCACTGCCTTCCAAATATACCTATTTATTAACTAGAATGCATATTAATTGTGTTTATATTGAGACAAATTCTGTTCTCATAAAAATGTTCACTTCTAACTAATATTTTTATAGTTTGTGTTCACATTAAAAGACTCACTTTTTCTTTCTAAGCTAATCTGAACACCTTTCAACAAGAATATCATATCTGTTTCTCTAATATCTTTATTTTTAAAACCTTGGTTTTCAAATCGATCTACATTTCAAATTTATAACAATATAGCTTGTTACACTCCAAATTTTAAGAACCCACACTCTAGCATATGTGCCTCAATAAAATTACATTTTGCCACAGCATGGCAACATTCCTTCTTCTTACAATAACAAAATTAATTTGTTTGAGAATTAGCTAAATCTGTAAAAGTTTTTAATCTAAAGATTAACTCTAAATACAAAATTATAAATTAAGTA
Organism: Symphalangus syndactylus; assembly: GCF_028878055.3. Lineage (NCBI taxonomy): Eukaryota > Metazoa > Chordata > Mammalia > Primates > Hylobatidae > Symphalangus > Symphalangus syndactylus. Next base: position 76,428,207 of record NC_072432.2, on the reverse strand, counting down.
CCAAATTCACATTTTTGATTTACTTTAGTTTAATGTGCACTAAAAGCATTATAATTTTACTTCATTTTTAAAAAGATGTACGATTTCTAAAACTCAATACCAACACATTAAATTTTCTTTATTATTTTGGTATATTCAATACATTCCTTTATTCTATCCAGATTATTAAGAATCATAATTCTGTTGTCAGCTTCCTATCATTAAAATAATACTCCTCAGTTTGTTTAAGTAATTAACAAAAATGTTAATTTGTCACCATTTTTAAAACTAGTCAGACTAGAAGCCAATTCCAGAAACTCCAAAGCCAATTTCGAAAGCTCATCCTCAACATTCTATTTCATTAGACTCACTCTTGCACAAAATCCTTATTAGCACTGAATAAGTAGGAAGCCCTTCCTAACATAAACTATTCACAAAAGCATAAGCCACGGTATCCTATCTTATGAAGTGAAATGACACTTCCATAACTTACCAGCTGTATGATCTTGGGCACACTACTTTAAATTTCTATGCGCGAGTGTATTTCAGTTGGAATAATAATGGTCCATATTCAGGAACAAATCCTGGAACTGGTGAAAGTTCATAAACATTACTTTGAATAGAGTTGTTAAAATAGCATCTAATTCATCAGTTGTTCTAGCACACAGCCTATGTTTTAAAATCTTTTCTACAAGTCTAATTTAATTTTTTATTGGAGCCTCAATATATTAGTTTTTTTTTTTTTTTTTTTTTGAGACGGAGTTTTGCTCTTATTGCCCAGGCTGGAGTGCAATGGCGTGATCTTGGCTCACTGCCACCTCCGCCCCCCAGGTTCAAGTGATTCTCCTGTCTCAGCCTCCAGAGTAGCTGGGATTACAGGCATGTGCCACCACGCTGCACTAATTTTGTATTTTTAGTAGAGACGGGGTTTCTCCATTTTGCTCAGGCTGCTTTCGAACTCTTGACTTCAGGTGATCTGCCGGCCTTGGCCTCCCAAAGTGCTGGGATTACAGGCATGAGCCACCATGCCCGGCCCCCAATATATTACTTTTAATATATTTTATCCTCCACTGTTTTAGAAACCTAAAACAATCTGCATTTTCTCAGGTATGTAAATACTTACCCTGTGGTAATACATTCTAGAATAATATCTTGGATTAATGGCCTGAATTACAAAACAAATTAGTAAAGCAATAATTTTGATTCTTTACCAAGTACAAAAAATAGAAAATTTCTGGATTATAGAATAATAGGGCATATATTACTCAAATAATGTAAACAGAAATAATGTAAATTCTCAAAATGTTATACCTTAGTATACTTAAACATAGTTATCTAGACTAGTTCTGGCAATAGAATTTTGTATGATGATAGAAATGTTACAGATCTGTGCTGTCAAATATGGGAAATAGTCGTAGGTGGTGACAGAACACTTGAGATTTGAGTAGTGTGGTGGTGGTTAGTATTATGTGTCAACATGACTAGGTTATTGGGTGCTCAGCGATTTGGACAAACATTTTTTTCTGGGTGTGTCTGTGAGGGTGTTTCTGGAAGAGATTAGTATTTGACTCAGTAGACTGACTAAAGCCATTTGACCTCCCTGTGTAAATGGACATCACTCTGGTCGGGCGCAGTGGCTCACACCTGTAATCTCAGCACTTTGGGAGGCCGATGTGGGTGGATCACCTCAGATCAGGAGTTCTAGACCAGCTTGGCCAACATGGCAAAACCATCTCTACTAAAAATACAAAAATTCGCCAGGCATGGTAGTGCGTGCCTATAACCCCAGCTACTCAGGAGGCTGAGGCAGGATAATTGCTTGAACCCTGGAGGCAGCCGTTGCAGTGAGCCGAGATCGTGCCGCTGCACTCCAGCCTGGGTGACGGAGCAAGACTCTATCTCAAGGGAAAAAAAAAAAAAAAGGACATTATCCAGTCTATTGAAGACCTGACTAGAACAAAGAGAAGGAGCAAGGGAGAATTTTCTGTGTGTGTGACTGACTGTTTACAATGAATACCCATTTCTCCTACTCTTGGACTGAGACTTATGTCATTGTGGTTCCTAGTTCTCAGGCCTTCAGACTTGGACTGGAACTACACCACTGGCTTTCCTGGATCTGTAGCTTACAGAGGGCAAATCATGAGAATTCTCAGCCTCGGTAATTATATGAGCCAATTTCTAATTTTATATATATATACACACACACACATACAACATTATTATAAATATATATAATTTATATGTATATTATATATTATAAATATATAATTATATACATGTTATGTAATTACTACATAATTATATAATTACATCTATATACACTTAGATACAGATGTAATTATACAATATATAGCTATATACAATTATATAGACAGGTTTTTCTCTCTCTTTGTATGTATCTTGTTGGTTTTGTTTCTCTGGAGAACCTTGACTGATACAGATGTTGTATGAAGAGTGATTCTAATGGAATAGAATTTTAAGAATGGGTTTTCTAAATTGGTTTTGGAGTTCCTGGAATTGGCTTTGTAGGCTGACTAGATGCTAGTGATTCTATTTCTGCTAGTAAGAGAACACTTGTAGTCTGTGGAGTGATCTAGCAATGGAGGTATGCAAAATATCTTAATTGAATATTCCTAACCAATCACTTATAAGAAGCAAGAAGCTGAGTGTATGATGCTTTCAAAGATTTATGAAAAACTAACAAATATAATGAGGTTGGCTGGTTGCTTCTAATTTTGCTGGAAAAAGTGACAGAAAAGACTGAATTTCAGAATTCAAATTCTCAACTCAAGCACTGCATAAATGACTTAAAAGCTATTGCATGCCCTGGAGGAGATCCTTATCTCCTTTAGCCCCAAGACTGAGATAGCAGAACACCAAATGCAGAATTTCAGGAGAAGGAAATAAAGGGTATTCAATTAGGAAAAGAGGAAGTCAAATTGTCCCTCTTTGCAGATGACATGATTGTATATCTAGAAAACCCCATTGTCTCAGCCCAAAATCTCCTTAAGCTGATTAGCAACTTCAGCAAAGTCTCAGGATACAAAATTAATGTACAAAAAACACAAGCATTCTTGTACACCAATAACAGACAAACAGAGAGCCAAATCATGAGTGAACTCCCATTCACAATTGCTTCAAAGAGAATAAAATACCTAGGAATCCAACTTACAAGGGATGTGAAGGACCTCTTCAAGGAGAAATACAAACCACTGCTCAATGAAATAAAAGAGGATACAAACAAATGGAAGAACATTCCATGCTCATGGGTTGGAAGAATCAATATCGTGAAAATGGCCATACTGCCCAAGGTAATTTATAGATTCAATGCCATCCCCATCAAGCTACCAATGACTTTCTTCACAGAATTGGAAAAAACTACTTTAAAGTTCATATGGAACCAAAAAAGAGCCCGCATCACCAAGTCAATCCTAAGCCAAAAGAACAAAGCTGTAGGCATCACACTACCTGACTTTAAACTATACTACAAGGCTACAGTAACCAAAACAGCATGGTACTGGTACCACAACAGAGACATAGATCAATGGAACAGAACAGAGCCCTCAGAAATGATGCCACATAGCTACAACTATCTGATCTTTGACAAACCTGACAAAAACAAGAAATGGGGAAAGGATTCCCTATTTAATAAATGGTGCTGGGAAAACTGGCTAGCCATATGTAGAAAGCTGAAACTGGATCCCTTCCTTACACCTTATACAAAAATTAATTCAAGATAGATTAAAGACTTATATGTTAGACCTAAAACCATTAAAATCCTACAAGAAAACCTAGGCAATACCATTCAGGACATAGGCGTGGACAAGGACTTCATGTCTAAAACACCAAAAGCAATGGCAACAAAAGCCAAAATCGACAAATGGGATCTCATTAAACTAAAGAGCTTCTGCACAGCAAAAGAAACTATCATCAGAGTGAACAGGCAACCTACACAATGGGAGAAAATTTTTGCAACCTACTCATCTGACAAAGGGCTAATATCCAGAATCTACAATGAACTCAAACAAATTTACAAGAAAAAAACAAACAACCCCATCAAAAAGTGGGCAGAGAACATGAACAGACACTTCTCAAAAGAAGACATTTATGCAGCCAAAAAACACATGAAGAAATGCTCCTCATCACTGGCCATCAGAGAAATGCAAATCAAAACCACAGTGAGATACCATCTCACACCAGTTAGAATGGTCATCATTAAAAAATCAGGAAACAACAGGTGCTGGAGAGGATGTGGAGAAATAGGAACACTTTTACACTGTTGGTGGGACTGTAAACTAGTTCAACCATTGTGGAAGTCAGTGTGGCGATTCCTCAGGGATCTAGAACTAGAAATACCATTTGACCCAGCCATCCCATTACTGGGTATATACCCAAAGGACTATAAATCATGCTGCTATAAAGACACATGCACACGTATGTTTATTGCGGCACTATTCACAATAGCAAAGAGTTGGAACCAACCCAAATGTCCAACAACGATAGAATGGATTAAGAAAATGTGGCACATATACACCATGGAATACTATGCAGCCATAAAAAATGATGAGTTCGTGTCCTTTGTAGGGACATGGATGAAACTGGAAAACATCATTCTCAGTAAACTATCACAAGGACAAAAAACCAAACACCGCATGTTCTCACTCATAGGTGGGAATTGAACAATGAGAACTCATGGACACAGGAAGGGGAACATCACGCTCCGGGGACTGTTGTGGGGTGGGGGGAGGGGGGAGGGACAGCATTAGGAGATACACCTAATGCTAAATGACGAGTTAATGGGTGCAGGAAATCAACACGGCACATGGATACATATGTAACAAACCTGCACATTGTGCACATGTACCCTAAAACCCTAAAGTATAATAAAAAAAATAAATAAAAAAAAAAAAAAAAAAAAAAAAGAATTTCATCCAGTGCCTCACTGAATTACAAGTTGAGTTCTCAGTCTCACAGAGTGTCTACTTTTAAATTGAGGGCATTGATTGAGAAAGAACTGGATATTGTAAGTTGGAATGGGGGCACGTGGGGAAACCCTAATGAAGCCAAGGACATTGAGCCTCTAAATTCTGATTAGTCTTTTTTGTCAGTGAAAGAGGCCTTGACTAATACAGGTAGTGTAATTGAGGGATTTAATTTTTAATTTTTTTTACTTTTAATTAATTACCCATTAAATTTATGTAGCTCTATGTACTACTGGCTACTATATTGGCCAACCCAGATATAGACAAAGGGATTTGCACATACAGTGTCAATAAGCCGTTTTTATCCACTTGCTGAGTTTTAGGGATGGGGGCATACTTCAGGAGAGTTTAGTTTTCTCCAGTAATCTTTTAAGTGTGAATTGCAGTCCACTTAATTGAGAAGGAAGTTAGATAGAAATTGAATTTTGTTTTTTGTTTTTTACTTTATATTCATTCAGTGGCTGGGCGTAGTGGCTCGTGCCTGTGATCCCAGCACTTTGGGAGGCCAAGGTGGGTGGATCGCTTGAGCCCAGGAATTTGAGACCAGCCTGGGCAACATGGTGAAACTCCACTTCTACTAAAAATACAAAAAAAAAAAAAAAATAGCCAGTCGTAGTGGCACTCACATGTGGGCCCAGCTGCTCTGAAGGCTGAAGCGGGAGGATCACCTGACCCCAGAGGTCAAGGCTGCTGTGAGCTGTGATCATGCTGCTGTTCTCCAGCTTAGGTGACAGAGTGAGACACTGTCTTGGAAATATATAAATATATTCGTTCAAGATTAAATAATCAGCTTAGATAAATAGGCTGTTTAGTGCTGTAAGTTTCCATCTTTGAACATGACTAATCAACAAGCAAACGAAACAAAGCAATGATAATTGCAAAAAATAAGACCACAACCAAAACTAAAACATTATCTTGAGGGTCATCTTTCTGTATATTTTTCTCAGAGATTGATATCACTCTTTTATGCTTGGCTTTAATATAATTTTCAAACATTTTGTTAATGTAAAACCTTTTTTTCTGATCATCATGTTTTATTATCTTCTCTGCTTTCTCTTGTAGATCATTCGTAAGTATAGTCAAGCTTATCATAATTTCTTATTTTCCTTTAAGGGCCTCAGTCCCCTGCTGTGGACTTGTCTTTACATTTTTTCTGGTATTTTATAACTGCTTTTCTGCTGTTTGGTATTCACATATATAATTATTCTTCAGCTTCACTCTTCCACACTTTATGATGATTTGTCAGGACTGCTTCATGTTTAAGAGCATCAGCTCTTTTTCAGCCCCTTTCTGGCTCCTAAGGAACTAAATATTAATTCTGATACTTAACTTCATTCAGACCAAATGATAACAACACCTTAAGTGTCAAAGGAACTTTACACTTGAGGAGATAAAAAGGAATAAAATAAAATAAGGGACAGAAATTAAATCTGAATGATTTCTTCAATTCACCTGGCACACAGAAAACAAAAATCACTAGAATTAGAATCGGAACAGCAAGAAATGTTTCAGTATTTTTTTTCCTACCAAAATATTCAGTTACCAAGTGGAAAATAAAGGGCTTATCTGTTAACTATCTTTTGGTATATTAGTCGCAGTGAAAACGGGCAGATAGTGGAAATCATTATTGCATTTTGCTACTATTTAAGGTTTGAAAGCCATTGTGATCTTTGGCAGAGAAATCTGATCTATTTCTCACACCTGGAAAATAAGCAAGCAGGGTGTTACCCACCAAAGATATAACTTCTGTTCTTTCTTCTAGTATATTGCCAATATCTTCTTAATAATCCACTGTTATTCTAAATAACAAGCCTTTTATTTTTAGGAATTAGCATCTACAATTACTTCTGCCAAATCCACCTTTAGTGTTCACGATGCATTCCAATACAAGATTAATGATTACGCTCGTTAAAGAATAAAATTATTTTGGCATGGCTCAGATGAAAATACTCGTGTATTCAAGGCTTTCATAGTTATGTAAAAAACACAGAAATTGATTTTTTAAAAATTAAAAACATGATTGTGGTCATGGTGATTAAGAAAGAAACAGGAACAAATATTAAATATGTACATGTACATATATTAAGTGTACATTTGTACACACTGATAAAAATACATTTTTTCAATGAATGGTCCTATTTAAGATTTGAGTATGCAATAAAATTTCATTTTATGCCAACTTTTCAAAGTGTGAATGCTGTGTAGCTTGGGTCATAGTTCAAACTGGATTTTGATAACTACATTTTCTTGCATAAGGTATAATATTAACACGAGCAATTCTAAATTCTATATTTAGCACAGTACAGTTTTTTCTGATTTTTTGCTTCAGGTCTTAATACTTCCTATTTTATAATAATCTGCACTCATGGGAAATTCCTAGGTTATATACACACATATATATATATATACACATATATAAGAAAACTGGTCTTCAGCTATATATTATTTTGTTTTGTTTTGTTTTTGTTCTTAATGTTTGTCTACGTGAGACCAACAACAAAGTAAAGAAACAAAAGGTAAACTATTATAAATTGCCAATGCACTCCTGAGATTCTGAGTTAAAGCATTTAAATGCACTTTGACTTTTTTTTTTAAAGTTTGCTGTGCATGTTATCAACAAAAATCAGAGGGAAGAAAAAGCTCCAAGCTGGTGTCATTATAACACACCATCAGTGAAAGCCATATTTCTCATCCTTGACTGCCAAAGGTGTAAATGAGCATCTGAGGCTAGTGCTAATTACAGCAATCTAAAGACAGAAACTGCTCTTCTTAAATCTAGGAAGCAAGTGAAATCCAGCATTGATTTCCAAAGTGTGTAATTTTAGAACTCCTTTCTGTGATACTATTTGTTTGATCTTTCCAGTGATGGTTCACATTTAAATCACCCATCTAAAGAATTTTATTTAAAACTGTTTTTAAGGCATGTATAAATACTAATTTGTAATTAATATCAGCATAAAGATATTTTTAAGTATTAAAGTCTTTTGGTGTGATGTCTAATGGTCCAAGTTAAGTGGATATTTAAAAGAATTTTACTGATAGCCTTTCAAAAAATTGAAATTCTGTAAAAAGCTTATAATAATTTTATCAACGATGTATTAAGTTGCAGATATGGATAATAAATTTCGATTCTGAGGTTGAAGAAATGACGTTGCCGAAGCATGTAAGAATATGTGCCTTTCTTTTTTCTTTTCTATCTTTCCCCTACAAGTAGAGGAAGCAGGATACCACAGTAGAGTAGAGTGAAACATAGGCTCATGAAATAGAGTGCCTGAGTAAGTGACTCATTCTTTTGAAGCCTCAGTTGTCTAACTAGTAAATAAACATAAGAGCTTCTTTACTGGGGTTATAATGACGATGAAGTGAGCTATTACATGCATAATATGAAAACAACATACCTCACATGTAATGACTCCTAATTATTTTATTGTGATTACTGTATTGACATAAAAGCTTTTCTGTATTGACTCATTCTTTCTCCTCTCCTCAAATCTGTGTTACTTTTCTTTATCTTAAAAACCTGTTCTGTTGGCAAATGACCTACATTATGTCTCATTCTCTTTTTTCCTTTTACTGACAAGCTTCATAATTAAATAATTTGTAATGATCATTATTGTAGTAGATTCCATACATTTCACATTGTCACTGAAATATATATTTGAATATCTTTACTGATCAGCAAGTTTGGAACTCTATTGTTATTATTATTTTTTTTTTATTATACTTTAGGTTTTAGGGCACATGTGCACAATGTGCAGGTTTGTTACATATGTATCCATGTGCCGTGTTGGTTTGCTGCACCCATTAACTCGTCATTTAGCATTAGGTATATCTCCTAATGCTGTCCCTCCCCCCTCCCCCCACCCCACAACAGTCCCTGGAGTGTGATGTTCCCCTTCCTGTGTCCATGAGTTCTCATTGTTCAATTCCCACCTATGAGTGAGAACATGCGGTGTTTGGTTTTTGTCCTTGCGATAGTTTACTGAGAATGATGGTTTCCAGCTTCATCCATGTCCCTACAAAGGACATGAACTCATCATTTTTTATGGCTGCATAGTATTCCATGGTGTATATGTGCCATATTTTCTTAATCCATTCTATCGTTGTTGGACATTTGGGTTGGTTCCAACTCTTTGCTATTGTGAATAGTGCCACAATCTGTTGTCATTTTTAATGGCTACATAATTATGGTACCATAGTTTTGTTATTATAATTTTCAAATACCTCAGTGGATTTGTTATATTTTTTCTGCTTTTGTTTATTTTCTGTTTCCTCTAATGGAAAAGCAGTACAGAATAGTGCTTTGAATCAAAAGCTCTAAATCTAGAGTGCTAGAGTATTAATCTGGCCCTGCTCTTTAGTAGTTGAGTAACCTTGGATAAATTACTTATTTGTGACGAGCAGAAGGTTGTTGTTTGATATTATAATCAAAAATCAAGTTATCTATTACATTTCTAGATCTGACTAATTCTTACATCCATGAGTCATAAAGGATAGGTCCAAGTGCCCAAGCTGAAGGACTCTGAGCTACTACTGCAAGTACATACAATGCATATATCCTATCTTTCCATTACTATATACTGGAGAAAGGTGAATATCCAGCTTCGATACAGAGGTTGACTAGCAAATTTGAACTGGCATTGATATCAAAGCGAAAACACACCATTATAGCTCCCTGTGAAAGAGATGGTTAGAAACCAAGTAATAAATTGAATATTGAGCCAATTTTGTCTAATGAGATTATTTCTGCTGTTTAGGAGTGCATATTTAGCATGTATATTTATCACAGCTGGCAGTACCCTTTCATGAATCCTTCACCTAAGGAGTAGAGCTGTCAGGATAGGAGACGCTATGTGAAAGTCCGGAATCTGTACTCTCCACATAGCCAAGAGGGTAAAATGGAATCAGTAACATATCCCAAATAGTATTTCACAGATTAGTAACAACTTCATAGATTTAACAAATACAAGGGTGTTGGACTCAATGCTCCTATTTTAATTCACTTTTCTAACTTCTGCAAATGCTAGTTGATATTATTGGATGTTGGTTGATGACTGAATATCCTAGGTAAATAACTAAGGGGTAACTCCAATCACAGTGGTTGTGGAGGAGGTGGTAACCTTATTTTAAAATATTACACACCTTTTGAGTACACTATTTGGCTATTTCTCTGCTAAATGTGTTTTTCTTTTCAATCTCCATCTGGAGAGATCAAAAGCAGCTTAAATTCTTCTGAGATAGAGAATAGTATACATGTATATAGGTATATCTTGCCAAGGAATAAGCAATATCTGCTTTTTGTCACAATAACATTCAAAGGAATTACAATTTTCTTGATATTTACCAAGAATATGCCACTGGTGGTATAATTGAGGGATTTAGAACTCCAACTTGCCATTGACATAAAATGGCAAGAACTCTGAAAGACGAGTGATATGGTTTGGCTGCGTCCCCTCCCAAATCTCATCTTAAATTGTAATTCCTGTAATCCCCACATGTCATGGGAGGGACCTGGTGGGAGGTAACTGAATCATGAAGGCAATTTCCCCCATGCTGCTCTCGTGATAGTGAGTGAGTTCTCATGAGAACTGATGGATTTATAAGCTTCTGGCATATCCTCTGCTGGCACTTATTTTCTCTCCAGCTGCCCTGTGAGGAGGTGCCTTCTGCCATTATTGTAAGTTCCTGAGGCCTCCCCAGCCATGCAGAGCTGTGAGTCAATTAAGCTTATTTCCTTTATAAATTACACAGTCTTGGGTATGTGTTTTTCAGCAGTGTGAGAATGAACTAATAGAGCAGGCTAGGCCATAAGGACTGCAACTGTTAAGTGACTCTTAGTGCTAAACTAGGCCCAGAGACAGTGGACTAGGGGAGCATGCAGCATCTTGAAACACCGCTGGGGTGGCTAACAGAGTGATGACATCACCCCTCCCCTAACCCCAAGCTGCACAACTTCTGGCTCCAAAAGAGACCCTTCCTTGCATATAAGGAGAGAGGAGGGAAGAATGAGGAGGGTTTTGTCTTGCATCTGGGATACCAGTTCAACTACAGCAGGATAGGGCACCAATCAGAGTCTTGAGTCCCCTGTTCCAGGCCCTAATTCCTGAATGACATTTCTAGACACTCCCTGGTCCAGAAGAGAACCTGTTGCCTTAAAGATAAAGACCCAGTTCTGGCAGTATTTATCATCTGCTACCTGAAGAGCCCTTGGGCTGAATAACCAGGGCCCAAGAAGAGTGGGAAAGACTGCGTCTTGTGGTTTGAGTGTCAGTTCAGCCACAGCACAGTAGAACACCAGGTAGACTTCTAAGGTTTTTGACTCTAGTCCCTGACTCCTGGACAGCACTTCTAAACCAACCTGGGACCTGGGGCACCTCAAAACCCTGAAAAGAAAGACACAGGCCTGGCTGGCTTTGCCACTTGCTGGTTATTGGGACCCATGACTCATGGATCTGTTGCCTATAAGAGACACACTTCACCTATAAAGACACATAGGCTGAAAATAAAGGGATAGAAAAAGAAATTCCAGGCCAATGGAAACCAAAAAAGTGCAAGTCGCTATACTTACTTCAGTCAAAATAGATTTCAAGACAAAACTATAAGAAGATAGAAAAAGTAGTGACCTTCTGCATAATGATGGTTTAATTCAGCAAGAAGATATAACAATTATATAATATAAAAAATATATACCTATTACATGCACCCAACACTGGGGCACCTAGATATATAAAGCAAATATTATTGGAGCTAAAGAGAGAGATAGGCCCTGATACAATAATAGATAGATACTTCAACACCCCACTCTCAGCACTGGACAGATCTTCCAACACATTTCATCTGACAGTTGTAGAATACATATTCTTTTCCTGAAAACATGGAACATTCTCAGGATAGACCATATGTTAGGTCACAAAACAAGTCTTAAAACAGTCAAAAAAATTGAAATAATATCAAGCATCTTCTCTGACCATACTGAAATAAAACTAGAAATTTATAACAAGATGAATTTTGGAAACTATTTAAATAGATGAAAATTAAACAATATGTTCCTGAATGACCAGTGAGTCAATGAAGAAATTAAGAAGGAAATTGAAAAGTTTCCTGAAGCAAATGGTAATGGAAACATAACATGTCCAAAATCCATGGGATACAGCAAAAGCAGTGCTAAGAGAGATGTTTATAGCAATAAGTGCTTACATAAAAAAGACCTGTAATCCCAGCACTTTGGGAGGCTCAGGCGGCAGATAATTTGAGGTCAGGGATTCAAGACCAGCGTGGTCAACATGGTGAAACCCTGTCTCAAATAAAAACACAAAAAATTAGTTAGGAATGGTGGTGTGCACTTGTAATCCCAGCTACTCAGGAGGCTGAGGCAGGAGAATCGCTTGAACCCAGGAGGCAAAGGTTGCAGTGAGCCAACACTGTGCTACTGCACTCCAGCCCAGGCAACAAAATGAGACTTCCTCCGTCTCAAAAAAAAGGAGGAAAAACTTCAAATAAACAATCTAAAAATATATCTTAAAGAATTAAAAAAGCAAGAGCAAAGCAAACTCGAAATTAGTAGAAAACATAATAAATATCAGAGCAGAAATAAATTAAGTTGAAATAAAAATATATACAAAAGATCAGTGAAAAGTTGGTTTCTTGAAAAGTCAAACAAAATTGACAAATCTTAAGCCAGACTAAGAAAACAAAAGAGAGAATATACAAATGAATAAAATCAGAAATGAAAAAAGAGACATTACAACTGCAGAAATTCATAGGATCATTAGTGGCTACTACGAGCAACTATACGCCAATAAATTGGAAAATACAGAAGAAATGGACAAATTCCTAGCCACATGCTATAAAGATTGAACCAGGAAGAAATCAGAAAACTGAACTGACCAATAACAAGTAACAAGATTGAAGCCATAACAAAATGTCTCCCAGTAAAGAAAAGCCTGGGACCCAATGTCTCCACTGCTGAATTCTACCAAACATTTAAAGAACTAGTACCAATTATACTCAAACTATTCTTAAAAATGGAAGAGAGGAGAATACTTTCAAACTCATCCTATGAGACCAGTATAACCCGGATATGAAAACCAGACAAAGACACATTAGAATTAAAAAAAAGAAAAAAAAAACACTACAGGTCAATATCTGTGATGAATATTGATGTAAAGATCCTCAACAACATACTAGCAAACCATATTCAACAATATGCTGGAAAATCATTCATCACAACCAAGAGAGGATTTATTCCTGGGATAAAAGGATAGTTCAGCATATGCAAATCAGTCAAGGTGATACATCACATCAACAGAATGAAGAATAAAAAACATACGGTCATTTGAGTTGATGCTTAAAAATTTGATTAAATTCAATGTCTCTTCATGAGAAAACTAAAAATAAAATAGATATAGAAGGAATATGCCTCAACATAAAAGCTATATATGACAGACTCACAGCTAGTATCAGACCAAATGGGGTAAAACTGAATGGCTTTCCTCTAAGATCTAGAATATGACAAGGATGCCCACTGTTACTGCTGTTATTCAACACAGTACTGGTAGTCCAAGCTAGAGCAATCAGACAGAAGAAAGATACAAAGGTCATCCAAATTGGAAAGGAAGAAAAATTATTCCTGTTTGTAGAAGATACGATCTTATATTTATACTAACCTAATGACTCTACTAAAAATACTATTAAAATTGATAAATTTAGTAAAGTTGCAGTATACAAAATCAACATACAAAAATCAGTAGTATTTCTATATGCTAATAGTGAACAATGAAAAAGAAATAAAAAAGCAATCCCATTTATAATAGCCACACATAAAATTAAATACCTAGGAATGAACCAAAGAAGTAAAAGATCTCTATAATGAAAACTGTGAAACAATGATTAAAAATAAACAGAAGAGGACACCAAAAATTGGAAAGATATTCCATGTTCATGGATTGGAAAAAATCAATATTGTTAAAATGTCCATACCACCAAAGCAAGCTACAGATTCAATTCAATCCTTGTAAAAATACCAAAGACATTCTTCACAGAAATACAAAAAATAATTCTAAAATTTATATGGAACCACAAAAGATGAAAAATAGCCAAAGCTATTGGATATAGAACCAAAAAAGACCCAGAATAGCCAAAGTTATTTATATGGAATCACAAAAGACCCAGAATAGCCAAAGCCTAAGCAAAAGGGACAAAATTGGAAACATCTTATTACCTACTTCAAATTATACTACAAAGCTATAGTAACACAAGCAGCATGGTACTGGCATAGAAACAGACACACAGACCACTGCAACAGAACAGAGAACTTGAGAACAAATCCACATACCTACAGTGAACTCATTTTTGACAAAAAAGCCAAGAACATACACCCCTATCCCTCACCTTATACAAAAATCCAATTAAAATGCATTAAGGACTTAAATCTGAGAAATGAAACTATGAAACTACTACAAGTAAACATTGAGAGAGCTCTCCAGGACAGTGGGCTCACCAAAAGTTTCTTGAGCAATACCTTACAAGCACAACCAACCAAAGCAAAAATGGACAAATTAGACCACATCAAGTTAGAAAGCTTCTGCGTAGCAAAGGATACAATCAACAAAGTGAAATGATAATCCATAAAATGGGAAAATAATGTCTGCAAACTAGTCATCTAACCAGGAATTAATAACCAGAACATATACAGAGCTCTAACGACTCTATAAAAAATTCAATACCTGATCAAAAAATGGCAAAATATTTGAATAGACATTTATCAAAAGAAGACATACAAATGGAAAAGAGACTTATGAAAAGGTGCTCAACATCATTGAACATCAGAGAAATGCAAATCAAGACTACAATGAGATATCCTCTCACCCCAGTTAAAATGGCTTATATTCAAAAGACAGGAAATAACAAATGCTGGGGAGGATGTGGAGAAAAGGGAACCCTCATACACTGTTGGTGGGAATCTAAATTAGTACAGCCACTGTGGAGAACAGTTTGGAGGTTCCTCAAAAAACTAAAAGTAGAGCTACCCTATGATCCAGCAATCTCACTGCTGGTTATATACCCAAAATAAAAAAAATCAGTATATTGCAGATATATCTGCACTCCTGTGTTTGTTGCAGCACTGTTTACAATAGCTAAGTTCTGGAAGCAACCTAAGTGTTCAACAGATGAATGGGTAAAGAAAATGTGATATACCCACACATGCACACACACACACACACACACAATGGAGTACTATTCAGCCATAAAAACAAATGAGATCTTGTCATTTGCAACAACATGGATGGAAATGGAGATTATTATGTGAAGTGAAATAAGCCAGGCACAGAAAGGTAAGTATTGCATGTTCTCACTTATTTGTGGGATCCAGAAATCAAAACCATTTAACTCATGGAGAAAGAGAGTAGAATGATGTTTGCTAGAGGCTGGGAAGGGGAGTGGGGGTTTGGGGAATGTGGTGATGGTTAATGGGTACAAAAAATATAGTTAAGGAGAAAATAAGTAAGACCTACTATTTGATAGCAAAACAGGGTGACTATAGTCAATAATAATTGTACATTTTTAAACATCTAAAAGAGCATACTCGAATTCTTTGTAACTCAAAGGATAAAATGCTTGAGGGGATGGATACCCCATTCTCTATTATGTTATTATTTCACACTGTGTGCCTGTATCAAAACACCTCACGTACCTTATAAAAATATGTATGTATATACTCATATACTATATATATATCTGTGTGTATATATATGTATATGTACTCACAAAAATAAAAAGTAAATAAAATGACAAGTACTCTGGGTACTCTTGAGTGCATACCAGGAAATTTAGCCACATTTCACTTTAGACAAATTTTAAGGTGACCAAAGATCTGGTCATTCCAAGATATCCCTTCCAAGGTAATATCAGAAAAGAAATACAGCGTCTGCAGTCCTCTTAGAGTTTTGGATGTCAATTTCCACTTTGCTTAGAAATATACCACCAAATTATTTTATAAGTATATTAGTTTACTATTGCTGCTGTAACAAATTGCCATAAATCTAGTAGTTTAAAATAATACATTTATTGTCCTACAGAGGCCCCAAATAATTATTACTGGGTTAAAGTCAAGATGTCAGTAGAGCCGGTTCCTTCTGGAGCTTCTGAAGGGAGAACTTGATTTTTTGCCTTTGTCATTTCTTGGCTCCTCTTTATTCCTGGTTTCTCTTGATTCCATCATCACAACTTTTACTACTGATTTGATCTACCTGCCTCCTTTTTACAAGGACACTTTGGATTACATTTTCCACCTACAGAGTGTCCTCATTGCTGTATCTTTACTTGAAAAATGTGTAAAGTTCTATTAATCTGTTATGTGACATAATGACAGGTTCCAGAAAACAGAACATGAACATTTTTAGAGAGGATTATTTAGCCTGACACAGTGGCTACCTCAGAGGATTGCCATTTTTATGAAGCCCAGAGAAAGACAAGGCTCTGCAAATGTGCTAGCTGCAGTAAAAACTGCTCTGTCACTTACGTCATGTGATCCGAGATTCTTATCAAAATGTTAAGATTCTAGGAGTCCAGTAATCTGGGGAATACAAGATATCCCTTATGGAATAAAGTACAACTTAACATACCTAGCACTCACTATTAGTGAGAAAGATTCACAGTGATTATTGTGCTTTTCTGAATTTTAGAGCAGCATTTATTCAACTGCAATTCTTCTTAGACTAATTTAGTGGGTAACTCAGAAAGTGCCAGATGGAAATGGAGCCCTGAGCAGAAGAGGTTTCTAAACAAATCTTTAGCTTTAAAAATCAAGGCCATGTTCTTTGGTCAAGCTGTTTTTTTTTTTTTTTTTTTTTTGTAAAAAAAAAATATTTTTGATATACTATTGAAATCTCAGCAACATTTGAGCATCTGAGCATAAAACAGCAAATGTTGATGTGGCTGGAGCTGCCTGTCTTTCACTGAGTGCTATCAAGTCTACAAAACATAAGTTTGAGTGGGTAGAAAAACAATTCACTACCAAATAGGACTGGTTTGTTTCTGATTGAGGTTCACATGGTCCAGATGGTATGGTATGAATAATTTACTTGTACAAATGGCACCTATGTCTGTTGCACTGATGCTTGTCTTTTATTTTTACCAATTTTCCCTAAGTGGTTATCTATGGCTCACTGTGAGAAAAGAAGAACACAGGGGCTTTGTTCAAAGATGGGTCCAAACAACGTACAGATTCCTGGCTGACAATGAAATGGCTTCTCTATTATAAACCCACTTGGGAGTGGCAGTGAAATATGAGTTAAGGGAAATCCTCTCAGGAGAGAAAGATGTAAGAATATACTAGGGTATTCACTTTGTGTGAAGGAGAAAAAAATCTGAATTATAGAAACACACAGGCTTCCTGGACAGTAATGAATAGCCTGAGCAGTTGTCCAGAAATCTTGAAACAACAGGATTAGAAGATCACAGAAAATGATTTGTGGAAATTTCTTAAGAGAGCACTAAGTATGTGGATCCATGGAAGAAGCACCTGTCATTTGGTAGGGAGACTATCCAAGATTTATCTAGATACTGCTGATAGATAGATCCACCTAATGACACACTATTAAAAACACTAAGTTGTCATAGTACCATTTCAGATTATCTCCCTGGACCCATCTTTTTAAATAGAACATGTATTTTAAACATTTTATTAAGAAGTGGTCAGCTGATGCATGGTCCAGTGTTTGGGAAACTCTGCCTTATATTTACTGCAGTCTAGGATCAGTTCCTATCCTAACTGCCTTCTTCAGAATATACCTTAATTGTAGATATTCTAGGGATCTATTTTTTAAACTATGATGGTGATAACTGTTAGCCGTATGGTAAATGATGGTTGAATAACAGAAAGTTGAGACCACTATTATTTAACTTGGGAAATAAACTTATTTTAACATATCTGGACATGAATGTGTTGTTTTAACAGGTTTATTATATGTAATACACATAACTTAAAATTGAGTGTATATTTAATGTGTACAATTCAATTTTTTTGTATATTTACAGTCCTACAACCATCACCACTATCTAATTTTAGAACATTTTGATTAACCCTGACAGACCTTAGTCAAGTGATAAAGTTAACATAATCTGTAACAAATCATATATTTATTGCATAGCTTCTTGAGATGAGCACATCACACCTATGGTATCCTTCCCAATAATGCATAACAATCTAGTCATGAGAAAGCATCACAAAAACCCAAACAGGGATATTCTACAAAATAAATGATGTTACTTTTCAAAATTGTCTAATAAAATAGGAGAGATATCACAGGTAGGGGGACAACTAAATTTAATAAGGGATCCTGGATTAGATGGTAAAACAGAGAGAAAAAAGAAATTAGTGGAAAAACACATAAAAATGTGAATAGTTCTGTATTTTAGTTGATAATATTGCACTAAGGTTAATTTCTTAGCTTTGACATATGGTCTATGTCTGTGTGAGATATATTTTTTGTTCTTGCTGTTGACGTGAAAGAAAGTGAGTGAAGAATATATTAAAATGTCCTATACTATAATAGTACAGCTTTATTGAGATAAGAGTCACATATATAATTAAGCCATTTTAAATGTATAATACATGAGAGTTCCAAATTTGCCACCATCTTACCAATATTTGTTATTGCTATGGTTTTTTATTTTAGTCATTCCAGCGAGTGTAGAATTTTGTTGTGGTTTTCATTTGCATTTCTCTTATGACTAATGATGTTTAATATCTGCTGTTTGGCTTATTGACCAGTTGTATATTTTTTTCTGAGAAACGTCTGCTCAATCCTTGTCTCATATTTAAATTTGAAGTCATTCAATGTACTCTGGATACTAGTTCCTTATGTAATATATGACCTGCGACTATATTCTATTATGTTGATTCTCTTTCGATTTTCCTGATGGTTCCTTTTAACCAGAGTTTTAATTTTAGTGAAGTCTAACTTTAGTTTTGTTTGTTACTTATGCTTTTGGTGTTGAATCTAAGAAACCATTGCCTAACCCAAAGTCATAAAGGCTTATGACTATGTTTATTTCTAAGAGTTTTATATGTTTAGTGCTTATATTTCATCTATGATTCATTTTGAATTAGTTTCATTGTGTGATGTGAGATCAGAATCAAATTCATTCTTTTGAATGTGGATATGCAGTTTTTCTAGCATCATTTGTTGAAAAGACTATTATTCTTTTTCCATTGACTAGTCTTGGTGTTCAAAACTGAAAATCAACTGACCACAAATGGGAAGGTTTATTCTTGGACTCTTAAATATTTTATTGTTTGATATATCTGTTACTCCAGTACTACACTTTCTTAATTACTGTTGCTTTGTAATAACTCTTGAAATTGAGAATTGTATTTTATTCAATGTTCTTAAGATTATTCGGGACTATCCCGAGTCTCATGACTTTCATCATAAATTTTAGAATCAGTTCTCTTAAAGGATCTGCCTTCTACCGTCAGTCAGATGAGAGACTCATGACCCACAAACTTTATTTGCCCTCATTTTGAGTCATTCAGAGAGGTCAGTTAATTATTGACTCATAATAGATGAGTCAAACTGACTTTGTGATGAAATTTCTGCAGATTAGCTTTGCATTTTGGGGGTAATGATGTAAATGTCTATCTTTTTAAAATCAACATCAGGATTTGTCCAAGAGTTTACATTTATAATCTTAGTGCTAGCCACTCCAAGAGGAGAACGTAGAACAGATGAGGGAAACAAGAACTTCCTTCTTTGAACTAAAATTGAACTTGATTGCTAGTGTTTCTCCTGAAAATTCTTTGACCTAACAGTTTCTTAAATTGCTTAGAAGCCAAACGTTACCTAAATTCTCTTTTCTCTCATGAGCTTTCCGATCCCTTCTTTACTATGCTTTTTCCTGGTTGACTTGTTTAGAATTTTACCTTTCTTGTTACAGTTGTGATGTTTACCAAAACCTTTTAACTTACCTGGAAACTCTGTTCTAGTTTATCCCAACTGCTCCTCTTACTTAAACAGTCAAGTAAAAGCCCATCCTATTACTTAAACATTGGAGTAATACTGAGTTGGTGGAATTTGCTTGTTTCTTTCCCTAATGACCATAGTTGGTAAAGGATTACCTCCAAGTTATTTGAATACTTTGATATCAGAATTATATATGTTGTCACTTTTTTTTAATTAAACAATCATTGCTTAAAAAGTGTTTTGGCTCTTAATTCATTACAAAATAATAAAATACTTTGTGCAGAATATATTTTGGAAGAAACAGAAATGAGTAATGCCCAATTCTTGCTTTTGGAGTGATCATTCAAGGTTACTGTTTTTTGTTTTTGTTTTTGTTGTTGTTTTTTTAAAAAAAATAACTTTTATTTTAGTTTTGGGAGTACCTTTGAAAGTGTTTTATACAGGTAATCTTGTGTCATGGAAGGTTTGTTGTACAGATTATTTCATCCCCCAGATATTAAACCCAGTACCCAAGTTATCTTTTCTGCTCCTCTCCCTCCTTTCACCCTGCACCCTCAAGTAGACCCCAGTGTCTGTTGTTCCCTTCTTTGTGTTCATGAGTTATCATCATTTAGCTCCTACTTATAAAAAGCATGTGATATTTGGTTTTCTGTTCTTATGTTAGTTTGCTAAGGATAATAGCCTGCAGCTCCATCCATTTTCCCGCAAAAGACATGATCTTGTTGTTTTTCATGACTGCATAGTATCCTGTGGTGTATGTGTACCGCATTTACTTTATACAATCTGCTGTTGATGGGCATTTCAGTTGATTATATGTCTTTGTTCTTGTGAATAGTGCAGCAATGAACATTTGAGTGCATGTGTCTTTATGGTAGAATGATTTATATTCCTCTGTGTATATGCCCAGTAATGGGATTGCTGGGTTAAATGGTACTTCTGCTCATAGCTCTTTGAGGAATTTCCATGTTTACGTCTAATTGCGATATTATGCCTAGAGACTTGATGTTAATGGAGAGATGTGACTATCAGTACAATGCGGGTGTATGTGTTATTGATTTAACAGCTGCTTGTTTTCATAGAGATTCATATTGTCCTGGGAAAGGAATAACAACATAATATTGGAACATAATTAGGTTCCTGCTATTGATTTGGGGCAGTCGTGAAGTTGGAAATCATTTACCAGCAAATAGGTGGCAATACTACCAGGTAGTGACTTTTTAGTAACCTTGTGATTTGACTGTATATTTATGGTATAGCATGATATTTATAAGCCATTGGGATGATTTTACAGTTACAATATTTCTTCTTATAAAACATGGCAACATAAGCCCAAAAGAAAGAAGTTATAAAAAATTGTATTAACAGTAACCAAAATTGTAAATTATAGTTCTATTTTACCCTTCATTTATCTAAGAAATTTACCAAAAGGCTACTATTTATGAACCTTTCCTCCATGCCAAGAAAAAACAGGAAAGGCAAAGATAGAGGCTATATCTGAGCTATTTAAAATTACGGTGCACTAGGACTGATAGAAGAGGTACACAAAAATGCAAAAGAACGTAGTTAAAAATAAATGCCATAAATATGGTTCAGACAGTAATTGTTAAAAGAATTCAAATGAGGATAAAGTTCTTAACTGTCATCAATTCATCCAAATCATTTTTTATTCCTTAATTACAGTGTTTTGTAATGTACCTTATTTTTTCTTAATAAAGTAAAAAAATAACTTTTTTTCAGGACTTATTCAAGGCAACCTGGTGTCAACAATCCATGTAAGTGAATTTCCTCATCTGTCAAGCACTTTATTCCTTTGAAGAGAGTTTTGTCTTCTTTTCTTGTGAAAATTCCCAATTTAATAAAAAATGTATTTGAATTGCCATCTATAAGGTTTTCCTCTTGCTTTTTTTCTCCACTCACAAAAACAACTCAGATTTTAATTATACACTTCATTATATACAGACTGAATTAACTATTTGAGTATATTTACTAGATGAGAAATGATGATAACAGATGCACCCTTCCCCTCATTGGCTTTCAAATATTTATTTCAATATTTTTATCGTAAGAATGATACATGCATTTTTGTAATCCTTCAGTATGCTGTATTTCATTTTACATATTTTATTGATTTTAATAGAGTAATGAAATGTTTCCAGTTTGAACTAATATCAACTTTTAAAAACATTTTTGCAAAATAAATGATAACATAAAAAGTTACATGTTACAGGGCAAGAAAAAGTGGTTTCTCATCTGTCTTCCACAATCTGAGATATCTAGCAAAATAATGCTAATTTTGTTTTTAAAATGAAAATGGAATTGGCACATAGTTAGCACTGGTTATCAATTTCTCCTGCAAATTCCTTAGGCTAAGCAGTTGATCAAACGTGATGTTTTTTTTCTATATATAATAGCATTTAGGTTAGAAACATGCAGAATAATTTCAAACATAATTTTTGTAACACTTCTAGGGTTAAATGGGGTATGATAAGAAAAATAACTTCTGTTGAATACTTAGAACATGCCATACACTGTGATAGTCACGTTGTTAATAAATAACCATAAAACTTCATTCTATTTAATCCCAAGGAAAATTTATTATCCCCATAACAAAATGTATAGAGCTACTGTGATGCTAGCAATGGTCAATCACATGATCAAATGATCACAGGAAGTATCTCAGCCTCTTTCCACCATTTTCAGTTTATTTTTTCTGTAGGCCTACAGCAAGGTGGCTGCAGTAGCTCCTTGTATTATATCCAGACACCAAGACAAATCCACAAAGATAATGTAATTTATAGAGTTTCACTTTTAGAGGAAAGGAAACTTTTCCTTTAACTCTTCTGGAGATTGTCCTCATATATACTGTCCAGCATTTGATCTTATGTCTAGAGTTAGACCAATCACCGACAAGCTAAATGGGAGTGCTGTTGACGGGTTAGACCAATTAGGAAGTACTCCTAAGGTTGGAGTTTGGAGACACTCTTTAAAAGCACATTGTTTTGTGGACAAGTATAGATATCCGTATAGTATTAGGCTTGAATGAAACAAGGAAATGTGTATGAGTGAAGGAGGTACAGTTACAGATGTGTGCTACGGTAAATTACAGTACCATAGATTACTTCATTCAGCTTCATGGGAGCTCTAAAATGTAAGCTATGTACAAATTAGAAACAGATCTAGAGAGATGTGTTTTTCCCCAGATAACAGAACTAGAAAATTGTTGGACCAGAATTAGAAACTTTGGTCAATTCCAAATCTGTGTTTTTTCCACAAAATCATGTGGTATGAATCTAGAATCCCCAACTAACAGCCTGTTAAAACAGTTCCAATTTCCACAAATAAAATGATAGAAAAGCCTTTATGAGTTAGTTCAAGGTAAAATGTGAAAGTTTGTGAAGTTTTTCTCCTGTTTTATAGCTCCTCTTTTCCAAGATCACTTTCCATTTAAATTACACTGGAAGGAAAAAAAAATATGCTAAAGCAAAGCAACTAAACAAATGACTCTATATCTTCTGAGTTTAGATTTTACTTAGAATGCTTTTAGGAGTAACAGAAAGTTTAACATTTTAGGTTGTGTTAGCAAAGAGCCAATGTTGAAGATAATATTTTGTATATACTCAAGGATAATATTAAGAATACTTTAGGGATGAGAGGATTAATATCATGCCTTAGTCAAAATAACTAAAGCTGGAGAATAACCAAGAATCATGCTTGCTGAATTTTCCTAATTGAAAACAACCTGCCAAGAATGATGTTTTCTACTTGGAAGTTTAAAATTATTGGATCTAATTATAAGCAAAATCTGGGTACAAAGACTAAGGGTGAAAGCAGTTTAGTAAAAGTATTTTCTCCCGTAAACTTCAAACCTCAGGAACATACAAGAAATGTAGTTTGAAGTGGGATCTTGGCTAAGGCATTAAATCAAATACATAACTAAGGATTACGTGACAGCTGAATCAGACTGAGGTAGCTTTTATGCTTCCTGTCTCAAAAATAAGCAGACTAGTGTGCGTGTGTGTGTGCGTGTATGAAACTTAGTGCAACACATGAACAGTATCCCAAAAGGCAACAGTGTTGAGAGGTGAGACCTTTGAGAGGTGATTAGCAACTGCCCTCATAAATGAATTAATGTCATTATTGAGGGAATGGGTTTGTTATCCCCGAAGTGGGCTTGTTATAAGAGCGAGTTTGACTCTTTTTGCCCCCTCGTTCTCACCATGTGATGCCTTCTGCCATATTATAATGCAGCAGGAAGGTCCCCATGAGATGCAACTGCTCAATCTTGAACTTTCCAGACTTCAGAACAATGAACCAATAAATTTCTGTTCTTTATACATTACTCAGTTTCAGATACTGTATTATAATAGCACAGAATGGATTGAGACAGATAGAGTGAGAAATTTTTGTATTTTTCCAAACCGTTATCATCTAGACCACAAGTTCAAACCATAAATACGAGTTTTCCTCTCCTTTAATTTTTCTCCTTGTCAGATAGTCTCTGAGTAGAGGGAGCAGATGATGAAGTAGAAAGAGAAGATGAACAAAATGCTCAGTATCACCATCATTAGAGAAATGCAAATCAAAACAATGAGACACTGTCTCACACCAGTTAGTACAGCTATTATTAAAAAGTCAAGAAATAACAGGTACAGTGGGGTTGCAAAGAAAAGAGAATGCTTATACACTGCTAGTTGGAATGTAAATTAGTTCAGCTGCTGTGGAAAGTAGTTATGAGATTTCTCAAAGAGCTTAAAATCAGAACTCCCTTTCGACTTGGCAATTCCGTTACTGGGCATGTATTACATACTGTGTGAATTTATTTTCAAAGGAATATAAATTGTTCTCCCAAAAGACACATCCATTCATATGTGAATTGAAGCACTATTCACAATAGCGAAGACATGGAATCAACCTAAATGCCCATCAACAGTGTTCTGGGTAAAGCAAGTGTAGAATAACTATGTAATGGAATACTACTATAGCCATAAAAAAGGAAATCATATCATTTGCAGCAACAAGAATACAGCTGGAGGACATTATCCTAAGTGAATTAACGAATGGATACAAAGACGGAAACTCAGATTTTCACTTACGGTAAGTGTGAACATGGTTTTCACTTATAATTGGGAGTACATTGAGTACACGTGGACACAAAGATGGGAACAACAGACACTGGGGCTTACTTGAGGGAAGAGGTGGGAGAGGGGTAAGGGAGGAAAAATTACCTATCAGGTACTATGCTTTCTACCTGGATGATGAAATCATTTGTACACCAAACCTCAACAACGTGTAAGTTACCCATGTAGCAGTCTTGCTGAACCTAAAAGCTGCAAAAAAAAAAAAAAAAAAAAAAAAGAGAGAAAGAAAAGAGAAAAAAATAGCCCATAGCTATCTTTTTCCATGAGCGCTTCAAAGCCCAGTTAAAGGAGAAGAGTGAATATTTAAATCTAATGAGAGATTGTAATTCATATTATCCTGGGTTCTTCAAAACCTTAAAAAGGAGGGTTTTTTAGTTATATAAAGTGAAAATAAATAATATTTGTTATTGTAGACATGGTATTAAGGAACAGAAAAATAAAATACCCACTAACTCAAGAAAAATCAAGCCATACTATGATTTCACCTCACTGTATCCAAATTCTTCAATAAAATGCCTACAAGTATGTTTGGCTTCAGTGAAATAAACTGGTTAAGTAACATAAAGAATTCTTATATCCAAAGCTGGGCTTTGGTTTACATAAGCCCAATTCAGGTGTTTTTGTTATATCTGTGGGACAACTCATTAAATAACTTTAAGACCTAATAATGTCTGATGCTAGGAACAGTAAAAATAAAAATAAAAAATAAAAAATAAATGAGGTATCAAACTTTAAATGTTGTCGCAATTTCTAAAATGTGAATTTAACCTACATTTGCTTTCCATTTTTTCCTCCTTCTGTTCCTAGTTATCTTTTCTTTGACTTGGGGAAAAATACTTAAGCCCTGAATCCACAAGTTTGAATTAAACTTACTTATTTGAGACATGTGTGGTCAAAGATATAATGATCAATGCCACATATTAGTCATAGCTTAGATGGTAGTCCTTAAAGATTTACTCAGCTCATAAAAGGATAAGTCTAGAAACTTTATGCATGTCACAGATTTACATTATCTAATTTCATATGATGTTTGGAAGGAAATTTTGTCCAGAGAGATTTCTTCAACAAACTTCATTGAGCCAGCCAGACTTCCTGGCTTTTCGATTGTCTCCCTCAAATGTGTAACAAAAATAGCAGTCAGGATTATCTTGAACACAAATAAAGCTAATAATGTCGTTGCTCTTAAACATATTTACAGTCATTTTTTTTATGTAGCACCAAATTCAAGCCCCCAGTTCGCACAAATTCACACACCCAAGCCTGTGTGACCTGTCCCTTATGTGGCTGGCCAGCCTTATCAGACCTCTTGGTACTCCTTCCTGTTCACTGTGCTTCAGCCACACTGACTCTCTCTGCTCCATTAACGTACAATGCTTACTTCTCCTCAGAGCGTTTAAATATATTCTTCCATCTGCCTAAAACACTTTTTCCACACTTTACACACTATTTCCAGGACTACTTTGTCTTTTGCTTTCATAGAGCATTTGTACTCTGTGTTTTAGATTCTGCCTCATTACTTAAGACTAAACTTGTTTGATCACACAGAGAAAAAAATATGAATTCCCTATAAATATGTATATATTTACATATATTTATACATACACCAGTGTTTATATAGGTGTGTGTGTATACATATATACACACTTATGAAGCATGGCAAGAACAAGAAAGATTTTTAAAAAGGTAATCATCAAAAATATATGCAAATCAAAATTCTAATATTTTCTTTTCCCATCCCAAAATACTGTTTCTCTGGGCAAACTTGTCTCACTTATGTGGGCTCTGCACTTGATTGTAAGCAGATTCATTTTTGCTTGCTCACTGCTATATTCTTAGTGCTTCCGTGTCTCACATGAAGTAGAAACTCAGTAAATGACTGTAGAATGCATGCATTAATAAACAGGTTAGTGATTCTTTATGCAGAAGCATAACAGTAAGAACAAATGAAATAATATAATGCAAACTTTTAAAATGAGGAATATTTGTATTTGTTGGCTTTAGTATGTTTTTCCATTAACTCATTTTGTGCTTTTATGGATAGGTCCACATTTTTAGTCCATAAATAGCAGCTGTTAGTGACAGAATTTTCTCTTTGTGAGGAGGCGAAGATACCTAAATATCTCATTCACTTCACAAAAGCCTGTGTAATGAATAAGGCAATAAGTTGGTTTTTATAATCAAGCAAATCACTGAAGAAACAAAGGCTTTATGTGCAAAGAAAGAAAGAAAGACTGTGTTATAATGCAGGCTGTATCTTTTACTTTTTAAAAATATTTTATATTAATAAGCTTTACTTTAAGAGTAGTTTAAAAGTGGTTTAAGGGTAGTTTTAGCAAACCTAAGCAGAATGTTGTGAATTCTCATATGCCTTCTTTCCTCTTCCCCCACACAGAACTTCCATCACTGTCAATATTCCCTACTACAGTGATAACTTGGTTAAAATTGATGAACGTAATTGACACATTATTATACTCAAATTCCATAGTTTTATATTAGAGTTCATTCTTGGTGTTGTACATTTTATGGGTTTTACAAATTGTGTGATAGCATGCAGCCCCATTATAATATCATACATAGTGGTTGCACCATTCTAAAAATTATCTGTGCTCTATTTACAATAACAAAGACTTGGAACCAACCCAAATGCTCATCAATGACAGACTGGATAAAGAAAATGTGTCACATATACACCATGGAATACTATGCAGCCATAAAAAAGAATGGGTTTATGTCTTTTGCAGGGACATGGATGAAGCTGGAAGCCATCATTCTCAGCAAACTAACACAGGAACAGAAAACCAAACACCACATGTTCTCACTTATAAGTGGGAGCTGAACAATGAGAATACATGGACACAGAGAGGGGAACATCACACACTAGGGCCTATCGGGGGGTTGGGGGCAAGGTGAGGGAGAGCGTTAGGACAAATGCCTAATGCATGTAGGGCTTAAAACCTAGATGACAGGTTGATAGATGCAGCAAATCACCATGGCACATGTATACCTATGTAACAAACCTGCACATTCTGCACATGTATCCCAGAACTTAAAAAAAAAAATTCTCTGTGATTTTCCTAGCCATCCCTTGCTCCCCCAGACCCCTGGTTACCATTGATCTTTTCAGTGCCACCACAGTTTTTCCTTCTCCAGAATGTCATATAATTGCAATCATACAATACGTCACTTTTAAATAATGGTCTTTTTCACTTAGTAATATATATTTGAGCATCCCCCATGTCTTTTTATGGCTTGATAGCTCACTTCTTTTTAGTACTGAATAATACTGCATTGTCTGAATGTACCAGTTTATTTATCCATTCACCTACTGAAGGACACCTCAGTTGCTTCCAAGTTTGGGTTATTATAAATAAAGCTGTTATTAACATCCACATGCAGGTTTCTGTGTGGACATAAGCTTTCAATTCATTAGGGTAAATGCCTTGAAATATAATTGCTGGTAAGAATGTGTTTAGTTTTGTAGGAAACTGCCAAACTGTCTTTCCAAGTGGCTGTATCATTTTGCATTCCCATCAGCAATAAAATGCGCGTTCCTTTTGTTCTACATCCTTGCCAGCGTTTGGCATTGTCAGTGTTTTTGCTTTTAGCCATTCTGATGTGCGCTTGCATGATGTCTACATATCTTCTTTAGTAAAGTATCTCTTTCGGGCCTTTACCTATTTTCAGTAGACTTTTTCGTTTTCTTATTGTTGAGTTTTTAGAGTTCTTTATATATTTTGGAAAAGAGTCCTCTTTCAGATGTGTCTTTTGTCAATATTTCCTCCCAGTTTGTGGTTTATTTTCTCATTTGTAGACATTGTCTTTTGGAGAGCGGAAGTTTCCATTTTTAAAGATATCCAGCTTATCAATTACTTGTAGGTCTAATTTCTAGGTTTGGGATTATTCTTCAATAAGCTTTAACATTTAAACATACATGATAGGATCAGTGGGAATTCTTTTGTTGCTATTCCTGTTTATCATTATAATAGTCCTTTGTTTTATTAGGTTATCTGTATTCTCCTTTTATAATTAATCTGAGTTGCCTCTAAACACGTAACTAGGGTAGTAGGGAGTTCGTTATGAGCTCTGAACCAAAACTTAAAAGATCACTGAACACAGCACAGCCTCTGAGATAAATAGTTCTTATAAAATATGAATTATAATATCAAACCAGCCAAGAAAAAAATAAGCATAACTGGCAATACTCATTGTTAGATAAGCATTACATGATATTCTAAAACTTTATTAATTTACCTCAACCAATTACTCACCCATTTTCTGAAACTAAATTTAATAATATTTTCTCCTTTTTTTGCATTGTTAGAAGTTGTATAGCATCAGTTATAGTGAATGTTGAGAGATCAATGTGAAATGGTAGAGTAAATTATTTTCACTAGCCTTGATATCTACAAAGCAAACTGTTATAAATGTGATGGTTAAGGATGGAATTCTATTATTTAACTCACAGGAGAGCCATTTAATATAGATATATAATATTTGTACGCTATATACATTATCTTTGACATATCTTTAAGTCTTAATACCTCTGTTTACTCTAAATTTGTACAAGGTAAAATGACCGAATTAAAATTTATCTTTGATTTACAGTGATTTTTAGAGTGGTAGAGTATTTCATCTGAACATTATCTCATGGCTCTTTAGCACTTGAGAAGATCATAGGGAAGATTTTGTATCTCATTTAATAATGCTTAGCTTTTGATGGTATATATTCTAAACGACCTCTGCTGCTAACTAAAGTCTAGACCGTTAGACTAGTTATGCAAATAAAAAGAGAACTGAGCTAACATGAGAAGAAACATTATCGATTATTTCATTTATTTATGTATGCAGCATTTGGGACAATAAAGTGGAGATAAACATATTTGTCAAATTTGTATTGAAATGATTGCAAGTTACAAATGCACATACACACTCATGCAGGCACACAGACACACATTTAATTTACAGTCAGACTAAATGTGGAAGTAATTTTAAATTTATATACTCCCAAATTTGTATTTCAGTGTCACTGATATTTGACTGACTTAGGGTTTGCTGTAGATTTTTCAGTACTAGACTTGTTCCCCAAACATTTCATTTCAAGATACAGGTTTCGGGTGAAGTTATATATGTCTTCAAAGTGTAAGTTAAAAATATAAGCAATATTATTGTGTCTTACTATTTTAAAATTCTTCTGTATTAGTCAAGATTCTACCGTGGAAGCAGAACCAGCAGGAGATTTATCTATCTATCTCTGCATTTGTCTCTGTCTTTCCATCTATCTGTCTATGTATCTAACTATCAAAGGATCTGCTACAGGACACTGGCTTGTCCGACTGAGGGACCTAGTTAAGCTGTCTCTGTGAGGCTATTGTCTCCCTCTCAGATGATGAGGCTTTAATTCTACCAGACAAGCAGTCAGGAAAGAAATATCATGAGCAGAGTAAAATCTACAAACGTGAGCTTGAACCTCAGCAGAATGGACTGAACTCCTTGTCCATTCTTATAGCTTAGGACATTGGTGATGAAGATAGCTTGCAGAAGCTGGAGCCATGGAGCTAAATACACACACTCATCATAGGAATCAAAATAGCTAAAGGGGAATTTAGGGAAGGATAGAGCAGTTGCAGGCCCAGCTGCTGCTTTACATCCAACACATCAGCAACTACATTTGTGTGCTAGAGAATGACTGCTGCTTCCCTTCCATTTTCCAAATATCCTAAGAATCTCTTTTGTGGCCCACGCAAAAAAGAAGCATACAAGAAAGGGAATTCTGGAATATTTAGTTCAGCCTATTCAAACTGAGACATTGCAAAGACATTAAATATTATTTATTCCTTTTTATTTGGAAATAGCCAACCATCAGGGCTGCTTTCTATATATCTTACATATATCCCAAAAGGATGACAGAAAATTGTTCTGAGTACAGATAACAACAGAAGCAGGAATACAAAAATTCAGAAGCACAAATTATCTTTTATGTTTCTTACCTTTCTTCTTATCTCAGATTCTTTATTTCTAGTTTGATTTACCCTAATAACACATATTTTTGGGAGGAAATCCCTACCTCATCTTTTTATTTTAAAAATTGTCAAACCTATGAATAGCATAAAGAACAGTACAATGAAAACAGGTATTTCCTTTACCTAGATTCATACATGACATGCTTACATAATTATGCTTTCTCAGATGCACACCTCTGACTACACACATGTACGCACGCACACATACAAGCATGTGCACACACACAATATTTTTTTGTAGTGCTTGATTTGAGACTTGAGTTCGTAAAAATCAGAACACTTCACCTGTAAAAACTTCAGCATTTATCTCAAATAAGGAAAGGGCATTTTGTTATAATGAAATTGTCATCTACATATATTATATAATAATCAGAACTAAAATATACAGTTATAATTATCACCCACATGAAATTTAACATTATCTAATACTATTAGTTAGTATATCGTTCTTGCTGAATATCGCGTAATTTTTCCTAAATGTCTTTTTTGGGTTTATTTCTGCTATTTTTTTTTCCTCGACCTAATATTTACTCAAGGATCATTCACTGTGTTTAGTCATTATGTGCCCTTGGTCTCTAATATAGAGCTTTCTCTCTGCTTTTTATAAAAGTTCATCATGCAATTTTTTTTAAGAGTTAAGGCTACTTTTGTGAAAGATTCCTCAATTTTGGCTGGTCGCGGTGGCCTACACCTATCACTCCAGCACTTTGGGGGCTGAGGCGGGAAGATTGCTTAAGGCCAGGAGTTTGAGACCACTTTGGGCAACATATGGAGACCCCTTTCCCTACATAGGAAAAAAGAAAAAGTTTCCTCAGTTTGGGTGTGTCTGATGTCTGCATTATTAAGATATTACATTATAATACACATTTTTATGTGCTACCAGACTTTAGACAAATGAGGATCTTTGGATGATGACTGAGTGCATGAGACTTTTACAGAGTACACTTATTGGAAAGTATTTGTCTTTGTCCTCTGGTTCTGTCCCACTTTTCCCTCTTCTGCCAGGTTTGCACATGATGACAACAAAACAACAAAAGATGTTCCACTTCTAAATATATTAAAGAGTAATTATAGTTATGTTTCTATGGTTGACAGGGCCTTCCCTGGTGATGTTAAGGTTAGGGGATGACCTCTTTTCAGGTGTAACATTTACATTGTATTTGTCCTTGGATGACTAAGAACAGAAGTATAACTATCTATGCCTGAATTTATTATAAGTAAAAAGTGAGTATTCCAATCCATTAATTCTGCTTTAGAGACAGGGCAACTAAATTGTGAGAAGATCAAATAATGCTCCAAAAGACACAGATTAAGAAATAAATATAACATGTCGCATACTTTTTCATAAGGGCTTTTGTTGTATATTTTAAGATTTTAAAATTATTGTCTCTAAGAGAAATGTGTATGTTAATATTTATAGCATAAAAATTGGTATATTTTAAAGTTTTAAAATTTTTGTCTCCAAGTGAAATGTGTATGTTAATATGTATGGGATAAAACCAAGTGTACAATTACATAAAATGAAATCAAATCAGAGTTAAGCACTAATACTTGTTTTACCACTGCTACAGAGTCAATCATGAGAGTCAGGGGAAGGGAAGGAAGGAGCAGTGTGCTTTAAAATACCAAACTACCTTGAGGCTGCAGTGAGCTATGATCACATCACTGCACTCCAGCCTGACAGAGTAAGGCTCTGTCTCTAAAAAATAATAATTAAAAAAAGACCAAATTAATCACATACCATATAATAGTATATATTAAATGTGTATTGATTTTTGATTCATTTTAAAATCTTCTAAATTCATAATATCCTTTGGTATCAATTAACAGATAGTAAAGTTACTATCTGTTAGAGGAGATGGTAAATATTTTGACTTAAAGGAGATATCCATTTGTGAGTTTTGGGGTATTCTGTTTTACATTCATTAATAAGTTAGGCATATTACCTTATTTTAAAGCTACTTATAAAATTTTATTTATTTCCAATCTTTATAATTAAAAAAAATTGTAACCTTATTGTTTTAGCTACAGCCATCAATCTACTATTGAATGGAAAAAGTGAAATCAACATCCATGTTCTCTTTCTTAGGAAAAAAATCAATTATTTGCCATTATATATTATATTAACAATACATTTTTCAAAGATAATCCTTTATTATATTGTAGAAGTTTTCTTTTTTTTTTTCGAGATAGAGTCTCACTCTGTTGCCCAGGCTGGAGTGCAGTGGCGCGATGTTGGCTCACCGCAACCTCCGCCTCCCGGGTTCATGCCATTCTCCTGCCTCAGCCTCCTGAGTAGCTGGGACTACAGGCACCTGCCACCACGCCCGGCTAATTTTTTGTATTTTTAGTAGAGACGGGGTTTCACCATGTTAGCCAGGATGGTCTTGATCTCCTGACCTTGTGATCCGCCCGCCTCAGCCTCCCAAAGTGCTGGGATTACAGGCGTGAGCCACCATACCCAGCCAGAAGTTTTCTTTTTATAAATTTAAAATCAATGTCAAATCTTTCAATAAATAAAAAGTTTTTAAATTGAAAATTAAAACTATTTATTTTTAAATAGGTAATATATGAACATCCATAAAAATGCCCGGGACACAAAAGTGATATTTCTTTCAAACTCTATTTCCCAGCCACCTGTGTCTCCCCCAGAAGCAACAATTTGCTTCTTTCTTATATATTCTTGCAGAGATACTTAAGCTATTGTAATTACATATATTTTGCCTATAAACACAAGAAAAGCTATATGATCTGATAAAATTTTGAAACACTTCCCATCATACCATTTTTCAAATAGTGGATGCCCTGAGCTTCTCTAGAAATGGACTTGCCTTAATCACCCTGGCCTTCCAAGCCCCTGTGTTGTTCCCCTAGAACAACAAATGAAGCATTTATTGTCTGGCACAAAAGGGACACCAGGACCCTGTTTTGGTGATCTGCTACTGATGATGGTGGTGGCCTGCTTGGAGCAACTGCTGTGGGGGTGCCAGCTGCATGGGGGGAGGCGTAGCTGGTGCTGCACACTCTGTGGAGCTGGGAGGGAGGAGCCAAGAACAGCTGATCCCAGTGGGAGCCCCACACCCTACCAAGTTGGCTGGGCAGGGGCCTGAGCTCCCAGGCACAGCTGCAGCTGCCTAACCATGGCTTCAGGCCCAGGTATTCCTGTGCTCTAGGGGGTCTGGGAAACCCCCTACCCCCACAAGCTCAGAAGTGCCCACACCCCGGCCCCTCCTCATTCCTGGCCCCTGCTCCTTTGTGGAGCAAAGTTGTAGCCAAGCCTGGGAATTGTCACAAACTGGCTGGGTGTATTCACACTCAAGGTTGCACTGACACAGTAGCCCCACCACCACCTTGGCCTCCTCTGAAACTTTGGGTGCTGATGAGTTCAGGGAAGGAGGCTGGCTGAAGGCAGCTAGGTGCTGACCTATGGGAACCACTCAACACAGACAGCCTGGGCATCATGGATGGCATGTCGATGGGGTGGGGGCATACAGGTTCTTAGGAAAGAAGGGGTGGGTTCCCGGTGAAACTCCACCTCCAAGCTAGGGATGACCTGAAGCCTGGGAGTAGGCCGAGTGGAGTTCTGGGTGGAGTCTGCAACCCTGGGTGAGCATTTCATTGTTGCCTTTTGGCCAAATGGATGGTGATTTTTTTCAGTTCCATCCATGCCCACCCATAGACCAATCAGTACATACTTCCTCCATTTTTTAGCACATAAAAACCCCAGACTCAGCCAGACTCAGACACTTGGCACCACCTGACTGCAGACAGAAGCTACCCAGTTTGGGTCTCCTGAGAGCTGTTCTATTACTCCACAAAGCTCTCTCCACCTTGCTCACCCTCCACTTCTCCAAGTAACCTCATTCTTCCTGGATGTGGGACAAGAAAATCAGGACCCATTGAACTGAGGGAGCAAAAGGAGCTGTAACATGTTTCTGGCCAGCTTGCTGAGCTGTAGGTGGTGACACGCTCCCTGACTGCGGGAGTGAAAAGTAGTGACTCTTCTGGGGGCCTAAACCTCAGGTTTCTTTGAGTCAAAGCTGCTGTAACACTATAGCTCTCCCACCCCCTGCCGACATTGGGCAGTAGCCCCACACAACAGGAAGCAGTGGCAGGGCTGAGTCAGCCCAGGAGCCATGGGCCACAGCAAAGTGGCAGGACTGAAAGAGCTGTAACACAAACAGGCTGAAACAGAACCCCCTGAAAGATGCCCCTCGCGTGCCATGCTGCAGGCAGCAAGAAGGAGGGAAAAGCTGAGGCCCTTATGGGGGCCCAGACCTCGGGGCTCCCTGAGCCTGGGCAGTGGCACACTGTAACACCCTCTTTGGGGCTTTGTGGTTCCTGGCATATCCAAGTTTTTGGGTGCCACCACATTCTCCAGTGCCCACAGCAGAAGCCACTTGCGGTACACACCTGGTCCAGCCACAGCCTTGCATGGAGCCAGCACCTGTGCTGACACCTGGAGTTGCCTGCCCTGCTTCAGCCCGCGCACCTGCCTGGGTTCAGTGGCTGGACCCTGCGCTTGCTTGCTCACACACCCTTTGCTGCTCCACACCTGGCTCACCCTTGGCAGGGCTGGTAGTGAGAGCCGAGTATAGCCTGATGGGCTGAGTGGGTGGAACAAGCCCAATGGGTGTGAGAAAAACCCAAGCAGAAGCGCTGCCAGTTACAGAGGTGTCTTGCTGGCAAAGCAACCTGTGACAGTGCCCATTGTGATTGGTCACCAGTGTCCTGACTCATATCCACTAAGCTTTTCCTGTAGTTTTAGTTGAGTCTGATGTGACCATTCCTGGGAAATCTTCAATTAGATTTAATCTTATAGCATCTTGTTTCAAGGCTACTGCGTCTCTTCAGTTTTGAACTTCAGATGGTGCCCTTTGTGTCATAAATGTCATCACAGATCTTTGAGAAAGCTATCAGAACACACATTATGTATAGAAAATAAGAATTTAGTTTTTTTGGTGAAACTTTGATATGAAATATTGTTGGAATACATCAGCAATCTCCCAAAAAAATCTATTGTAAAATTTCTAGTTCAAATAGAAAAAGTAATTTTTACCTATAAGCATTTAATACCAGCACTATTTGATGAATTTTTTTCAGTGACAAAGCTTTGCCTTAGAAAAATTATGACTAAAGAACTACTTGATACTTGAAAAGACAATAGTGCTTTATGAATATTGTATTTATTATCTTCCCTGGAATCATGTTTTCCTTAGTTTATATAAAACAGCTGAAAAATCTCATAGTGATTCAGTCCACCTGATATTTAGAATATAGAAAATGACTATGTATTAAAACAAATAATTACAATGTGTTAAATCATTGTATTAATTTATTTTTAATGCATTGCTTATTATCACAATTAAAATATTGCTTTACGTAATGAAAAATCTTGATTTCCTTGTTAACACATGAACACATGCAATCTACTTGTCCTTTTCAAATGAATCTTAACATATTTTTATTAACTATTATAATTCAATTTTAACTCAGTGGGTCCTATGTAAAATATCTATGCAAGTTTTCTAGGTCAGAAAGAAAAGAAAAAATAGTATACAGGTGAATATTAATCACAAGCATAATGAAAATGAGAGTGGGTTTTTAATGTACACTAGCTGTGTGTTCAGGACACAAGGAATTAAGTTAAGAATTACAGAGTTTCAGAGTAATAGCTGGTTGAAGGTAAAGTAAAGCTACTCTGCTAAGATATAGCCTCAGCAAAAGAAACTATCAAAAGAGTAAACAGACAACCTACAGAATGGGAGAAAATATTTACCAACTATGCATCTGACAAAGGTCTAATATCCAGAACCTATAAGGAATTTAAACAAATTTACGGGCAAAAACAACCCCATTAAAAGTGAACAAATGACATGAACGGATACTTTTCAGAAGAAGACATACACATAGCCAACAAGCATATGAAAAAAAAATGCTCAACATTACTAATCTTTAGAGAAACACAAATCAAAACCACAGATACCATCTAACATCAGTCAGAATGGATGTTATTAAAAAGTCAAAAAATAACAGATGTTGGTGATATTGCAGAGGAAAGGGAACACTTATACACTGCCAGTGGGAATGTAAATTAGTTCAGCCACCGTGGAAAGCAGTTTGATTTCTCAAAGAACTTAAAATAGGCTTACCATTTGAGCAAGGAACCCCATTACTGAGTATATGCTTAAGGAATATAAATCATTCTATTATAAAGACACAGTCACATGTAGGTTCATTGCAGCACTATTCACAATAGCAAAGACATGGAATCAACCTAAATGCCCATAAATGATAGACTAGATAAAGAAAATGTGGTACATATGCACTAAAGAATACTATGCAGCTATAAAAAGAATGAGATTATGTTCTTTGCAGCAGCATACATGGAGCTGGAAGCCATTATTCTAAGCAAACTAATGCAGAAAGAGAAAACCAGATACTGCAAGTTCTCACTTGTAAGTGGGAGCTAAACATTGTGTACATATGGACACAAGGCTGGGAGCAACAGACACTGGGACCTACTTGAGAGTGGAGGGTAGGGGGCAATGAGGATGGAAAGGCTACATATTAAGCACTATGATTATTATCTGCGTGACAAAATAGTCTGTACACCAAACCTCCATGACACACAATTTACCTATATCACAAACCTGCACATGTACCCCAAACCTAAATAAAAGTTTTAAAAAGGTACAGCCTCAAACAAGATCTTTCAGGATTCCTAAAATTAAACTGTAGCTAATATGAGTTGATAATCCAAAATTACAAGACACACAAGCAAAATTTTTTATAGAGCTATTTGAAAGAGAGCATCATCAATAATTATAGCCACATATAAATTTGTTTTATCACCAGTGCTTGTTTAGGTCATTTAGTTCTGTTTTAACTATTTAATTACAGTTTGTTTTTTTTTTCTGCTTCATGTGTGTTGTGAAGGACTGGGGTAGAATTTACTTTAGCTATTATAATTGTATTTAATGTTCTATTTTCTTTTGTTGCATCTATGTATGGAGACTGTTTTCTTCATGGAGGCATAGTAAACCTCAGCTTCTGTAAGATCTGATGCTTGTGTTAATAGTGAGAGAAGGGAAAGGACCCTCATATATCTACCCCCTCCATTTGTATTTCTTCATAATTCTTATTTTTCTCTTTTATTCATTTTTACTCTTTGCAGCTGCACCCCCAAAGAGCCCATCTCCTTCTGTATTTATCTGATTGTCTCTAAGAAGCAACTTTACTTTGAGTCTGGCCTACGCTCTCTTTCCCATTTTCAACCCCCTTCCTTAGAGCTGGTGCTATCACCTACCAAGCTGTAAATCTGTGGGTAGCATTTTGCCGTTTACTGTTGGGCTTTCTCTATGTTGGCTTACTCCTCCCTGCCATACCTTATCTCTGTCTTCCAAGTCTCTCTACTCTTTTTATGGTAGCTCTTAAGTCTCCTCTTCCCTACTTTCTACTCTCAACAAGTTTGAGACAGAAGATGGAGCCCCAGTAAAATTTGGTTTGTTTATTTTCCTACTTAGAGGTAACTTGAAAATTGTGCTCTTCTCCATTTCTGAGAAAGGCTCATGGCAAGTTTTACACATGATTGTGTTTGAGCTCCTTGTTGATCTCATACTTTTCTTTTAGGGGTTGGGAGCGGGGAGAATGTGTGGAGAGATTCTGATTCAGTCCTCCTTTACTTTTGCTTCCTAAACTTTTATGCTGTCTCTTATGAAAAGCATTTATAGATACTGCTTTTGTTACTATTTGACGCCAATGCATCCACTTGTGCATAAGCATTCTATTCATTCTTGCATTTTTGAAAATTTTATGTCACGAAAATCTTCATGTTTGTCTCTATAGAGAATCATTTTCATCAGCAAACAAATTATGCATTATCCCCCATTTTAAAAAAGAAAAAAAGAACATCTATTTTACACACATTTGCCCATAGCTTCTATTGCGGAGCTCCTGTTTAGATCAAAACAACTCCAAAGCATTATTTGTTCACTTTCTCTACCATCTCTCCTCCCATTCTTTTGAACTCACTCCATCTCAGTCAGCGTTTTCTCTACTTCATTGCTATCACTATTGTCAAGATTATCATGGATTCCGAGTTGTCTAATCATTTTCATCTGATCTAATCTTCAACCATCATCAATATTTAACAAACTTAATCATTCAATTCTTTTCACCATTCTTTTCTCACCTGATCACGGGGGCAGCATAACTACTTTTGTCTTTCCTACTTAATTTTTTAGAAGTCTTTTCTTTGCTGAATCTTTTATATTTTCCCACAGTCATTTGCTGTAGTGCCTTA
Source organism: Symphalangus syndactylus (assembly GCF_028878055.3). NCBI lineage: Eukaryota > Metazoa > Chordata > Mammalia > Primates > Hylobatidae > Symphalangus > Symphalangus syndactylus. Next base: position 76,388,817 of record NC_072432.2, on the reverse strand, counting down.
GAATTAAAATTTTGGATATATTTTTATTCCCATTTCTATGCTCCCCTCAAAAGATGGCTGAAATTGGAGTTATATACAGGCTGGTTAATGGAGTTCTGGCAAAACAACAGAGTAGAAGACACCAAAGAAAAATAGAAATGGTGTCACAAGTGGTAACTAAATGTGGTATCTTAAAGAGCACTATACCAACAATATAAATTATGCAGAATAGCTGAATAAAATGAAAACTGAAAAATTGTATTGGATTTATCAATAAGGAGGCAGTTAATAACCTATACATAAGGCCATTTCAGAATCTAGATTGTAGTAGATTGAGTGAGGTAGGTATGAGCGAATGAAGACTAGACAGTAGAGATTGATGTTTTATGATGTTTGATTACAAAAAAAAGGAATGCAGGGTCTGAGAATGAAAGAGAGAGAGAAAGAAGAAGGAGCAGGAGGAGAAGGTAGAGGAGGATAAGGAGTAGTGAGGAGAGAGAAGAAAGAAGCAAAGAGAAGAAGAGAGAAAAGGATAGAGAGGAAAGAGGAGAGACTGGAGAGAATGAGCAAGATTCTCCCCCAAGATGAAAGAATCTGGAGAATCTATGTTTATATGCTGGTGGTAAAGACACAGTTTGGTGTGAGAGATGTAGATTATACCAAGGACAACTTGCACAATCAGTAACATAAGGTTTCTATGAGTTGGAAGAAAATATTATCCAGACCCCAGAAGGAGGAATTTGGCTTAGATGGGATAAGCACCAAGGGAACAAACTGAAGATGGATTTAGATTCCACTACGTAGGTAGTTGTCTTATTAGGATGCTAATAAAGTTCTGTATGCTGGTTTTTAATAGTTATTTGATTTATCATGAGATGATAATGTTGCAATACTCTCTCATGACTATTTTGTCTTAATTTTCAAGTAATGATTTTATATATTTCTTTCTTAGGTAGTAAGACACATATAGAAAGATTATGACAACTATATTACAAATGTGGTTTATATTTTGTGTCAACAAATCAGCATCCCAGGTGGATAAGCGTGCAGACAATGAAACAAGTTGTCAGGGATCAAATATTAGCTAAAGAGCAAACCAATTAGGTCATCTTGGGCAATTTACATAATCTTTTGAGGTCTTAATTTTATCATATATAGAGATGACAATACTACCTGCTCTGTATAACAAGTATAAGTATAAAATAAATTTTTATTTGTAAAGCACTAGAAAAGTGTTTGACACTTAGCGTTATGTAAGATATAATTAATGTAAAATAATTATAAGCAATGAAATGTATTCATTTAATATTGCCATTTCAAAATGAATATAGTCTACTTTGAAGTATTTGAAACCAGCTACTCTATGAACTTTTTAGTCCATCCAACTTGTTTTTAGCATTTTAGCTAAAACAGTTATTTTACAAGAATCATTTATTCTTTTGATGTTGATTTTTAAAAGAAACAACCAAAACCAACTAAAAATCTACTTGATATTTGTCTTAGTCCACCTAGCGACTGTTACAAAATACTTTAGATTGTGTAATTTGTAAATAATATAAATTTATTTCCCACAGTTCCAGAGACTGGGAAGTCCAACCAAGATCAAGATGCCAGTAGACTAAGTGTCTGGTAAAGGCGTACTCTCTGCTTCATAGATGGCACCCCTTGCTACTTTCTTACATGGCAAGAGCAGCGCATATTTCCCATGTACTTCTTTTATAAAATTATTAATCTCATTCCCAAGAGCTCCACTCTCATGACTTAATCACCACCTAAAGGCCTTACCTCTTAATATTTTCACACTGGTGATTACATATAAACATATAAATATTGCAGGAATATTGCAGAGCGATATTCCTATCCTCGACTCTATGTAGAATATTTCTACGTTCCAAATACTCTACTCAGGTTGGTTTTGGTATCATAGAACATAGATATGATGGTAGTAATTTCTCTCTGACTGAATTGAATAAAATTGGGCTCCTTTTTGTTTATTTGTTTGTTTTTCTATTAGGCTGTTGAACAGAGATGAAGATTTCAAAGCACATTCTTAATAGCCAAAAAACATACCACACAGTCCCCAACTTGCCTTTTTTCTTGTGTTCTGTCTCCCTATGTCCATGCTTTGATTACTAGAAGCAAGGCTAGCCCTAACTAAACAGGCCGTTACGTGATTGATTTTTCTTTAAGACTGAGTCAGAAGAATGATGAAAATGTGTGTGTGTGTGTATATGTATTTTGTGTGTGTGTATGTGTGAATATTTGTATGAATGTAGGTTGTTAGCAACTAAATCACTATTTTAAAAAGAGCAAAAAGTGTCCTATAATTTCCGATATATTCTACATAAAACAACACCTCAATAACCTAAATATAGTTTGCTTTTTATTTTTCTCTTCATCCAATGGCATTGTGGCAGCTGTTCTTCCAGGCACTCTTCTAAAATCTTTCCAAGTAATAACTCATATGATTTATATAACATCCTACAAAGTAGGTGCTACTATCCTTATTTTACGTATGGTGAAATGGAAGCACAGTGAGGTTACGTAGATTTCCCGAGAGCCAGCGTGGAGCTAGGACATGATCTTTGGCAGTCTTACTCCATAGTTTGCCTTTTGGGGGAAAAATTTTAAAAAAGAATGAAAAAAATGTGTACATGCCACATGGCTACCCCATCTCTACCTCACAACCTTCCAAAAATGCATATAGTCTCCTTACAGATAATTGTCATTGTGGGAAAAAAGAATTTGGCCGATGGGATGTGAATAAAAGTGTTATGTACAAATTCTGGGTCCAATTTTCAAGACGAGCGGTGCTCCCTGCCTTGTCTTGACTTGTGCCTGATGGTGAGAGTTAGAACTTTTCATGTGGTTGATAAAATGAGCGCAACATATTGAGACTGGAAAAGCCCCAAGACATAAACAAAATAAGTTCTTGGTGTTTGTTGATTGCCTACCTAAACTTCTATGTAAAGGAGAATTTAAATTTTGTCACATCTGAGTGGTTGTTTTATAGAAGCTGAGCCTTCTAATGATAATCTAATGTAGAGGTTATCATAATTGTTTCTATGGAAAACAACACCTAGAATGGTATCTGCTTTTCCTTTCACCACATCCTTGTTATGCAGCTATAACATCAAGTTTTATCTGGTTTGCTTTGCAATTTTGTTTCCTAATAAAAAAGACCAAGTGTTCACACATCTAGGAGCAGCCCTATGAAATGAGGACTGCGTGTAGATCATCTTTTCTTGGCTTTTCTTATGCTATTAGCATAAGTTCTTTCAAATACATTGCTGCCCATTGTTGAGAATCATTCCCAGGGATGTGTCAAAAGCCTTCACAGAGTTCATACTCTGATCTAAAGTTCTGCAGCATCATTAGTAAGGTTGTATAGTAATCCGAACACCACTTCTGATGTTGAATCACTTTCTTAAAATGAAAAAAAAATGATTAAATTTTCAGTGCTTCCTTTATTATGGTTCCATCTCCATTTTTATCAGAAATCCCTCTAAAGATGCTGGTCTCTGGATGACCTATTTCTTAAATTACTAAAACTGACAGAGCCTTTGCTCCTTCTTGTACATTTCAAATAGCATTTTAATTATTTCCATTTGGATATGGGATGAGCATCTCTGTTCAAATTACTCTTAAATGTATCAAAATTATAACTATTACTATCCTTTCAGTTAATTTTTACTTGTTATTTTAAAGCTACACTACTTCTAGGAACAAAAAGGGTTTCATATTGACAGATACATATAAAAGATAAAGATTTAATTGTGCTTAAATCATCATATTCTTACTGTTCTAGAATAAGCAAAACACTATATTTAAGAATATTAGCAAGACAAAAATGTGTTGAATTACATATAATTTGTAGTAAAGGAATGAAGTTTGGATTCCAGTGACTGTTGTATTTCTATTAAACTGAAATTTTATAAAACTTTTGGCACAGTTTTAGTATCTTGACATACATAAATATATTTCCATGCTATCACGTATGTTAATTTAATAAGATAAATGCTTTTCATCAACTTGCAAGAAAAATGCTCGAACTATTCATTTGAAAATTGTGCCTCTATAACTAAAAAGTTTTAATGTCATATTAATAGCAATAATTATCCTTATTGACTTCAATACAATGTCAAACACAATTATCTTGTAATTATAAATTTGATGACCTCTCTAAATTTTCTTGTCCAAAGTTCTATAATTATAAGCAAGCTGCTCTCTAGTATAATTGAGAAATCCTGTAATAGCATTTTAAAGAAGAATTATGAAAACTGCTCCACAGGAAGTATTATTCTATAAAGTAAATTGGCATCAACAAAGCTGCTGCTGGTATTATTATATTCAAATTCACAACAGGTTTTCATTCTAACATATATAATTGTTACTTATTTGTTCTAAATGCCATCTGTCCTTGTAAATGATATATTTCTTATTAGATGGTGAGAATATACAGATCGACAAGTTTGTTACCAATTCTTCATTTTAGAAAAGGCTTGTCAGATAAATGTTTCTAGTCCTTTTTCCAGAATCCACATGAGAAGGCAATTAAAATTACTATTCTTCTACTCCCTTCATTTTTTTATACTTTTAATATAGTGTAAAATTCTCAAAATTTGGAAGAAATTTAGATTGTATAACAAAATTCTATGTGAAATATTAAAGTTACCTTAGCCATTACGTTTTCTCTTAAATTTATCCTTTACTTATAACCAGAAGAAGTCCCATGCTGCCATAACAGTTTCAAATTTTTACAGAGCATAAAATTAGTATTGGTATTTTCAATGCTGCTATGTGAAAAAAAATTGGTTTCCCGAACAATGCTGGTAGGAATGAAAATTGCCTCAATAAATTCTAAATTGTTTGAAAGTATTGTTTAAAATACACTTTTAACCAATCAATTGTTTCTGGTAATCTAACCTACAGAACTAAAAATAAGCATAAATATATATACATATACAAACACAAAAACGTATGTGTTTTATTTTGCAGCATTGTTAAAAATCTGAGTGTAAATCAATATAAAAGTCTATCTATAATAAATTATAATTTTATTATAATTTATATAATTTTACTGTTATATATAATATTTATGACATAATTATAATGCTGCTATTAAGATGAAAAAGTTAGATATATTAACTGCAAAAGTTTCTTTATGATGCTGTATATAGTTTGATCTCATTTTTGTTAAAATGCAAACTGGGCTTTTAAAAATTCTAATATGTGTATTAAATAAAGTACTTTTACATATATACATATGAAAAGTATAAAATTATACACCTAATTGTCAATATTGATTATCTTCAGGGTGGGAAGTTAAAAAGAAAGAAGAGAAATTTTTTTGTTGTTTTTATACATTTTAGTTGTATTTGAATTGCTACCAAAATAATGTTTTAATTTTGAAATTTTTTAAAGCAACACGGAACATAATGAATAGTAATACACTTTGGGGGGTTAACATGTTTAATGCTTAGAGGTATATGAAAGCATTGGTGCATTGGTAAGAAATAACAAGTCAATTGAATACAATTTCTTTGAAATGAATCACTATTTAATATTTTCATTTTTTAAATAGTAGGAAGCTAGAAACTTTGAACCTGTTAAATCATTCTAGGTAATAATCTGTCTTGGAAAAGCTCATTATATGGGGGTTTAATGTACAGAAAAATAAATTTATAAAATTCTCAGTATGGATGGTTTCTGAGAATTAGAGACATTTAACCCGTCTATAAATCCATCTATAACTCAGTGGGTTAGAATAAATGATGGACATAAAAACTCTGTTAATCCAAAGGCACAAATACTAATGGACTGCTTGGTAGATTAACAGCTATTGTGGCATCTTGCTAGAACCATAATACTGTTTACTTCTATCCTCAGATTGAAAGGATGCACAAAGCACATTCAGGTCTCTAAGAACATTTAATTCAAGTGGACAGAAACACATGAATATGTATTCAAGCTGACTATTGAACTTGCAAGCTTTATCTTTTAGCTGCTGTATTGCGTCAAGCTGTGGAGATATAAAACTCTACCTTTGGGACAAGGAGTTGGAGCATCACCAAACACTGATCAACAAAGAATGTACCCGTTGTTTTTTTTTTTTTCTTTACCAATGACAAAGAAAATTCTTCATTTTTATAACACTGTCTTTCCAGTTCTTAAATAATAGCATGCGCAGGTGGTGTGAGGGATTACCATAGTAAATCAACAAAAGGGTTATGAGCGTCCAAAGAACTATTATTAAATATAGGCACATTATAAAAAATACTTTAGAATGATGACACCATCAGGTGCCATATTTTCTTTTTTTTTCTTTATTTCTTCTAAAAAAATGGGATACCTGTGCAGAACGTGCCGTTTGTTACACAGGCATATGTGTGCCATGGTGGTTTGCTGCACCTATTGACCCATCCTCTCAGTTCCCTCCCCTCAACCCCCACACCCAAACAGGCCCTGATGTTTGTTGTTCCAAGCTTGTTCTACTTCTGCAAAATAAGTTTTAGATTAAGCCATGGAACTTGACTATAATCAGAGGAAATGTTTGTGCAATATACAATTCAATTGAACATAGAATAATTGAACATGCAATTCAATTGTTTCAGTGACTTGCTTTCACCATATATATTTACATTATTTTTCAAGTGAATTTAGCATGCAAAATAGATTAGGCAACTATAAGTTATTAGGTTGGTGCAAACATAAGTGTCATTACATTTTGCTGTTACTTTTAATGGCAAAAACCACAATTATTTTGGCACTGACCTAATACTAACCAAGGCTCCTCAAAATACAGAAAAAGATGTAAAGCTTTTTTCTTCCCTTTTTTATGCAGCACATCTCAGTGAAATCTGAAAAGATTTTCTAATTATATTCTCATATTGTAAAAGATTGACACTAACTACAAATATAACTGAAAGCATTTTATACACTTACAAAAATCTTAATATCACTATCTTAGAGGATTATTTTCACATATTCTTATACAACTATTAATCCTTCCCTTTATTCCTATTCATCTAGTCATGAGCAGTCTCTGGTCAGGTGTTTAGACCTGATTCAATTACTGGACCATACTATCAGAATGCAACAATGTTAATGCATTTATAACATCACAAGGCTCACATACAGATCTAAAAGCCTGTGTTTCTTCACTGTGTCTCCTTGGCCTTTCCCTTGGAAACTTGGGCCATCCCCAAGCATGTGTTTTAACATTTACAATGTCATTCTTCCTTTGATTCTTTGATTCTTTGATTCTTTGTGTCAGTTTCAGTGGTGTCATCTGTGTCAGTTTTATATATCAAAGATTTTTGTGTGAACACAAACATAATGACAGGTTGTCAAACCCACACAATCCAGAAATGCTTTATAGATACTCATTTTCATTGAGTGCTTAAGTGGCAACACAATAGTACCTGCTAACCAGGTGTACATAGATACTGTGGAACTAAATCTAACGGCCAAAATATGAAAATCGTTATAATGCATGCACTTACAAAGACCCATTCTTAGAAAAATATTTCAGAGATAACATTTTCATAAATCTGAGCTCATTGAGGCATATGAAATAAAATATGAGCATTCTTGATTAGAATATTTTACCCCAATCAAAATGTAAGAAGAGGCCTGTTTAGGTCTCACATTACAATACTATTCTCATCTATCACTAATGTCAGAAAATGTGTTAAAATGTTTTTGTATTTGCCGCATGTTATCTAAATTATCTTTACTGAAACTTTAAAAAAATTTTTCCCATTGGGATGATCTGCCCTCACGTACTTGACACACACACACACAATACATAAGATGCATAGTGCAGATAAGCATTATTAAAAATTAAAATGAATATGTCAGAAGGAAACATATATTTTGTCCTTAAAGTGATTTGATACTTATATATATATTATTTATATTATTATACTTGAAATATCTTAAGATAATGAAGAAAAATTTCTAAATTGCTAAAACATAAGAACAATCCGCTTCTAATTCCTCCCATTTTGATAACATAGGTTATAAATCTGTCTACCTATCCCCCCTTCTTTTCTCCTTCCCTCCCTCTTTCCTTCCCTTCTTTTCTTCCTTTCTTCCTTCTATCCTTGCTTCTTACCATCTTTCCTTCTAACCTCATTCCTTCCTTCCATTCGTTAATCTATACATTATTCTAGATATAAGACAGATAGAAAGAATAATGTATTTTGTAGCTCACTACTGATACACTCAATAACATTTTATGAATTTAAGTAGTCACTGTAACTATGCTCTAAGCCATTAAATATGTTACATTGCAGATTATTAACCCATTTCCTATTGTTAAAAGTTTAATATTTTTCTAATTTTTTCTCAATTGTAAAGAATGCATAGATGCTTTCCTTAAATAGAAATTGTTGTGTGCATCTCAGATTATTTCCTTAGGCTCAAAATCCTACAAGTAAAATTACTAGATCAAAAATTATGAAAGTTCTTGCTAAAGTTTGAGAACTCTAATCTCAGATTTAATTGACTACCAGAAGTGTATGAATTTTCTTTGTGTCAGCATATCCCAACCAAAGTAATTTATGAAAAGATTATTGCTGATTAAATATAGAATTAAATCTATTTAATTAAAAATATTTTTGTCTGATAGTATGATAAATTATTATATTTAATATTCTTCTGCAAGTTTTTCATTAACATGTGATTTTAAATATCTACAGCAGATAGATTTTTTAATTTTTAAAGGAACTCTAGAAAATATATTAATATATTATTTATTATAAAAATATGTAGTGTTACAATATTATTTATAGTGTTACTTTATTTTTTTCTTAAAACTATGTAAAATGTGATTTGCTTTATAGTATAAACTAGATTTTATTAATAATTTTGGGGATGACTAATCACATGTTCCACCATATGAACTGAAGCTTCATTGGCTACATTAGATATATGTAGCTTATACTGACACAAAACTTTATGTACTATTTATTTTTAGGTGTCAAATTCAATTTCTGTTTCACTGAGACTTCTACAGGTTTCTATCATCACATCTTCTGAACTGTATCTGTGCCCAACCTTCTATCTTTATTCCTATTTTTATGAATGGATTATTCATGCTTCTATGTTGTCCAATAGATATCCTCTTGTTCACTAGATCTTTTGCCTGCTGACCACTCCCATAAATAGTCCAGTTCTACCCTCTTTACCGTATATTTACAGCTCTTTACCCGTTACACGTTTAGCTCCATCAACACACAAGCACGTACCATCTCTGCCATCTGAAAACAAACAAGCAAAACAAAGCAAACATCTGTCTGGATCCCACCTTTTCCTTTTGCTGCCGTCATGTTTATTTCCTGCCCTTCAAAGCAAAACTCATTGAAAGTTGTATATTCTATTTACATTGACTAGTATGTCTCATCTATCTGAGATAGACAGAGTTTACATATGCCGCCCCTTCTAATACAGGATTTTATCAAGACAAAAGGATTCTATTAAATTATAATATATCTAGTAGCCCTTATTTTTTGCCATCTTTTTGTTTACCTCCCATTCTTTCTCCAATGGTTTTCATTTAGATTTTTGCCCCCATCATTCCACAAAAAGTGCTTTTATAGATTTCATGATCTCCACCTTGCTAAAAATCCTCAATATTTTTGAACTATTCATTTGATATGTTTGATTACTTGCTTCTGCTTGAAACTTACTTCCCTCTTGTATCGATAGAGATAACACTCTCCTCATTTTCCTCCTGCCTTTCTGACTATTGCTTCTCCAACTCCTTTTCTGGTTTCTCCCATATACTTTATTCTTTAATTATTCTGGTGTCTTGGTTCTTAGGCCTTGGACCTTTTCTATTTTATATATTTATTTTCTTCTGTAAATAATTACATATTTATTATTTCCTCTCTAATCATTACAATATTTATTTCTTTATCACTACTGTTCTGGCTAAAGGGTATCCAGCAAACTGATGAATAGAAGTGGTAAAACGGACATCTTCACCCTGTGTTTTTTTTTTTTCTTCATCTTTTCTTCCATGGGATTGAATTCTCTGATAAAAAATTAATGTCTATGTTTTCAAGTGACTTGTAGGTTTTAGGGAATCCAGGTTAAGACAGAGGTCTTTATATTTAAGTCCTAAAAATTGTTTTAGAATCTAACCATATCAAAGATCCCTGATTGCTAACTATCCTGAATGCTATCCTTTAATGTTGATTAGGGCCATCACCTTTCCCTTGCTTCTAGAAATTAACTGTTGCTATGTTCTGAGAAAAATAAGAACAAAAACAAAGTGAAACAAAAAAACCCACACATTTTACAGATCTGTTTTGTCTAGAAGCACCAATTTTCTACGCACAAGGGAGCTTGAACTTCCATGAAGTACAAGTAATTTATATTTCAGTTTTCTATTAGTTTAATTAAAAAAGATTAAAAAATATAGAAGATAATAACAGCCCTGAGTGCTTTATCTACTGCAGGAGCAAAGTCCACATTTTCAGTAAGTGAGTTTGAGGACCTTCTATTTACTGAAGAGGGAACCACTGTGTTTGAGAATGAAGCACAGAGGTACACATGCTGGCACCTTGCCCTATTGGCAGAACACCAAACTCAGCAACACTCAGTTGATCTACTTAATCTTTCTATTGAAAAAAGATATTATTAAAACTCTTAGGAGCATTCCTGGAATCAGACTAACAAAAACAGCTTGACACTCAGTATGCATTTTTTAAAAACCCAGATATATACGTACAATGGTATTTTTATGAATACTCTGTTGCAAAAATATTAACCTAACAGATTTTCCTTACATAATAAATGCTGAAAATACAAATATATAGGATTTCAAAACTTTGTAAAAAAAGCCTATGACTGTTATATTATTTATTTGTGTATTGTAGAGGTTAACTTTGATATAGTGAAATGGAATTGAAGAGACTGTAAGACACTGATGAGTTCAGAGGTTTAGATGCTTTTTTCATAAATAGAGATATATAATGACAAGGGAATTTTGGAAATTAAGGAGGCAAGAGTTAAAGAATGTACTCCATGAAATCAGCAAGATATAATATGACATATTTCTAAGGACTGTTAAAACAAAGAAGTGGGTTGAAACAATGAGATACAATACAATGAGACAGTGTGAAAAGCACTAGGCAAAATGCCTCTGCTATTATAGAGTTTATAATCTCATAGAGAAAGGGAACACTGAAAGTAATAAATCATATATACATATATAACATATATCTGTAAATCTCTGATGAGTGTTATAAAAGAAATATAAATATGGCAATAAAAATTTTAATAAGAGTACTGATATTCATTGAGAGGTAAGATTTCAGTTAATTGAAGTGCATTGTGCAGCTTTTGTTTTCTGAGAATTTACCAAAATAAGTTACTCAAAGTTAATCCTTTCTTTAGAACATTAATTAAATTTTCCAGTCGTTATGGTAGGTGACTGATTATCATTGCTTTGAAAATATTTTAGTTAAATATATCTCTATTCATGCTCTTCAGGATAAAATATATAATAGTTAATGAAAAACTGTTCAGAAATTTCTTGTGGAAAATTATAATTGTTTCTGTTGGGACCCTTAAACCTGTGGTGCAAAAATGGCCTCTCATTAAATATCAATTCAAGCTTATTTCTTTAAGCTCCATAATAATATAGATTTGTTTCTGATCTCTAAAATTTGCTTAGATTTTCTTCTCCCTAGAATTTTAATCTCAGCAAGTCCTACCCGTTTTGGCAACAATCTAATATCTTCAAATAGATTTTTTTAAATGCCCAGCTTTTCTCAGATAATTTTGGCTTAAGATATACCCAGTATAATATTAAAGGAAAGATAACTACATAAAGTTACATTTTACAGTTTTCTCTTCTTTGTAAATTATGAAATCTTTGGGAAAAAAGGTATATGACATACTTGACTTTGAGTCTCAACGAATAATGTCAGAAACATAGAATCTCCTTAAATTTTTCTGGGGCTAAGTTAGGTATCAGACATGATAGAAAGAAAATAAAATGTTCTGATTTGGGAATGGAAAAAGTTAAAATTTATATGTATGGGTCAAGGAGAAACGATATAGTTTAGATGTTTACTGTCTACAAGAAAACATTAATTTAAAATAAAATAATTATTTTAGCACTTCAGTCCTATTAAAAGCATGATGTTGTTAAAAGACAGCCTAACAATGGCCCATTTTTTCAAGGGGCTCAGAATTTATTTAAAGCAAAAGAACCAATTAAACTTCATACAATTCTGTCATTGCTAACTGCACAGTGTATCTCGAATGGACCCTTTATGCCACTTTCACTGCTTCCACCTTAGTTCAAACTGCCATTGCTTTAGCCTAGTTTAGAGCAACAACTTCCCAGATGGTCTCTCTCTTTTCAACAAATACCATTCCCTCCAATCCATTCAAATGGAAAAGTCAGAGTGATATTTTTAAAATTGTAGATCATATCACATTGCTTTTATCTCTGCTTAAAACTTTTTATTTGATTTTTTTACTTTTGTTGGAATCTAAATTCCTTAGCCTGTAATGCCTGAATGAACTTTCTTCTGCTTTCATTTCCAACCTCTCATCTCATGAATCTTCTCATCTAGCTCAAAAGTCCACTCCATTCTGGTCTCTTTTGTCTTCTCCCATTAGTTCTGAATTATATCAAGCTCTCTCCTGCCTCAGGGCTTTTGTGCTTTCTGTTCTCTTGATGTGGACTGTTCTTACTTGCGTTTTCTCATGTGGGCCAGCTCACATGCTGCAGGACTCTGATAAAGCTATACCCTTTAGAAAAGCTTTTCTTGACTGTGCTGTCTAAAATAGGCTCCAACATATGGCTACACGGCGGCTTATCAGATCAACACCCAAGCCGGATATCTGGCCAGCAAGCTTACATCACACCCAAAACATTCCTAATTATGCTCATGCCAATTTACTTGGTAAGCCAATTTAGTATATTCTAAGAATATACGGGGTAATTCAAATATTTATTAGTTGGTTTGTTATTTCCACTAAGGTACAAGACCTGCAAGTACAGAGGATTTGTCTGTTTGGACTATATTTAATCTCTAGTGCCAACATGTTGTTAGTTAAATAGTATGTGCTAAATACATTTGTATTGAATCAATAAATGCAAACATGATGTGTAACAGCCATTCTGCTGTGCTGGGGACCCAATAATCAGCACAGATGGTTTCAACCATTAACTTCTTCCCAGTTTAGTAGAAAAGAAATATCTGGAAATAAATAATATAATAATCTAGTAATATAAATGCTACACAAGATGAAATAAATGCTCAATAAAACCATTCTGTTCTTATAAGTATTAATGTTTACCACGTATCTTTCATCAAAGCAAATTTTCTTAAGCTTTAGATCAGAAAACTTGCAAAGGCATTTAAACAACCATCATAATGGTTACCCAGTAGCAACAAATTTCTCCTTGCTTTCAGAGATGTAGAATTTGTGTAGATGTCGAATAGTGTAGAACAAAGTGCACTTATCTCTAGAATAATGTGCAGTGATTTCTGATAGCTTTGACATTAACCATTTGGGAAGTTGTTGGTGTCTCATTAAAATATTTTCATAATGTTAATATATAAAGATGTTATATATACTTTAAAATAGGCCTAAATGTATATTATAGTGTTTGAGAGTATCAACTCTCAATTAAGCCTGAATAGATTTAAATCACAGATTACTCAATTTTCATTTAAAATTTAACAAAACCGTGGGCAGATTGTTCAAATGTTCTGTGCGTTACTTTTATTAAATGAGAATTATAAGAATATCTATCTCATAAGGAGGTTTTTTTGCAACTTTAACAAGAGTGTTTATATAAATACTTGCAATATGTAATATGCATGTAGATAAAAATTGTAGGTAAAGTAATTAATTGTAATGACTTTATTTAAAATTTAGAAAGAAGAAAAATTAAAGCCCTTACTTGAGGTCAGTTGGGTAATATGCTTGAAAAGTTGGAAAAATATGCATTGCTTTGCACCAGATTTTTCACTTTGATGACAATATTATAAACATATACTTGAGTTTCCTAGCAAAGTTAGTTGCAACAAGTTTAATTAAAATATTCATAACATAGAAATAATAGTCACATCTAATAGTTTAGCACACATTAAATAAATGTGATGCATTCATTTATATTTAGTTATTCAAAGTTATGCTAGATAAACTGATTTTTAAGGAAAGTTACACTGTCAGGTTTAAACATGTTTTCAGGCAGCATGTTAACTTACTGCTGTATACATAGACTAAATTCTGTTAGGATATGCAGCAGGCGATTATTATTGAAATAAATGGTTAATAAAAGTGTTTCTTCATATTTTACTTATTTCAATTTTTATTATTTCTACAATGTACATGATTTTGGTACACTGATCTTGATTTATTTAAATGAAGAAGTTATCTTAAATGTAAAGAAGATAGCTAAGTAGGATTCTGTAACCAGGAGGCAAATTATAAAATCACTCATTTGGGTTCCTACTTATGTGCCTATTTTGGAAATAAATGAGCAGGAAACAGATTAAGAGGAGGATATCATCTGTATTAGAATGCTATCACTACTTTGTTGGTCGTGTATATGCTTTTAGTGGAATAAACAGTGTTGTTTTTCAGGTTTTTCCCAGGTCTACTAAGAGAAAAGATGTATTCTAAAATAGTAATGCTCACGTATATCTATCAGATTTTTATAGATAGAACTCTAAAAGGTTACATACAGAAGTTTCTGAAAAAATAAATAACTATACAAATAAAGTGGGTGGATCTGTTGGTAACTTATGTAAAACAGTCTGGCTGATATATTTGGAACTGATGAATAATCTGGTGCCGAACATAAAACCAGCACAGCAATAAACAAGAGTACGTGGAATCAGAAAGGAATCTAGTATAGGTGAATAAAGTTTTCAGATCTTTTATTTTCACAATACACCACACTTACATCATGAAGTACTGCATATCAAAAAAGAAAATATGATAGTATTTAAAGGACAAAACACCTTTAAGTATGTTTAAGGCTACATGTAATTTAAATTCAATAAGTTATTGTTTAAAGTCAATTGAATGGTGCTGTTAAAAGAAAATGTTTTGAGCTATACATTTTCACTACGTATTTTCCCCAGAATATACAATTTATATTTCCCATAAATATATGTCTGGTCAATATGACCTTTTTAGGCTTTGATTCACATTTTAATTGTATATTTGTTTTCTTAGCTATAACAGAATGCTCTTTCTATGCCTCTGTAACTTAAGGCATATACTGATACATGGAGCTGGTCATAATATAGTCAGGCACCATTTCATAACTGGAATACACTGAGAAATATGTCATTAGGGAATTTTATCATTGTGCAAACCACATAGAGTGGACTTACACTAACCTAGATGCTATAGCCTAGTATACACCTAGGCTATATGGTGTAGCCTATTGACCCTAGGCTACAAACCTGTAGAGCATGTTACTGTACTGAATACTATAGGCAATTGTAACACAATGTATTTGTGTATCTAAACACATCAAAAGATAGTAACGATAAATTGAAAATGCAGTATAGGTGATTTTTTAAAACTGTATAGGGCACTGGCTAGGAATGGAGCTAGAAAGGCTGAACGTTGCCCTTGGTGAGGCAGATTTTTCTGGGTGAGTGATGAGTGAGTGGTGAGTGCATGTGAAGACCTAGCACATTCCTGTACACTACTGTAGATTTCATAAGCACTGTAGAGGTAGGTTACATTAAATTTATTATTATTTTTCTTTCATAAGAAAGTAACTTTAGCTTACTATAACATTTTCACTTTTTAAACTGAATTTTTAATTTTTTTGACTTTTTTGGAATGGCACCACTTAAAACACAAATATGTTGTAAAACTGTACAAAAATATTTTCCTTATATACTTATCCTGTGAGGTTTTTTTCTATTTTTAAATATATTTTTAAACTGTTTTGGTTAAAATCTAAGTCACACCACACATACTAGCCTAGGCCTCTACAGGGTCAATATCATCAATATCACTGTATTTCACCTTCACATCTTGTCCCATTGGAAGGTCTTCAGGGACAATAACATACAGGGAGCATGAAGCTGTCATCTCCAATGATAACAATACCTTTTCTGGAATATCTGATGAAGAACCTGCCTGAGACCATCTTAGAGTTAACTTTTTTCAAAAACAATAGAGTGCACTCTAAAATAACGATAAAAACTATAGTACAGTAAATACATCAACTAGTTGCAGTCATTTACTACCATTGTCAGGTATACTCAACCCTTCATATCTATGGGTTCTGTGTCCGTGGATTCAACCAACCATGGATGGAAAGTATTCTGTAGAAGGAAAAAAAAAATCCACAAAGTCCAATAAGCAAAACTTGAATTTGCCGTGCTCCAAGCACTATGTTGAATTCATAGGAATTAAGTGATGTGTAAGCATTATATTAGGTATTACAAATAACCAGAGATGATTTAAAGTATACGGGAGTATGTGTGTAGGCGATATGCAAATACTGGATGGATTTAGGTATAGGGAGTCCTTCACGTATATAAAGGGAGAACTGTATTATATACTGTATATATTTGTATGTGCTCTACTTTTATGCAACTGGCAGCATCCCCACAAACATGTGAATAATGCATTATGCTGCAAATTTGCAATGAGTATAACTTCACTAGGGTATAGAAACATTTCAGCTCCTTTATACGCTAATGGGAGCATTGTTGTATATGTGGTCTAGCATTGACAGAAACGTTATGTGGTGCATGACTCTAGCTAAAGGTATGTTATTTGATGATATAGGGTCTGGCTACTGAAGAGTAATTTTAACATTAATTGAATATAAACTATCTGTTGTGCACCACAGGGAGTATGATTATTTTACTGTGTAATTTTAAATCCACACACTGTAAAGCAGGCTTTGTGAGCATGTGACATCTACAGTCACAAGGGCCTCATGCTCAGAAGGATCCTACACTTCATTTAATGCTCTGCTGTTGTTGTGTTGAAAGTTTTAATGATTTTTGAATAAAAGAATCCACATTTTCATTTTGCCTGACTCAAAAATTATATGCTCAATTTTGTGTAACAAAAAATCAATCAATAAATATAACTCTACCTAGTCTTACTTTAGTGGCCATAATATTCTAACACATCAATTGATTCAATCCTGCCCTTTGGCATCCTTACTATTTCCCAAAATTATATTTTCCTATTATCTATTAATGCATAACAAACTGTCTCAAGACTTGGTAGCTTAACAAAAGTACATTTGTTTTTATATCTCATGACATTTTGAGATGACTGAGGTGAGGAGTCTGGCCAGGGTTTCCATGGCTGTGACTGGGCTCATTTGGTGTTATTCAGCTGTTAGCTGAGAGGTCAAATATGGTGTCATTCGCATGCCTGTCACCTTGATGAAGAGAGTAGAAAGCTGGGCTCAGCCGGCGTCCACTATCTTCCCATTTTGTCTTAGGACTCTCCCATGTAGTCCCCTGAGCAGGTGTATCAGACTTCTACAAGCTTTCCAAAGAATGCTACTGGAGACCGGAAGTGGAAGTTGCCAGTCTCTTAGTGCCTGAGAGGATATTGGTATAACAGAATTCCCATAGTACTCTCTTATCAAAGTAGCCACAGAGCCCACACATATTTCAGAAAAGGTGTGATAGACACCATCTCCCCTGTCAAAGCATTTGCATCTTTCTTTAATCTGGGAAACTAGTATTAGGGTAATATAGACAAACAGAATTTACTCTTAAACATAAATTACTTTGTCCGCACCACTTTTAAGCCACTCATGTCATTTTATATACATATAGATACAGGCATAGACATAGATAAACAAAATAAATATATATAGATAGATGAACATAGATAAATATAATTAAATATGGATATAAATGGATATACAATATGCATGTATAATTGCCACATATTTCCTCACTAGATTGTAAATACTATCGTAGCCATATTGGTTTTATTGTTCAGTATCTCATATCTGCATCCTCAGTTCCTATAAAGCTACATGGCATCAGTTTGGACTATATATTCTGTTATATATGTAATGTATAATGTGAGTTTCTAAAATAAAAACTGGTTTATATGTGTTAGGTAATATGGACATCACGTTGGTGCGTCATGAAAGTCACAGGGCTTTACTCATTGTTAATATTTGCACCAGTAGGTAATGGCAGCTGATCACAAATTCCACGAACACAAGTGAATGCAATGAAGGTTTCAACATGGTGCATGAATGCCAGGCACCACGCATTCTCCCTACTGTCTTTATTGTGTGGTCCCTGTCAATTTTCACCTGGCGTCTATTTTAACATCTACAAGCACTCTTTACACTCTTTTCCATAATGCTGCCTTCACATTAAAAAGACACATTTTGTGTAAAACATTTATTTGATAGAAATTTAATATATAAAACATTTAAAATTACTCATTATTTTATTAGATATGTGAATGTTTTTGTGCTTTGCTGTAGAGGTTTTGAGAGGCATGTCCTCATATTACTTTTCCCTTATGCATAAAATTTGAAATTGTACTAAATATGATAAATATTGAAATGATTGCCAGTTGACTCCATAAAAGCAAGAAAGGGTTTTTATAAGTAGAGCCTGATTGAAAACAATGTGCTTTAACTTGAATTTAAATTTTTAAATTAATTATTTAATCTCCTATTTAGTAATTCTTTTAAGTAAAGAAAACCAATTATACTTTCTTTGTAAGTACCAGAAAAGCATAAAGCCAGGCCACTTTTGAGAAAAAATTAACAGATAAAGCGTATTAGGTTATCACATATTTTTGCCAAAGGAGGTCGACTATTTAATATAATTTTTCTAAAGTGTAATTTTAAATCACCTGACAAAATTTGCAATTTCTTAAAAGCATATTTGGAGGTACATTTTTAAGTCACAATATAAAAAATAATAAATTTACATCCAGGAAGTTAAAAATAAAATTAAAATAAACAGAACATAATTTAAGGAATTTATGAATTTAATCTATGTAAAAGTAAAAGTATAAATAGCATAATATGATCTACTCTGTGACTGCCAACAATAGAAATAAGAAAGCTCTTACTTTTTCATGTGCAAAAGTCTTATTACTTTTTTAAAATATAGGTGTATATTAAATGACATATTACCTATACAAACAATATAAATTCTTCAAAGATACAGGAATAAAATATGTTTATCTAACACAAGCTTTAATTCACATTATTTATTTTTTTCAAAATTAGGTTTTCAGTATTCAGTGAGCCCTAATTATTATTCTGCATTGCTGCAAAACAAAACAAAACAAAACCAAAATCTCTAGTTATTTAAGTATTGTACTTTGCATGTTGATTAACACAGGAAAGTGGACGGAAGTGTTACCATTAAAAATGATATTGAGAAAAGTAAGTTGCATCAACAGTTTCTATTAAACTTTTGTAATAAATGTAAAACAGTAAACACTTTGCCAAAACTAAATGTTTTACTGGAGGGTTGCCTTTACTTAATTACTATTAAATAATATCTTTGCCACGGAAATCAAATGTCCTTAATTACCTGGTGTGGAAGTGGAACACTCATCTTGAAAAAATAACAGAATTAAGTAAAAACAGTCATTTATTCTGTTTATTTTATTTAGAACTACAACATTGCTTTTTTTACTAAAAATTATTTAATGTTCTAGGTGAAAAATATAAACTAGTATGCGATGTAAAAAATTAACTATGACATTTCCACCAAATAATGTAAGATACATAATTTGGAAAATGGGGAATACTAATGTATCTCCATGGAACCAGTTTTCAGAAATAATATACCCGAGTCAAATACACTGAAGACTTTGAGAGTATGAATTAATGGAGTCAAACAAGCTTGTCTTTTCTATCCTAAAGTTTTTGACACCATTTTGCCATATTACACAAGTTGTTTAATTTCCAAAGTATGTAGTATACAAAAAGTCCATGTTGATAATTTAAAAGAAATGTGTGAGCAACAGGCATTATTATACAATATTTTATTAATCTATACAATTATTTGTTATGATTATTAGCTTATTTTTGAAATGAAAAATTAAACTTTTCTACTAGATTTAATTGCTTGTTAATATTAATACAATTAGTGTATTAGTCCATTTCCACGGTGCCACAAATAAATATCTAAGACTGAGTAATTTATAAAGAAAAGAGGTACTCACAGCTGGGTAAGCCTCAGGAATCTTACACACAGCTGGGAAAGCCTCAGGAATCTTACAATCATGGTGGAAGGCAAAGGGGAAGCAAGCACCTTCTTCACAAGACGGCAAGAGAGAGAGGAGAGCAGGGGAAACTGCCACTTATAAACCCACCTGATCTCATGATAATTCACTCACTATCAGGAGAACAGCATGGGGGAACCGCCCCAATGATTCAATCAGTTTCCACCAGGTCCCTCTCTTGACACGTGGGGATTATGGGGATTACAATTCAAGATGAGATTTGGGTGGGGACACAAAGCCTAATTGTATCAATTAATAAATGATACATCTTAGATTAAACACGTATTCAGCTAATTGCCCCCAATGCCTGATCACATCGTATAGTAGGGCACTATGCTATACATAGTAGATGAATATTGGTACATTGTTCCAGTGGGCAGTGTCAATAATATATATTGTAATATAGTCTCCCAAATTTTTACCTAGGTCATGAATGTCAATTCCACTTAATGTTTCGATCAACTAATTAAAACTGTAGTGACCAGAAGATAATTTATTTCTTAAATAATACTTTGAATGTTGTGCTATTTACTAGTTTTCAATTTTGCTAGGTTATTCAACAACCATACATTAAGTATCTCCTTCCTATGAACTACAAACAGCTTGGAGAGGGAAATGTGAATTAATCTTTCTGATGGCCACAATATACTCAGAGTTTATTAAAGAAAATTGAAATACAAATAAAGTTACATAATACCTTACTGTTTTACATTTATTTTAATTAATTATATAGAGATTGTATGATCAAAATGAAAAGGGTATATATAAATCTTACCCAAAATAATGCATATAATAATCTTTTGAATATTCTCCAAAACTCTGTGTTTGATTTACATTTGTTATTTGTGACGTGTTTGGAAAGGCACCTTCCAGATTAAGATGAATACTATCTATAAATTTCATCACTCAGGGAAAGACAAAACAGATGCAAAACAGAACAATAAACTTATTGTATAGGTTTGACTGCTGGGAGTGAAAACTGTTCTCTGTCACAAAGACTGAAAATCTAAACTTCAAATTTTGGTGTAAGTCATGGATATTGAGATCTAAGATGCTGACACTGACAATTCCAAACTAAGTGAATGAGATAAGCATTTTCACAGACGTTGATAGTGAGAAATGAGAGCATGGAGAGCAAGGAGCCTCCCCAACTCTGAATCACCTTGAGGAGGCTATAGAAATTCTTAAATAGGCTGAAGAATGAACCCATAAGTAGAGAGGATTCCGTTCCTCTTTGTCCATGGATAGCTACAGAATCAAATCAAAATGTCTTCCTGGGCCATTAGAGTTCCCTTGATTGAAAATGGCACATTGATGAATTGAAGCAGAAAGAGGAACAGGTATAGAGTCTCTGAGTCTCACTCCACTCTTCCACAATGAGAAAGGAATCCCACTGAAGGAGGCAAATTAATGTATAATTCACTGGGCCTGTCAAATTGTCATTGTGGTAATAAAGAATGTGGCTCCAAGACAGACACTGCAACATGGGCTACTTGGGTCAGTAATGAGTCAGAGACAGCAATGAAGACTCAGATGTGCTGGCACAGATCAAAACTAAGACTCTCATTAATCAATCAGGAGGGAATTACTTGAATCTAACAATGCTGAGAGAACTGAGCACTGCACAAAATACCAGAGTTGTACCTTGAGTGGCAGATGTCGCCATAATGTCCAGTGGGCAGTAAGATTAATAATCCCTCCTCATCACTATAAGTAAATGTAATACATTACAATAAAAAATACATAATAACAATTTTTAACCCGATTTTTTCATTTATAACCCTTTGGTATTTTTAGGATAATTGCTTGGTTACTGCTCCATTTTTAACATTTATATACCCTGTATTTTACCAATTCCCTAATCGTTGCTTTATAGACTGTTTCTACTTTTTAACTATTAAAAATGCAGGTTGGATAATTGTGCATCCACTCTTGTAGACTTATTTAATTATTTCCTTTCAGAAGTCTTGTAAGTAGAATGAATGTATCAAAGGTTTTCAGCATTTAAAATTTTTGAAATATTATGCTGGTTTTCCTCCAGAGAAATTGTTACCAATTAGTATTACTGTAAGATGTATAAATGTTTCTGAGATATACCTTTAGGTGAAGATACATTTTAATATATATATAATTTCACAATATATAAAACATACGTGGATATGTTTATATAATATTTGTATGGGTGTATTTTTTGGCTACTGTATCATTTCTATGAATTATCTATAGATTCATTATTTCCCCCATTGGCATGTATCTCATAATCATGTTTTTCATTTGTATCAACTTGTATTAGACTTTTACAAACTAAATGTTAGTTCACTTAATCAGATTAGGTAATATTAAAATAAATAAATGAATAAATAGAAAAAAACTAGCTCTCGAAAAAATTCTGAGACAAAAGAGGATGCACTGTTGAAGAAATCTAAAGCTAAACAGTGTGTCTACTTTTCTTATAAATCTGATTTTTATATGATTATCTGCAATGTGCTCCATAGTTCTTTCCAGGGTGTATTACAGATAAATATCCTCTCAGTAATAAAAGTTATAGTTAATTTAAAAATGCCAGGTTTTCTTTCTCCAAAATTTGAAGGGACACAACTCATTGGACAAAGACTACCAACAAGAAGTAAGTTTGCTCAAAAGACCACTGCTTTTGCCTAGTGACAGACAGATAATAACAATTTTTGTTGTATATGAGTGGTTTATTGCTATATTAGAATACAAAATAAAATTTCAAAAATGTAGGTATTAGGCCATTAAGATAGATTTATATTAGATTTACAGGAAAGTTTTCCCTCATGGACACGGAGCTTTTGTGGCAGATCTACACAACGGATGGAGCTTTTTCTATATATTGATAATTACTACTTCTGTGATGCTTTGAGGAATGTTAGAATAAATAATGAAAGAAGAGATAATACAATATTAGTTGTGAATTCCAAGTAACTAATACTCTGGAATGCTTTCTCATCAATACATTGGTTTGAAAAATAGTTAGATTTTTATCTGCTTAAAACTGAGGTTAAGAATACAATATTGCTAGTAATAATGTAAAATTACAAAAAGGTAATTTTAGGATCATAAGTATAAGATATGGAAAATTTGACTAGTTTTTATGAAGATCAAATCATTGTCTGTTACATTTTTTCAAAAAGTTATCTTCATGTATTCAAATAGAAAAATAATATTAATGATTTTAATTTGTATTCATCTAATGGCCTCTTGTAGAATAAATTTTGAGAAGTGATTTAATGAATTTAAATCTCTTGGTGAGTTTTTTTAATTGCAGTTGAGCAGACAAAAACATCAAGGTCACTTTCCTTTTAATTATATTTATCTATACGTGTGTGTGTGTGATTTGCAATGCAAACATAAGAAACTAAATAATGAAAAGACTTGGACTGTTGAAAATCATGAGAAGTTTAGTAAACCACAGGGATTGGAAGCTCAAAAGCAAATAGGATTTAGGATTTCTGGTAGAGAATTATCTTCTGGTTAGATGCTATTAAAAATTGAACATTTTAGGAATGTTTAAAATCTGTTAGTGAAACATATCAATTGTCTAGTAGTTACCTAGGAGATAATCTTAGTTATATAAAACAGAGAGGAACAATTTTGCAGATGCTCATAAGAACCTATATTTAATCTATTCCTGTTTATACCTTGCTTGTTTATTCCTCACTTGCCAAATCAAAGCAAAACACCAATTTAAAAGTATTGGGAGGCACACATATGAATAACAATTCTAAAACTCAGGCAGAAGATGGAGACAAAATAAAATGTTAACCATTGAACTCAGAAGATGTAACAATTTAGAGAAATATATGTAGGAAAAATAGAATTCCAGAGTAGAAATTCTTTCAGATTTCACCTTTAGTTCTCAAATAGTTGGAACATTGTAAGAATAAAAGTTAAAGGTAAGATCCCAATCTAAAGGCAGTAGTACTAGATACAGAAATTTTGAGTAACCCAAATTATCTGTGTGCAACTCGCTTTTAAATTCAACTATTTTAACATTGTTTTAGTTTTTAATTATATCATTTATATTTTTCACCCTTTGGAACTTCTTCTTCTTTGTGCTCATTCGAGTAGATTTGGAATAAGGCATTCTGGGATTGCTCTTGTTTGAGATACATTTCCCAGGAAATGAGAGCCAATATTAGTGAGTTTATTGGGGAAGGGAGAGATGAAGCTTCGGATTGGAGACTTAAAAACAGGAGTTCTCTAGTTTATCATAATATCGGGGCTATTTTATCAAGATGCTAAGGTTTCTACTTACATATATTTTATTTTTAATCTCATAGTCTTAAATATTATGTATTTGATTCTTCTTATTTAAGCGACGCATTTTTTCCTGTCTAAGCGAAAGTGCCTCGCATCATGTAAGACGGTAGGTTCAGCTCTCTCCATTAAAGATATGGCTAAAATAATACTCTCTGGGGTTAAAGCTCAGGCCAGTAACTGAGATTCATAAATCTCTAAGCTATATCAATTTTTTAAAAATGATAGTACATATATTCCAAATTTCATATGCATTGTTACTAAGAATAGTATTAGCACAGTAGTTAAAAGCATAAACAGCAAATCCAGAGGGCTTGGACTAGAATCTCAGCTCTGCTTTATTAGGTGAATGGCGTTGGTCAGGGAACTTTATGTCTGTGTATCTTGGTTCTCTTACCTATAAAATGAATAACTAGTGTAGACCTCACAGGCTTATGCTGAGGATGAAATTGGTTATACATGGGAAGTACTCAGACGGATCCCTTTCCCTATGATACTGGCTTTGTCAGTGTTAGCTGTTACCATAAACTGTTCAATTTAACTTTTCTGAAATATTCACTGACTTGTCAGATTTATAAAATACTACTTTATCATTGAAGCTATTGAGTTACATCATTTACATAGCCAAATCTTTTATTAATAACCTAATCTTTCTGAAATAACCTAAAAGGATAATAATATGAGAAAGAAAAGCTGAGCTTTCCCCACAGCTGTTTGCACGGTGTGCAATGAAAGATATGTTAATTTTGAGCAATTTATTTAAAAAGTCCATGAAGGAGAGAATAATTTTACAAGAAAATCTATTTGAGCATTTGTTTGCCAGACCCTTTGCTTTGCAACTATTTAACCCTTAACAACAAAGTTAGAGTTAAAATGCACTAATGAGGCACAGGAATAGCTCAGTTAATATCTCAAGGTCAGTCAGATTATAACATTTCAAGTTCAGTAAGTGGAAGGAACCAGGATTTCAGCACAGGCAGCTGCATTCAAGGACTCACCCTACAAGAGTCTGGAGACTTGGCAAAAGTGACAAGGAATGTGACCCTACTTATGGAGACAAGAGATATGGTAGAGAGATCAGAAGTGCCGAGAAAATCCCATCTGTTTTTCCAGAAACATAATTGACAGAAATACATATTTAAAAGACTGAGTTTGGTAGGATTTTTTTCTTGTTTAAATTTGTGTCCTGCCACCAGTTAGCTTGAGACATTTTGTACAGGACTTAAAATCTCGAAATTTCAGTTTTGGCTCTTGTAAAATAGGAAAAATACTTTGTCAATCAAAAGGTCATTTTATGGATCAAATAACGTAAAGTACAAAGTACAGTGTGGTGCATATTACACAAGGAATGCTTAACATATGATTAGATATTAGTGTTATTATTAGCTTTTTTTTGTGATTGCTAGTTTCACAGGAATTATTATAATTTTTATCATTTAAAATGCATGTATAAATGTGGAAAAGGCCTTAGATGTGATGGCAGAAGAAAGAAAGGAGAAATAAAAGGTCTTCCCAAATTATTCAGCTACTTGTTAACAGCATAATAATAAATAAAATTTGAGCCAGCCAGAGACCTAAGTTTCATTCTTGTCTTCTGCCTCATTTTAGTCTTCTACCTTTGATCACTATACTCGTTTAAGGTCTCTTGAATCTCCTAATGTACTTTAAAGAATATTTTCAGTTATTACTTTGGTTTACTGTTGTATAACTTTTCATGAGTATTAACAGGATTATTTCTTGTATCCTTGAAGCCACTCTGGACTTTTACAGTCCCTGTGTCATATTATAGCTAGGCCACTGTTTAATTAATATTTTTTTCTTAGGCCAATAAATTCAAGTACTGCCATCAGTATTTGGTCTCTGTTTCTTAACATAACTTTACATCACATCATGTCACAACACATCGCATCATGTTATAACATGACAAGATGCTGCACAGCACAATAGAAAACTTGACATTCCTTTATCTTCTTACTCTAACCTCCTATCTCACCAGTACCTGCTTAGGAATTACCTATTCCCTTCCACGAAAATATTTTTATTGTTTCCTCCTTGCTTTTGTCTTACCACTATTACTATCCCACAGCTATATTATCATTGCACCATAAGCTACTTCAGGACAAGAAGTGAATCTTGTTGAATATGGATATTCTGTTTATTTTACTATACTAGCAATTTAAATTAATTAACTATAAAAATAAAGTGTCTGATGTTTATTTTACCATACTTGCAATTTAAGTTAATTGACTGTAAGAATAAAGATATATAAATACATTTATTGAAGAAATGATACATGATGAATATGTTATCTATATAGGCATACCTAGATAAAAAAAATTGTTTCTTGCTCCAAAAGTAATTATTTTTAATGTGCCAGTCATGTTCAATAAAATCTACAGAATTCAGTTTAGTTGTTCAGGGGCCATGCCACACTTTACTGTGTGGTATTGTCTTTTAGATAAGACTAGATTCAGTTTGCTAAAATTCTGACCATGTGTTCATAAGAGAGAGAATGTCTGTCTTTCTCTCTCTCTCTCTCTCAGTGTGTGTATGTGTGTGTATATATACATATATATAGAGGAGAGCAAAGTTATCTTGAGCACATATATGACTAAAAAAAGACTTTTGTTTATATGTTGAATTTTAATGAAAATTTCTTTATTTATTCAACATTGGAAAGATATTCTCTGTGAGTATAGACCTCTAGTTTTGTCTAAAGGCAAAACTTTAAGTCTTTAAACTTTTAACTTTTAAGTCTTTGAAAACACTTAAAGATTATCATTTTATTTTTATCTGACTTTCATAATTTATTTTGGAAGTCCTCTCCAAGTCTT
The DNA here is from genome assembly GCF_028878055.3 of Symphalangus syndactylus. Taxonomy (NCBI): domain Eukaryota; kingdom Metazoa; phylum Chordata; class Mammalia; order Primates; family Hylobatidae; genus Symphalangus; species Symphalangus syndactylus. Next base: position 76,361,467 of record NC_072432.2, on the reverse strand, counting down.
TCTTAGCACCTTTCAAAGTAATATATATTTCATTTTCTTTCAGTGTTTTTATTTTTCTTCAGAGAAACACCCATTGTGCTCTTGGTGAGTCATAGTATGTCAATTTAGCTTAATCCAAGAAATTCTCAAACTGACCTCATGCTAGTTTTAGTTTTTAGAAAGCTCACTAGACCTTTTTCTCCCCATTCTCCCTACTTCAGCAAGTAACTCTCCAGTAGAGCATGTTTATTACTGCCATTTTTTTTCTTTAACAGTATTAAATCCCTCAGGAACATGACATCATGGAAAGCCTCACTCTAATTTCCATTCACTTTCCGCTCATTTCTTCACATCCTTTACCTGCACAGCTTAAGAATCAATAATATTTATTATTTTATATTATTATTATTATATTATGTTATTATTATATTTATTTTCCTGTGTCTCTCTCTTGTTTGAGGGATTTTTGCCAGTAAGTCCTTGCAGGCTTGGCAGTCTTAAACTTTGATTTTCTTTAGTTATATGAAATTTTCAAATCCTCTGCTGTCTTCTCTGCCCGTTAGAGAAACTGTCTGCCTCGTTTTTCAAATATTCATTCTAGGTCAAGACTCATCAAATGTCTTCAGGGCCCAACTTTATATACATCATCTAGATTAAGCTTTCTACCCACGCTGCAAATTATAAGTTCTACTCTTATTTCACGGACATGGTCCTTGAAGCCCAAAGAGGTTACCTACCTTGCCCAAAATAGTACAGGTAGAATTAGAGGCAGTTCTCTCTCTAATCTTCACAGTCACTTCACTATGGAAGAATGCCTTCCAGATGTTGTTTAAAATAAATGAAGGAAGTTTGGTGACAAAAATGTAAGTAGAAGCTAAATTTATGAGGACGTTAGTTAATTTTAACTTCTTGAAACACTAATGTATTTTGTTCTATAACTGACAATGATAGAGATTAAGTATTTTAGAATTCTAAATATTTGGCCTCTTTGTTAAAAAATTATGATTATCACATTAGCAGTAAGCATTTTTAAAATTTACTGCAAATCATAGGACTTTATTAAGTTGTTATTCTTCTTTGATAATAGTTTTTGAAAGACAACATTTTAATATAGATAATATAAATAGAATTTTATAGAATATCATAGTAAGTAGGTAACATAAGCTACAGCTCCCATGGAAGTTTTTATAATATTGCCCACCATAATTGGTGATCACTGCACTTTTGTACCATCTCTTGACATTCCATTTTGGGACAATTTTTTTCTTATGTTAAGGAGTAAATAAATCTATATTTGTTGCTATTGGTTATTCTTTTGTATAGAGAATAGATTTTGACAAGTGAGCATGTCAGAGAAATGCCTGCACTTTGAGGAATGTAAAAACAAGCAAAGTATATTGAAAGGGTAAGATTTGCTTCAGAATAACAGGGTGATAATTTTAGCCAGAACAAATAGGAGAGAATCAGTGGGAGAGGTGATAATGCTATGCTGTCATAGTTAAGACTGCAATGCAATGAGCAAACAAATAGTTCTACTCTGGAATTTCAAAGAGAACTAAACAATCAAGCAGGTCTTTGTGAAACAGTGTAGGAGTAGTTGGTCATAAAATTTTCCATTCTAATATAGTCTGAGACTTTTTCTATAAACTATATTAAAATGCTAACAAGATACTGATATGAATATGCTAAATAACTCTGGTAACTCTAGTAACATCAGATATTGACATTATTACGGACAGAACAATACTGATATCTTGGATTTTAGAGGGTGTGGAAATAGCTAGTACTCATTATATCCAGACATTTATTCCATATTTGTTATGTTAACAAAAATCAAATAACCAAGCCAAACAGGAACTCCAGTATTACAATGCCACTGTACAATTCAAAATCTTGTTCTTGCTTGTTATTTGTTATTGACATGGCTGGTAACTCTTATCAAAAGTCTCTGTTCTTATTCTCCTGAGCAGCACCCACTCTTGGTACTTCTCTCACATCTCAAAACACTCATTGTGTTTCAACTTCTCTTCCTTGGCATGGTCCTTGGAATTACGAGTTAGATCCTCTTCTCCATCCATTTTACAAAGTCCTTATGGTAAATACCCTCTATTTTCAGAGGTTTCCATATTTATTTTATATGCCATTATCCTTTTGTAATGATTTAGAGAGTGAGGGTCTAGCTAGGGTCCAGAATCTACTGGACTTGGGTTCAATCACTGAATTGCTAATTAAATAAGATAAGTCACTTAACCATGAAAGAAAAAAAAAAAAGAGTGAAGAAGAATTGTTACTACACGATGAGGGCTTCTTCCTCTTTCCTGAGAGGAAAAAAACTAATAATCTGCCTTTGAACAGATTCTAAGACAATAACCAAACCATGGTTATCTGTGAATTGGATCACTAAACACAAAAATGAGAGATTTTTCTTTTCACCTAAGGCCAACTCATTTTGCTTTTTTGTTAACACATTTCACTGGCTTCCATTGGTCTTTCAGCCATGTCGTAGACTTTGAGAATCACCACAGAGTCATCTAGGGTTCTGGAATAAACCCTAGTTTAACTTAATCCTGTGTTACCAGTTTAAACCCACCCATTAATAAAATAATATATTGCATAATATTTGCACTGATTTTGGCAGATATATTTTACCAGAGATCTTAGAAATGGATGCAACTGGGCAAAGGTAGAATTCAGGCATTCATCTGTGTCCAAAACAAGTTCCAAGTTATAGTATCAGACCTTTAACACAAATAATAATAACACTTGCCTAACAGGTTTATTTTGACAAATAAATGATATATCTTATATAAAACACAAAATGCACTGGGTGATTCTAATTTACCACTTAGTTTGCTCACTGCTCAATGAATGCATTCATCTTTTCATGCTTAATTCTAACAGAGAAAAACATAGAGACAGGAAGTGCATTTTGTGATAAATGCTATGACAATCTAATATAGAGAAGTCCAAAAGATACAGAGATCTAACCAAGGTTGTTGATGAGGAGGGTGCTGATGCAGAGAACAACAAAGGAGTAATATGCCAGTGGTAAAATAAAGAAAGCAAGTGCCATATTAAAACTCACTTGACCTAATAGAATACTGCTGATGGGTCAAGTTAATGAAGACCAAGAATTGTCCATGGGGATTTAGCAAAAATGATGCCATCGTTGACTACAGCAAGACAATACAGCATCAGATTTCATGAAGAGATGTGGATAAAATATGGATTCAAATGAATTCATGAGAGAAAAATTTGAAAAAACTTATCAAAAGGAATAGACAAGTCTTTTCAAATGTTGATGTAAAAGGTTTTCAGAGAATGGAGCATTAAAGGGTTTTATAAGATCACAAGAGAGCTGTTTCAGTTTGTTTTTTAAGAGATAGAAAGAAAGCTGGCAAAGGAAAATGAGCTTATTTCAATGGCCTCAACTGACGCATAAGGGCTCACTTACATTCAACAATAGACCAACACTCACACTCTTATTTTGGTGCAGTAGACAAATATGGATGCAGTTGTATTGCCTACTACTCCCTTAACACCTATTTTTTAAACTTTTAATGAAAGATTAATATTAGATTGATGTTAATATTAATTAGAGATCAATAAAATATTTAGTTAATTTAATCTTTTAATAAAGCCATATATTCTTATTGTTGAAGTACTATTATTGTTATTTTTACTATTTTGGAGGGACTATTCCTTGTGGTTGGCCATGTTGGTGACTAATACTGAACTTGGCTTGACTACCATTATATCTCTATCTTTAAATGTTTATTCAAATAAAAATAATAATAACTAGGTCTTGAAAGTCATTCTAGTCCAACTAGGTGTCAAAAGTCATTCTAACAAGCAGAATTATTAAGACTGTGTCTTGTACTCCATTATGCAACGAGGAACAGAGATTTTTTTTTCTCATTGGCTCAGTTATTCTGTAGAATGTTATATCAGAAGCAGAGGCTTATTTCTTATTGGCTTAGTTTCTCTTAAGTTCCTTTCCTTGGAGGTAATGTCTTATTTCTCATTGCTTTGACTGTTTAGTATTGCACAGGTAAATAAATTCAATATCTATAGTGGCTAAAACATTCTTGCAATGTGGTCAGTATTTTTTTGTCATAGTACTTACAGTTCTTAAGCAATTTTCAATTTCTTCTATATTTCAAAGGTGAGAAACTCACCTCTTGTTCAAACTCTATGTATAACTGATCCTACAAATACCACCCCTTACATGTCTCCTAAAACTTTCAACCCTCTTTACTACTACAGCTTTCATTCTAGCATAATACGTGAGTATGTCTTATTTGGTCTATAACAATGCATTTCTACATCCCTCTCATTCTTTTTAACTTTTTTCTCTAAGTTGATAGGGTTACTTTTTAGACAACAACTATGTTCATGTCATAACTCTATAAAACTTTCATATTGTCTTTATTATAAATTCAAATTCTTAAAAATCTATTCTTTTAAAAGAAAAACTGCTTCTCCAGCTCCAGCTTTAGCAACTCCAGCTCCTCTTCATTTTTATTTTAGCAATGCCGAGATATTTTTAGATCTCTGAAATACCAGTAAATACTAGTGCTCTTCCTAGTCTCTGGGTTCTTTTCCCAATGCAAAGAATACTCTTCCATTGCCATTCTCCATTTAAGTAGTCAATTTTTGTTCAAATTCAAGTCACACCTTGAATGTGTGGGTTTTCTTCAGACAGATTAAAAATCACTTTTTAATATTTCCATAGCATACTGTAATCTTTGTTATTGTAATTGTTTAATTTGCTTTAATGTATTATTTTGCCCCTCATATTTGAGCTACATTGAAGAAGGGCTCATTCTATCTTGCTCTCTTTTATAGTCGTGGAACATAGAACTGCGCTTAGCCCTGAGTAGGCAATAAGTTGTTAGTGACTAAATGAATATGTAAATCTATCAACAAGCAAAACATCCTGAAATTATTTTTCATAGTGAGAAAATCAGTTTTTTTCCCTCTCCAGTTAGGTGAGTCAGGGAGGAAGTGGTATGCACTTATCAAATAATAAATCATAGGGAAGAATAAAAACTTTTTATATAGTGCTTTCAGAAACCTTGTGAATAAATTTTTTTTCACATATAGTTGACCCCAAGTAAATTCCTCATCAAATCTGAGACATCAAATCTGAGGCAGTATTAGATTTTTAATTCACAGTTTCTTAAAAGCCACTGGTAAAAACAAAACTACTTCAATTTTATAAAGAAAGATGAGGATAAGTATTTAAACATACATACAACATATATTGAATGTATTAGTTCAATTATTCATATTACTAATGAATATTAGTAATATTATCAAGTATAAAATATTTCCCGTACCTTGTGTCCTGTATTTTACAACACAATACTGGAAGTGAACTATTGATATGGTTTGGCCATGTCCCCACCCAAATCTCATCCTGAATTGTAACTCCCACAATTCCCATTTGTTGCAGGATGAATCTGGTGGGAGGTGATTGAATTAAGGGGGTGGGTCTTTCCAGTGCCCTTCTCGTGATAGTTAATGAGTCTCACAAGATCTCATGATTTTAAAAATGGGAGTTTCCTTGCACCAGCTGTCTCTTTGCCTACTTCCATCCATGTAAGACATGACTTGCTCCTCCTTGCTTTCTGCCAAGATTATGAGGCCTCACCAGCCATGTGTAAGTCCACTAAACCTCTTTCTTTTGGAAATTTCCCAGCCTCAAGTATGTCCTTATCAGCAGCATGAAAATGGACTAATACAGTATATTGGTACCAGTGGAGTGGGGCAGTGCTGAAAAGATACTCAAAAATGTGGAAGTGACTTTGGAACTGGGTAACAGGTAGAGGTTGGAACAGTTTGGAGGGCTTGGAAGAAGACAGGAAAATTTAGGAAAGTGTGGAACTTCCTAGAGACTTCTTAAATGGCTTTGACAAAAATGCTGATAGCAATATGGACAATAATGTCCAGGCTGAGGTGGTCTCAGATGGAAATGAGAAACTTGTTGGGAACTAGAGCAAAGGTGACTTCTTCTGTTTTAGCAAAGAGACTGGCAGCATTTTGCCCCTGCCTTAGTGATTTGTGGAACTTTCAACATGAGAGAGATGATTTAGAGTATCTGACGGAAGAAATTTCTAAGCAGCAAAGCATTCAAGAGGTCACTTGGGTACTGTAAAAGGCATTCAGTTTTATAAGGGAAGAAGAGCATAAAAGTCTGGAAAATTTGCAGCCTGACAATGTGATAGAAAAGAAAATCCCATTTTCTGAGGAGAAATTCAAGCTGGCTACAGAAATTTGCATAAGAAACAAGGAGCTGAATGTTAATCCCCAAGATGATGAGAAAAATATGTCCAGAGCATGTCAGAGGTCTTTATGGCAGCCCCTCCCATCACAGGCCCAGAGGCCTAGGAAGAAAAAATGGTTTCATGGGCTGGGCCCAGGGTCCCCATGCTGTGTGCAGCCTAGGAACTTGGTGCCATGTGTTCCAGCTGCTAGAGCCATGACTAAAAGTGGCCAAGGTACAGCTCTGGCCATGGCTTCAGAGGATGCAAATCCTGAGTCTTGACAGCTTCCAAGTGGTGTTGAGCCTGCAGGTTCACAGAAGTCAAGAATTGGTGTTTGGGAACCTCTACCTAGATTTCAGAGGATGTATGGAAATGCCTAGATGTTCAGGCAGAAGTTTGCTTCAGGGCTGGGGCTCTCATGGAGAACCTCTGCTAGGGCAGTGCAGAAGGGAAATGTGGTGTTGGAGTGTCCACACAGAGTCCCTACTGGGACACTGCCTAGTGGAGCTGTGTGAAGAGGCCACAGTCCTTTAGTCCCCAGAATAGTAGATCTAGTGACAGTTTGCTCTGTGTGCCTGGAAAAGCTGCAGACACTCAACATTAGCCCATGAAAGCAACTGGGAGGGAGGCTGTACCCTGCAAAATCACAGGGGTGGAGCCGCCCAATACCATGGGAACCCATCTCTTGCATCAGCATGACCTGGATATGAGACATGGAGTCAAAGGAGATCATTTTGGAGCTTTGAGATTTGACTGCCCCTCTGGATTTCAGATTTGCATGGTGCCTGTAGCCCCTCTGTTTTGGCCAATTTCTCCCATTTGGAATGGCTGTGTTTACCCAATGCTTGGACCCTCATTGTGTCTAGGAAGTAACATAACTTGCTTTTGATTTTATAGGCTCATAGGCAGAAGGGACTTGCCTTGTCTCAGATGAGACATCTTGCCTTGTCTCAGATGAGACATTGGACTGTGGACTTTTGAGTTATTGCTGAATGAGTTAAGACTTCGTGGGATGTTGGAAAGGTGTGATTCGCTTTGAAATGTGAGGACATGAGATTTGGGAGGGGCCACAGGTGGAATGATATGGTTTGGCTGTGTCCCCACAGAAATCTCATCTTGCATTGTAACCTCCACAATTCCCACATGTCATGGGAGGAGTTTTTTGGGATGTGATTGAATTGTGAACGCAAGTCCTTCCTGTGCTGTTCTCATGATAGTGAGTCTCACAAGATCTGATGGTTTTAAAAATGGGACTTTCCTTGCAGAAGCTCTCTCTTTGCCTCCTTCCATCCATGTAAGATGTGACTTGCTCCTCCTTGCTTTCTGCTGTGATTGTGAGGTCTTCCCAGCCATGTGGACCTCTAAGTCCACTAAACCATCTTTCTTTTGTAAATTGCCCAGTCTCGGGTATGTCTTTATCAGCAGTGTGAGAACAGACTAATACAACAATTGCCTTCAATTTGTAGGTGATCAAAATGATGCCTAAACAATCATTAATAATAAGGGAAGAGATTTATTCCTGGGTCTGTCTGATTTCAAAGCCCATGATTGTAATACAAAAATCAAGTTAGTTCCTCAGGATAAGTTTCAGTGACAATGGATTGTTGATACTCAACTACAGTGTAATTTGAGACAGATTATGTTTTTGTCTTAATTAGGAAAACTGATATAATAACCTATTCCATTATCTGAATGGAATTTACTATTCTATTTCTAATCATTGTTGCAATGCAGGCAACTTTTCATGTCTATATCTAATGTAAGAAATACAAAGTTATCACAGTGTTGAGGAAGGTAAAAGTTAGACTGATACTTGTGAAGAAGGAGAATTCCAGCAATTTATTTTTTCTTCTTCAGAGTGGCAGGTCACTCTTCCTTCTCTACTAGGGAGGGGCTGCCTACACTCCCAATTGCCTACAATGTTTCCAGGCAGGCTATGGCATATATGTAACTCCTTCTAATTTGTTGCACTTAATGTTTATTCTTTAGGAGGAATTGTGACATATGGAGTTCTTCTCTTGGAATATAACCTGTGATGAGTCCAAGTGTGCCCTGGCTCGTGAGTGCTTCTCTATGGGATTACGAAAACTCACCTGACGTTATGCCTCATCTTACCTAAGCACTGCTTTTTATAGAAAGCCTGCTCTGTGCTTACACTAAAGGTTGAGGTTGTGCTTGCCTCCCCAATTTACATGTAATAGATACATGATCATTATACAGAGATACTGACGTAATAGATTGAAGTTTACTGTGATATTATGCTTAATTTAATAGTGCTTTTATACTTGTTATGTGGCGAAATGAATGAACATTTAAACATAAAGTACCAGAAGTCCTTTTTACTTGCTTTCGGCAAATATGAGGAACATATTTTTTTTTAACCAATCGTGCATAGCATAAAGACTAGCACTTTTCAGATTGTGGCCAGACATGATGTCAAGTCATTATTATTTTTCAGGGTTGCTGATAATCCTAGTATGAAGAAATGAAATAATTTTCAGTAATTTCCTACAGTAAGGAATTTAAAACTTCGAAATTTGAAGTCTAATGTTAATAATGTATGCTTAGATCAACTTTTGAGGCACTGAGGAAAAGAGTTGTTTTAACTTGCTGAGCATATCTTCCCAAAGTTATTTATTTAGATAATTATTTTTTTCAATTTTTAGGTTCAGGGGGTACATGTACAGGCTTGTTACATGGGTATATCACATGAGCTAAGGTTTGTGGTATGATTACTCTTACCACCCAGGTAGTGAGCATAGTACCCGATAGGTAGTTTTTTCAGCTTATACCCCTCCTCTTCCTTTTACCCTCTAGTAGTCCCCAATGTCTATTGTTTCCATCTTTGGGTCCATATATACCAAATGTTTAGTTCCCACTTATAAGTTAGCACATGTAGTATTTGGTTTTCTGTTCCTGCAGTAATTCACTTAGGATAACGACCTTCAGCTGCATCCATGTTGCTGAAAAAGACACAAGTTCGCTCTTTTTCATGGCTGTGTAGTATTCCATGGTATACATGTACCACCATTACTTTATGAAATCCATCATTTTAATGGGAACCTAGGTTGATTCAATGTCTTTACTATTGTGAATAGTGGCACAATAAACATACAAGCACGTGTGTCTTTTTGGTAGAACAATTTATTTTCCTTTGGGTGTATACTCAGCAATGGGCTTTCTGGGTCAAAGGGTAGTTCTGTTTTAAGTTATTTGAGGATTCTCCACATGGCTTTCCACAGGAGCTGAATAAGTTCACATCCCCACAAACATTCATAAATGTTCCCTTTTCTCTGCAGCCTTGATGGCATTTATTATTTTTTGACTTTTTAATAGTAGCCATTCTGACTGACATGAGATGGTATCTCATTGTGGTTTTGATTTGCGTTTCTTTAATGAAACGTAATGTTGAGCATTTTTAAATGTTTGTTGGTGACCTGTACGTCTTGTTTTGAGAAGTGTCTGTCCTTTGCCTACTTTTTAATGAGGTTATTTTTGTTTTTTGCTTGTTATTTTGTATAAGTTCCTTATAGATTTTGGAAATCAGATCTCTGTTGTATGCATAGTTTGCTAATATTTTCTTTCATTCTATATGGTGTCTATTCTTTACACTTTTGAAAGTTTTTTTTTTTCTGCACAGAAGCTCTTTAGTTTAATTGGGTTTTGCTTGTCAATTTTTGTGTTTGTTGCAATTGTTTTGGGGTCTTAAGCCATACATATTTTTTGACTGTTAGCCTATTGCCAATGTCCAGAATGGTATTTCCTAAAATTCAAAATTGCTAAAATACACGCAGCCATGCTACAACTCTTATTCACACTATACTGAGGTATATAAAATAAATATCACTTTTTTTTTATTCTCATAGCTATGTTGATTACTCATAAGCCAGCACCTGGCTATTTATCAGAGAAACAAATACAATCAGTCAAACTTTGAAATATATAGGATTTTAGTGCCTCCCAGTCTCAATGGTTTCTTTTTCATGGATTCCTCTCTTTTATGTCAAAGCACTGTTTCTTAAATTCAGTGCTTTGTTTCTCTCCATCATGGTATTTTCTTAAGGGAGAAGTCAGGTTTGTGTGACATCTGGCAGTTGAGGAAGATAAAGACCATAAATCCTTGCAGTACCTTCTAAACCATTCAAGCCTTCGGTTAAAAAAAAAAAAAAAAAAAACAGACCGATATGATCTTCCCTTTGACCTAGGGATCTCTGAATTGTGACTCACCCAAGTTTGTCTTTTAGAGTGTTGTACTAACCCTGCCATTGGAATCCCTGGCCTTGACCATTGCCTTTGTCTTGAATTCCCTACAAGTAACACATTCATTGTGCATTGTGACTCAAGACATTCACTGGACCTTGACTCTGATAGGACCTTATTACATTGTCACCAGGGCATCAAAGATTTCTGAATCCTCTTCTTAGTTTACATAGTCCTTTGGGAAACCAGAATTCCTGACTCAGTCTATTTTATCCATCCATCTCCCCTCACCACTCTGGCATGGTTATCACCTCTTCAAGTTGGTTGTTCCCTTGAGGACACGTCCAGAACCCTGGCATATCCACAAGATTCTTAGAACTGTGCACTTTTAGCTCCCTCCCTCCTCCTTCCCAATATTGTTGGGCCTCCTGTGTATCTTTTTGGAATCTGAAGTGAGGAAGATAGAACAGGCTGATGTGATATCTTCTCACAACTCTCTCTGTCTCTTCTTCCCATAAGCCATCCAGGTCAGAAAGAGTAGCACGTCTTTCTTTGTCCTTATGCTGTATTCCTGTATTAGATTCTCCCACTTCTCTAAATATAATTAATCTTTCAGTCCAATTTTGTGCCATCATAGCAGATGGAATTCAGTAAAACGATGAAGAACACAGACTTTTGAGCCAGCTTGTCTGGGTTTGAATTCCAGCTTCATAATTATTGCATATATGACTTTGATAAGTCACTTAACTGGACCTCAACTTTATTTTCACTGAAATATGGATTATTACAATACCTACTACATGAAAAAGTGAAGATGAAGTGAATTGATGCAAATAAATATCAGAATAATGCCTTGTACATAAACCTCAATATATATGAGCATTTATGATTAGTGCAAATCTTATAGAAAACGATATTAAAAGAACATTTCAATTTTGCATTTCTTTTGAAGTACTCCCTAATGTGCTTGGCTTTCTCTTATACTTTCCAAACTAACTAGAATTCTAACCCTTAGCCACCTCAAACTCATCCACATGTATGATTAAAACCTCCTTAAATCCAGGAAAAACATGAGATATATCTTGTTCAGCTGCATTTGTTGAAACTTATTGGGAAGTGTCTTAGTTTCTAATCCCAATGTTATGCCATATTCTTTTTTGACTAAAAAAAATTTATAATCCAGACTCTGGTCTCAGTTGTTAGTTTAACAAAGAAATAGGTTTCAAATGAATCTGTTCTTCAGAGATAAAGGCATGGTTTTACTCTCTGAATTTTCAAAACCTTGGCCTTAAATTTTCTGATTCTGCAGAATACTGGCCTTAGATACTGCAATAAAATACTTTCTTTCTTTTAACACTTTTTTTCTTCTCCATTTCTTCTTCCTTCTTCTCTTTCACTCTCTCTCTTCTCTCTTTCTAATTATATATAAAATCTGAGGTCTTTCTCTAAAATAAGGTCATTTTATCATATCCCAAGGCAATCAGAACATTGCAGCCTGAGTTATTGCAACTGAATCTGGGCTTCAGTTCAACTTCCTTTTTTGAAAAGCGGCTCAGTTTCTTGAGAATGCCAGCCCCTTTTGCAATTGCTTTTTGAGATTTTGTCATGATGTCTTTGCCCATGACTGTGTCCTGAATGGTATTGCCTAGGTTTTCTTTTAGGGTTTTTATGGTTTTGGGTTTTACATTTAAGTCTTTAATACATCTTGAGTTAATTTTTTTGTATAAGGTGTGAAGAAGGGATCCAGTTTCAGTTTTCTGCATATGGCTAGCCAGTTTTCCCAGCACCATTTACTGAATAGGAGATCCTTTCCTCATTACTTATTTTTGTCAGATTCGTCAAAGATCAGATGGCTGTAGATGTGTGGTGTTATTTCTGAGGTCTCTGTTCTGCTCTATTGGTCTATATGTCTGTTTTGGTGCCAGTTCCATGCTCCTTAGGTTACGATAGCCTTGTAGTATACTATGAAGTCAGGTAACATGATGCCTCCAGCTTTGTTCTTTTTGCTTAGGATTGTCTTGGCTATACAGCATCTTCTTTGATGCCATATGAAATTTAAAATAGTTGTTTCTAATTCTGTGAAGAATGTCAATGTCAGTTTGATGGGAATAGCACTGAATCTGTAAATTTCTTAGGGCATTTTGGCCATTTTCACAACATTGATTCTTCCTATCCATGAGGAGGGAGTGTTTTCCCATTTGTTTGTGTCCTCTCTTACTTCCTTGAGCAGTAGTTTGTAGTTCTCCTTGAAGAGGTCCTTCACATACCTTGTTAGCTGTATTCCTAGGTATTTTACTTTTTGTAGTGATTGTGAATGGAAATTCATTTGTAATTTGGCTCTCTGCTTGTCTATTGTTGGTGTAAAAAATGCTTTTGAATTTTGCACATTGATTTTTTATGCTGAGACATTGCTGAAGTTGCTTATCAGTTTAAGGAGATTTTGGACTGAGATGATGGGGTTTTCTAAATATAAAATCATGTCATCTGCAAAGAAAGATAATTTGACTTCCTCTCTTTCTATTCAAATATGCTTTATTTCCTTATCTTGCCTGATTGCCATGGCCAGAACTTCCAATACTATGTAGAATAGGAGTGGTAAGAGAAGGCATCCTTGTCTTGTACAGGTTTTCAAGGGAAATGCTTCCAGCTTTTGCCCACTTGATATGATATCAGCTGTGGGTTTGTCATAAATAGCTCTTATTATTCTGAGATATGTTCCATCAATACTTAGTTTATTGAGAGTTTTTAACATGAAGGGATGTTAAATTTTATTGAAGGCCTTTTCTGCATCCATTGAGATAATAATGTGGTTTTGGTTTTTGGTTCTGTTTATGTGATAGATCACATGTATTCATTTGTGTTTGTTGAGCCAGCCTTGCATCCCAGGGATGATGCTGACTTGATAATGGTGGATAAGCCAAAATTGACAAATGGAATCTAATTAAACTAAAATTCTTCTGCACAGAGAAAGAAACTATCATCGGAGTGTACAGATGACCTATAGAATGGGAGAAGAATTTTGCAATCTACCCTTCTGACAAAAGTATAATATCCAGAATTTACAAGGAATGTAAACAAATTTACAAGAAAAAAAAAACAGTCCCATCCAAAAGTGAAGAAAGGATATGCACTGACACTTCTTAAAAGAAGACATTTATGATTCCAGCAAATATATATATAAAAAAAGCTCAACATCACTGATCATCAGAGAAATGCAAATCAAAACCACAATGAGATACCATCTCACACCAGACAGAGTGGCAGTTATTAGAAAGTCAGGAAACAATAGATGCTGGCAAGGCTGTGGAGAAATAGGAATGCCTTTACACTGTTGGTGGGAGTGTAAATTAGTTCAGCCATTGTAGAATACAGTATGGCGATTCCTCAAGGATCTGGAACAAGAAATACCATTTGACCCAACAATCCCATTACTGGGTATATACCCAAAGGAATATAAATCATTCTACTATAAAGACACATGCACACATATGTCTATTCCAGCACTATTTACAAGAGCAAAGACATGGAGCCAACCCAAATGCCCATCAATGATAGATTGGATTAAAAAAAAAAGTGGGACATATACACCATGGAATACTATGCAGCCATGAAAAAATGAGATCATGTCCTTTGCAGGGACATGGATGAAGCTGGAAGACATTATCCTCAGCAGACTAACACAGGAACAGAAACCCAAACACCACATGTTCTCACTTGTAAGTGGGAGCTGAACCATGAGAACACATGGATACAGGTTGTGGGGGAGGGAGATGGAGCAACATACATTGGAGACTGAAAGTAGGGTGGGGTGGAGGGAGAGCATCAGAAAGAATTGCTAATGCATGCTCGGCTTAATACCTAGGTATGGGTTGATCTATGCATCAAACCACCATGGCACATATTTACCTATATAACAAATATAAGAAATGTAATCATTAAATATGATAAGAAAATATTTCTATAAAAAGGTATTATTTTGCACTTGAATGAAATAAGAGTCATGAATTTGTGTGAAAGGTGAAACAGTATATACAAAGGTAAGGGTCAGAACATTACTGGTGTGTTTTCAGAAAGGCAAGGCCAGATTAATGGTAATAAAAAGAGAAAGGGGGAAAGTAATAGGAGATGAAGGTATGGGTGAGGATCGCGATGGAGAAGCAGATTGCAAATGGCTTTCAAGGCCAATGTAAGACTTCGGATTTTAATTTGCGAAAGGAGGATAGCCTCAGAGGCATTTGGGCTAGAAAGTGAAATGATTAGATTCATGTTTTACAAAGGTCACTCTCATGGTGTGTGTAGAATAGGGATTGTATCTGTGACACAAAAGTTAGAATAAAATACCACATAGGTGGCTATTACTAAAATTCAGTAAGATAGCATTCCAATCAGGGTCATAACTATTGGAGATAGTGAGAAGTTCTCAGATTCTGAATAGGTATTTTGCATGTAGAAAATACTAGATTATCTGACATATTGAAAAAATGCTGTCAGTAAAAGAAAACACTCTTAGGCTAATAGATTTGGCCTGGAAAGTGTGTGTTTGTGTGTGTGTGTGTGTCTATTAATGGTTTGTATCTGCTACTAAAATGTAGAGCCAAGAAGATATGAATTTTTATTTTCTTAATTGCTGAATCTTCAGAGCCTAGAATGAGCATGGCACACAAATGCTCAATAAATGAATGAACTGATGAATGAATGGGGTATACCTGAGGTGGGAAGAAATAATTAAGTTTTCAAAATGGAAGTCTGAAATACCACTGATATATCCAAATACGGAAATTGAGAAGGAAGCCCTATACATAAGACTGGATTCAAGGAAGAGATCAAATTATGGATTTAAACTTGGAGTGACCATTATATTTATTAGTGGTTTCCAACCTTGGCTGATTACTAGAATTACTCGGTGATATTTTTATATACATATGTGCCTGGATCTCTGGGTAGAATAATGTATTCAGAATTGAAAAAAGGTGATCTGTGCATTAGCGTGTATGTGTTTGTAGGTGGGTATATTTAAATAACCCATATAATTCTAACGTGGAGCTAGTATAAATGCCATTTAAAATGAAGGATTTGCATGATTTGACTTAGAGCTGTGGTTCTAAGTCTTGGCTGGAAATTAGAATCTGCTGGGGGAATTGTTTAATAATACTTATGGCCAGGTTATTCTCTAAGCCAATAAAATAAAAATCACTTATTTTTCAATATGTCAAGGTTATTCCAACATGCAGTCAGGTTGAGAAGCAATGACCTAGAGAATGGTTGTTGATAAATAAGTGGAACATGTCTGAAATCTGAGCCTGAGGCTATTTCACATTTAACAGTCAGAAAAATGGATAAGCTCCAACAAAGAAGAATGAAAAGGACCAGACAAGTAGGTTAAGGAGAAAGTGTGAGTGCACTGCCTATGCCAAGTGAAGATGATGTTAGATCAAGTGCGTTAAAATGCTGCTGACATTGAGTTTAATCATAACTACGGGTATAGGCTTGTGAAGGTTGTTGTTGAGCTACACAAAAGCACTTTTGGTGAAGTTGTAGATCGAGTATTGGAGGAGGTCAATAGGCAACAAACAAAGGAGATAGACAGTGAGTTGGTGCAAAATTTGTAGATATTGTTTCTGTGAAAGACAACAGGATATTGGGGTAGTACTTGGAGAAGGAATGATGGACAAGGGATTAATTTTTTTATTGGGATACATTATATTTGTTTGATGGGTCTGATCAGGTAGAATGTGAAAAAATTGAGAATGCAGATTAAAGAGGGAAACATTGTATGTATGGCACTTGAGTGGGAATGAGCAATGTTATCCCCATGTGCACAAGTAGAGAGATTGGTCTGAGAAAGGTGCAGAGAAGGTTATCCACTGTGACAGTAGGCAGGTTAGCATACATGGAACCAATCTAGGGAGGTTAGTAGCTTTGTTAGTGTGGAAATACAAAAGCTGTTTTCATACTGATTTCAATTCTTCACTGATCATCCAAGCAGGAGTCAGGTTATTAGAGGAAGATTGTTGGTGAGTAAAGAAGGTACGATAAAGTCATCTGTGAAATAAGAAAATAAAATGATGGCGAAATTATAAAATTTTGTCTTCTATTCACATTGTAAAGATTTTGTACACATTCAAAGTTGCTGCAGTAATTTGTAGCTACAGGTTCGGTGTGAAAAGTGCTTGCCTAATGCCATTTGTCAGTTTTAAGTTAAGATATTTAGAGGAGGCAAGAGTTATAACAATGTTTTGAGATGACCAAAGTTTTCAATATGACTTGTTAGCCTTTTCTCATCAGTAATTATCCAAGAAGAATGTCCTCTCCCAAAATGTCTCAAAATATTTCATGCAAAAAATATTTTTTTACATACCTGTTTGGGATGAAAATTTCTCTCTATGACTGTCTACTAATTAGATAAGTGTTTTAATTGAAAAATTTAAAAATATTGCTTTTCTTCACATTTGCCATGCTTTTAAAGAAGAAAGATTCTTCTTTACTGGAGGAGAGGTTATTTCAACTGATATAACAAAAGACTACCAAAATTGGATTGGTGCCTGTCTTGTCTTATGGAAGGTAGCTTGGGTTATGGAGACTATCATCTCAACAGCTCTATGTTAGGACAGCTGGTAAATATGAGAAGTAGTTTTGTGGATGGCTGTTGTGAAATCTTGGTTCTTGTCTTCTTGGTTTAAAACAATTTAAACAAGAGACACACAGCAAAGGAGATGCAGCATGGAGCAACATATTGCAAAGAAGAAAGAATATTCTGAAAGTTAGGTGCAGAAGAGACAATTCAGAATGGGTTGCTTGTAAAGATGAGACATTGTTCACTGTTGCTGGGGAAACTCCCTTTATGGTAATCTTACATGATTATTCATAAAGAGCTGCGAAGACATACTACCAGTAAGCATGTTTTGGGTGGTCCTCTGAGTGCATATGCACAGTAGCTATACATGCTTGTTCATACATCACATGTCTTATTTGCATTTTAAATCTCCCCCTGCGGTGTGTTTTTTACCATTGTTATGAGCAAAGGGTGAGTTTGAAGATAGGTAAAATCAAAATGTGCAAGCTGACTACAGGGGAAATTCCATACTGGAGGTAGCTCTGCTTTAATGAGCTTGATTATGATGTGAATGCTGAGGTTTATTGTGTGATGAGGACATGGTTACTTCCTTAACTACCTATCCTGCCTCAGTTTGGCAAAGTGCTAAAATGGAATCATAAACCAAATGCCTTTTGTAAAAAATTATATTCGTTCTGAATTGCTTTTGAATATTTAACTATGCCTTTTTTTTTTTTTCAAAGTGAGAACTTTGAAAATGAGCTATGTGCTACTGGGTTCATCAAGGTAACTGTCAGGTACCACTTAGAATATTGGGACTAAAAGCAGTTCCTAAACTTTGCAACTTTTTGTATAATGCTAAAGAATTTTAATTATTATTGTTATTTGTTTTTGGTCAGAATATATTTATTCTGACCAAAAACTTATAATTTTCAAAGGAAAATTATATTCAATTTTCCTTTGAATTTTTTTAACATTTATGATTCAGATTTGTTTACTCCTTATCTCAGCTGTTAAGATTTGGTAATTTACATATACACACACCAAAAGAACATCTGACAATGTTAGAACAAACTCTCTTCTGACTTAGAATACTAATACCAAACTTTCTACATAATAATAACATCCCTTCCATAAAATATATGATAAAGAATTAATCAGAAAAAAAATGCCTAAGATTACATTTTGAAATAAAAGAAAATACAAAGGAAAAAGTGGGAGAAAGCTAAATTTGAAACAAAAAAATCCATGAAATTATTTTAATTTCATGACAATTACTAAAATTTATTATTTTATTAATAGGCATTAATAATATATCAATAAGTTATCTCATTATTTTAAATTATTTTTATATTATAACTTTATAGTAATTTAATTAAACTTGAACAATTGAGACATTTATTTTTAAAAAATGTTTTGATGAAAAACTATGAAAAGGAAACATTTTTGTGCTCTAAGACTTACTAGATGTAAGAATGTAATTTAACAGTCATATTTGAGGAAGCTACCAATACAATCCTTATTTTCAAGATAAGTAGATAGAAAATGAGAAAGCTTCATCAACAAATTCAATTCTAAGAGGCAGAGTCTAACAATGTTTCTAATTGTAAATTTAACACTCATCTCTATGATATATAATTATAGAAAAATATTTAGGAACTTAAGTTATCATATTATGTAATATTCTACAGATAACTTTTCTGTATTATATATTTTTTGTATGTAAGAGAAATATGATAAATGTATCAGGGACCAAAGTAAGCATATTCACCACTCTAAAAACAAAGCATATCTATCTTTTTAGTTTCTAAAATTATTAACACATTAAAATTATGCATATTTATTGAGATATTTAAAGTGATATTTCAATACACGTATACAAGCTATAATTAAAACTGCATAATTAGCATATCCTCAAAGATTTCTTCAAACATTTATCATTTATTTGTGTTGGAAACATTCAAAAGCTGTTCTTGCTATTTGAAAATATATAACACTACAATGCTAAAGAACACTAGAAGTTATTCCTCATAACTAGCTATAATTTTGTACCTGTGAACCAACCTGTCCCTATACTCCTGTTCCCTCTACTCTTCCCATCCTTTAGTAAGCAGTATTCTACTCTCCACCTCTATGAGATAAACTTTTTTTAGCTTCCATTCAATATATTATGCTACAGAAAAAAGCTGGTTTTGTTATTTGCCTTTCAAAATTGTGTATGTGTGGGAAGGAGCTTCAGTAAATAGCACTCCCCAATATAAGCCACAATAATTTATTCAGCTAATGAATCAATAAAAAATTCATTAAGTTTGACACTATGCTAAGTTTTTAGACATATGTTGTCCATTATAATATTCACACTAACCCAGTGAGCTGAGCATTAATTCCTGTTAATTTCTCTGGGCTTAGGAAGCTTCAATGACATGCCCAGGTAATATTTCTAGAATGTGACAATAAAATTATAAAATATATAAGCCTAGGTCTTTCTTCCAGTTCAAGTACTGTGATGTCTCTCATATACCACATTAGTCCTAGATAGTCAGAATCAATATATGTAACAATTAGTTTATGGCTATATTTGACACTGTGATAGACAGATCAGTGCAATCATGCTAATACAGTCTGTGATGATAAAACAGGAGCTGAAATTAAAGAACAGATAATCTAAGACCTGTACTTAGGAAATAGATGGACAAGAAATAATTTGTATTTCATTCAGGGAATGAAAAAAAATGAGATAATTTCAGTCTCAAGCAGTATAAGACAACGTATATAAAGAAGATATTTAGAAAAGAGTAGTAGAAGTAAATCCATATAGTTATTGATATGGTTTGGCTCTGTGTCCCCATCCGAATCTCATCTCAAATTGTAATCCCTACATTACATGGGAGATACCTGGTGGGCAGTTATTGAGTCATGGGGGCAGACTTTCCCCTTGCTGTTCTTGTGATAGTAAGTTCTCACGAGGTGTGATGGTTTAAAAGTTAGATCTGATGGTTAAAACATCAGATTGTTTAAAAGGCACTTCCCCATTCTCTCCCTGTTTCCTGCTGCCATGTAAGACTTGCCTTGCTTCCCCATCACCTTCCACCGTGATTGTAAGTTTCCTGAGTCCTCCCCCACCATGCAGAACTGTGAGTCCTTTAAACCTCTTTTGTTTATAAATTACCAAGTCTCAGGTAGTTCTATACAGTATGAAAATGGACTAACATAGATCTATTGTTAATTTTCTAATTTCTTTATAAAAATATTTTGTGCCTCTCATTTAAGATTCCTGGCCATGATCCTGGAAATTATACTTCAATGATTGTCAAAAATGCATAGTATTATGCAACAAGGATCAATCCTGTTGTACTCTGAAAAGAATAGTACCAATATTGGCCCCTCGTACAGATACTATTCATTTATTGCACAATGATTCATCAATAACAGATGATGTAATATTTATGGAATACTTATGTTGCTTTAATTGGATTCTCTTTTTAATGACACAGACGTAGTAAAGTTAAAAAAATGTTTTTAAGGCAACAGCAACACACACTTTTTTCTTTTAAAATACTTTTACTAACTTAATATAAGACTTATACTTAGGAAATAGATGGACAAGAAAAAGTTTGTATTTGATTCAGGGAATGAAATAAAACATGAGATAATTTCAGTCTCAAGTTGTATAAGACAATGTATATAAAGAAGGTATAAATGTTACTGATTTCTTCTCACATTTACTCAACTGACCCATAGTTGTTAGGTCATAGATAGTGTATATTCTACTTTACCAAGTAGATTATTTTTCTTAATTATATGCAAATAGCTTTCTGAGCAGAGATTTTTCTGATTACCTGTGTAAAATCTATTGTCCACATTTCTTATAGCCTCTTAAGAAAAACAGCATTACCATACAAATATAATCATTTGCTTTTAAAATTTGATGAACTTATTCATTGAGAAAAATTAAGTATTAACATAGTGTGTGATATTTATAGCTGAACCATTCTTACGCGGATCATATCATTTCCCAATTGAAATATATAGCCAGAACCGTCATCTTGACAGAAAAATAAGGAAAGGAAACATTACGATGCAAAGAAACACTGCGATGTATACATGTTCAAGAATAAATAGATTACTTTCTCCACAAAAGAAATGTGTTGTCTTATGAAGCTCCTTCTTCTGGGTCATGTCTGCATCAGACAGAGATGAGCTTCTCCCCTTGTCCTTGTAGACAAGTATAGAGGTGGAACTATCCATAGTAGTTGTTATCGGTAGCTACTTATGTCTATTTAAAGTGGCTTTCTTCTTCATGTTTACTTACAATTTTTTTCTTAGTAAACATAAGGAAAATAATAAAGCAAAGAAAACACATATTAATTCATTAATTTTGGCTAAGCACTGATTTATTATAACCATAAAAAACATTATATTTTCATTTAAAAATCTTAATATGTGCAAATACAGAGGTAGAACTATCAATACTAGTTGTTATCAGTAGCTAGCTACTGATATCTATTTAAAGTAGCTGTCTTGTCCAATTCAAAAATGTTGCATAAGTAAATTCACTATAGTAAAATATATATAGGATATTCTGATCTTGGATTCACATATCTACTCTTCTACTGATGAGTATTTTTTATTAATGTAATAATGCAATTATTTATATAATAATACAATGCATTTGAAGAAAAACATACACTCTCACAAGTTATATGCATTTAACTTTCAACAACTAAGTAATTTGGTTTTAATTGAGAGATTTTTTTGAAACTAAAATATGTAAGTATAATAAAATAAAAGTCACAGTGTTATAAAATATAAACCCAACTAATAACAGTATATATAATTATTTTGTTCTATAACTCAATTAATGTATCACAAATGACTTTTTCCTTCTTAACGTGGTTTGAGAATAAACTTTTATAATTATAAATATATAAAATATACCTAGGTATTATGTAAAAAACTTATAATAGACTGCCAGAGGCTATTATTAATATAATAATGTGATGAGAAAATAATAATATTTATTTTAATCTTGACCTAGTTACATCTCTTCTCCAAGAAGACTCTGAGATTTCTAGTAGACATTTATCTCTTTTTCAATATGCAACACAAACTGAATGTATTTCTACTTCATACAAGGAAAGGTTGCACCTCCACATGTGCATCAAGCAACAGGTGCCAGATTTAAAAGATAAGACAGAACCTTTATTTGAATGCTAATCAATAAACTGAGAAACTCACCACACGTCTCCTTCAGGATGAGGCAGTGGTCTGGGCCATACTGTCACAGAAGTGAGTCCAAGGGCAGAGATACAGGGTCTTTGGGCTCTTACCTCTCAAAATAAGAAGATAGAGTTGGAAGAATATACTCATAGAAATCCTTACCTTTATTTTTATTATAAAATCCAACGTTTGAAAGTGTGTGTCAGTACTTCCAGCACTTGAGCAAATAAACAATATTTCAAGTGAAAATTCACCAGCTTTCTAACCCTATAATTTAGCTTTGTCATTTCTAGAGTTTCATATAAATGAAACCTAGAGTATAAGCTTTTATAGTTGTCTCTCACCCAGCATAATGTTTTAGACAGGCATTCTTGTTTGGGGAATGTGTCAGTCTGTTATCGCATTGCTATAAAGAACTACTTGAGACCGGGTAGTTTACGAAGACAAGAGGTTTAATTGACTCACAGTCCCACAGGCTGTACAGAAAGCATGGCTGGGGAGGCCTCAGGAGACTTACAATTGTGGCCAAAGGCAAAGAGGAAGCAGACACATCTTCACGTGGCGGAGCAGGAGAGAGAGAGCAAAGGGGGAAGTGCTACACACTTTTAAACAACCGGATCTTGTGAGAACTCTCTCACTATCATGAGAACAGCAAGGGAAAGTCTGCCCTCATTATCCAATCACCTCTCACCACGCCCCTTTTCCAACACTGGGGATTAAAATTCAACCTGAGATTTGGGTGGGTATACAGAGCCAAGCCATATTAGGGATGTATCAGTAGTTACTCCCTTACTGGTTATTGGATGGTATTTCATTCTATAAAATACCACAATTGTTTATTCATTTATCTAATAATGGACATTTGACTTGAATCCAAATGTGGCTTTCGTAAATAAATTTGTGATGAATATGCATATAACAAGGCTCTGTATGGATATATGTTTTCATTTATCTTGAGTAAGTACTTAAGAGGGAAATTCTGGGGCACCACATCAGATATGCATCAAAAAGTATGAAACTATCTCCCAAAATGTTAACTGCATCAAAAAGTCTCAAACTATTTCCCAAAATGTTTGTACATTTTTACATTATGTCAAGCAATGTGTGGAGTTTCCACTGGCTCCAAACCTTGCCAGCATTCAGTTTTGGTGGCCATTTTAATTTTAAATATTCTAGTGGGTGTGTGTGGTGTGTCATTGTGGTTCTCATTCACAATTCTTTGATAACAATGGTGTTGTGAATCCTTGCATGTACACATTGGCAATTCATTTTATTTTTGAAGATTTAAGTTATAAAAAAATGTTTAAACCATTTTGCCTTTTCATTGTTGAGTTCTAAGAATTAACTATAATTTGATTAGTTAGTCCTCTATCATGTGTACAAATTGTAAATATATTCTTTCAGCTTTTTACTTGCCTTTTTAGTTCCTTAAGACTTTTCACAGACTGGAAAACATGGATAAACCTCATCTCTAAGTAAAATATATAAAAAATATATAGCTGCATGTGGTGGCTTGAATCTATAGTCCCAGCTACCTAGGAGGCTAAGGTAGGAGGATCACTTGAGCCTGGGAGATGGAGGCTGCAATCAGCCGTGATTGTGCCACTGAACTCCAGCCTGGGTAAGTAGTGAGATCTTGTCTCAAAAAAAGCAAATCTTTTCAAGGAGAGAAATTTTTAAACTTGGTAAACCATGATTATTTTTCTCATAGCATGGGCTTGTGTTCCATTTTGGAAATATTTACCATCTTCACGTTATAAAGATGCTAAAATTTTAAAGCTGTGTTCAACAAGCAAGGAGAAATGTACAAGTGACAAAACCATAGTATGAGAACATAAAAAAAGCAAAAGGTCAGATTGGAGGGGTATAGACATGGACTCAGTTGACCTTCAGAACTACACCAATCAGTGGGAACACTATTTGCAAATTTGTTTTTGGAATCTGATCTAAGGCCAGTCATCATCAACTGCAGTCTGACATACTCATGTCTCCAAGCAAATGGAATGAAATAAAACAGTTTTCAGAGTCCCTAGGACAAAACTGAAAAAAGGCTGTATAGTTTTGAAAAACATGACTAAAACAAACTTTTTCAATGACTTCTCTCTGATAAGACGTTTTGAAATCTTTAGGACTTAGGGCCATATTAAGGGTAGATTTAATGTATATGTGACCGTTCTTGTACTATTAGCTTCTTCTCATAGATATACAATTGACCCTAGAATAACACCATTTGAACTGTTTGGATCCACTTATATGTGGATTTTTTTCAATAAGTTCTATCAGTCCTCATCAATGGTTCTGGTCTATAACTGTGGGAATTTTGGTTGAAATTCACTGTAACCCATTTTTTTCATGAAGCTGACCAACGAAAGTTCACTAGAAACATACCTGTACTCAGACAAATCTAGGTTTATTTATCTTGCTGCTGTAAGGGAGGATACACTGCCCAAAACAAATAAAAACAAAACCTGGGAACATTTTGCTAAAGAATAGTACGAAGGAGCCTTTTACTAGTTTCTATTACTGCTGTAATGAAGTACCACAAACTTCGTACTTAAAACAGAGCAAATGTATTATTTTACAATTCTGGAGATTAGAAATCCAAATGTCTCATCAAGCTAAAATCAAGGTATTGGAAGTTCTGTGTTCTTTTTCAAGTCTCTAGGAAAGCCTCCATTTACTTGCCTTTTCCAGCTTCTA
The DNA here is from genome assembly GCF_028878055.3 of Symphalangus syndactylus. Taxonomy (NCBI): domain Eukaryota; kingdom Metazoa; phylum Chordata; class Mammalia; order Primates; family Hylobatidae; genus Symphalangus; species Symphalangus syndactylus. Next base: position 76,336,546 of record NC_072432.2, on the reverse strand, counting down.
GAAGTCACCTGAGTGTCTTGGCTTGTGACCCATTTCTCCATTTTCAAGGCCAGAAATCATATCATTCTAACCTCTATCCATTGTCACGTGTTCTTCTTTGACATGAATGTGCTTGCATCTTTCTAAAACATATAAACACTCTTGCAATTATACGAGGTCCACTGTGTAATACAAAGTTATTTTTCCAGTTTGTATCCTTAATTTAATCACACTGGCAAGGTAACTTTTGCTGTATAGGGTGATATGTTTATAGGTGCCAGAAATTTGAAGGAGGACATCTTCAAGTGGGCAATAATTCTGCCTACCACAAGCTTCCTACAGACCTTTTAGTTTTTGCTGGGCTAAAGAAGTATCCAGTAATTATGAGAGTTTTGGATTGAGTAATGTCTGCAAGTTTTATTCATGATGAAACCAGGAATAGGGTTATCCTTTGTAAAAGGAGATTTACATGGGAAAAAGGAATTTTTACACCTATCCCATGCATGCAGGTAAAGACTTCCTTTAAATGAGAATATGATTATTGCTGAATTTATGCAAAATATGACTCAAATGAAGAATAACAGAATGCAAAAGGAAGACTCCAAAACATTTAGAATGTAAATACAATCAATTTTTTAATGTGTTTGGGATTTATTCAGAGAAATGAAGTGTAATCCAGACATCCAAAATATTACCAGTAAAATCAGTTTAATGTATTTGTTATCTAGATCTTAATAAAGTAAATCTATAGCTATTACATTTTTTAAATATCAAAACATTTACTGTCACAGATGGTTTTCAGATGGCAATCTACTTGTAAATATTCAAGTAGATGAGACATGTTCAGGAAATAAAGAAGTAGCACAAAGGCAGTTTTAGAAAAATCATGTTTAAGAATAGATGGATATAAAGTGAATAGTGAGATTAAAAGTTTGAGATAAGATTATGCGTTGTCTGAAGTACCAGATGATGGAAAATAATTTGATCTTATAGTCCATGATAACTGAAAACTGATAACACTGAGATAGGTAGTAATTATAACAGAAGTGATACTCGGGAACACTGATCTATGAGTGTCATTTGTGATAAATTAGAATAGACTCGGATAAAACGTTTAGAACACTACTATGATTATGCAGATATGAAAAGATTAAAAACAGAGTTAGACTGGAAAGAAAGTAATAAATTTAAGTAATGTTGAAAGAAAAGTTTGTTTTTTTTTGTTTTTTTTTTTTTTAGATTTTGGTGCAAGACTCTGAATGTAGAATAGGGGAAAAGAAAATAGAAAGAAGATTTTGCATTTGGAGAATAAATTGGTAGACAAATAGACAAAAATGATTGTTAAAGTACAAAGAGAACACTTTTAGCCATGATGATTTTAGGTACATTTGAATGGACAAAAAAATGTATTTGCTTGTATGTTTGATACTCATTAGAGAAATAAGAAATAGGAATGTAGGTATTTTGTTACATATTCACATGTTCAAATATTCAGTAACAGACAATATGAGCATTGTATATACAAACACACAGAAAACTTGAGTAGTCCCTTACCAGAGGTGTCTGATGAAAGGAGACATTAAAGGGACCGTGGGGAAACATGAAGCAAAATGGAGGGCCTGGAAATATAATGGGAAAAAGATGAGTTTATCGAGAAAAAAAAAAAAACATGCATGGACATTAAATGCCTCAGTGAAGCAAAGGGAACTATGACTGCAGGAAAATGCCATTGAATATAAAACCATTATTCAGTTATTTTAAGCATCAAAAATCCATTAAAATTTTAAAAATTAGCCTCTTTTTTCTACTTTGTCTGACTAATGTTGTTTATGAATTATATTTAGGAAAATATTAAGACTGTAAAAAAGCAATGGAATAAACGCAAATTCTTGTTAAAATATGAAGTTTTTTTTTTTACTATCTAAAGAAGATTAGCTAAATTTTATTAAGCTGAAACGTTAAGAAATATTAAAAGGTATAAAGTATAAAAATTCTGATGTGTTATTTGGGTTTATTTTTTGAATTGAATAAACTATTTGTAATTGGACAGGAATTTATATTTAATTATAGACATTTTTACAGTTATTAAACATTTAGCAGCATCCAGCATAGTGATAGAAAACAAGTTATATTGGACAAGGAAAAACTTTTTAATTTTAAGTTGGCTATTCTTGTAAAAGTTTATAAACTAATGTTACTTTGAGTTTGAGCCTTTAACATTTATACTCCAAATATCCCTTTCAGGTTATTTAGGGTCTTCAGGTTATTTACAGGCTAGTGAATTAAAGTAAACTCTTTCCCAGAATGCTTTAAAAGCATGAAAAGAAAAGTTTGCATTTCTATAGAGAGACAATTATGAAGGACCGATACTTCTTTCCTTTAATTCAATCATTGCTTGAGTCTCATCACACTCTCAACAGCTGGAGCTGGACCAATAACAGTATATGTACTATGCAATCTTGGAAGATTTAATTGTTTTATTGGAAAATGATTTAAACTTCATGTTGGAAGTAATTATTAGAAGCATCATTTGAAAGTATCAAAGTAATAAAATATTTTAACTTTTAATTTTAAAATACACAATTTTAAACATGAACAACTCAAAACATGTTTCAGAGTTATCATACTAAGAAATAGTAAGACCTTAATAATAGATTTGACGTACTTTATCCTTACTAAAGTTGGACTTTACATTTTAAGGACTTCATCTGCTCCATCTACTATTCTGAAACACTTCAATGGATATTTAGCCATGATGAACAGTTACCCAGTGACTACATCTACCTTCTTATTGGGAGACAGGACTAGCTGGATTTTCCAGGCCGACTAAGAATTCCTAAGCCTATATGGGGAAGGTGACCACACCCACCTTTAAACACAGGGCTTGTAACTCAGCTCACACCTGACCAATCAGGTAGTAAATAGAACTCAATAAAATACCAATTAGGCTAAAAGCAGGAGGTGAAGAAATAGTCAATCATTTGTCACCTGAGAGCACAGGGGGCGGGATGATTATCGGGATATAAACCCAGACATTCATGCCAGCAGTGGCAGCCCCCTTAGGGTCCCCTCCCATTGTAAGGGAGCTCTGTTTTCACTCTAGTAAATCTTACAACTCCACACTCTTCTGGTCTGTGTTTGTTCCAGCTGGAGCTGAGCTTTTGCTTGCTGTCCACCACTGCCGATTGCTGCCTTCGCAGACCGCCACTGACTTCCACCCCTCCAGATCCAGCAGGGTGTCCTCTGCACTTCTGATCCTGTGAGGCACCCATTGCTGCTCCCGATTGGGCTAAAGGCTCGCCATTGTTCCTGTGCAGCTAAGTGCCCGGGTTCATCCTAATTGAGCTGAGCACTAGTCACTGGGTTCCACGGTTCTCTTCCATGACTCACAGCTTCTACTAGAGCTATAACACTCACTGCATGACCCAAGGTTCCATTCCTTGGAATCTCTGAGGCCAAGAACCCCAGGTCAGAGAACAAAGGCTTGCTGCCATCTTGGGAGCAGCCGCCGCCATCTTGGGAGCTCTGGGAGCAAAGACCCACCAGTAACATTATCTTGTCAACTTAGCATTGCATGTAATTTATTTTTATTAATCAAATAGACTGTTATTTATTACTATTTCAAAACATAGTTGATGTTTCATTACTTAAACATTCAAACTTGAACTAATGAGCTAACGTTAATTTCCAAGTTTATTTTACCCTTTGACCACTGTTTCCCTTCATAATAATACTCCCAGTATTGTTCTTAACACCTTAGTTTTTCTTCCTCCCCAGCCTATGCACCTCACACTCCATCCGACTTATTGCCCATATATTTTATGCATCATGTCTTACATGTCCCTTCTCCTGGCAGTACCAAAATCCCAGCTCTCAATATCTCAATGTAATCTCAGCAGTCTTTTTCATCAAGAAGCTATCCTTGCCAGGCGCCATGGCTCACACTTGTAATCCCAGCACTTTGGGAGGCCGAGGCGGGTGGATCACAAGGTCAGGAGATCGAGACCACGGTGAAACCCTGTCTCTACTAAAAATACAAAAAATTAGCCGGGCGTGGTGGCGGGCGCCTGTAGTCCCAGCTACTCGGAGAGGCTGAGGCAGGAGAATGGCGTGAACCCAGGAGGCAGAGCTTGCAGTGAGCCGAGATTGTGCCACTGCACTCCAGCCTGGGTGACACAGCGAGACCCCATCACAAAAAAAAAAAAAAAAAAGAAGTTATCCTTGAAAATCCTGCAAGATTATCTTCCCATAACACAGCCCTGATCATATCATTCCAGAGCTCCAGTGACCTACAGAATAAAATGTAAACCTACGGAATTTCAGGACTCAGTTGTAATCTCAAAATATAATGTTATAAAGTGATTTTGCATACTCTTTGTTTACATATCATTTACTCAAACACTTCCCCATTGATGTATGTGTTATGTAATTCTAATTTCCATCATAGATTTTTCATGCTCTTTCCTTTTTTGTAATATCCTAACTTGCGCCCTGTGTTTGTTAAGAATGGGTTCAAACAGCTGGTACTAGGTACTTGACTACAATCTTAACAACAATAGAAGTTTCATTTTACTCATTTAACAAGATGTTTTAAGGGTAATAGCATTGGGCTTGTATTAGTGCTTAAGAAAGTCAACAGAGATCTTTTTTTTTGTTTTTTTGTTTTGTTTTTTTTTTTTTTTTTTAGATGGAGTTGCACTCTGTCACCCAGGCTGGAGTTCAGCGGCACTGTATCGGCTCACTGAAACCTCTGTCTTCTGGGTTCAAGCAATTCTCCTGCCTCAGCATCCTGAGTAGCTGGGATTACAGGAGGCCACCGCCACGCCCAGCTAATTTTTAAAAAGTTTTTAGTTGAGAGAGGGTTTCACTGTGTTAGCCAGGCTGGTCTCAAACGCCTGACCTAGTGATCCACCCACCTTGGCCTCCCAAAGTGCTGGGATTACCGGCATGAGCCACCGCGCCTGACCCCAGATCCTGCTCTTTAATTCTCATGCTATTCACTCCCTATTCTTGATTGATGGTTACTGTCCTCAAGTTTGGAAGGTGGTGCCTCCATCAATCATATCTCACTCTAGGAAAAAAACACAGAGAAATAGACAAACTAGGTGTGTTTGGTCTTTTATGAAAAATGTAATAAACTTCCCGGAACTCCTATTCAGGAGAATTCCCAGAAGTCCATTCAGAGTTAGTTCCCATATGCAACCCACGCCAAAGAATTGGTGCGGCGGCTGACCGCAGGGAGTGACAGAGACTTGGACTGAGAGATTGAGCAGTAGGTTTTATTGAGCAGAGCAAGGGTACAAAGCTTCCACAGCGTGGAAGGGGTCCCAAATGGGTTGCCACTGCTGGTTCTGAGTGACTGCCTTTTAAGCTCTTTAAGGCGGGAAGTACATGAGGCGGGAAGATGTTACCAGAGCGAGAAATAAAGGCAGTACGTTATTTTGTGACATGTTTTACATTTTGAGGAAAGTCAGAATTGCGCCTTAGGTTTTATCTACTTTGTGACCTTGCAGCGGCATGGCAAAGGAGAAAGGATCTTACAGGACTTTACAAAGTATGTTTACAAGGAATTGGAATTGGGAGTATAGATAAGGTCTGCTGCTCACAGAAAAACAGGCAGGTAACATTCCTTTAACTTTAGTTTCCGGGGAAGGGGAAGGGAGAGAGGGAGAGAGGATACAGGGAAACTTAGAGCAAAATGTTCGCTGTTTATAGCTTTCTTGGGGAAGAAAATACATGCACAAATCCTGGTGTTAGGAATATTTTAAGCGTATATCTTCAATATTATTCATCCAGGTTCATCTGCTTGAACCTGGGAGGCAGAGCTTGCAGTGAGCCGAGATTGCACCATCGCACTCTCCAGCCTGGGCTACAGAGCGAGACTCCTTCTCAAAAAAAAAAAAAAAAAGAGGAACGAATGTCTGTTCAGTGGATGATGATTCAACGCGACATTCCCACCTTGCCCCACACAACTATAATTTCATTTCTTATCCATCATGTAAATTCAAATCAAGTTTTCTCCAAAGTTAATCATACCCTGATTTTACAATCCGTAATCATCATTCCATGTTCGCAAGTCTCGTAGAAATTTATTTAAATTTCTTCCAGGATACTCTCTTCTACTTGAAAATATTAATAGTATGTACTCATTCTATTCTATGCATTCATTTAAGTTTATAAATTAAAACCAATGACACTAATACATGCTCGATTCCTCTGCTGTTCTGTGAAGCGCTCCAACACTCCATTGGCTTAGTGAGTTTACAATTTCTGTGAAATACCTTACAGTTTCATCTAGGTTAAGAAGCCAAAATATCACTGCACAGAATATCCCTATAAGTTATTCAAGTGTTTTAACAAGATAAAGCAAAAAGACCAATCTTTCATGATTTTTTCTAGGGTCCGAGAGTTCTGGTATTCTATTTCTTTAGACAGGATTTGTTCACATAGGCTGATGAAGAGCTGTAAACATTTTGACCCATAAAGAGTAACTGCCCCCAAACGCCCGCAATGGGTAGTTTTCACAGGATACTTTGATGTCATTGACAGGTCCAAATTTTCTGTCTGAAGCTCTTCAGGACTCATTATCCCTCAGTAATTTTAACACCTTCCCAAGGCTGCAGTCATGTATCTGGTTGCTGAGAAGAAAAATAAAATGCTTTTTAAATCTAATTTTTTTTGGTCTGTCTCTACAAAGAGCAGCTCATTTAGAAACTAAACACAGAACATTTTCAGTCTTCTTTTTTTAGTTGTAAGTGGCCTTATTCATTCCTATGTGTAGATTTCTGTAGAAAGGGATTTTTCTTTTGGCAATGAAAGCATTTGGTGAAGATAGTAGGGAGTATAGCATAGAAATAATAGGCATACATATATGTCATCTTTACTGAATTCTCAATACATTTGTTTCTGAAGACCAGTGAATAGTACCTAAAATATATCAGTAACTATTACTAACCAAAAGCCTTAGGACTGGTAACCAAGCAGTAAATCCACTTAATATCTCTGCAAAAAATAAGTTTAAAATATGAAAGTTTGCAATATGAAAAGTCTTATACTGTAGCACAAAGAGGAATTTTTCAATATATCAAATTTTATATTTAGGGATACAATTTTGGCATTTTTTTGTATAACTAATAATTTACTGAAATATGTTATTTTAAACAAAAGAATTGATTCTACCAAGGATAATGCTTATCTCTTTGTCAACAAAAACTAAAATTATTTAACTTAAAAACAAACATCTAATTAAGAAAAAAAATCAGCCTATTTCTGATTTATCTGAAATACAGAGATATTTATGTGTAAAACGTATGCATCTCTAAATTATAAAGAAATTATGTGTTTGTTATTAGAGTAAACATATGTCCTCGTTGACCTATCTCTGATATAGTATTGATTTATGCCTGTTGTCCCTGCATAATTCTTAAGAGAACCTTCTTTCATTTTCATAATTGAAAATGCCATCATTGAATAATTTTCTTTCTTCTTAAAGAATATACTGTATGAATTAATCATGCCGTATTTTAATGTAGCCCTTGTGTATTTATGATTTTGTCTCCACTATACAAACTTAACTTTTAATTCTGTAATCGTTGATGTTGTTAATTTGTTAGCCTTAGCAATTAACGTTTATACCTATCAATAATGTACCTACTTTTATCAGTTATTTTCTAATGCATTAATTTTAACCAGCTATGGCCTGAACATTCTCTTTCTTGAGCTTAAAGGATTGCAGCAAAAAAAGATCTATGTGACAAATCCAATTTGACAATTTTTAACCCATATATCTTTAAACATTTTTAAATATTATGGGTCTTAGTATAATCAAATTGAATACATTTAGGTATTGGTTTTAATGTTAATGATCTCTAGTGTCTTGTTGGCCATAAATATTTATTAACCAAATTTTAGAGGAGAGTTTAGAAGAAATGATTAACATATTCAGATGTATCTCTCTTTCGTGAAATATATCACAATATTAGTTGAGCCATCTCTCTCTAGAACCACTTTACTCCTTTTTAATATTCTCACCTACCTAGAATGTTAGTGAGCCTGAAAAATATTCATTCATTCACTAAATTGTTTTACCTATCACTATTAGGTGCAATAAAAAATATATATATATGGATATAAATGGATATGAAATGGAGAATCTGTGGTTTCTACTTTTTAAAACTTTCATGGAATAATTGAGAAGAAAAGTATATATTATAATGTCACTGATTTTTGTCAAAGCCCTGCTTAATGCTTAACAGATGTGCATACAAGCATGTGCATACAAACAGACCACATATACATACAGATCTACTCCACTTCTATGCTATAGTCAAATACTAAGTTTGGACAACAAGCATCTCCATCCACATACATCCTTGTTGATTCACTAGGGTCCCCTAAGAGCTGCTGTGGATATTTGACTGAGAACTTTTTAGTAACTCTTAGTACGGGAGGTATAGAAAGCAATGTTGAACTGAAAGCAATACTTTATAATGTCTTTCTGGTATGCAAGAAATAATTTGTTCTGCTTAGAAGAGTATTGCATTTGGAAGTTACTGCCCTGTACTTGGCTAATCAAAAGCATTTGTACCTCCAGAAAATACAGTGACTAGAACCCCAAAGACTGTATGTTTGACTCACTGTATTGAGGATCCACATTAATGATATGTCCAGATGCGGGAGTTCTTGGCCTATGATGATTTGCAAATGTTATCTCACAAAACATGTGCATCTTTTCAGTAATTTGTCATTGTTCACTGAAAATGCATAGATTGCTTCTCTGGTCACTTAGCTGAAACAAGCAATGATTATAATACAGTATTAAATGATATAATAAGAATATGTTCAAAATATTTTGAGAGTTCAAGAGTGAGCATAATCATTTTTTTCTAAATGAACCACAAAAGACATTAGATAGAAGCAGTTATTAGAGCCATATGAGTGAGTTGCAACTCTCCAGACAGAGAAAAAGAAATAAACATTTTTAGAGAGATATTCCTAGCACTTGGCATAGCTCAGGCCACTTGAAAATGAGGTGCCATAAAATTACACAGATATACATGCAAATACTTTCATATATTCTTATTTAATAATAAATATATTTGAAAATCTGTTTCCAATATTCCAAGTGAAAATTATATTTTATTTTGAGCTGCAGTGGATTTAAAATCCTCAATCACAAATAGCATACTATATTGCATCTAAATTGGCATTTTGAATATTAGATTCAATATTTATTTATGCTTCTCTTGGCACTATTTCACATTAAATGGAAGTTTTTGAGAAATAAAATATGGCATATTTGAAAATAAAAGCTTTTCTATCTTATTTAGTGTTATTTGTATGTATTTCAACATAGCCAATATCCCATTTTAACTTCCTCTTTCTATATACAGCCCTGAGTTTTTCTTTTTATTTCTAACATATATTTTGCAATAGAGAGCAATGAATGATATAATGTTCTGAAAAATGTCATTTTATTTTATTAATGTAAAGTAACATTGATAAATCTTTTAATTTTGTTGCCAATACCTAGCACATCATCATTTGCTTTGTTATTCTTTAACCATTATAGAGTGTAATATTACTCAAGATGAAGACACTGAATTTTTTATATTTAAATATACGCATTTAAGAGGGAAAAAGGTCTTTCTTTTGCAGACAATTTTCTCACTTTCCGATATAATCAAGTGAATTGCAATTGTCTTCTCTGATTTCTGTTTATTTGTTTCCCTTTAGAGCACATATTTTCATTTTTATTTTTCCTACAAGGGAATGAGTCTAAAAATTTCCATATCTTGACTAGTTCATGAAAATACATATAAATCTAGTTATTATGTTATTAAATTTCAAAAGCACTCACAAGCAATTTAGAAACAAAGCAACCAGTTACGAAAACTTCAATAAAATAACTTTATTTCATTTCCGATAGACATATGCTAAACAGAGACATACATAGAAATCAACAGACCAAACTCCTAAAATCTTTTAGAAACATACATCATCATCTGCTTGATTAAAAAATACTTTGAATTAGATATTTTAGACTAATTTATATTACTCTTGTATGGCATAATCTTTGGCATAGCACGTCTTTATTTAATTATTATTATTATTTTTTTTTTTTTTGAGGCGGAGTCTCGCTCTGCCGCCCAGGCTGGAGTGCAGTGGCGCAATCTCGGCTCACTGCAAGCTCCGCCTCCCGGGTTCACGCCATTCTCCTGCCTCAGCCTCTCCGAGTAGCTGGGACTACAGGCGCCCGCCACCACGCCCGGCTGATATTTTTTTATATTTTTAGTAGAGACAGGGTTTCACTGTGGTCTCGATCTCCTGACCTCGTGATCCGCCCGCCTTGGCCTCCCAAAGTGCTGGGATTACAAGCGTGAGCCACCGCGCCCGGCCATTTAATTATTATTATTATTTTTTGAGATGGAGTCTCACTCTATTGCCCAGGCTGGAGTGCAGTGGCACGGTCTTGGCTCACTGCAACCTCTGCCCAACCTCCACCTCACAAGTTCAAGAGATTCTCCTGCCTCAGCCTCCCGAGTAGCTGGGATTATAGGTGCCCGCCACCATGCCCAGCTAATTCTTGCATTTTTAGTAGAGATGGATTTTCACCATGTTGGCCAGACTGGTCTTGAACTCCTGACCTCAGGTGATCTGCCCACTTAGGCCTCCCAAGGTGCCGGGTTTACAGGCATGGAGCCACTGCACCCAGCCCTATTAAGTTGTTTTTAATTGTAAAAAACAATTAAGGGAATCCAGATATAATATTATATAAATATAATTTATACATACTGGTTTACAATAACAATTTAAAATCAAAACATTTACAAAGAATAAAATTAATCAAATGTTTGACATCTGCTTAAAGTATGGCCTATGAAATGTTATTAGACTTACATATTTGTATGTGTATATATGTGTTTGTGTTTATATTCTTATCTTTTAAAGAATTAAATCTACTGAAATAAACCTATAAATGGAATGAAATTCTTTCAAATGACATTATATTTTATGTAACTTGGTAGAAGATCCTCAGGTTCATTTGAAAGAGACTATTTGAAGAGCAGACACTATTTTTTAGAGAATTATATTTTCACTTAGCAAAGCTTAGTATTTAGCCAGAGTGGTACTAGCATAAAAATGGAAACTATTTAGATCTATATAAAAGTTTACAGGATCTAGAAACTGATCCTATGTCAATTTAAAAATATACTATTCTGTCCTATAAAATATTTTTCTATAAGGATGACATTTAGCTCAGTAGAAAATGAAGATTTTTTTATTACTTGCTTGGAGGCAATTGTCATTCTACGTGGAGAATAATAAAGTCTCAATTTATACCTCACACTCTTTAGAAATCATGAATTCTAAGTAGATTGAGAACTCGATATTATAAAAAACAAACTACAAAATTGTGGCAGTACATATTTTATAAATTGAGTTTGGCCTTCCTACAAAAGACAGAAAGTGAAAAAGTTATTAAAGATAGATGGCAGATAAATGAACAGATAGACAGGCAATCATATGCATATATGTGTACAGACATAAATAGATACAGTGGCCATTCTGATATCATATATTACATGTATTCCTAAACAGTCTTGAATCCCAAAAACTCATACATTAAATTTCAGGGCTTAAGAGAAATCACACACACACACACACACACACACACACGTGTATTTATATATACATATACACATACACGCACACACAACCCAAATACTATGCAATTTTATAACAAAAGTGATGCAAAAATGCTTATACTTACCTAAAAAAAAAAGAAAATAAAAAAATAGCAATAGTAATTGAGAAGGTAATTGGACTACCGAAGAAAGCAGGAAACTGCCTCTGTAGGTATTGAAAATAAAACAGTAGAGTGAATATTCTTATCATCCTTTAACTCAAGCAGGGTAGATTCCAAGGCAAGACTGGTAGGGCTGACCCCTAAGACAGTGGGGTCATCTTTAACGTAGGCAAGGTTGGCATTGTAATTTCCAATGAATCCAAAGCTTTCTGTGTCTTCATATAAATGTCTATGAGGGAGGATTTCTGGAGACAGACATGTGTTTGTAATTTTATTTAAATATAGCACAACAGTCTGTACCACCAGTGCAGCAGTCAAGCTGTTTTTTGTTTGTTTGCTTGCTTGTTTTTATTTTCCATAGAAGAATATAATGCAATTTCTGCTATTCTGGCAGCAATTGCCCATGAAAAAGCACATATGGAAAACAGTAAGTCTGCTTATATGACATGTTTTTCATATTTTCTAATCACATGTGAGCTAATTCACATTGCAGAGGTCTCTATTGTATATGGAAAAGACCGAGAAAAGTAGTAAAGATAAAGACATAGACAGAGATAAAGAAAGAGACAGACGCCAGGTAAAGTGGCTCACGCCTCTAATCCCAGCATTTTGGGAGGCTAAGGTGGGTGGATCACTTTGAGGTCAGGAGTTCAAGACCAGCCTGGCCAACATAGTGAAACCTCATCTCTATTTAAAATACAAAAGTTAGCCGGGCCTACTGGCATGCACCTGTAGTCTCAGCTACTCGAGAGGCCGATGCCGGAGAATTGCTTGAACCTAGGAGGTGGAGGTTTTAGTGAGCCAGGATCACGCCACTACACTCCAGCCTGGGTGACAAGGTGAGACTCTGTCTGAGAAAAAAAAAAAAAAAAAAGAATAAAAGAATATAAATAGATGTAGGTGTGTAATCTACTTATGTAAGAGTCCCTGCAGGGAACAGATGACACAACAAAATGGTGTAATTGAGGATAACATAATTGAAATTCTATTTTTAAAAATATAGGAAGATTTGGGGAAAGGACAAAAAAGAGGACAGTAGCATGGTCACTAAGAGCTTTTCCCAACAGAACCCTTAAAAAGAACAATATACAAAGAGGAATCATGACAAAAATCGTGGAGATTTTCACAGAGGGAATGAACTGACCTTTGTCCACCCAGCAGAGAAGGAGCAGGGAATATAAAAACTCACCTCACCCTCTTTCTACTCTCTGATAGCTGGTAGCAGAATGCTAGTAACTGATATAATCTACGTCACTCTCATGGGTTAGAGAACAGAGTGTAGAAAGATGGACAGGCCTTCATATTAGTAAGGAAAATATAGACATGTATAGGGAGTGTGTGCATGTGTGTGTGTGATAAAATTCTTTAAGGGTGATAGTTATAGATTTGAATCTGAGAGAGTACACTTGCAGAAGAGAACTTTGCCTCTATACTCTCTATCGCATTGCATAATCGAAATTTTTATTAAAAAAGTAAATTTGTTCAACATTTAAATATGTGAATGGTTCTTTAAAAAACAAGTGCTACTGAAATATTTTATATATTCTTGTTGTTATTTCTTAGTATTGCAGTTTTCAGGGTTCGTTAACTCTTAAAATTAAAGAACAAACCATCTTTACACTAAGGCCTTTAGGAAAAAGCCTTTAAATAGGACAGAGAAAAGTTTTATATACATTATCTGAATTTGCTTTCCAAAGCTGGGAGAGAAATAATTGCATTTTTTAAGAGAGGAAGTTACTGTCTTTGTATGGTTTTATAGCTACTTGAGTGAAAAAGAAAATCTGTAATTTTACTGCTTATATTTTCAGGAGTAAATGCACATTGAAGAAACTCTTTCAGTAGAAAGGGAAGCTATAAAAATCTGTCTTACATCAAAGAAATACAGTAGGTACATCTGCCAGACTCTGACTTTCCCCAGCTCTGAGACAATAATTGTTCTAAGCACATTATTTCTAGAAGTGACATCAACAATAGAAAAATGTACATCCTTTAAAATAACATCTTGGTGTTTTATTATTTCTCCAAAAGCAAAAACAGAAATACTAACTCATTATTATTCTTACAAGTTCGTTTGTTATCATGATATGACAAGTCCATTTGTTCCAAAGGTGTTTACCCAGAATCACAAAGACATTGTTTCCCACCAAATTATCAAAATTGTGCCAAATTTTTAGCTATTTTATTTAAGAATTCTGCACGAGACAAAAGACATGTATAGCCTGAAAAATAATTGTATTTGTATGTAGTTTATTCAGCCTAGCTTACAAGATGAAAAATGTCAATTTTATGAACACAAGTTTTTATGGAATTATATTATTTAATTTGCATCACAACTTTCAGCTTTACACAACTTCTCAAGAGGATAATAAGGATTACACTATCGCAATTCCTTTTGGAGTACCCCTAAGGGTAGCACTCAGGTAGAAAATAAGAAAATGCAGATTTATTTTATTGTGTGTGTGTGTGTGTGTGTTTTCTAAAACCTTTTTTAAAGTTCATGGGTACATGTGCAAGTTTGTTACGTAAGTAAACTTGTGTTATGGGGTTTGTTGTACAGATTTTTCATCACCCAAGTTTGAAGCCTAGTACTCATTTAGATATTTTTCCTGATACTCTCCCTCATCCCACCATCCGCCCTTTAATAGGCCCCAGTGTGTGTTGTTTCCCTCTATGTGTCCATGTGTTCTCATCATTTAGCTCCCACTTACAAGTGAGAATATTTGGTACTTGGTTTTCTGTTTCTGCATTAGTTTGCTAAGAATAATGGCCTTCAGCTCCATCCATGTACCTACAAAGGACATGATCTCATTCTTTTTTATGGCTGCATAGTGTTCCATGGTGTATATATGCCACATTTTCTTTATCCAGTCTGTCATTGATGGGTATTTAGATTGATTTCGTGTCTTTGCTAGAAAATAAGCAAATACAGTTTATGTAATAAACATGTACTAAATTTAGATAATGAAAACATCTATGAATCTACAACTACATTTTTCTTTAAAAATGTCACGGACATGTTACTGTGTTCAAAAAATTCAGACTGAAACAAAAGTAAAATGTAATTTCTAAACAAATATATTGGTTTGGTGAATATTTAAAACATTTATAAAATATAGATGACCATTTTTGGAAAGAAGCACTTTAATTCATTTTCACTGAATATAATAATAGTCAAATATGAAAGTCATTTTATTATACTTTAAATTTAATTTTCCTAGCCCATGAGAAACTCAAATAATGAAAAAGCAACATTGTTTTATATCTAACTATAACAGGATATATTGAGGTTATTTTTAGAGTTTTATTATTATGCACGGTGTTTAATATGTATTATGTGTATATGTATATATACATGCAAACAGACCCGTACATATTGTTTATCAGAGATATTACTAGCTGTGTTACATACTAAGATTTCTTACCAAAAACGATTGTATATTTAACAATAATTTTGGCATTTATGAAGATAAGTTACCTTTTGTCATTTTGACTATTAAAACTGTACATTGTGATTTGTAGCCAAAATGATTTATATTGAGACATAAATGTATATAATTTACTTATTAGTACTAATATAATATCTGTAATATTGGTACAGGCATTCATAATTTGCATGATGCTTGGTCAAAAGTATATTATTTTAATATACTACTGGAGTTAATTTGCCAATCTTTTTATTACTTAAGCAGCTACAGTCAAAAGTGAGAAGAGTCTTTTTCCGTATTAATGACATTTTCATATCAAATATAAAAAATAGAAACGTATAATCTCTGATAAGGAAAATATAAAAACATGGACTTTCTGTGAATGAATATTCTGAAAATAATGCACAAAACACTCTGAGCAAGATTATTTTTTCACAAGGTCCTCATTGCATATTAATAGGATTCTCTATTTTTTCCATGGCTATCAGTCTGGATTCCTATTGTATCTTGACTCAAATTTAATGCTTCATATTACCCAAGAAAGAAATTACTTTTACACAGGTATTTAAATACATTAATATAAAATTGTGCAGCAATAAATTAAAATTAAGTATACAACATACATATGGCTATTTGACCTTTATTTCCCTTTGAGCATATATATGTGTAATTGTTGTGTTTTGTTTATGTGCTTGTTTTTTATTTAGGGCTTTTTAGCAATCTCTTGTTATCTTTATCAAGTGTCTTACTGAATATTATTTTATTGATTTGTTTAAGAAATTGCTCTAATTTCTCAATATTTAAGGGAATTTTGTTTCCATATTTATTCCTTTTCTCTGCCTTCCTTTTGATTGAATATTGATTGGATATTGGTTTTATTTGGATGAGATATTTTAATCTCTAAGGATATAATTACAAAACAGGACTTATTCTTATACCTGATCATGACTGGAGCAGATCATCACCATCTGCCCCCAAAACAGCCACAAAGGTGAGGAAAGGAGCTCCCAAGAGAATATGTTTGAAGGTCAGCTAAGGAAAAATAAGATTTTTTTGTGTGTAGTCACAGAGAAAATACTCGATAAACTTCACATAGCGAGGAAAAATAATATAAGACCCTTACTCTCATTGCACTTACAGTCTGATTTTTAAAAGAGAGAAAAAGATTGTTAAATTTCTATAAAATCTGATGCATGCTAAGGCAGAGAAAATTCATGGTTCTAGGGCAACTCCTAAAAGTTGCATCTAATCAAAACATAAAGAGCTTGAGAAAACTTTCTGAAAGTGATATCTAAATTGAGAGCTGAAAAATAAGTCGGCATTACACAGGTAAAAAGTGACAGAAAAATAAATATATATAGGAAAAGAAATAACACATTTCATGACAGAGGGACAACATAGCATAGTATATGTGATCAGTACAAATAACTTCCACACATTTGGAGCATAGATTTTGGGTGCTGGAATTTACCTAAAGAGTTTGGAAGTGGGAGAGTCTTCAAAATTACAGTAAACACTTTGAAATCTATCATGAAGACAATTTGAAGTAATTTTTTTTAAAATAGGAGAATGTAATAGTACTACTTTAATTTTATAATGGCCTAGAGTTAAAAGAGGAAGAGAGATGAGTTAGGGTGCTGTTATAATTTAGATAAACGTGCTCTGGATTAAGGTGGGGCCATTGGAAATGAAGAGAAGTAAGTGAATTCAAAGTATTTGGAGGACTTGGTGAATTATTGGACATAAATTGGGTAAAATAATGAAGTAGACTGTTATGGATTTAATTACAGTCCCCTAAAGTTCATATGTTGAGATCCCAATGACCAACACCTCAGGATGTAACCTGGTTTGGCTATAGGGACATTGCAGATATAGTTAGTAAAGACAAAGTTATTACAATGGGCCTTAATCCAGTATGATTGGTGTCCATATAAAAAGAAGATATTTGGACAAAGATACCTGCACATAGGGGGAACACCATGTGACAGGATCAGGGGTGATGCTTCTACAAGCCAAGCAATGCCAAAGATTGCCAGTAAACCACCAGAAACAGAAAGAGACACTGAAAAGATTCTTCCTCACAGTTCCTAGAAGGAACCAAATCTGGTGTTACTTTCATTGTGGACTTCCAGCCTCTAGAGCTGTGAGACAATAAATGCTTTTGTTTATGCCTTCCAGTTCATGCTACTTTGTTATGACATCCTTGGCAAACTGTTTCATACACAGAAAGCTTGAATATAATAGCCATCTTTCTAGCTTGGGAAACTGTATGAATAATGGTGCCTTTCACTTAAAGGGAATATTGAGTGGGTGAAATCAGTTCAAGGGAGGTTAAGTGTTGAGTTTGATATGTCTGTTGGTAAATCAGTTGGAAATGACACTGTGCTTTTATATATATTGGAGAATTATCAACATGTAGATATATACTCATTTCTTGGAAGTAGCTAAGGAGAATGTATGGAATTAAAAGGGAAGAATATTCAGGATTGATTTCTTATCAACACCAAGGAACGTGCTAGGCATATAAAATAAAGAGGATTATTCTGTGAATTCCAGACAAACAGAAGACTATAAAGGCATACATATAGGAAAATTAGATATTAAGGAAAACACTTTCAAATAAAATTTTTAAAAATGGTTGAGGATATATATATAAATACATAGTTTCAATAACATTAATAACTATGCATTAAACCTTTGACCCAATAATCTTCTATGAAGATTTAGATCAGTCCTGTTTTTTTACATCACAAACACACACACACACACACACACACACACAAATAGGTGATAATATTGCAGACCTTTTTAAAGTTACAAAATAAATTTAAAAAGATAAACTATTTATAATCATAAATCTAAGACCTCAAATCATATTTTGGTATAATTTCACAGGATGTATTCTATTAATAAAGTCAATATTTTTATAAAATTGGTAAAGCTCTCCATATGCTGATTAATTCATAATTTTACTTTATAATTTGATTACCTTTCCTATTATTGTATAAATTGGACATTATTATGATTTTTAGTTGTGTAATACTCCATTATTTGGATATTCAGAAGTTATATAATCATTCTGTGCTTAGAAGGTTGAGTGCAGGTTTTACATTTTGTAAAAAAAGTGATAAATATATTTTATTACCATTAATATGCAATGCTTTTTATTAAAACAAAAGTTAAAAAAGGTTTTCAAGATCAAATAATTGTGTAAGGCCTGTTATATAAACACGGCAATCCACAGTCTCACCTCCCTGCACTTTTGTCCCATTCTACTGAATTAACCTGTCCCAAATCTTTTTACTGTGTTTTTTCCTTGTTTTCTTTTTAAGTGTAAGTTTAAACAACATAATGACACGGCTCCATTTTGATCTTTCATCTTGATAAATCATCTAAATATTTCTAATTTTATTCAGGGAAATATAACTTGTAATAAGCAATCTCAAAATCTCAATGGCTTAACAATATTTTAAAGATTATTTGCTGTGTTGTGCTAAGCAGGATTTTTCAAAAATGATCCTTGGGGCTCACTGTTGATTGGTTAGACAAAGAACCAACTGGGATTTGGGGCTCTACTCTTCTTGTTGTATTCAACTTCTTATGGGAAGGAACACCGGCTAATTTTCCATGGTAGAACAGGCTGCAAAATCCGCAGGCCTCCAAGTCTTCCAAAAATGAAGCAGCTGGATAACAGCTTCAACTCCCAATAGGAGCTGGTATCTTAACCCAGACAGCTTGGATTCACATGGTCTATTTGTACTGCCAAATGACTGCTGTGCTCCTATACTTTTTCATAAAGAAGCTACAGCAAAAACAAAAACAAAAAAAAATGGAAAAAGTGAGGGAATAGGCAAAGACCCTTCACTTACCAAACATCATTCAGGTTGCCAAACCATTCTATTTCTGGGATGCATCTTCAGCTCTAGCACACCTCTGTAAAATGATATGAGTTGGGGAACTCACATGTCTTCTTGTTGACCCTTGCTTGATATATACTCGTCACCACCAAAAACAAACAAACAATAATGTATTCTTTAACCCATAACATCCAAAATATTGCAGCATATCACCTGGAGGCACACATAGTCATACTCATGCATAATCCAATCATATAATCCTAGTTGAATAGATCTCAAGGTTGGTTCTCTACTGAGATATGATCTTAAGCAAAAGCTTATAATCTGTTGCTAGATTGTCTATAAAGGCTGGTTAATGAGGGAAGGGAAGTGAGAGAAAGGGCCTTAAAGCATGGAGTATTTGTAGGGACAAGGTTGACATATGTTATTTATCACTCCAAGCCATTCTCCGATACACAGAAATAATCAAATGACCCACTTGTAGGTATAAAAATACTATATAACTGTTGTTTAGCTATTTCCCAGTAAGTAAATGCTTGAAGATCTAGCCAGCTTCTGCCAACCACGTTTGAAAAGACTGAGCACACTTACCAGTCTCTGCATATATGCACACAGATGTCAGTCACCTGAATTTTCCAGTATTTCTTGTAACAAAATAATGTCAGTAATTACATCATAGTTATAACTGATATTTACAAATGGAATAAATAAGGATGTGTATTTGTCTCCCAGGGCTGCCATAATAAGCTATCATACATTTGTTGGCTTAAAACAACAGAAAATGTATTCTCTCTCTGTTCAGGGAGTCAGTATTCTGAGTTCAAGATGTCAGCAGGGGGCTGGGCACGTTGGCTCAAGCCTGTAATCCCAGCCCCTTGGGAGGCTGAGGCGGGCGGATCATGATGTCAGGAGATCGAGACCATCCTGGCTAACACAGTGAAACCCCTTCTCTACTGAAAATACAACAATTAGCCGGGCGTGGTGGCAGACACCTGTAGTCCGAGCTACTCGGGAGGCTGAGGCAGGAGAACGGGGTGAACCCGGGAGGCGGAGCTTGCAGTGACCCGAGATCGCGCCACTGCACTCCAGCCTGGGCGACAGAGAGAGACTCCATCTCAAAAAAAAAAAAAAAAAAAAAAAAAAAGTCAGCAGGGTTGCTTTCTTCTGGAAGCTTTGAGGAAGAACCACTCCATGACTCAACCAACATCTAGAAATTTCTGGCAATCCTTGGCATTCCTTGGCTTGTAAATGTATCTCTCCAATTTCTGCCTTCATCTTCACATCACATGCTTCTCTGTGCCTCTCTGTGTGCTGTGTGTCCCTTTGTCTCCTATAAAGACATTTCCGTTGGAATCAGGGCCCAGTCTGGTCCAGTGTGATCTCATCTTAATCGTTAATTACATCTGCAAAGAGCTTATTTCCAAATACATTTTCTGAGGTTCTGAGTGGACATGAATTTTTAAGGGACAATATTCAACCCATTATAGAGATATTATTAAATTTATTTTATTATACAACTTTAATTTCTCTGAAGATAATATTGCTTTATATATTTCCTTTTAACTTTCTATGTACTCAATAATTTAGTATACAATTTTCCAGTGGTTTCTAAAACACTTCTCGACATAGTAAAACACAGGAGGGCAGAAGATCTGTTTTATATTTAGCTCCCTTTTAGAGCATCCATATCTCTGATCCAATCTGGAATGTACTTTAATCATATTGTAAAGCCACATTTCTAGAACTCTTTTCACTATATTCTAGGGAAAAATTCCTTTGATTATTTCTCCCTCTCTTCTGTACTTTCATTTTGCAAATGTGTGTCTGAGAGCAAGTATTTTCAGAATTTGAATATCTTTAAATTCCTCTATTTACCTTCGTACTTGATTGATAAGCTGGCTTAATAGGGGCTTCTAGGATGAAAATCACTTTCATTTAGATTATTTAAAACTTTGATATTAAGGTGCTAACTCTCAGTGTTGGTGTTGAATTTGTGATTCTGGCTCCTCATTTCTTCTCTCTCTCTCTCTATATATATATATATTAATTTCTGGAAGCTTGAAACGCAAAAGTCCGGCAGTTTAATTGGATTCAAATTAAATCATTGGATGTAAATTATCATCCATTTCTGGAATTACTTATGTAAACTACATTTTCATTTGTGTAATTACTGAGCAGAATCGCACTCACAATTCTGGATACCTTATTGCCACAGTACTTTTCTGAAAGACTGTAGTAATACTGAGGTTATGAAGACCACTAATCACCATGAACATTGTAACATTGAGTGATACCGTTTATTTAAATATTTTCTCATTCAACATGCCTAAAATGGTGTATAAGTTTCTTTCACTTTCTCACTGACAGCTGATTATCATTAAAGCTGAAAATTCTTTTTTTTTTTTTTTTTTTTTTTTTTGAGACGGAGTCTCGCTTTTTCACCCAGGCTGGAGTGCAGTGGCGCGATCTCGGCTCACTGCAAGCGCTGCCTCCCGGGTTCACGCCATTCTCCTGCCTCAGCCTCTCCGAGTAGCTGGGACTACAGGCGCCCGCCACCACGCCCGGCTAATTTTTTGTATTTTTAGTAGAGACGGGGTTTCACCGTGGTCTCGATCTCCTGATCTCGTGATCCGCCCGCCTCGGCCTCCCAAAGTGCTGGGATTACAAGCGTGAGCCACCGCGCCCGGCCAAAATTCTTTTGTATATTCACCTGGTCGTATTTCCACGTTTGTAGACATGGCGATTTCTTCTGTTGGGTGCCAATTTGTATGGATTTTTGGTTATTTACATTGGGTATTTGTAAATTTAATAACAAATGTCTTTCATTTATTGTCTGCTTCTTAATTTTTAAAGTTGTTTATTGTCTGCTATTATGTGCAAAGGTGTTTTGTTTGAAGTTTTCTATTTCTGCATTACCTCATATAATGGGCTTGTTGCGTCTCCTCCTTCTGTTTTGAGTCCTGCTCCTCCTCTGTGCTGAAGGGTGGCTTTTATCTCTGAGTGCTTTCTCCTAGAAAACCAGCTAGAGTCAAACGCTAGAGTCAACACTTCTAATTTGACCAGTTCCTCTACTGTGCTCTGTCAATTACTGACTATCCAAATGTTTTGATTATGGGTTCTTTAGATGGGCTCTTTTAAGATAATCAGAAGAGAAAGTTATTTTGCTTTGGGAGGGTATCTTTCTCATAAACACTACCATCTGTTATTCAAACTTACCGTATTTTGTGAGTGCCTGTGTTGACTACCCTGGTTAGATGAACAAGTGTTCCATATGATCCTTTCTACCTTTAATTCACTGTAACAGTTAGATTGAACTTGACATCATTTCCAAATTAGTTGTCCATGCAAGGCAATTTGAATAACTGACACATGGTGAGACTGAAAAATTGCTGCTGTTATTACCTTTAACTAAATGATATGGTCGCCTTTGACAGTATCTTGCCATATCTATGAGATGAGGGATGATGAATCATCATATTTAGAATGAAAGATATTGGAGTTTGGGTTTTATAATACTAGTTTTAGATGTGGGTTCTCTGTCACTTAAGAGATATAAACATGAACAAAAACTTACCTCATTACTGAAGTAAATATGGTGATATAAATCTCATAGTATTGTTTAATTAACTAATTTACCCATCCATTAATTCACAGATATTTATTAAATGTTTACTCTGTGGCAGGTACCACATTAGATAAAGATTTTACATGAGATACCTCTCTATCTTGATGAGTTCAATTGCTTTAATTTTTAGTTCTCACAAATGAGTGAGAACACGTGAAGCTTATCTTTCTGTGCCTGACTTATTTTACTTAAGGTAATGATATCCAGTTTTTTCCATGTTGTTGCAAATGACTGGATCTCGTTCCTTTTTATGGCTGAACAGTACTGCATCGTGCATATGTACCACATTTTCTTTATCCGTTAATCTGTGATGGACACTTAGGTTGCTTTCAAATCTTAGCTATGTGCATTGCGCTGCAATAAACATGGGAGTGCAGATATCTCTTTGAAATACTGATTACCTTTCTTTTGGGTATATATGTATCTTTTTTATTATTTTATTTATTTAGAGACAGGGTCTTGCTCTGTTGCCAAGGCTGTCATGCAAGAGGCGTGATCATAGCTCACTGTAGCCTTGAATGTATCAATAGGATTGCTGGATCATATGGTAACTGTATTTTGAGTTTTTTGAGAAATTGCTGTCCTGAGCAGAACAAAAATCAATTGAATACTGAGAAGATACTTTGCCAGATCTGGAAACAGTTCTCCATAGTGATTGCATTAATTTATCTGCCCACCAACAGTGTACATAGGTTCCCTTTTCTTCACATTGTCACCAGAATTTGTCTTTTGGATATAAGCCATTTTAATTGGAGTGAGATGATATGTCATTGTGTCTTTGACTTGAGTTTTGTTGATGATAAATGATGCTGAACATCTTTTCATAAACCTGATTACCATTTGTATGTCTTCCTTTCAGAAATTTCTATTCAGAACTTTTGCCCATTTTTAATTGGATCATTAGATGTTTTTTTCTATTGAGTTGAGAGCTTTATATATCCCGGTTGTCAATCCATTGTCAGATGGGTAGTTTGCAAATATTTCTCTCATTCTATGTGCTGTCTCTTCACTTCGTTGGTTGTTTCCTTTGCTGTGCAGAAGGCATTTAGATTGATGGGATCCCATCTGTCCATTTTTTGCTTTAGTTGCCTGTGCTTGTAGTGTATTACTCAAAAAATATTTACCCAGATCAATGTTCTACAGTTTCCCAAATCATTTCCTATAGTAGTTATATAGTTTGAGGTTTTATATTTAATTCTTTATTCAATTTTGATATGATCTTTGTTTATGGTGAGGGATAGAAGTCTAGTTTCATTATTCTGCATATGAATATTCAGTTTTCCCACTACAATGTACTGAACAGTACAATTTACAAACTGTCCTTTCCCTAATGTAAGTTCTAGGCACCTTAGTCAAAATGAGTCTATTATAGATGTATGGATTTACTTTTGAGTTTTCTATGCTGCTACTGTTCTATGTGTCTGTTTTTATGCCAGCACCATGCTGTTTTGGCTACTATAGCTCTGTAGTATAATTTGAAGTTATGTAATAAGATTCCTCCAGTTTTGTTCCTTTTGTTTAGGATAGCTTTGGCTATTCAGGGTCTTTGGTGGTTCTATACAAATTTTAAAGTTGTTTTTTCTATTTCTGTGAAAAATATCATTGGCATTTTGATAGAAATGGCATTGAGTCTATAGATGGCTATGGACATTTTAACAATATTGATTCTTCCAATATGTGAATATAAAATATATTTTATTTTCTTGTGTCTTCTTCAATTTCTTGATTCCATATTTTATAGCTTTCATTGTTTACATATTTCATAGAAATCTTTCACTTTATTGGTTAAGTTTATTCCCAGATATTTTATTTCACTTGTAGCTATTTAAAATGGGATTTTTCCTTGAATTCTTTTTCAGATTGTTCACTGCTGACATATAAAATTACTACTAATTTTTGTATTTTGCTTTTGTATCCTGCAACTTTACTGAATTGATCAATTCTATTAGTTTTTTGGTGGAGTTTTTAGGTTTTTCCAAATATTATATCATCTGCAAACAAGGATAATTTTATTCATTTCCAGTTTGGATTCCTTTTATTTGCTTACCTTTTCTAATTGCTCTAACTAGAACTTCCAGTACTATTTTAAATAGTAGTGGTAAAAGTGTTCATCCTTGTCTTGTTTTGGATTTCAGAGGAAAGGTTTTCAGTTATTTTCCGCTGTGAGTCTATCATATATGGCTTTTGTTGTATTGAGGTATGTTCCTTCTATACCCTTTTCTCTTGAAGTTTTTACTAAGAAGGGATATTGAATTTTATCAAATGCAATGGGATCTAAACTAAAGAGCTTTTGCACAGTGAAATAAACTATCAACAGAGTAAACAGAAAACCTACAGAATGGGAGAAAATTTTTGCAAACTACACAGCTTACAAAGATCTAATATCCAGCATCTATAAGGAACTTAAACAAATGTATGAGAAAAAAAAACTCCATTGAAAAGTAGGCAAAGGACATGAACAGACACTTAACAAAGATTTATGGACAAAAAAAGAAAATGCTATACAGAAAATGGAAGCGAGGCACACAAACACCCAGATTGGTTATAGCTTGGTGTGCTTGGTGTTTGCCTTATTTGAACATGGTTTGAAAACTTGGACACCTTTGATTGGCCAAAACTTGGTGATTGGCACAAAAGTAGACTGCGGTCTGTACAGAACTCTGTTCAGATTATATCTCACTATGTAAAGAACGACCTTTAGGCTAAAGTTAGAATATGTGAGGAGGCAGCTTTAGGCTATACTTGATTTAACAATTCCCCCCGTTTGGTCATCCTCTCAATTTTGAGAGATTGACCAAAACTTTAGTCATTGATGTCACTATCACCATTGTAAATGCACTCATTTGGTCTTGAAATCCATGGGGAAGTAGCAGAATAGTGTTTTTTTGTAATGTGGGAACAGTGATTTCAGGTTATAATTATTATTTCTTTTTGTAAGAGTTAGAGCGGAGAGTACTTCCTTATGCAGGAACGTCCTGTTTACAGGAGAAAAAACAAATCTGGTCTGGTCTAGGATCTATGTGTTTCCTTAATGTCTCAGTTTGATTATGTCACATTCAGCACAACTGACTCCATTTTAGTTTGCTCTGGTTTGTTGGGGCCTAGTGCGTGAGTTCAGTCCAAAAACAACGACCTCTCATAACTTTGTTTAAAAATTTCCCCGTTTCGGCCAGGCTCTCACTTAGGTGAAAGCATGACCAAAGCTTAGGGCTTTAGTTCCACTCTCAGTTACCATGATTTTGGGTTTCCAGTCTCAGCACATCATTCATAGTTTGTGGTGTCCTCATGGTCACACATTTCTTTCAGCTCTTCTCATTCCAGTTGAAAAGAGACCATTGGACAATTCTAGAGATGGCTGCATGCCAACATTTAAAACTTTAAAAAGAATACAGTGAAACAGGGAGATTACTATTATAACTATCAGGAAGATAATACCAAGAGTTTGGAGTATGCTGCTTAACCAGGGTCCCCACAAACAAAACCAACTAAAATAAAATAGATCAAAGAATGAGCTAGATGAAGAGTCTACTCACCTTAAGAAGTTTCTTTGTTAATTCCCTAAAAATGAGTATCTATAATTCCTGATGTGACGTATTTCTCCATTGGCAGCAAGTACCAGTTGCTGCACAGATACTTCTCTGTTTAGCCAGTAAGTAATGTAGAGCAATTATATTATTTCACCTAACTTCCACAAGAAATTTAAGTCTTTTGTGTAATGATAGTCTTTATAGTAGAATCTGCAATAGAGCCTATTATGAGGGATACATTTCTAATTATTGCTTTATTTACTCCAAACAATGAAAAAAGGACCTAACACATGATGTCCTTCTAGAAGAGTTTAGATCTTCTGGCAATATTCTCTTTAACACATGATGTATGTTAAGAGGAGTGAACCAATGTTCTGTTTCTGACTGATTATGAGGCAACATATATACCATTAAAATATCTCACCTATGTTTTGGGCCTTTATCTTCCATCTATCAAGGCATCTTTATCCATGTATAAGGCTGGCTTCTAAACCCTTTAAAAATAAAAGTATATTCCATGAGTGCACATAGCAGACGACCTTTTCACTTCTATTGTTCACAGAGGCATAAAGAAGGTAAAAAATCAAAGATAAGAGTCTCCTGACAGAGAAGTTTTGATCTGTGATTTTGGATAAAAAAGCTGTCCACATCAAGGATGCCATCCCTTTTGGGGGATAAAGTTCCCTGGTTAGCTTTATCTTAGGTTCCTTTTGGGTGTACATTTCCAAGAGTGTAGAGGGACCTTTCTGATTTGTGAGATTATGAACCCAAAGTTCAAGCTTGAAGTTTTTCTGCAGTGTGGATGGCAAGGCAGTCTTTCTCTGATGTTCTCAGAAGATCCAATCTTCCAGTTCTAGACTGTGAAGCAGCTACTTGTCCTCAGGCAGTAAATCATGAAAAGCTTTCTTTACCTTGTGAAAATCCACTATGGCATAATGAGCTACTTTAATAATATCAGTCCTCTCACATGGGGAAGCTTTTATAAAACCAGAAAACATTCATTGAAAATGACAATTGAATGAAATCCCCCTATAAATGTTTAAATGGCCCATCAGCTAGCAGAATTTACCTGAAGTTCTTATTGTCTTCCCAAGAATACGAGTTTGACAAAGCAAACATCGGCCATAAACTATTTTAGCAATTTAGAAGCACCACAAGAATATATATACTTAATTTGGATAACTTTTAATAACAAAAGCTTTAAGGACTCAGAAAGGACAAGGCAGCCTTCCTGGTTCTCCATGAATCCCTGCTTAATGTTAGACTAATGTCCTCTTGAATACCAATTGTTTCTCCAATTTAGAGGCATAGCGTTGATAGCTGATGGGTTATGATAGGTAGTTTGACATAGACCATAGAGTTCATTTCAATTGTAAATCTAAAAAAATTCAATATTGGCTGATTTAGCATGAAAATCTGGCAAGTATCTTCTCAGTATTCAATTAATTTTTGTTCTGCTCAGGTTAGCAGTTTTATACACCCTGTATACAGAAGTGCTTCTCTCAACGTCAGTAGTTTTCAACTCTTAGTAATCCTAATTTCTAGTGAAAAGCCTAGAAAGTGATTTTGGTGTATATGTCAGTATCTGTAGACAAAACCATTTTATAACTTTTAGAAAAGTAGTCTTTTAAATTATTTGTTAACAGGTCTAAATATATTTGACTTTTCTATACCATATGAAAATAACATGTCAAGATACAGAGACTTAAACTCATGTTTAATAATTAATATTTTAGTATCTTAACTTATAGATGACTTGGACATTTCATGATTATTTGTTACTTTATTTAACATAACATGACTCTAAGATTTTGAATTGCTGAAAATAATTTTGAAACCATGACCCACGTAGCTTCCTTAATATCTTTTCCCAGTAATCCTAGGTCACAAATAGCCACGCAGCACCCAGGAGGACTATGAAGTCCAGGGTCTTTCTCACTCCATCAGGGCAGAAGATAGAGCTTTGAAGACTCCATCTGGAGGACCTAACTGCTCCCAAAATAGCCAGGAGGCGAAACAGGGAAGGCAGAGGAAGATGAGGTCATATTGAGCTTGATTCTGGTTTGTAGTCTTTTGTCTAGGCACTAAGAACATGTCTCCAGACCTCATCATGGTCACCGATCTGGAACCTGGAATCCGGATACTCTAAATAAAAGATATAATCTCAGTCAATTCGAGCTTGTGTCTAATTATATTTAACTGATAATTTTGAAACCATTTCTATTTTACCAACAATTTCTAAACTAGCTTTATTTACCAAATATCACATACATACACATATAGACAAACAAACACATAGAAGCAGATCTGATAGCTCTCATAAAGGATTTTCATTTGCTGCCTTTTAAATAGTTTTCCTTTTCCCCTTTCAGTCTATCAATCTTCCAATTACTTGTTTCATTGCCCCAAGCAATTGTTAACTAGGCAATTTGCATTTCCTAAAGGAACAAGTCTTAGGTAGAACAAAAAATATACATATTTAATGAGCACAGAACTAAAATATTAGGTCTAAATAATATATCCTTATTCTTTATCATTTGCTCAAACCAAGGGGGAAAAACTGCGAAATAAAAGTTCACTTAAGACAAGATGGCCAGAAAAGCACCTTAAACAAGAGGTATGACTTATTATGTAAGTTTAAAAGAACAATAAGTATTTTTAACATACATAGGTGGATATCCTTAAAAATGGAGTTTCCCTTTATATGTGATTTTTTTTTTACAAAAGATGGTCAATATAGGCAATTTAATTTCAGAAAGGTGCATTTTAGTTCAATAGAGTGTTCTTTTTAACTTAGCTACTGTTTCTAAGCTAAAATTGCTAAATTCAGGGTAATGGGAGGAGCCCATTAAGGAACGGGCAAGAAAGCATTGTTATCATTGTTATGCCAAGACTCAGCATGGATAGATCTGGAAAACCAGCAAGCCTCTTTTACCCGAGAGCCTATCTTTTATAAACATCTTATCTAAGATAGCTTTCCACTTTTTGGATGGGATAGTAACTAAGCCAAAAGGTTAGCAGATTTAATTTTCTTTTAATCAGTTAGTCACTTAAGCTTTCTACTTGCCTTTCATAAAGTCTGCAAATAAAAATATTGAAATATTTTTAGAAGCTTCTTCAGTGTTTTTAATTTAGAATGTTCTACTGTAACTCTAATCTTCAGTAAGATTTTGCAATTTCTGTAAGACTCTGCTGCTTCCAGGGCCTAATATTTATGCATGTATAAGCCAGAAGGAGCTCAGTTCTTCAGAAATTAAGGATCCCATTTTACTTCACATGTTGGCTTTGGCTCTTAGGTTCCCTTGATCAATGTAGCCAACGATTTGTTTTCTATACCTAAGTCTGCAGGAAAAATGAAACAAAGGGGGTAGAATACAAAAATCCTTGCAAATTTCCAAAAGCCAAATTTTACACCCTTTGCAATATTGCCATTTATTACTGGTTCTTTTTGACCCAGTCAGATGTAAGAGGCCTCTAATTGAATCCGAGCCAGGAAATTATCAGATCCAATCCAATCCTGTACCTAGTCCAGTTTTAGTCATGGCTTCCAAACCCAGTTTGGATCAGAAATGTTCAGAGAGCTCAAAACTCAAATCTGTGGAGCTTCAGAATCTTAGAGAGAACTTACCACAGTCCCTAGCTGCTCCTAGAGAGCCATGGGCACAATGGGTCCAGCAGGTATCTGATCCTGGGGGTCACTGGAAGCTCTACTTCAGATCTCACTTCTAATGCCATCTTTTTTAAAAAAAAAATAGCCAAATTAAATTTAAATGAGTTTAGTTGAGCAAAGAATAATTCAAAACTTCATTAATAATGAGCTAGAGTCATCTAAGAGACTCCAGTACAGCCACATGGTGGAAGATTTATGGACAGAAAAAGGAAAGTGTCAAACAGAAAGTGGCAATGAGGCACAGAAACAGCTGGATTGGTTATAGCTTGGTGTTTGCCTTATTTGAACAAGGTTTGAACAGTTGGCCACCTTTGATTGCCCAAACCTTGGTGATTGGCCCAAGAATAGACTATAGTCCTTAGGCCATAGTTCATGATGTACAGAGAAACCTTTAGGCCAAACGTAAAATACATGAGTAAGCAGCTTTAGGCTAAACTTGATTTAACAATACCTATTGGTTTCTACTGAAGAATCTAGAACTTATCTGTAAGAAACAATTATCATGTTTCAAGAAAGACAACATATGACTTAGGTAAAAAAATAATGTGCAGTATGTTGCTTTTAATGTGCATTTTTATTATATATGTATATGTGTTTGTGTGGATTTTTATAAATAATTTCTCAAGTATTTTTAGACAAAGAATTATCATAAAAAATTCCCATTTTATTGAGCTAAAATCTTTGAAATTAACATTGAATAACGTTTTCTTTCACTCTGTATACCTAATTAATCAGAAAAGTCTGTTGTGCCTGTCATAGGAAAGTTAAAACTTTTTCCCTGAAGGTTGAGTGTAAGTCTGTTGAAATGAATTGCAAAAAGACAAATTAAGTGGAAAAAAGGTATATAAATTCATTAATGTGTACATGAACATAAGAGTCCCATAAATATGAGATTCAAAGGAAAGTCAGATGACCGAAGTATTTATATTGTACAGAAGAGAAGAGAGGTGTGGAAGATGAAGACAGGTTAGGGACAGGGGAAACCAAGAAAGGTGGGGTGAGAAAATGCTGCCTTGTTATGCAGATAAAATCTCCCATGTAATTTTCAAGGTGCCCTGAGAAAAAAAAATAGATGGTAGCTGGTAATAAAAATTTCTTTGTCATATCTTTAAAAGTGTAAGATTTTCAGTCTCTTTTTGCTGTGAGTTAATCTTTCCTAGATCCACATAAGGCAGATACGGGAAACTCAGAGAAAGCCTATTGTATCTGCTATTGACCTCACTAATATAAATTTTCTCTACAGATGCAGATCTTCCTTACAAATGAAAGCTTTTCAGAGCTATTCTTGTGGTCTGCAGCCCCTCTAAATTCCCATATCAAAATATGCCAAGGACGTATATTCTGCGGTGAAACATCCTGATTTCCATTACTATCTCCAAAATCTATCCTAAATCTGATACTTTCTCAGCAACTCCACTTCTCCCACCATCTTCTCCCACCATCATCTCTCACCTTGATCATTCCAACTATGTCCTGCTGAAACAGTTATCACTCACAGACTATTATCCAAAAAGTAGCCAAAATGAACATTTTAAATATAAATCTGATTTATGACAACCTTCTCATTCTTAACAGGCTTAGTATGTTGTATATAATCTGGTTTCTGCCTACATATCCAAACTCTCCTCCTAGGATTTCCCTCCAGCTTTCAAACTGGCTTCTTTGCCTTGAACACACAAGCATATTGCTTGGGAATAGAGAACGTTAAAGGTTTTTCTTTTTTCCAAAGTCATTTTCACTGGGATAGCTACATGACTATTTCATTTATTTAATCGTGTTCTTTGTTCAAATATTATTTCCTCTGAGAAAACAGCATTAAGCAAACTCCTTGTCATTTTCCAGCCCCTCACTATAGTTTTTCTTTGTCTTTGTTTTATTTCATTGACAGTACATGTTCCTGCCTCATCTACATAACGAAGTTTGTCATTCTACTTACCTTTTTGCAGTTTTTCTTAATTGCCTTTCTTGTCCAGTGGAACACCTATATCATGAAAATGGGAAGTTTATCTCTTCTGTTTATTGTTACATCTCTAGTGCCTAGAATGAAGCTTGACACACAGCCATTATTCAGGTTATATTTCTTGGATGAATAAGAAAATAAGTACAAATTGTAAATGTCTACTCAAACATCAAACAGATATCAGAGATACACATGACAACTCCATCATAATGATTAGAAGTTACCCTAGAACTTGTGCCATTTATATTCAGGACAGTAACACAAGGGTCGTATTCATAAAGTGTGACAATATATGGAACTTATTTTAGATAGAATAAAAATATAAATATGAATAACATGCTTTCTAGTATTTATATATAGTGCTACTGTTAGATTATTCATTATTTCCTAACTCCTAGTTTTATATACAGTTTGCTTTTGATACTGCACTTTCTGTTTGCACACAGCATGCACCCTTGGGGTTCACCTTACATGTAGTGTTTTGCCTGAAGAGCTGAGGTTGTGGAAAAACATTCAACTTTTCTCTCCTCTGATAAGCTGTATATTCCCTGTAACCTCTGTGATCCTCATTCATCAATGAACAGATAGATCTGAAGCACTGCAGGATTCAGTGCTACAGCACTGGAGCTGAGAAAACATTACCTGCATTTCCAAAAATGGACCACTTTGTTAAGGAGTGCTTTAGGGAAACAAAAAGCATGCCCCAAACTATCAACAGGTTTATAGTATTAATGACCTAATAAAATACTTTTTAAATATAACATTCCCTGTTTTGAAACATAACTATATCTTTCAAAAAATCAACAGTATAAGGAAGTATAATTTAGTGCCATTTTAAATTTATTTATTGAGTGCTTACTGGAGGCATTGTTCTATATGCTATATATTCTGGCCTTATATTGGATTAGTTAAAAATGTGAATTGTCATTTTTACATATTTCTGGTATCTTATATTATTAAGTATCTCCAAACAAAGTTGTTACAGATAAATTTTATATTACGATTCATTAGATATATTTTTTAGTTTAATAATAGGTACTTTTTCTTATGTTTGACATCTTACTGTAACTATATTATTAAAAAATAGGGAAAATAAATATTTAGATGACATGGTAATTTAATTTATTTAAAATGTACTAACTAAAGACTTAAAATATTGAAGAGACTATGCTAGTTGTATAAGATAAAATGAAAAGCATGAAACGAGATTCCTCTCATGAAGTTTGCAGTTTAAAAGAATGATAGATACTAATGAAATAATCCATAATGAGAGAAATCTAAATAAAAATAAGTGCAATGAGGAAGCTTGCAAGGTACTACATATACATTAATAGGCATCTTGCCTTAAATTGCAGCATGTGGAATGAATTGTGAATGGCACAAATGTTGTTTTTAAATATGAAGGCTAATTAGAAATTAATTACATGAAAAAATTGAGGGAGATGGACACAGTTTCAGGTACTGGAGAGAGCACTTGGAAAGCCTAAGATTTTGGAATAAGTGCTGACATTTAAAAAGTTCAAATATTGTTCTTACTGCATTATTAATGGAACATAGAGTGTTCCATAGAGAGAGGCACGGAGTGAACTGAAATGGGTCTGGAGTGATAGGCACATGCTGAGATGTGGAAGATTATACTACCTAGGCTAATCTTATTGAGAGCCCTTGTTAAGTACTCCGGTGTTTTTATCTTAAGCAGAAAGACATTAAAAGACTTATAGGAGAAAAATGACATAATCATTTCTAAAAGATCATTTTGGACCTAATATGAAAAATGTCTTTGAGTAGAAAATTGTTAATATAGTGAGGGCATTTAAAAGGCTATTTCAGTAGTTTAGACAATCAATAACCTCACAAATTTTATGTAATATAATTATTAAAACCCAGAAATGAAGAAGGCATAGAGAATTTGTATGTATATAGTCCTATTTTGACTTAACGTTAGACATAAGAAGGAAAATATGGCAGGACTGATCAATAAAGTAAAACCATTGAACAAACCATGAGGCTTTCAGATGATTTAGTGAGAATAAAAGACTTGCAATTTGTTTTAAAAGTCAAAATGATGGATACAATTTCATAGATCTCTTTCATATATTTCAGTAATAAAATGGAGACACTAAGTTCCAACAATTTCATAAGAATATTGGATTTCTAAATCAACTTTATATTACTAAATTATGACAGGCATTTATAGCCATAATATAATGAATACTTTGGAATCTAGAATCAAGGAACCGACAAAAAAAATTGATTGATTAATTCTTTTTTTTTGAGATGGAGTCTCGCTCTGTCGTCCAGGCTGGAGTGCAGTGGAACGATCTTGGCTCCCTGTAGCCTCCACCTCCGGTGTTCAGGCAATTCTCCTGCCTCAGCCCCCCAGGTAGCTGGGATTACAGGTGGGCACCACCAAGCCTGGCTAATTTTTGTATTTTTAGTAGAGATTGGGTTTCACCACATTGTCCAGGCTGGCCTTGAACGTCTGACCTCAGGTGATCTGACCGCCTCGGCCTCCCAAACTTCTGGGATTACAGGTGTAAGCAACCATGCCCGCTTGATTGATTGATTATTTTACTGTGCAATAAAAAGTCTCAGTAGTCTTTAAATAATCATTTTTGTTGAATGATACCTATAGTAGAAAACTAAACCAAATGTTGAAATAATTAAAGATATTTTCAATGAGAAAAATAACTGATTAATGATGTTTTGACAGTAGGCTACAAAAAATGGAATATATATTAAAGAGTGGTAAACTGTATTTTGGAAGAATTATGAAAATATTTTATATATATCATAATATTCTGCTGAGAAAAGTGTATCTAGTATATGGTCATTCTAAAGCAAAATATTAAGAGATGAGAAACATATAAAATGAAAAATACATTGAAATTCATTAGGGTTTACACACATTATGAGAAAGTGTTTGAAAAATACTTGTTCTGAACAAGATAAACATTCTAATTATAAAATATTTAAATAGAAATGAGCAAAAATCATCATTCTCCACAGCCCATTTCTAAAATTTATCTTTTGTATGTCAAGATCAATGAGGCCAACTGTCTGCACCTAATACACAACTGCATGGATTAAGATTTTGCACTACATGTACAAAGAATGTAAAGATAAGTTGGTGATTTCTAGAGGTTTTCTTTTAAAAAAAAATTGGCCAGCTGTGCAGACTGTTTGATAATTTATCACAACAGATATAAGCATACTAAACACATAACTAGGCAAACAAGAAATTTAATTACATTGCGAATGAATATAAGTTAAGTAGAAGAATATATCAGAATCCATATGTTGTAAAACTTAGAAATTGTTTTGTCCCCTTTTCCTTTTGTTCTATTTCATGGTAAGTGCTCATTCTGGAAAATAACTACTTACAGAGAATTCAAGGACTTGCTATCTAATGTTTACGGTTCTGTGTAAGAATGTCCATTGACTCCACTCTTCCTTATGGTTCCCAATTAAAGGAGCATTTTATTTCACCTGCTGTCAGAAGCTATTCCCAAGAACAGGTCCTGACAGTTCTCAAAAGTACCCTCTGCATCTCCATTTGTTGCTTCATTTCTATTGATTCTTCAGTACAATCTACTATAAACTGTTAGCTAGATTGCTACTAGAGTTTCCGAGTTTTGTTTCTCTGTAATCCAATTTCCATTTAGCATCAATAATGAAATTTTATGAGGGTATGTTGAGATATAACACTCTATGTTGCACAAATATTAAGAATAAAGCTGTCATTTGGTCAATTTATAGAACACGGATAGCCACCAAAGGGCTTTCATGAGTCACATCCTTTTCAAGCATTCCCAGAAGTAACCACAGCACTGACTTCTATCACGATAGGTAAATGTTCCTTGTTCTTAAAATCTACATAAATAGAATTACGTGTCACATGTCCCTTTTGCTTCATTTGCCCAATATTAGGTATATAAAGTCTACCTGTGTTTTGTGTAGTTTTTAGTTTTCATTGCAATATAGTCTTCCAATAAATATGCCACAATTAATTTATCTATTCTATTGTAAATGAACATTTGAGTTTTTTCCAGTTCAGGACTATTATGAGTAAAGATGCTATGATCATTCTTTAACATATTTGTTGGTGGCTTGAAAGTCACTCATTTTGTGGAGTTCATATCTAGGAGAAGAATTGCTAAACGACAGAATAGGGATAGGTTTGACTTTAGTGGATAACACCAAACACTTTTCCAAAATTGTCCATTTATATTCCCACTAGCAAAGTAAGATAGTTCTGATTGCTTTGCACTTTTACCAGTGCTTGGATATATCTAACGACATTAATTTTGCATATTTGATTAATTTCAGTGATTAAATTCAATGATTGGTACCTTATTGTGGTTTTATTTACACACTATAATAACTCCATGTTGAACACCTTTTCATATGCTTATTGGCTATTTGTAAAAATGCTACTATGCAGTGATCGCCCGAGATTTTTCCCCATTTTTTCTGTCTTCTTATCGATCAATAGATACTCTTTATGTGTTCTGAATAGAACTCATTTGTTGATGTAGACAGTTAGAAAATATATACACATAAATATATCTACATACATATATGTATAGCAAATACACACATCTGTATATTAATATATTTGGCAAATATGTGTTCTCAGTGTATACCTTGAATTATCATTCTTATTATGTTTCTTTTGTGAAAAAAATTTCATTAAAAAATTCAATTTTTATAGTTAATTGAAAACATAATTTATATCCTAATATTTTCTTTTTTCTTCTAGGGGTTTATTATCATCTTTCACATGTTGGGCTATGAAGCTTTGTGATTGAATTTGAGGTTTTAGTGTGGAGTTTATGATTCATTCTTTTTCCATTAGAAAATTATTTGAAATAGCTTCATTATTTAAACAAAAATCACAATTTTCCCATTGAGATAAAAAGACTTTTTAAAATTAATCATGTGGCCCATAGAAGTGCGAGTCTGTTTCCAGGCTATGTATTAGGTTTCAATGGTCTCTCTGTTTATCCTTGTGTATGCATTTTACTTATCTAGGACATCAAGTAAACTACTTAAAAGTGCTGATATTACAACCTTGTCTACTTCCGAATATATTAAATATGACATTAACTGAAAAATTTTCTAAGATACCCTTTAAGAGATTCCAGATTCTCTCTTCTATTTCTAATTAACTGAACATTTTATTTTTTATGAGAAAAGGGTATTGGATGTTATCAAATGTTTTCTTGTGTTATCAGTTAAGATAATTATATAGTTTACCTTATTTAAATGTTAATGAACAAAATTACCTTAAGTGATTTTCAAACATTAATCCAAACTTGCATTGCCAGAATAAAACCCACAATGTTATTAATTCATTTAAATTTCTGGATTTACTTTGTACATATTTGTTTGGAATTTTTGCATCCGTTATGGTAAAAGAGACATTTAATATTCCCTTCTTATGACTTGGTCCAGTGGTGCTGTGCTTACACTGACCTTGTAAAATGAGTCAGTAACTATTTTCTAGTTTTTGACAGATTTGATTTTTTGTTTAATATTGGATAGAATGTATTAGTAAAACTACCAGGATAAAGATATTTCTTTCTTATTTTTAATTTTTTTAAATTTTTAATTGACAAAAATAATTTTAGAGATTTATGGGATAGAATGCTATGTTTTATGTATGTTTATATCATTGAATAATTATATTGAGCAGATTAACATATCCAGCACCTCCCATACTTAATCTATTTTTGTGATGAGAACATTTAAAACTTAATCTTTCAACAATTTTGAGGTATACAGTGGATTATTATTAATTATAGTCAATATTCTGTGCAATAAATCACTAAAACTTAATCTTCCTGTCTAGCTGAAATTTTTTACCCCTTGATCAAAATCTCTCATTTTCCCATTCACCCTTCTCCCTCAGTCTTGGGTAACCATCCTTTTAGTCTCCACTTTTATGAGTTCAACTTTTTTAGATTCCCCATATAAGTAAGATCATGCAGTATTTGTTTCTTTGCCTGGTTTATTTCATATTATATAATGTCCTCCAAGTTCATCCATGTTGCAAATGACAGAATTTCCTTTTCTTTCAAAGCTGAATTGTATAGCTCAGCGTGTGTGTGTGTGTGTATGTGTGTGTGTGTAAGTGTGTATGTGTGTGTTGATAGGTTGATTCCATATCTTGGCTATTGTGAATAGTTCTGCAATGTACATGGAAGTGCAGCTATCCTTTTAACACACTGATATAAAATCCTTTGTATCTATACCCCAAAGTGGGATTCCTAGATTATATGGTAGCTCTATTTTTAATTGTTTGAGAAACGTTTATACTATTTTTCATAATTGACGTACTAATTTGCATTCCCATCAATGGTGTACAAGGGATCCCCTTTCTCCACATCTTTGCCAATGTTTATCATTTATCTTTTTTAATAAAAGCAATTCTAACATATGTGAGGTGATACTGTTTTAATATAAATTAATTTAAATGTTTTAATTTACATTTTCCTAATGATTAGTGGTATTGAACATCTTTTCAGGTATCTGTTGCACATTTGCATGTCTTCTTTTGAGAAAAGTCTGTTCAATATCTTTGTCTATGTTTTATTGTTGCTTTATTTCTATAGAATTCAGTTGATTATGCATTTTGGAAATTAGCCCCTGATCAGATATATGATTTGCAAATATTGTCTCCCGATTCCTGAGTTTTCTCTTCACTCTATTATTGTTTCCTTTGCAATGCTGAAGTTTTTTTTAGTTTGATGTAATCTTATTTGTTTATTTTTGTTTTTGTTTTCTATAATTTCAGGATCATATTAAAGAAATACGTTCCCAGAACAATATTGTGGAGCTTTCCCCTGTGTTTTCTTGTAGTAATTTTATATTTTGAGGTCCTATGCTAAGTCTTCATACATTTTGAGTAAATTTTTGTATATGCTTTGAGATAAGGGTTCCATTGGTTAATGTTCCACTGGCTAATGTGTCCTATTTTTATGCCAGTATCATGTCATTTCTTTTATTATAGCTTTGTAATAGATTTTGAAATCAGGTAGTGTGATGCCTTCATCTTTATTCTTTTTGTTCATTATTTCTTTGGCTATTCAGGGTATTTTGTGGATCTATATGAATTTTAGG
This sequence comes from Symphalangus syndactylus, assembly GCF_028878055.3. NCBI lineage: Eukaryota > Metazoa > Chordata > Mammalia > Primates > Hylobatidae > Symphalangus > Symphalangus syndactylus. The sequence continues at coordinate 76,297,569 of NC_072432.2, read as the reverse complement.
AGCATATTTTCTAATTTTTGAAAAATCACATTGGGATTTTTGTAGGGGTTACATTGACTTTGTAGGTCACTTTGGGTTTTATGGAAGTTTTAACGTATTATTCTTCCAGTATGTGAACACAGGATATCATTACACTTGTTTACATGATCTTAATTTTTTATCAATATTGTATAGTTTTCAGTATACAAGCCTTTCAGTTCCTTGATTAAATTTAAGTATTTTAATGCTATTATAAATGGGATTAATTTCTCAATTTTTTTCTGAGAGTTTATTCTCAGTGTAAAGAAACATTACTGATTTTTGTGTGTTGACTTGTATTGGAGATGGTTAAGACTGAACAACCTTGTTTTGTTCCTAATCCTAGAGGAAAAGCTTTCAAGTTTTCACCTTTGAGTATGAGGTTAGTTGTGGGTTTTTTAATACATTTCCTTCATTATGTTGAGGTACGTTTCTCCTAGGCCTAATGCGTTAGTAGTTTTTTTCGTGAAAAGAGATTAAAGTTTGTTAAAGTCTTTTTCTGCATCTTTTGAGATGATCATCTGCTTTTTGTTCTTCATTCTGTTAATGTGGTTTATCACATTTTTTGGTTTGCATATGTGGTATCTTTCTTGCATTCCAGGGCTAAATCCCCACTGATCATGGTAAATGATATTTTCAGTGCGCTGTTTAATTTAATTTGCTAGTATTTTGTTAAGCATTTTTGTATCTATGTTTATTAGGGATGTGGGCCAGATTTTCTTTTTTAGAGGAATTGTCTGACTTTTGTATCATAGTAATGCTTGCATCGTAAAATTAGTTTGAAAGTATTTTCTCTTCTTTAACTTTTTAGAAGAGTTTGAGGATGATTGGTATTAGTTCTTTCAATCTTTGCTACAATTCTGCTGTGAAGCCATCAGCTCCTGGGCTTTTCTGAGATAGGAGATTTTTAATTATTCAACTTCCTTACTCAGTATTGGTCTGCTTAGATTCTCTGTTTCTTTATGATTTCATCTTGGTAGGTAAGTTTTTAGAAATTTATCCATTTCTTCCAGGTTATCCAATTTGTTTGTGTACATAGTTGTCTTTTATGATTCTTTGTATTTCTGTAGCATCAATTGCAATATCTCCTCCTTCATTTCCTATTTTATTTGAATCTTCTTTCTCTCTTTTTTTTAGTCTGGTTAAAGATTTGTTGATTTTGATTATATTTTCAAAGAATGAGCTATTTTTCTTTTGACCTTTTTTATTGTCTTTCTAGTATTTATTCTGTTTAGTTCTGTTTTTCTTAAATTGTTATTTCTTCCCTTCTACTAATATCAACTTGGTTTGTTCTTTTTCTAGTTTCTTGGAGTGTAGTGTTAGGTTATTTGAATTTTTTTATATATAGGCATTTATTGCTATAAACCTAGCTCTTAGAACTGCTTTTGCTACATCTCTTAAGTTTTGACATGTTGTGTTTTTATTTTCATTTATCTCCAGGTATTTTCAATCTCCCTTTTAACTTTTTCTTTGACCGATAAGCTGGTCAACAGCACATTAATTTTCAAACATCTGTGATTTTTCCAAAATTCTTCTTGATATTGATGTTCAGATTTATTCCGTTGTGGTTAAAAAAAGATACTTTATATGATTTCAACCTTCTTAAATTTGTTGAGACTTGTTTTGTGGCCTAAAATATAATTTTTCCTAAAGAATTTTTCCTGTGAACTTAAGAATGTGCATTAGGCTGCTGTTTGATTAAATGCTTTGCAAATGTCTGCTGAGTCCATTTGCACTGAAGTATAGTTCAGTTCCAATGTCTTATTAATTATCTGTCTAGATAATTTGCCTATTGTTGAAAGTGGAGTATTTAAATCTCCTGTTATTGTATTGCAGTCTATCTCGCTCTTCAGATCTATTAAGATTTGCTATATATAGTTGGTTGTTGCTCCAGTGTTGGATGTATATATATTTAAAATATTATATCCTCTTGATATATGTAACCCTTTATCATTATATAATGAGTTTATTTGTTCCTTTTTAGTTTGTTACTAAAGTCCATTTTTTATATAAGTATTTATGGGGCTTTTCCCTTATTTTCTTGATCAGTGTTAGAGTTCGTTAGTTTTATTTATTCTTCTAAAAACAACTAAAATTTTACTTTGTTTACCTAAACTTGCTTTCTATTTTACTAACTTCAGTTCTTATTTTCATTTTTCCTGTTTTCTACTTTCTTTGGCTTCCCCTGGGTATATGTTGAAGATTTTTGAAAAAATTTAGATATTTGACTTTTATGTGTTAAACATTTTTATTTCTCTAATATATTCATTAAAAATATACATTTTCTGTAAGCACTACTTTAATTTCATTCTGCTAGATTTTTTAGGTCGTACTTTAATTTTTATTCATTTCAATGTTTGCTTTTCTAATTGCTACTATTATTTTTATTTTTCTTCCTGGATGATTTACAACAATATTACTTAATATTTAAATATTTGTGGATTTAAAAATTATATTTATGTCATTAACATTTAGTTTATTTCAAACATAATCTGGATATTTATTGTTCATTTAAACTTGTTTTATGGCTAACATATGACTGACTATAATAAATAGTGCTCTTTTGGAGAATTATTTTGCATTTTTAAGGTATAGGATTATGAAATGTCCGGTTGATTTGGTTGATATGGTTATTCCAATCTTCACATACATACCATTTTTTTTGGTGATGGGGGATCTGCTTGTTCTCTGTCAAAATCTTTATGTCTATGGATTTTCTTTCAATTTTAGTTCTGCTTTTTTTTCTGTGTATAACTTAAAACTATGTCATACAAGTTTAAAATTTCCATTGGGGTAGACTTTTTGCATTACAAATTTTTCTTTTGACATTTATAACACATACCACCTAAGAATCTATTTTGATATTAATATGTTCACTCCAACTATTTTGTTTTTTAGTAGCGACTGCGTGGTATGTTCTTTTCGAGGAAGGAGAATGACTTTGGGCGACTCAGCTCTTGAATCTGAAGCAATCCCTGAAATGCTGAAAGCTGAAGGCTGTGGCCCAGTGGCACTCAGCAGTTGAAGCAATAAAGATTTCAGTTAGGGATAGAAATTGTCCGTTCCAAATATGTCAAACTCACCCTAAAACTCTAAGGGCCTAGAGCATCTTTTTTTTTCTTGGTCAATTAAATATTTTTTTTTAATAAAGCTAAAAACAAATAAATACCATGAAAGAGATTTTATTGAAGATCCTTTACATGCATTGTGAGTGGCACTTGTCCAGTATCAAATGGATTTTTTAAAAATAATTGAGTGTTCTTCTAACCCCTTAACATACTCTTTAGGTCATAATAAAAAAATTATCCATAAAAACAAACAACAACAACAACAATAAATCATCTTTATCTTTTGATGGCTGCTTCATTGTCTGAAAAGAAGGCTTTAGTCTAACTCTTAGCTAAGGGGTTTGTGCGTGTGTACAGGGTGGGGGTGGGACATCTCACAGCCATATTTTTAAAGCTAACTTCCTAAATATCACTATCTAATTGGTTGCCATTTCTCTGAACCCAGTTAACATTTCTGTGAAAGTTCTATTACATGTTGAAGATATAGTGGAAATATGTATGTTATACATTTCTACTTATAGACAAGTTGCTCTTAAATTTCATACGTGAAATCTCTGAGGAGAGAGCCATTCACAGTGGTCTCTCTATTCTTCTTACCTAGGGTAAGATTTGTGTTCAATCAGTATTAATACCTTTCTGACTCCCTCATCCCCAAATGTCTGTTTCAGCAGAAATCACTGGTCCATGAAAGAGTCCATACAGAAATTAAAGTATTAATACAATCGGAACTCTTCTGTCCTTTAATTTCTACTTAGCTCTCTCATGCAGTTGTAGACTACTTGACTAGTTCTCTCTCTCTCCCTAAAGCATTTTGAGGCTGACCTTAAAGCAAACAGGTTATTCTTTTTTAAATTATTATTACTATAAATCATGCTGCTATAAAGACACATGCACACGTATGTTTATTGCGGCACTATTCACAATAGCAAAGACTTGGAACCAACCCAAATGTCCAACAACGATAGACTGGATTAAGAAAATGTGGCACATATACACCATGGAATACTATGCAGCCATAAAAGAGGATGAGTTCATGTCCTTTGTAGGGACATGGATGAAGCTGGAAACCATCATTCTCAGTAAACTATTGCAAGGACAAACAACCAAACACCTCATTTTCTCACTCATAGGTGGAAATTGAACAATGAGAACACATGGACACAGGAAGGGGAACATCACACACTGGGGCCTGTTGTGGGGTCGAGGGAGGGGGGAGGGATAGCATTAGGAGATATATCTAATGTTAAATGATGAGTTAATGGGTGCAGCACACAAACATGGCACATGGATACACATGTAACAAACCTGCACGTTGTGCACATGTACCCTAAAACTTAAAGTAAAAAAAAAATTATAAAAAATTTAATTTTGATGTAAAATATTTTTTCAAAATTATATGAGTACATATTAATGAAGATTGAGATATGTTTTTCTATGTTATTTTCACTGCAATAATTGAAGAAACTTGCATATTTATAGGTAATTAATTGCTATCTTAAGCCAGTGATAAAATAATTATGAACCTTATGTAAGTTCCCAGTTGTACCAAAATTACTGTACTTTTTACATATTCCAATGTCATTGATTAAAAATTATTTTCTAGTGTAATTGTTATAGAAACAATGGGTAACTTCAGTGCCTTTGAATACATACTGGGCTTATAACATTTCATTTTTGTCATTTAAAGTGAAGAGGTTTACTGTTAGTAGATAAAAATAGTCAGATATTTGACAAATATACAGGTATTTCTGAAGAAGAATGTTATTTTGAAAACCAATACTATGATATTTTAAAACACAAAGGGCCACAGTTTTTCTGAAGAACCTTTTTCAATTTATCAAAATATAGTTATTGTTATTTCTGCAATGCTTTATCAAGCAATTTATGTTTTGCATACTTTTGTAGTGTTTAAATTCTGGAAATAGGAGATACTTTTAAGAACTCTGCTGTATACTTTGGTAACATTTAATCATTACTGAATTTTAAGGCATTGTCTTTAATCTGGATAAATATTTATACATTATACTAGCTTTTAAAAATATGCATACTTACAGTAAGTATACCTAAGATTAACTAACTCTTACTTCATTAAACTTTTCCTTGAACTTTGTTAAATACAACACTTTTTATTCATTGAATTACTCTTAACAGTAATCAAAAGCACATGAGGATACTAAGCAGTTGGCTTTATTTAACATTGTATATTAAGGGAATATCTTTTTAATTGGGAATTTGTAGACATTTTAAGCTGATAGTATTTTCTTTAGGAAGTAAAGACACATGTTTACATATAGAGAAACATGAATTGTAATATTCATGTGATTCCTGATATTGTTTTGTAACTTATCCTTGAAGGAAATAATATTGTATCCACTTCTTAGAAATGTGCCTGATATTTAAGAAAAGCTCTTTTCCAGCATATTAGAGTCACACATTCGTGAAAAACTAATATTTCAATTATGAAACATAGAATATTTACTATAGTTCAGGTCCAAGCTCTTGCCCTTCAAGAATCTACAGGAGTTGTAGGCAAATAAAGACAGGTGGCTGGGTGCAGTGACTCTCACGTGTAATCCCAGCACTTTGCCAGGCATAGGCAGGCAAATCATGAGGTCAGGAGTTCAAGACCAGCCTGGCCAACATGGTGAAACCTCATCTCTACTAAAAATACAAAAATTAGTCAGGGGTGGTGACAGCATGTGCCTGTAATCCCATCTACTCGGGAAGCTGAGGAAGGAGAATTGCTTGAAGCCCGGAGGCAGAAGTTGCAGTGAGCCAAGATGGTGCCACTGCACTCCAGCCTGGGTGACAGAGTGAGACTCCATCTAAAAAAAAAAAAAAAAAAAAAAGAAAAAAAAAAGAAAGGCCTCAGATAGCTCTCCTGGAAGAGAAAAGTAGCAGACATGAGGTGGAAGTATGAGACAGCCATCCTCATTTCTGGAAGTTGACACATATTAAAAACTTGCTAGCATTTAATAATTGAATTTATAAAGTTTAAATATAATAAAGTATTATAGGTATGATAGTCAAAGAATGCATTTAGTACAGTTGATACCTATGATTAAGTTAAATATTATTAAAGAGACTATTATTATTAATTAGCTATTATATCTCCTTTTGACAATAATTAGCTATTATAGTTGCAGTTGATAAAGTAGACTCACATATCCAGGTTATTTCAAACACATTTAAATGTTTTCAAATTACTGGATAAAATAGGTATAAAAGTTTAAGTTTAAATTAACTAAAATAAATAAAATTGCAAATTCAATTTTGCCACTGTTCCAGCCACACTAAGAGCTAGTCATATGATTACATGGTGAGTAACTACCATGTAAGACAGTGTAGGTTTAGAGAATATCCAGGAAAAAAAAATGTTTAAAAGAATACAGCTCCATGGCTTACTTTTGTAGAAATTATTTCCATCTCACACTAAATGACAACATAACTCTAATTTACTATTGTTAAGATAGCAATACTCTCCAGATTGATCTACAGATTCAAGACATTTCTATCAATATTCCAGATGGCTTTTTGCAGAAATTGACAATTGCATACTAAATTTATGTGGAAATGCAGGGGACTCAGAATAGCCAAAGAATCTTAAAAAAGAGTTACAAAATTGGAGAAATCGCATCTCCTCATTTCAAACCCTAGTATAAAACTAAATATTCAAGACAATGTAGTACTGACATAAGAATAGATATGCAGATCAATACGACATAATTTGGAGTTCAGAATTAAGCCCTTACATTTATAGCTAATTGATTTTCAATAAGCATGTCAAGACAATTCAATGGGGAAAAATCATCTTTTTAACATATGGTACTGTGGCAAATAGATACATGCAAAGGAATAGTTTGACTTTTACCTTACACGATACATACAAATTACTCAAAATAGATCACAGACCCAAATATAAGAGATTAAAATTATAATACTCTTAGGAGAAAAGTTACAATAATTTTTTGTGACCTTGAGTTAGACACTGAATTCTGAAATAAGACACCAGAAGCACAAAAGACAAAAGAGAAAATGAAATAGATAGAATGAATTAGTTGATATAATAAAAACAAATTTTGTGCTGTGAACAATACCATCACAAAGGTGAAAAGGCAACCAACGGAATGGGAGAGAATATTTGCAAATCCTATATCTGATAAGGGACTTCTATTCAGAATATATAAAATACTCATAATTCAGTAATAAAAATTATACAGACATGGACCAATTATATGAACAGCCATTCATCCAAAGGAGGTAAACAAATGATCAACAGCCACTTGAAAGAATGCTGAGCAATATTAGTCAATAAGAAAACCTAAATAAAAATTATAGTGGATGATCTTCACACCCAATAGAATAGCTAAATAATAATACACAAACTTTGAAAAAATTACACTAAGTGAAAGAAGCTAGTCACAAAACACCACATAGTGTATGATTCCATTTCATTTATATGAAATTTCCAAAACTGTTAGATTTTTAGAGACACAAGTTAATAAGTTGTGGCTTGAAGATGGGAACAGGGAATATGGAGGGGAGGGAATGTAATAGATGTAAGTTTTCTTTTAGAGAGCACGAAACTATGTCAGATCAGATTGTGCCATCATTTTCAGAAGTTGCAGACATACTACAATACATTGAATTAATACTTTAAATCAGTGAATTGTATGGCATATGAATTATATCTCAGTAAAGCTGCTCAAAACAACAAAAGCACAGAACTAGCACATAACGTGGTTTTCTTTAAGTCATCTTACATAACCATAGTATTGCATTAAAGCTAAGAAATTAACCTTAGTCTGATATTTTTAACAAGTTTTCAAAAGGTATTTGAATTTCCAAGTTTTTGTGCTAATGCTTTTCTCTCTCACTCTCTTCCCGGATTTCCCACTGAGTTTAATTTTCTTCCAATCTGTGACAATTCCCCAATATGTTCTTGTCCTTTATAACTCTGACAATTTTAAAGAGAACCACTGAGCTATTTTATAGAATGCTTTCTATTTGGGTTTGTCTAATGTTTTCCTATGACTGGATTAAGTTATTGATTATGAGGAAGGATATCACTTGGATGATGTGCCCTTCTCAGTGCATTATACCGCGTGGCACATTATATCACCTTGCCTGGTTATGTTCACTTTTATCACCTGGCTAATGTGGGTCTGCCTGTATTACACAAGACAAAATTATCACTTTGCCTCTTGTAAATATCAAATATTTGGGGGAAGGGAAGTCTTTGATATATGTAAATATCCTATTTCTGTTTCAACTTTTTCCCAGCAATCTTAGGATCCTAGAAGAATTTTGCTTGTGAAAATTATTATTTTAACTTAGTTGTGAAATTCTATTTCCCTTAATTCTTCTATATGTATTAATTGGTTTTTTGTAAGAAAAAGTTGACACTTTCTCCTTTAACCTATGTATTCATTTATGTATATACATGTGGACTAAGGGTTATTTATTTTTGTGGGGATTATAATCCAATACTGTATTTATTTAGTTCAAGTTGTTCTAACTTTGGCTGTTGGGGAAATGTTCAGGTTGATTCCATGTCTGGAATCCCAGCACTTTGGGAGGCCAAGACAGGCAGGTCACGAGGTCAGGAGATTGAGACTAGCCTGGCCAACATAGTGAAACTCCATCTCTACTAAAAATAGAAAACTTAGCCAGGCATTGGCCAGGTGTGGTGGCTCACACCTGTAATCCCAGCACTTTGGGATGCCGAGGATGGTGGATCACAAGGTCATGAGATCGAGACCACCCTGGCTAACACAGTGAAACCCCATCTCTACTAAAACCGAAAAAAAATCAGCCTGGCATGGTGGCAGGCACCTGTAATCCCAGCTATTCAGGAGGTTGAGGCAGGAGAATGGTGGGAACCAGGGAGGCAGAGCTTGCAGTGAGCCGAGATCACACCACTGCACTCCAGCTTGGGAGACAGAGACTCCCTTTCAAAAAAAAAAAAAAAAAAAAAAACAAAAACAAAAAGGTATGAGGGCTTTCCTCTTTGATTTGTTAAGGCAAATCGGGTTTCTTACACTTATGTTTTGGTTTTCTTTTTTGTTGCTGTTGTTACAGGTTCTTTTGGGGATTATTGAAATAGCAGTCTTTTCAAAAAAATCTAGAAGTAACCATGATATATTCTAGAAGCCTACACAGGCAAACTGTCAGGTAAAATTTAGAATCCTGTATTACAGGAAAAATTAAATGAGCTATATTTTTTCTTTTTTTAATTAAGTATTATTATTATTTTTTTTGAGATGGAGTCTCACTCTGTCACCCAGGCCGGAGTGCAGTGGCATGATCTTGGCTCACTGCAACCTCTGCCTCCCAAGTTCAAGCAATTTACCTGCCTCAGCCCCCCAAGTAGCTGTGATAACAGGTGTGCGCCAACATGCCTGGCTATTTTTTTATTTTTGTATTTTTTAGTATAGGTGGGGTTTTGCTATGTTGGGCAAGCTGGTCTTGAACTCCTGACCTCAAGTGATCTGCCCTCGTTGGTCTCCCAAAGTGCTGGGATTACAGGCATGAGCCACCGTGCCTGGCCTATTATTTCAATTTTTTCTTCTCCACGATAGCAATCCTAATTTACTATTTAAATTTTACTGCTTTAATTTTTATTTTCCAGAAATTAAAATCATCAAATTAAAACATTTTGGAAAAATCCAATATAATTACTAAGATACATACAGAGAGAGAGAGAGAGAGCATGTGAGAGAGTATATAGTATGTAATATATATTTGTATACTTATTCATGTACACACACTAGTTTGTGAAACTGAATTTGAAGACAATTGTTATATTAAGGAAGTAGTATTAAATAAATTTCAATGGACCACAAGTATACATTAACCAAAAACTCTTAAAGAAAGTTTTAAAAATTAAAATAAAAATTACTGATTATTTAGCGTTGCTCTTACAGAACATTACTCAACAATGCTACCATTAAAAAAATGCTTTGCATTTATGTATTAAAATTCATTTAAACTAAAAAAATTTATACTCAATAAATGTTAGTATTTATTTAGTAATTATTTAGTTTAAATATTTAATTTAAATACATTTAAACAATTTTTTTATTTATTTGAATGTGTCTTTAAACTAAACATTTAAAGATTCTAGGAAATTAAAATGCAATGCATATATAAATGACTTATTAAACCTAATGAGAAATAAGATACATAGAAAATAAAACTTATAGATTTAATAAAATAAAAGAATTTTTTTCAAAATACTAATAAGATAAATACATTTTATTGACTTTTAAATAAATGCTTTGAGATATTCATATTCTAATATTTCTTTTAAAAAGTTTGAATTTCAAGTGAATAAAAAAATATTAATTACAAAATATATCTTGAAAATTATAAGATAATAATTCATGCAATATTAAGCTAATAGATTTGAAAACTAAAATTAAGCTGTTACAGAAGATAAATGTTACCAAACCAGAATTAGGAGACTTTAAAAGCTTGAAGACCTCAATAACCGAATAAAACACGGATTTGGGATTCAAATATCTGCTTGCCTACCACCTGCTTTAATCCTCTACCTTCAACTCAAATATACAAGCTCAGGTCATATACTTTTTTACAGATAATCCATTTTCTGCTTATTTTATATATATATAGACATATATATAGACATATAGACATATATATATAGGCATATATATATATATATATAGGCATATACATATGTATAGACATATGCCATGGATGACTGGTAAATCATTACTGCTTGAAATTGTATTTATACATTAAAATTGTTTCAATAAAATAATTAAAAGAGTTGATGGCCTGGCCTATGCAGTGGATTAAAAAAAGTAAGTAAAATATTTAGAGAGCAGAGGATAAAATGTTTTGAACTTTCAAACAATATTTATGTATTTAGACTATCAAACAAAATTAGTGTTATAGTTTAAAAGTACTTTAGAAAGTACTCACCACTCCCCCCACACAATAGAATAGACAATTAAAAAAACATGATTCATTAAACTATATCCAGTACGACTGTACCATAAAATGCACACACACACACACACACACACACACACATACACACGCATATATAAACTACACAAACGTGCATACATACATATACATGCATAGAAAAGGGAAAGCTATTAATATCTGTAGCGTGGATACCTCTGGAGAAGACTGCCATGGAGAATGGTAATAAGCCAGGTATCTAAAATCATCCTAAAATTAGCTTGTCAAGGGGAATGATGTAATCTTTGAAAGCTGTGCCTACTTTCGTTTTCCTTATTTCCAGTGAATGAAAGAGTAATCCACTCACTTAGCCAGGGCAAAACCCAGATGTCATACTTAATTCCTCTACTTATCTCATAATCCATAAAAAAGGGTAAACTAATGCCCATAATTTGTATTATTTTCTCACAAGTCCGTTCTCTACTCCAGGACAGTGTCCTCAAAATTTCTTCGTCTTCAAACTTTTCTACACTCATTTCTCCCCTTTTAAATTTTTGTCTCTACAGAAGATGTCAGCTAATGAATAAATACTAAGTTATTTTTCATTATCTAACAGATGGTAATTTGCATCATGTCAAATCTTTAGAAGGTCACTATTATTAAACTAAAATAATCATATAAAAGAGGGGAAATACTGTGCAGGTAATTATAGAGTCAACCTAAACCTCACATGTGCTTAATTACATGACTCAATAAGCCTGAAAAGCGCAGCATCCATGTAGAGTTTGAAATAGAAATATATTATTATTATTATTTGATGACATAGCTTTAGGCAAATTATTTGGCAAGTATCTATGAAAATCAGAAGTACAAACAACTTTATCATAGTGACTTTAAAACTGTCTAAGACAACTATTTGTTCATTATGTTATTTTATACTATAACTATCATGATGTTACTTGCCTGTTGACTTAATAAATAATATATACTGCTGGTTGGGAGAATCGCTTGAACCCAGGAGGCAGAGGTTGCAGTGAGCCGAGATCACACTATTGCACTCCAGCCTGGGCAACAGAGCAAGGCTAAGTCTCCTAAAATAAATAAATAATTAAATTAAATTAAATGGAAAAGTTACTGTTAGTGGAGTAAGAGATGGCTTCTGATGGCAGATGCTGCTAGGATGGAATATAAGAGAGGGGCGATAAATTGTTCCAAGAATTCACTCTGATTCCTACTTACTCAGCCACATTAGACATATTAAACAGTTAATACTGAACATTGTTCTCTTTCCAGTTTACTTTGGAAGACAAAGAAAAGAAAAACTTTTGCCATTCTTTATGGGTAAACTAACTCCTACCAAAACTTGAAATTTGGTATTTCTACATCGTATTTTGATTACTGCAATAGCTTAAACTATACGTTGTTGCCATTCTTACAGATTGAAATGGTAATGTCAGCAGCTTCATGTGGTTCAATCTAATTTAATGTTTTTCTTTCAATTTTGCATTTCTGTATGAATAACTTCATGTGCAATATTATATATGTTTTAATGCTATTAATAATTAGCAAGTAAAATTTAGGGAATAATTATTTAACACCCTTTTGAAATGATAAATTTTATTTTCAAAGATACCCTCCTCTCTGGCCAATTAACAAAATACAGGTATATTCAGCATAAACACATTCTTAGAGGCTCTAATTATTAAAGTAAGCATTAATTCTTGACCAGATTATTACCACATGTCTTTAAAAAATTACTCGTCATATTATTTGTCCAAATAAGTGATGTAATATTTGATGCTATTTTATCATAAAATGAATTTATTTAATAAGTAAAATTCAAATTTATTTAATAGATATATTTATTGCTCATTGGAAACCAAAAAGCATTTTCAAATATGATTAGGACATGGAATATTATCATAATTTCAGATTTTTACATAGATTTTCTATTTTATCATTTTTCAAATACCAAACTTTATCTATAAGAGAAGGGAAATCAACATGTATTCTAAAAGAATATTTTTAAATATCCAAGATCAGTGGATTTATACACACAGATACTAGTGTAATGTTGTTAAACATTGCAATAATGCAAATACAAATTTTCATCATTTATGTATGATCGACATTGAAAAAATGTTAAAAATTTTTAAACGGATAAAGCTATTTTAAAGTGAACAGTGAACAATAAATAGATTATAACTTTTTAGTTGTAAAGCAGACAAGGATTTAATAGAGTATAGTCATTACTGTCATTAATAAAATTGGCTTAATTGGTGGTACAGCAATTTATGACACACTAAAAGTTCTCATAAATTAGAAATGCAATCCTATGAATAATGTAGCCATTATCCAATACTTTCTTGCTTATTTTATTCCCACAAAATTTTCTCTTTTAAAATGAAGTTAAAACTTTTGTGTTGGACTTTATAATATGAAAATTTGTTATTAGTGAAGTGCTGTTGTAAAAATATATAATGCCCTAATAAGAAATATTTTACATATGTTTATGTGTAAAAAATGAATAAAATTGATAGAGTAGAATAATATAGTTTGGATATTTGCCCCTGTTCAAATCTCACATTGAATTGTAATCCACAATGCTGAAGGTGGGGCCTGGTGGGATTATGGGGGTGCATCCTCCGTGACTTGGAGCTGTCTTTGTATAGCGACTTCTTGCAAAATCTGGCCATTTAAGAAGTGTGTGGCACTTTCCTCCATCCTCCTTCTCTCTTGCTCCTGCTTTTACCATGTGACATATTTGTTGTCTCCTCGCTTTCTGTCATGATTGTAAGCTTCCTGAGTCTTCCCAAGAAGCTGAGCAGATGTCAGTACTATGCATCTTGTAAAGCCTGAAGAACCATGAGCCAAATAAACCTCTTTTCTTTATAAATTACTCAGTCTCAGGTATTTCTTTAGAGCAATGCAAGAACAGCCTAATATATAGGACTTTAATATTTTGCTACATAATAAGTTTCATTTTAGTCACTAGTATTTATCTTCAGATGATAATCAAGTGTAGATAAAATCTCTAAGAATTAAATAACTTATTTTCATATAATTTGAATCAATATCTGTATCTATTTTCTCTAGTAACCTAGATTTCACCTTATTTTCCTATTTTTTTCTATTTTATACACTAATTCATTCCTTTTGCTAATAAAAATAAACTATTTTAAATATATTTACTGTACTTCAAAACTACAACATTGTACTTCAATATTCTTTCTTATGCAGATGGATCAATTCTGACCCAATATCAGTAGGGGAGAGTTTAAGTCATTTTTCTAATTTTGTTATATTTGCCTTCAAACAAAATGAAGGACAAATGGGACACAGTGGAAAATTGGACTTTTCTCAGGTAATGTCATTTGATACCTACAGGTTTAATTTTTTTATTTTCATAGATCAATCTCTGCTATTTCTAAGAGCCAGAATTAGGTGGTGATTGTGAGAGGAGCACAAAAGATCCAAAGCTAGAAGATAAATTCCCTCCTGTGCTCACACAAATGAGCTCATTAGATTTAATTATTCTAAATATTGGTCAATATCATATCTCAGGTCAGAATAAGCATGACTGCAGGTACTCAGCATAGAATAAGAAAAACTACACAGAGCTCTAATACAGAAATTGATGAGACTATTGCGTAACCAGAGAATGCGCTGGCAGTTGTTAACAGAAGGATCAGTGTCATATAAAAGCACCATATCAAAAAGCGTGCCCTCAACATTTGATGTGTTTTGTTGTTGTATGTCTAAAGTATGTTCTTCCATATCCTTTTTTATACATAGTCAACTTCATCAATCTTTTCATCAATGGTTTCGTAGGTATGAATCTTAATTCTATATATTTTTGCTACTCTAAAGAATTCTGTTTTCTTCTAAGACATTTTTTAAAGTTAAATTGAAATTCTAAAGTAATCATTTATCTAATGTCAAGTATGTGAAAAGAAAAAATAGGTGACAATATTAGTCATTATTTACATTTAAAATGATTAACCTTACTAATTATTTCAGAATACTAACAAAAACAAAGTAAAATCTATTTGACTGTAGCAGACAAACTTTTTAATACTATCAAGGATGTTCTAAGAGTATAAATTGTTCTTGAATGTTGTTTGAAAATATTCATTAAACATTCAAAAATAAATATAAATATTAATAAATGAATATCATTCCTTGTTATGTCACCAGTTGTCTTATATGATAATTTTTCACCAAAAGTAATCACTACCAATGGCTAACAATGATAGATGGATTGTACTAATTGTTAAGTATTTATATATGTGTAAGATGGTAGCTATTAAAATAATGATTTAGAATATTTCAGTGACATAACTTTGTTACTTATGTTACTTAAGTGAGTTGAGTTTATAGCTTCTATGCTTTCAGATACATGGATACATGTATCTAAATGCATAAACATGTATTTATTAATATATTATGTGAGTAAATATGTTAATAATGAATAACTAATACAAAAATACATTTTAAAGTTAGTTTTATTATTTATGAATTATGGAGTTATGTTTCTCATTGGTTGTTGATAACAAGAATACACTTAAACTAATTTAAGCAGAAAATTTTCAATTCAAGGAATTGGGAGGCTTACATTTATTTGAAAATCTAGTAACCTAGATTTCACCTTATTTTCCTATTTTTTTTCCATTTTCTACATTAATTCATTCCTTTTGCTGATCAAAAGAAACTATTTGCATGAGAGGACTATTTCTCCCAGAACAATAATGCAAACTTAGTCTTTCAAGGGAAAAGGGATGTAGTCCAAGATATCAAAGCTGAGTGATCAGGTAACATTGTCAAACATTCTGCCTCCAAAACCACACGACTTTTTCTACAATCTCCACAACCAAACTGTTGAACCAACTATCACATCCACAAAGCTAGCTAGTAAACTCTGAAATTCAGTTGTAACTCAGCTTCTGCATTACTTACAACACCAAAAGCATAGCCTTTATTCCAAAGTATCCATGTTGGTCTTCAAAATCTATTTCACATGTAGCTACTTGGCAGTAGCCATATCCCATGCAAGATCTGAATTATACAAAAGTTTGGGAAGCCGTCTTTAACATCCCAGTTCCATGCACAGTAAAACACATGAGAATGGGCCAATCAACAGTACTTACCATACATATATTTTCAATTGTTTCTTTTAGCTTTCATGCCTTTACCCAATAGTCTGAAACAAAGTTTTGTTTTAAATCTAAATATTCAAACACTGTCAGAGTCCTTAGAATCACACAGTACCTGTATTAGAAACATCAATAGAAATACAAATTCAGTAACATCCTCCCAGTAGGATCTCATTCTGTCACCCAGGCTGGAGTGTAATGGCATGATGACAGCTCACTGCAGCCTCTAAGTCCTAGGCTCAAGCATTGCTTCTGCCTCCCAAAGTGATGATGGGGTTATAGGCATGAGCTGCAGTGCCCAGCTGCCTCAACATTTTTTTAGCACTCTGTAATGGATTTATAATTTTCTTTAAAATGTATGCTGAAAGCATTAATCGTAAGGACTAAAAATATCTGGAACTAAATGGTCAGTAACTATTTTCAGCTATTATTCTGTGGTTAACTATATCCTACATTTTGTTTCATAGGAGTTTAAATCCGTTTTGCTTAACTTTTACTAATTGGCATACGCTATGGTATTTTATCAGTAATTTCTTAAAGAGTAGAGAAATTGGCACTTTGGGTCATGTGATTGGCTATCCTCTGATGAAAATCAAATGGCCTGGGTAAATAATGAAATTAAGGCAGAAATCAAGAAATTATTTGAAACCAATGAGAACAAAGCAGCAATATATGTACTAAACATAAGATCTTATAAAATTAAGTCACCTACAATCACCCCAAAATAAACACCATTATAATTTGCTTATATAATATTTATAGTAGAATAGTATAAATATCACATGTATGATTTTAAATTTTCTGTTATATAAAAAGACATGCAGAGACAAGTGAAATAAATTTTAACAGTATATTTTATTTTACCTAATACTTGACAAATATATAACATGTGTAATGGTTAATTTTAATCATCAACTTGCTGGGTAAGGGTGCCAAGGAATTTGGTCAAACATTAGCCTATAGTTGGGCAAAGCTATCTAGCACAAAGCCTATTTTGTAACAGTATATGAGATATTCAACACTTTATTACAATTAATTACCCAGGCGTGGTGGCGGGCGCCTGTAGTCCCAGCTACCTGGGAGGCTGAGGCCGGAGAATGGCATGAACCCGGGAGGCGGAGCTTGCAGTGAGCAGAGATCGTGCCACTGCACTCCAGCCTGGGCGACAGAGCAAGACTCCATGTTAAAAAAAAAAAAAAGAGTTTGTCTGTGTATATATATGTGTGTGTGTGTATGTGTGTATAAATATATATGAGTATAGTAAGAGACTTGGACATATTTAAGGTAGGGTAGGCTAAGCTATGATGTTTATCTGGTTAGGTATCTTAAATGCATTTTAGAATTAACAGTATTTTCAATTTACAATGAGTTTATTGGAACACAAGCCTATCATAAGTTAAGAAGTTAAGGAGCCTCTGTGTGTGCGTGTGTGTGTGTGTGTGTATCCTATTGGTTCCATTTCTCTGAAGAACAATGACTAATACAACATGTAATTAATATGTTATTAATATAAATTATTGAGTTATTTCACTTTCTTTTTTATACTAAGTCATCAAAATCCTGTGTGTATTTAAGACTTACAACACATTTTAATTTGAAGTAGCCACATTACAAGTGTTCAAAAATCACAAGGGACTAGTGATTACTATAATAAATGTCACAGGACTGTGGTATCTGAAGCTTGTCTTTTTCTCTCTTTTTCACTTTTTAATATATATATTTTTTACATTAGCATATGCTTATAAAAACATTATTTTGATATCTACCTAGTACTCATTCATCATATAAATGTAGCATAGTTTATTTTATTAATTTGTGTTTTCATTGTTTAAAGTGTTTCTCATTTTTGAATTATAAACACTTGTGACATCAAAATTTGTTTATATAAATGTTATGTTCACCTTGGTTGATTTCTTCAAGTCAAAATTTCAGTAATAGAATTCCTGGAAATAAAAGAGAATCAATATTTTAATGCTCCTAATATGCATTGGAACTGAATGTCAGTGACAATGTTCCTGTACTCTTGCTATACTAATATACAAAGGGTTCAAGGATGCTTTTCAAATGTCATATTTATTTACAGAAAAAAAATCTAAAATGGAAGGGCTTTACCCTAGTATAATTTTATTAGTATTTTTTTTAAACTAGGGGTTTGCCATTAACTTGTGACAGTTTGGTGCGCTAGCTAGAATATATTCCTTTAATTATCCCAGACTTTAGTGCCCATAAAAATAACCTGATGTTTGTATCAAACACAAATTCCTGGGATCTATTAACAAAAGACTCTCATCCAGCAGAAAGAAGGAGATCAGGAAATGGAAGGTCTGATAAGTCCCAGTTTTATTAAATGTAACAATGCTTTCTCAAACTGTGACATGGAGTCAATTTTCATTTTTCAGTGCTGTTAAATATTTTAGGTAAGCCATAGCATTTGCTTTAAGGGAAACAGTGCTGTTTCCTGATATTTTTTTTCCAATTTGAGGCCACAAAAGGAAGTATAATTCTGTATAATGGTGATGGTTCACACAAAATCACAAGATATATTTAGATATACAGGCTAAGTAATTGAAATCTATAAAAATTGGGTAATTATTTCAATTAATTACCTCTGATTTCTATCACCTTGAAAATTGTTTTTGTTTTAACTGGTAGATACTTTGCTCAGAATACATCAAAATCAAAGTTTCTTCTGATATTTTTTAATCACAAGCCAATTTTCTGTGAATTTTACATGACAAGGTAGATTTCTCAATTGCCAAGAATACGTACTTAATTAGTGAAAGGTCTGATAAATTAAGTACACATTTTTCAGTCTTTTTTTCCATTATTTAATTTCAAAGACATTCATTTATATTAGCTATTCCCAAGTTACTAGTCAAATTTAAAAATGCTTGAGTCATGTTTCCTAAAACTGTATATAATTTATGACCTGTTTCTCATATGTTAAACTTACAAGCAAAACCATGTTTTCTTGTAATTTGTAGGAGTCGTTGATGTTTTTTGGTAGGGTGGGGCAGGCCTTGTCTTTTCAAGTACCATTAAGCTGAGTAATGAGTGTAGCAATTTATAAATTTTATTTCCTCTCAATGTTTTCCTGCAGAGATACATTTTACAGCCTGATGGAAATGATGCAGAATCTCCTTTAACACCATTCTTTTGTCTGGAATCCTTTTTATTAGATAGTCTCATTTTCATGTAATCCCTCATGCATCATTCTTATACATTTATTTTCAATTTGATTTTTTTTTCTACACCGATTAGTACCAACTGGGTGCTTTGTTTGATGATTGCTTTTTGAAAACTGTCTTCCACACAGTGCAACTGTCTCTAGCAAGAAATGGGAAGGAATCCTGATTATAAAAGCATACAGCAATTTTTACTGAAGAACAGGGAACTTATTTATTCTTTCAAAAGTTTATTTTAGAACATGCAGTTGCAAAGTATTGTTGGTTCAAGCAAGCCTAAGGGACTGTGGTCTCAGGTGATAATACAAACTGCATAACGTCTCAGCCACAGATCATTTCTCAAGCTCATAAAACATAAAATATTTAAATACGTGTCAAAAAAGATTTTCCAGTTTTAAAATAACAGCTTTTATCAAGCCCTGTTTCTGAAACTTCCCAGTGCATTCTTTATATCTTTATCTAGCAAAATATGAAAGTATTAAACAAAAATTTTTTTCATCAGAAACAGAAGAGTGCCAAAACTGAAAGTTTTTAATTACAGTCTACATATATTCATATTTTAATGTGTAGAAGGAAAAGTAGCAAAAGATGAATCTGAAAATATAAGTTAAAGATCACACATATCACTAAATGACAAATAGGAAGTTAGGACTGTATTCATTAGACAATGGGAATATTTACAAGTTTTAAGCCAGAAAAGTAGCATGATTATAATTGAGTTTCAGAAATGTAACTCTGAAGACAGGTGGAGAATTCATAAGGAGAGAGTCAAGGAAGTAAGTACCTGATACACTATACTATTAGTATAAGAAAGCATGAATGAAGGACTAAAGATTATAGTCTTGAGTGTGGAAAGACAAGGAACAATATGGGAGTATATTTCATATGTTGAATAAATTTGACACAGTTTCCAAATTGTGATGCACTGAAGGAATGGAAGAACATGAACAACTAAACATCACAAAATGTTATTGTTTTAGAAAAAAGTGTGAGCAGTAACTTTTAAGAGGCATTTAAACTTAGAATGAAAAAGCTTAGAAATAAAAAAAAAGTTTACTGCAAATAAAATTGATGTCATAAATTGATCAAAATTCTTTTTCAAAAACGTTATGAGAACAATTTCATATCCTATGTAAAGCATAATATTCTAGTGTTTGAAATTAATGCCCTTTGGAAATAGATCCAACTAATACCGCCAATCTTCTCCTACTTTACAGGAACCCACAGATATAGCCATGGTATTTTTTTAAATAACTTTTTTTTGAGACACAGTCTCACTCTGTCGCCTGAGCTGGAGTGTAGTGGCATGGTCTCAGCTCACTGCAACCTCCACCTCCTGGGTTCAAGTGATGCTTCCGTGTCAGCCTCCCTAGTAGCTGGGACTACAGGTGTGCACCACCACAATTGGCTGATTTTTGTATTTTTGGTAGAGATGGGGTTTCACCATTGTTGGTCAGAACTCCTGACCTCAAGTGATCCACCCACCTTGGCCTCCCAAAGTGCTGAGATTACAGGTGTGAACCACCACACCTGGCCTCTTCTTTTTCTTTTCTTTTTTTTTTTTAGTTGAGTCAGGAGTGTGTGGAGGTTTTCTTCCAGGTAGAAAGATGTTAAATAATTTATCTTTGCTGGCCATTCTCCCCTCTACTCACATACTTCTCCCCAGTTACTGGGGAGAGACTTATCTTATTATTAAAGTTGTTAAGAGAAACTAGACTCCTACCACACAGCACCTTTCTTCTGTTAGGAGCAGACAACATATATGAAATTTGTGTTTTCTCCTTTGCTCCTATACACTGCAAAATTCAACCCCCATTCATTTTGGTCTCTGTTTAAATAAATAAGTCTGTATACCCTGGGTTTCTATATTAGGAATTTTAGAGGCTATAGCTTCTTATCTGGCCTCTATGCATTCTTCAATTCATTAATACTTCCATTTTTCACATTTTCCATAAGTATTCGTTGGGTAACTACTATGTGCCAGCACTGTTCCAGAAATGGGAGATACACAAGTGAACTTAAACAAATAATACTACTTTCTGAGTCTCATCTGATATATGTTAAAGGAGATAGATATGTTGATTCCTGTCTACCACCTTCTTATCAATTGTTATAGAATTTGAGAAAAAGAAATGTCACTTATTAAATTTAATTTCCACTCTTTTTATCTACAAAAGCAACCAATTCTGAGAATTTTATTTCCACTCTCATGTCTTAGTTCTATGTTACTCTACTTGCAATACCTTTTCTATTTAACCTTCGATTTCAGTTGACATGCCACTACCTCAATTTTGTCACGGACAGTGAAATTATATTTTCTTTTCTGTGCTTTTTACTATGTTTTTACTGTTTTACTTTGTACTTTTTACTATGTTCACTTATGCTTTCACTGTATCTTTTAGTTTATACATAATTTAGATAAGTAGATGACAGATTAAATAAGCAGATGATTTTTATTATGAAATACTTAAAAAATAAAAATTAGATGTTTGTATATTCATAATATACTGACTATATTGATATATTGAATGCTAGCTCAAAATCTTATATAATCAATATGCAACTTTAATAATTATTAACACATGGTCAATTTATTTTATACAAATCATCAATGCCTTTCCAAATATATTATTTTGAAATAAATTACAGGGACCTTATCATTTAATTAATAAATATTTTGGTATTTATCTCTGAAAGATAAGAACTTTAACACACCCACAATTTCTCATTCCTGAAAAATAAATAGAAATTTCTTCGTAGCTTCAAATATGTAATTAATGTTGCTTTGTTCAAAATTTCATTTTTCTCGTAACTTTTTATTGTTTTCAATTTAATTAAATGATTAAATAAGTCCACACATTGTGATTACTTGATATGTCTTTCAAATCACCTTAATATATGAATTCTCACTCTATTTTTTTGTAAGTTTAGTTATTGAAAACTCTGTCTCACTTGTCCTGTAGAGTTTCCCACTTTAAATATTTTGCTGGTTGCATTCCTTCCCCTACCCATATCCCAAGGTATTATTTAACATGTTATTCTCGCTTCTTTATTTATCATCAATTTTACTTGAATATAGAGGCTTAATTTAGCTTACGTTAAATTTTTTGGTGTTTTTCATAAATGGCCAGTAATACCTCCATCAATATATGTATTATGTCTACCTGTCTCCATTTAATGATAGTAGTAGTTGTTGAATATCAATGCCTAGATTCGTGAATTTATGTGCATTGCAAATAGTGATATTCTAATTCCAATATCCCTTCTCACTGTACTAGTCGAAATACTTCTCTTTACTTACTTTTAGGTTACTCAGTGATATCAAAGGTAAAATAAATGTATTCTTTCACTTAATTTACCAGTTTAGAATAAAAATTACATTTTTTTACAACCACAAAAGTGACCAACTAATGTTGTTCATTTGGTCAGCATGAAATCGTGGATACAATCATACGTGATGTGTTTTAATCTACAGCAATTATTACAGAGACTGATACTGTTTTTTGTATTTGACCAATTGCTCCTGGGAAATGTTGAGGTGATCCTGTTGGTGATTGGTTTCCTCATCATAATGTGGTATGACAATATATTATAGTTTTATATTCTACATTCCTGACTCCACCCCCATGAAGAGCCATGTTTCAAGACCACAGAATGGTCAATATGGGATTAATTGCTAATGGACTTAACATTGCTAAGTGAAAGGGGCAAGTTGGAGAGAACTGTATGTCACTATCTAGTTAAGGTCAAATATGTGAAGATACATCTGTTTATAGTTTTTTTTAAAATAGAAGAAACAATAAAATAAATTTAGATGGCTGTCTAGTTAGGGGAGAAGGGGAAACAGCTAGAGGAGATAGGGCAAAAAGCTAGACTTTTTTGAAAATAACTGATTTTAATAAAAACATGACTGTGAAACAGTGTAAATATGTTAATTTTAAAAGTATAATCAAATACAAAGGCAATACCTAAATGTCAAAATAAAAAGAAACAAATGAAGAAAAATATGCAACTAGTAAGTGGCACACTATGCAGAACGGGAATATTCCAAGGGATTCCTGAATGTAGGCATTTAGTTGTACTGTCAAAGTGAGTAGTGCACTGTGGTCAATAAATAAACAAAATAAAAATGTAAAGTAAGGTCCTAAACTATTTTCAGTAATTAGATGCTTGTTATTAGTGTATACATGGTTCTGAGAGTATTGATTATGAATAAATTATTATATAAAATAAGCAAAATATTAATTCAAAATACTACACCAAATGTTATTGACAACTGGGAACTCTAACATGGGAGAAAGAGGATATAAGATGTAAGATAGGAGAATTTAAAAAATGTTTATGGGAAAATGGGAAATTTTGTTAGAAATTCATTATATATTTTATTTATATCTGTCTATTTGACACATGTATAGTTTTTAACTCTACATTCAAAATACCTAGAAACAATTCCATGTGATTTTATTCTGATAATTATTTTCTACTCATATTTTTGTCTCCCTTTCCTTCTGCCCATCACTTTAACTTAGGATCCTGCTTCTCAAATAGTAGAGGCTCAGAAATAATCTTTTTAATGAATTGAACCTAGCTAGCATTAAATTTGAGAGACCAAATAAGCAGTCATTTGTTTTATTTTATTTTTATTTTACTTTGAGTTCTGGGATACATGTGCAGAACGTACAGTTTTGTTACATAGGTATACAGGTGCCATGGTGGTTTGCTGCACCTATCAACTGTCTTCTAGGTTTTACGCCTGGCATGCATTAGGTATTTGTCCTAATGCTCTCCCTCCTCTTGCCTCTCACCCTCGACAGGACCTGGTGTGTGATGTTTCTCTCCCTGTGTCCGTGTGTTCTCATTGTTCCACTCCCACTTTTGCATGAGAACATGCTGTGTTTGGTTTTCTGTTACTGTGTTAGTTTACTGAAGATGATGGCTTCCAGCTTCACCCAAGCCCCTGCAAAAGACATGAACTTATTCTTTTTTATGGCTCCATAGTATTCGGTGGTGTATATGTGTCACATTTTCTTTATCCAGCCTATCACTGATGGGCATTTTGGTTGGTTCCAAGTCTTTGCTATTGTAAATAGTGCTGCAGTAAACATACATGTGCATGTGTCTTTATAGTACAATGATTTATAATCCTTTGGGTATACCCAGCAGTGGGATTGCTGGATCAAATGGTATTTCTGGTTCTAGATCCTTGAGGAATCTCCACACTGTTTTCCACAATGTTCGAATTTATTTACACTCCCACCAACAGTGTAAAAGTATTCCTATTTCTCTACAGCCTTACCAGCATCTGTTGTTTCCAGACTTTTTAAGGATCACCATTCTAACTGGTGTGAGATGGTATCTTATTGTTGTTTTTATTTGCATTTCTCTAATGACCAGTGATGATGAGCTTTTTCTTCATGTTTTTTGGCCATATAAATGTCTTCTTTTGAGAAGTATCTGGTCATGTCTTTTGCCCACATTTTGATGGAGTTGTTTGATTTTTTCTTGTAAATTTGTTTAAGTTCCTTGTAGATTCTGGGTATTAGACCTTTGTCAGATGGGTAGAATGCAAAAACTTTGTCTCATCCAATAGATTGCCTGTTCACGCTGATGATAGTTTCTTTTGCTGTGCAGAAGCTCGTTAGTTTGATTAAATCCCACTTGTCAATTTTGGCTTTTGTTGCAATTGCGTTTGGTGTTTTAGTCATGATATCTTTGCTCATGCCTATGTCCTGAATGGGATTGCCTAGATTTTCGTCTATGGTTTTTATGGTTTTGGGTTTTACATTTAAGTTTTAATCTATCTTGAGTTAATTTTTGTTTAAGACGTAAGGAAGGACTCCAGTTTCAGTTTTCCGCATATGACTAGCCAGTTTTCCCAGAATGATTCATTAAGTAAGGAATCCTTTCCCCACTGCTTGTTTTTGTCAGGTTTGTCAAAGATTGGGTGGTTGTAGATGTGTGGTGTTATTTCCAAGGTCTCTGTTCTGTTCCTTTGGTTTATATATCTGTTTTGGTACCAGTACCATGCTGTTTGGGTTACTGTAGCCTTGTAGTATAGTTTGAAGTCAGGTAGCATGATGCCTCCAACTTTTGAACATCAGTGAGAAAATCCTCAATAAATTACTGGCAAACCAAACCCAGCAGCACATCAAAAAGCTTATCCACCATGATCAAGTCAGCTTCATCCCTGGGATGCAAGGGTGGTTCAACATATGCAAATCAGTAAATGTAATCCATCACATAAACAGAACCACTGACAAAAACCATGATTATCTCAATAGATGTAGAAAAGGCATTCAATAAAATTTAACATCCTTCCATGTTAAAAACTCTCAATAAGCTAGACATTGATAGAATGTGTCTCAAAATAATAAGAGCTATTTCTGAGAAACCCATAGCCAATATCATACTGAATGTGAAAAGCTGGAGGCATTCCCTTTGAAAACTGGCACAAGACGATGATGTCCTCCCTCACCACTCCTATTCAACATAGTATTGGAAGTTCTGACCAGGGCCATCAGGTAAGAGAAAGAAATAGAGGGTATTCAAATAGGAAAAGAGGAAGTCAAATCATCTCTGTTTGTAGGTGACATGTTGTGTATTTATAAAACCCCATCATCTCAGCCCCAAAACTCCTTAAGCTGATAAGCAACTTCAGCAAAATCTCGGGATACAAAATCAATATGCAAAAATCACAAGCATTCCTATACACCAACAATAGACAACCAGAGGGCCAAATCATGAGTGGACTCCCATTCACTATTGCTACAAAGAGAATAAAATACCTAGAAATACAACTTACAAGGGATGTGAAGGACCTCTTCAAGGATAACTACAAACCACTACTCAAGGAAATAAGAGAGGACACAAACAATTGAAAAACACTCCATGCTCATGGATAGGAAGAATCAATATCATGAAAATGGCCATATTGCCCAAAGTAATTGATAGATTCAATGCTATTCCCATTAAGCTACTATTGACTTTGTTCACAGAATTAGAAATAACTCCTTTAAATTTCATATAGAATCAAAACAGAACCCATACAGTCAAGACAATCCTAAGCAAAAAGAGCAGTCACTTATTTGTTAAAACTTTATTTTTCAAAATATGCCCATAATCTTGCAGGTTGCTTGGCATTTTTTGGTATATAAGGAAAAATTGCAGACACTACTCTCTCCTTCCTGCCCGTTAGAGCATCTTTCTAAAGAAACACACTATTTGCAACCTACTATTTGCAACCATATCTTAATATAATATACTTAATATAATATATTTAATATAATAAACTTTTACTGCTATCTTTCTTTTATAATTTTAAATATATTTATTGACTTTCTATTACAAAATGTAAGTACATAGTAATTTTTTTGTTTGCTTGTTTTTGAAATGGAGTTGCTCTGTGGCCCAGGCTGGAGCGCAGTGGCGCAATCTCGGCTCACCGCAAGCTCTGCCTCCCAGGTTCATGCCATTCTCCTGCCTCAGCCACCCGAGTAGCTGGGACTACAGGCGCCCGCCACCACGCCTGGCTAATATTTTTTGTATTTTTTAGTAGAATCGAGTTTTCACCGTGTTAGCCAGAATCTTCTGATATATAGTATATATTCCTATATACCCGACCTGTATATAGCAATTTTTAGACATCTGCCTCAGCCTACACATTACCATCTCTTGAACTCCCCAATATACATGGATCACAAATTTGGCTAAATCAGTTTATTTACTGCTGATTCATTCGAAAGATAATGATTGTTTTATCATTCTGTAACTCTCCCACTGGACATGGTACATGTATTCCTTTGTTTACATCATTTTCTATATACTTCTCTTTATGACTTTCAAAGTTCTCAAACAAAACTTTGAGAACTCTGCTGATTACTTTTGACATTATTAGACTTATCAGAAAATCTTTCGGATTCTTTCTTTTCCTTATAGAGATATTCCACATGAAACTTCCTGTTTCTTATCAGATCTTGTAACTATTGTATTAATTTTGATAACTTGCCTTCTGTTCTGTTTGCCTCTTTTATTTTTAGGTTGCTTTTTCCTTAGAGTGGGACTCTTCTGATACATCATGGAGAAAGACTACTTAGAGATACATTTCTTGCATTTTTACATATCTAAAATATGATGGGCTTAACATTGAAAAGACAGGTTTTCCAAGTATAAAATTTAAATTTGAAAATAATTGTCTTTACAAAATGTTGAAGATATTTATATGCTCTTTTCAACTATTGAGAAGTCTGATCACAATATGTACCTTAATCTTTGTAAGTTTTCCATGTTATCTATAATTTTTCCTCTGGTAGGTTTTAGATTTTTCTGCCTGAAATGGAGTTCTGAAAGTATATTAAGAAATGGCTGGATGTGGTGTCTGTCCCCATATGCTCATCCTAGATTTTACTTTTATAAATATCAAGTAATCATATAATTAAATTATTTGACTCTCTGGGATTTTTACTGTTTGTTTTAGAAGTTTTCATATTTTTATTTTGGAAAGTATTCTTGTCTTTTCCTTCTAAATCATTTATTCAGCTTTTGAGGCTTATAAATACCTTCTCCTTCTCTGATTGTTCCTTTTAAATCACATATTTTTTTAAAAGAGATTCAGTAACTTATTTAATATATCTTAGAATATTATATATATTAATGAAAACGGTTTCTGTCTTCTATGGTTTGTTTATATTCTTCCTTTTTCCTTCTCCTTCTCTGTCTTCTTCTTCATCACTCTGTGCGCGTGTGTGTGTGTGTGTGTGTGTGTGTGAGTGTGTGTCGGGGGGGTCTTCATTTTCTTTATATTTGTTTTCATCGAGTTCCAAAATTTATACTAGGACCTTCATTCAATATCTGGCATTCCTTTTTTGTTTTCTTCTTGAAGACAGAAGCACTAAATCAATTATTGGAAGCTCTACTATCATGGACACATTATTTTTTTTTCAATAGCTTTTGGGGAACGGGTGGTTTTGGGTTACATGAATACGTTTTTTAGTGGTGATTTCTGAGATTTTGGTGCACCTGTCACCTGAATAGTGTACACTGCACCACATGTATAGTTTTTAATGCTCACCACTTTCCACCCTTCCCCCAAGTGCCCCAAATCCATTGTATCATTCTTATGCCTCTGTATCCTCATAGCTTAGATACCACTTATAAGTGGGAACATGCAATATTTGTTTTTCCATTTCTGAGTTACTTCACTTAGAATAATGGTCTCCAGCTCCATCCAAATTGCTGCAAGTGCCATTATTTCTTTTCATCTTATGGCTGAGTAGTATTCCATGGTGTGTATATACATTTTCTTTATCCACTCATTGGTTGATGGGCATTTAGGTTGGTTCCATATTTTTGCAATTGCAAATTGTGCTACTATAAACATGTATGTGCAAGTGTCTTTTTCAAATAATGAATTATTTTCCTCTGGGTGGATAGGCAGCAGTAGGATTGCTGGATCAAATGGGAGTTCTACTTTTAGTCTTCAAAAAATCTCCACACTGTTTTTCATAGTGGTTGTACTAATTTACATTGCCATGGGCAGTATAAAAGTGTTTCCTTTTCACCACATCCACAACAACATTTATTGTTTTTTGATTTTTTAATTATGGCCATTCTTGCAAGAGTAAGGTGGTAGCTCATTGTGGTTTTAATTTGCAGTTCTCTGATAATTAGAGATGTTGAACATTTTTTTCATATGTGTTTTGGTTATTTGTATATTTTCTTCTAAGAATTTTCTATTTATGACATTTGCCCACTCTTTGAATGTCTTTTTTTTCTTTGTGATTTGTGTGGATTCCTTGTAGATTCTGGATATCAGTCCTTTGTAAGATTCGTAGTTTGCAAATACTCTCTCCAACTCTATGTGCTGTCTATTTACTCTACTAATTATTTCTTTTGCTGTGCAGAAGCTTTTTAGTTTAAACAGGTCCCATTTATTTATTTTTGTTTTGGTTGCATTTACTTTTGGGTTCTTGGTCATGAATTCTTTGCCTAAGCCAATGTCTAGAAGTTTTTCCAATGTTATTTTCTA
Organism: Symphalangus syndactylus; assembly: GCF_028878055.3. Lineage (NCBI taxonomy): Eukaryota > Metazoa > Chordata > Mammalia > Primates > Hylobatidae > Symphalangus > Symphalangus syndactylus. The sequence goes on along the minus strand of NC_072432.2, from coordinate 76,268,186 downwards.
GAATTTTTATAATTTCAGGCCTTAGATTTGTTTTTGATCCACTTTGAGTTGATTTTCATATAAGGTGAGAAATTAAGATCCAGTTTTATTATTCTATTTGTGCCTTGCCAATTATTCAAGCACCCTTTAATGAATATGGTGTCCTTTCCCCACTTTATGTTTTTGTTTGCTTTGTCAAAGATCAGTTGGCTGTAAGTATTTGGCTTTATATCTAAGTTCTCTATTCTGTTCCTTTGGTCTACATGCCTATTTTTGTACCAGTGCCATGCCTTTTTGGCAACTATAGCCTTGTAGTATAGTTTGAAGTTAGGTAATGTGATGCCTCGAGATTTGTTCTTTTTGCTTAGTCTTTCTTTGGCTATGAGGACTCTTTTTTGGTTCCATATGAATTTTAGAATTTTTTTTCTGTGAAGAATGATGATGATATTTTGATAGGCATTACATTGAATCTATATATTGCTTTGGGCAGTATAGTCATATTCATACTATTCATTCTACTCATCCATCATTATGGGATGTATTTCCATTTGCTTTTTGTTGTCTCTGATTTCTTTCAGCAATGTTTTGTACTTTTCCTTGTAGAGATCCTTCACCTCTTGGTTAAGTATATTCATATGCATATTCATATATATATATATATTTATATATATTCAACTGTTATAAAAGGGATTGAGTTCTTGATTTGATTCTAAGCTTGGTATTTGTTGGTATATAGCAGGGCTACTGATTTGTGTACTTTGATTTTGTGTCCTGAAACTTTACCAAATTTATTTACCAGATAGGAGCTTTTTGGATGAGTCTTTAGACTTTTCTATGTATATGGTCATATCATCAGCAAGCAGTGACAGTTTGACTTCCTCTTTTCCATTGTGGATGCTCTTTTTTTTTTTTCTTTTGTCTGATTGCTCTGGCTAGGACTTCCAGTAATGTGGTGAATAGAAATGGTGAAAGTGGTCATCCTTTTCTTGTTCCGGTTGTCAAGTGGAATGCTTTTAACTTTTCCCTATTCAGTGTGCTGTTGGCTATAGGTCTGGAGGTAATATTTTCTTCTCAGTTGTGTATTCAAAGTTTCAAATATTCCAGGAGAGGTTCTCTAGTTTTGTGTGGGAGAAGTAGGAAAAATAAACTCAGATATTTTATTTCGGCATAATATTATGTATGCCTCCTCTGTGTGGCTTTTTTGTTTCTTTTTAAAATCACCACTGTCAATCTTTATGCCCTTGGAGGCTTTCATTCTTATGTATTTGTCAGACACACTCTGTTGAGTACTTTACAGAAAATAAATAACAGTGCCCTACATCAGTGCCATATCTACATTTAAGTGGTGAATTCATAGGTTTGTGTATTAAATATACAAATCAAAATATAAAGACATATTTGGAATAAAGGTAGTATATTTCTGACATTATAAAAGTACAGCATTAGAATATATACTTGTAAAAGGATATGGCATTTATTTTAAAAAGTTTATCATAAAAACATTATTCTCTAGGGAAATGCTGTGTTGTCTTTGGAGCACTCAATTGTGGGCTGAATTCCCCAAAGAGATTATCTGGATCACTGGAGCTTTAAAATGTAGGCTAATCCCCTGAAAGGATTATTGAGTCCCCGGAGTTTCTAAAATGATTTGGAATAAAAGACTTAGTGTAAATACTTTCTGAGCTTCCACTGAAACAGTGATAATAATAACAATTTAACTTTCATAAAAAATAATTTCAGGTACAAATTCTGCATTAAAACCTTCAAATAAACAATTAAAATAATTATACATGTGGTTTTAGATCTGAAGTTCAGGTCAGAATTCAGTGGTAGATAACTAAAGGATTCGTGATTATCTCCACTTGGAACAAAGGGCAATGCATGTCATTCTGGATATTAGAAGACCATTGCGTATGCCTCATCCAATCACAAATAGAAGTAAGAAGGTGATTGCTATTAGGTCAATTTCCTCACAGAGATAAAATGCACAAGTTATAGAATAGATGCACTTGCCTTGAGATCCAGTAACCACTCACTGAATATATAATTTAATCAAACTATTTTGTATCTTAAGATCTGTATTTAAGTGTGCATAATAGGGACAAGAGAATCTATTTTACACATTAAAGGTGATATCCTACGTAAAATGACTAGTACAATGCCTGGAACACATGTAGATGTGGAAGCAATCCTATATTTTATTTGTTATCAGGTTATTACAAAATATCTCACCAGCAACACAACCAAGATGTTGAAAGCCTTGATAATCTGCTATACTTACAAGAGTTATGCAAATGTTTCACTAAGAAAACATTTTAGAATAATTTTTTTAAGTCTGTACCTATACTATTTCCAAGACAGAAATGTATTATTCAAAAGTGTAGTTTTGGTAAAAATCATTAAAAATGTCTTTACTATGGGAAGTAACTTTATAGCAGAGAACTGTAACAAACACACAGCTATAGAGAAAAAAAGTGTAAAATGATTACTTATTTGGGCTACATTTTTACTACATTTTTATTCAACAGGGAACCAGAGCAAGACATTTAAAAAAATGCCTTTTGGCTGTGGAGCATGACAAACTGCTTCCCCCGTTTCCCAATCCGGTTTAATACATTGCATGTAGTTTAGGAAACAATGGGAGACGGTGAACACCGCTGACACCCATATTTGTTGTGAACTTTTAAAATCTTAGAAAGTTTATAGTGTATTCTAAATGAGTCATGATGTTTATAGACATCCCACTTTACATTAAAATAAACCTTAGAGGAGTACAATTTTAATTTGTGTTTATTTTCTAATTATTGGTGCATGAATAAAACTACTGTGGTACCCATTTTCAAGTAAAGATGCATAATACAACAAAATTTTCTTTTCCTCTATCAACTCTAACCGAATTAGGCAAGAGAAATAAAAACATATGCATATTATGAAAACGTGATCTTAGCAATTTCTCTGAAGTCAGGTGGAATGAATCTGCCAAATGAAAGAATGTGAACCACAGCTGCTGCCACCAAATTGTTCTATTTAGTAGAGCATATCTGTTTAATCTTTCATGATGTATCATGACACAAAAAGCATCTTGACATGAACTAAACTTGACATTTGCCAAGTTAATTTCTCATTTTCTCTTCAGAAACAAGAAATGTTGTTAATTTGCAGCATATTCACAGCATATACCAACATTTATGTAATTATGTAACATATGACAAATGATAAAATGTTCTGTGAGACATTGTATTCAGAATGATCACTAATTCGAATAGGACTTTACTCAATTCCAGCTAAGTGCCTATATGTGATTCCGGTAAAGTACTCGGTTTTGAATATACATGTTGTTGCTCTTATTCTTCGTCTTTCTAACTTTTCATCAGAGAGGGAGGTTTGTTCAGTTTGTGTCATCAATGTTGACATAAAGTTAATGTATTTTCATATTAAAACAAATTAAAAGTGAATAAGAAATAATATAATAATTGAAAATACTTCAAAGAATCTTTTCTCTTTTTTTTTTTTTTACTTTGGAAGACATGTTAATAGATAAGAAGGAGAAAATACGAATTCATGAAGCCAGCCCTCAAATGACACTCTGTTTGGGAACAGGGATAATTATGATGCAAAATTGTATTAAACTGATATTGAATGAGAACCAAGTAAAACAGATATCTCTACATAGGTTTTTTTTCTTTTCTTTTTTTTTAAGGAAGGCAGCATATTCAAATTGTAGTTTAATTCTCAATGGTATGTGTATTAAAGATCTAAAACAAATAAGCATAAAGCAGATAAACCAGTAAGAAAGCTATTTGGTGAGGTCAAGTGGAAGATGATAATGTATTCTGCCAATGTGACAGCAATAAAAATAGGAATAAATTTACAAAAAGGGAAGTTTTCAAAATAAATAATGAGTTAAGGCTTAGATATGTTGATTTTCAGATACCTAAATTTAACTCTACAAATGAGTATAATTTATCATGGCTACAAGAGCCTCTGTCTGAAGTTAGTGTGAATCTCAAAGGAAAAACAGCATGAGAGTCTTAATTGTCTAGTGCAAGATTTAAGTCACTGAGCACAGGTGAGATCACTTCAGAAAAAAAAGACACTCTCTTTTATACTGGGTGAATCATTTTTCATTAGTAGTGCAGCTGCTATCAGCTTATAGCTCATAGGCATTCTGCAACATTATTTTATTGGGAATTCGGTACGCTGATCTAGTTAAATAAAATAATTGCCTTTCTTTAAAGACTTTGCTTCCAAGAGACTATACTTGAAAACCTCATCTTGGAAAATGCGAGTTGGATCCCATGTACTTTATCTTACACATTTGCTGCTGCTTAACAATATACAAGTTAGCTTGTCTTAAAATTATACGAAAGAAGCATTATTTCAGTATATCAAAATATTTCAATCATTCTCTCTCTGATAGTACTTAATTAGGTTTTACCAGACCAAGCTTTATCTATAAAATAATTATAAATTTGGATAAATATTTTGGAAAACAGCTATTTGTAGGCATTTTTTTTCAGAAACAAATGGGCAAATCTAGAGGAAAAAATATGATTAAAGAAGAGAACTAAAATTTATACTTAATGAGAATTTTTACTTGAGTACTTCCTAAACCATAGGTATCAGAGAGTTTTGGGAACTCAAGCAAAATACCATTTTTTTCTTCCTAAATAGTAAAATATTAATAGTTTGGGATTACCAGAGCAACTGAAAGGTGAAGATGAAAGTCACAGAAAGGAAGGACTTGCAAATGGAGAATCTACAAGTTTTCATATAACTCTGCATAAATCCATGGATGACCTCATAAACTGTGCATTTACTGAAAGAATCCAGGGAGCTATTAATAGTAGAAAGTGTGTGTGTGTGTGTGTGTGTGTGTGTGTTTATGGGTATATAAATACACACACAATTCTGTATATGTATTAGTCTGTTTTTATGATCCTGATAAAGACATACCTGAGACACAGAAGAAAAGGAGGTTTAATTGGACTTACAGTTCCACATGGCTGGGACGGCCTCCGAATCAAGGTAGGAGGTGAAAGGCACATCTTACATGGCAGTGGCAAGAGAAAATGAGGAAAAAGCTAAAGCAGAAACTCCTGATAAACCCATCAGATCTTGTGAGACTTATTTACTATCACAAGAATAGCATGGGAAAGATTGGCCCCCACGATTCAGTTGCCTCCCCATGTGTTCCTCCCTCAATACTTGGGAATTCTGGGAGATACAATTCAAGTTGAGATTTGGGCGGGGACACAGTCAAACCACATTTATATATTTCATATATATATATATATATATAATACACACACACATAATTCTCTTCTTAGAAGAATAACGAGACAGAAGTGGCAGAAAAAATGTATGTGAAGAAATATTGACTGAATATTTCCCAAATTTGATTTTAAAATAATTTAATTTACAAGTCCAAGAATTTCAGGATGCTCTAAACGGGAATAAAAGAAGCAAACAAACCGAAAGCACACCTAAGCTTATCATAGACAAACTGCTGAATACAAACAAAAAGTCATTGAAGAGTTTGTGGTATATATATAAATATATGACGAAGAGTTTATTGTGGTATATTAATATACATCAAAAAGAGTTTAATGACTTTTGTGTGTCTTTCGTCTGGTAGGTTCAGGGTGGGGCTGGTCACCAGAAAGACCAAAGCAAGATTAGAAGGTTGGGACTTGCTGCTCCAACCACCGCAACTGCCTGGGAGAGAGAGACGCTGAAGGTCACATTGATCACCAGTAGCTAATGGCGTATTCTATGATGCCTATGTAATGAAACCTTTACAAAAACTCAAGAGGACAGGGTTCAGAGCTTCTGAATAATTGGAAATGTGGAGGTTTCTTGAGGGTGTTGCATCCAGGGAGGGCATGGAAGCTCTGCACCCCCTCCCTCATTCATCATCCTACACGTATCTTCATCTGTATCATTTGCAATGTTCTTTATAATAAACCGCTAAACATTAAGTGCTTCCCTGAGTTCTGTGAACCATTCCAGCAAGTTAATTGAACCCAAAGACAAAGCCATTGGAATATCAACTTGAAGCTGGTCAGTCAGAATTTCTAGAAGCCCATACCTGCTACTGGTGTCTGAAGTGGGAAGCACAATGTTCGGTACTGAGCCCTCAATTTGTGGGATCTGTGACACTATCTACAGGTAAATAGTGTTGAAATTGAATTGGTTGACACTCAGCTGATGCCCCTGTTTGGTGTGTGAGAAGGATCCCACACACATTTGGTCACAGATGTCTTCTGCGTCAATAATTGCTGGTGAGAGGTGAGGAAAAATGTGGTTTTGGATAGAGATGTTTTTCTGACACATTCTTGTATACTGACAGAAAGCAAAGAAAAAAAATCATATTACCTTCACGGGAATGACCGCATTAATGAGGCTGACTTCTAATCAAAATAATGGAAGCTAGAAGTCAAAGGAATGAAATATTTTAAGTACTGAATTAAGAAAAAAAATCAACCCAGTGTTGTATATCTAGTGAAATCATCCTTCAAAGATAAAAGTAAAATAAAAACATTGTCATATGCCAGGTGGAGTGGTGCATGCCTGTAATACCAGCTACTTGGGAGGCTGAAGCAGGAGCATCACTTGTGTACAGGAGTTCAAGTATGCCATGAGCTATGATTGTGCCAGTGTATAGCCACTATATTCCAGCTAGGGCAACATAGCGAGACCCTATCTCTTAAAAAACAAAAACAAAATTGTCATGTAATTCGTAACAGTAAGAATTCATCACCAGCAAATTTGTGTACTGTAAGATATGCCAAAGGAAGTTTTTTAGACTTTGGGAAAATAACATCAGACAGAAACAGATCTTCAAGAAGGAATGAATAATAGACATGGAAAATTAAAAATCATTATACCATATTGTGATTTTAAAAATATATGTAAAGGTAATGTACATGACATTAACTACACAAAAAATAGGGTGGTAAATGAAATTGTATTACTAAAAAGTTCTTAAATTTTTTGTGAGGTAGTAAAATATTAACTCTAGGCAAGCTGCATAGGTTAATGATGAATATTATAATATACCTAAATCAAGCACTGAAAATAAAGCAAATAGGAGTAGCTTCAAGTTAAATAGAGTAATTAAAATGCAGTATTATTTTATTAACATACAAGAAAAAAGGAAAGAGTAATTAGGAACTCGTACTCTGTTCGGAACAAAATAATGAAAAAATAAAATACAAGTAGCAAAAACAGTAAATTTAAATCATTATATTAATAATTATATTATATTTAAATGCATTAAACTTTCTAAATGAAAACATAGAAGGCATGTTGGGAAAGGACAACTTCTCTGTTCTTCTTAGTGTTTACTTTATGTCAGTTCTTATTATTGATCAAAGGATCTTTCCTTCTTACTCTTATGGCTGTACCATGCCATGCCAAATCATACTTGTTTAATGAATTTTATCACTGAAGGCCACTCAGAGACTTTGTTTTAATATTGATCTTTGAATTTAATAGCTCATGGAAATTCCTCACAGATTCATGGTCTTTTTCAGTCTGAGAATGCTCGTTGTAGTAGGAGTTTTTACATTTTCCATTGTTATATTTTTATAAAGATTTTAATAAGAATTTGGAATTAATTGCAATACAATTCTATGTGTTCCATTTTCATTCAAATATTACAGTATATTATTATTATATTTATTATAATTTACATAATCAGCATATTTGTAGCTATTACAGACAAAGGATGGTTTACCAAATACTTTCCTAAGTTTTCTTGCAATTCTTTTAGAGTATGATTTTCTCTGAATTTAGATTGCAATAATCTGAATTTTATTAGAAAAAGTAAATTATTTAGCACCCATAAGTACTATTAATATTAGTGTTACTTTCTGTTTATGGTACATAATTTTAATTTAACTTACAATTGTATGAAGAGGGAATAACCAGACAGAGGTTTGGAAATTGACTCTGTTTATTGATTCTACTTTTTCCCCTTAGTGTTTTACAAAAAATTATAAAAATTTTTCTGTGCATCTGAAGCCAGATTGCATATCAATGTAGACAGATTACAATAATGGTGAGATACACATACTCTAAAACCAAAACGCTACTACCTAAATCTCAACTATACTGTTTGCTGTTAATGCAGGCAAATTACCAGTTTTTTGCATTGGTACAAAATGATAAAACAGTACCTGTTTCATAGGATGAATTTAAGAATTAATTATGTTAACACACATGAAGCTCTTTGAAAATTAGGTGGCACAGATTGAGTCACTTTTGTTTGCTAATATTATTAAAATATTAATGTATTAGGGTTCTTCAGAGAAACAGAACTAATAAGATGTGAATATGTAGTTGGCCCTTGAATAACACAAGTTTGATATGAACAGGTCCACTTATATGTGGATTTTTTTCCAATAAATACATTTGTCTCTCTATATCCTTGCATTCACAAGGAAACATAAATAGAAAGAACAGTATTATTAACAGAAGAAACCCATGAATACAGAGGGCTGACTTTTCATATACATGGGTTCCTCAGGACCTAATGCAAGACCTGAGTATGCATGGATTTTGGTATATGCGGGGGTCCTGGGACCAATCCTTCGATCCTTTGGATATAACAAAGGATAATTTTTCTGTGTGTGTGTGTGTGCATGTGTGTATGTGTGTATGTGTGTGTGGAGAGAGAGAGAGAGATTTATTTTAAGGAATTGGCTCATACAAACATGGAGGCTAGTAAATCTAAAATCAGAAAGATAGAACAACAGGCTGGAGACACAGGGAAGAACCAATGTTTCAGTTCAAGTTTAAAGGCAGTCAGCTGACAGAATTCTTTCTTGCTGAGGGGAGGTCAGGCTTTGTTTCAGTAAAGCCTCAACAAATCGGATGAAGCCCATTCATGTTATGAAGGTAATCTGCTTTGCTCAAAGTTCACCTGACTTAAATGTTAATCTCATCCAAAAACTCCTTACTAGAATCATCAAGAATAATGTTTGATCAAATATCTGGACATTGTGGCCAAGTCCTGTTGACATAGAAAATTAACTATGTCAATTATCACAATTACTAACATAGCATTCCCTTAAATGAAATAGTTCTCCTGACAAAGAAAAAACCTCCATCTTTTGCATTTTATCCTCTAATAAGGAAGCACTTGATGCATTTAATTATTTTGCTAATAGAGGTATATAAGGAGTAAAATTTCTTTATTTCACTACACTTAAGTTTGGCCGTTCAGTTAATTCACTCCTCAGAATTACTTTGTATCTCATTAATAATTGTGTTTTTTCCACACTATCATGAAATTAAAATATAAATTTTATTTGACAATATGGGTAGCAGAGTGAATATAGAGTTAAAACTTGAACAACACTGGGATGAGGTGTTTTGACCTACTCCGTCATAGTTGAAAATCTATGTATAACTTTTGTCTCCCCCAAACTGTAACAACTCATAGCCTCCTGCTGACATTATTGATAATTTAACAGTCCATTAACACATGGTTTATGGGTTATGTATACTGTATACTGTATTCTTACAATCCAGTAAGCAAAATAAAAGAAAACGTTATTGAGAAAATCATAATGAAGATAAGATATGTTTATCATTTATTAAGTAGAAGTGAGTCATTGGAAAGGTTTTCATCCTCATAGTCTTTACACTGATTAGGCTGAGGAGAGTCAAGAGAAGGTTGTCCTGCTGCTTCAGGTGTGGCAGAAGCAAAAGAAGTGAAGGAGGAAGCAGGAGAGGCAGTCACACTCAACTCACTGTAATTTTATTGAAAAATAATCTGCATATAAGTGGACCTGCTCAGTTCAAACCCATGTTGTTTAAGGGCCAACTGTATTTGCAAAATATAAGATCATTCCAGACCTAATTATTTTATTGTTAAAACTGTGAAGGGAAAATATCTTGTGTCCCCAAAGTCACTAAGGAAAACTCAAGCTGGCAACTGCTTAGGGTAAACCTGCCTGCCATTAGATTCAAAGTCACTCCTCTGCCCACTGAGATAGATGCATATCTGATTTGCCTCCTGTGGAAAGGCTAATCAGAAACTCCAAAGAATGTAACCACTTGTGTACCACCTGTCTGTGCTTCCCTCCCAGCTTTGAGTCTTCCTGCGTTTGCTTAAAGTTGGCCCATCTTCCCAGACCGAACTTCTTACATATATTGATTCATGATTCATGTACTTCTTACATATATTGTACTTCTTACATATATTGATTAATGTACTTCTTACATATGTTGATTCATGTACTTCTTACATATATTGATTCATGATTCATGTCTCCCTAAAATGTATAAAACAAAGCTGTGCCCCAACCACCTTGGGCACATCATCAGAACTTCCTGAGGCTGTGTCACGGAGTGTCCTCAGTTTTGGCAAAATCAACTTTCTAAATTGACAGAAATCTATCTCAGATATTCTAGGTTCACAAAACACTGAAATGTATTGGGTGAGTCCTACTATGTACAGGGTTTAGGCATACGTTTATTAAGCAACAAGGCACATATGCTAGCTATAGAGGAAAGGATGACTATCCTGGATATATATATTTTTTAACAACATGCTTAGTATTTAGACAAATGACTTTGTGGAAAATGTAGATTCATATAAGAAGAAAATTTTTAAAAACTACAATAAAAACAATTATATCATACTGGTGTTTAAAATTGTTTTTAATTATAAAATACAGCAAGTTTAATTAGAGCAGACAAGTTTTTTAAGTTCTATACGTCAGTTAAGCAAATCATTGTTAATGTAAATATTGATTTATATTTTGATTTATCTTGTTTTAGTGTATGCTTTCTAAGTTTTATTTATTCGCAAGCAAGTTTGTAATTATTATCCATAGTTTACAGAATATCTATTAGTGCTCATATCATTTATTCAATAAAATTCATAATTCCAGTGAAAATACATCAGTAGAAATAAAGGAAGTTTTTTTGTTTTTCGTTCCAAATGTTTTAGTACAGGAACTACCACATTATATCAGGAAAATATTTGAAGAAATTGTTATTACATTTAAAACATGTAAGTTTAATAACCTGTACCAAAATTAAATGTAAAGCTAGCTTCCCCTAATATGATATTTGTATGGTTTAGAGTTTTGTTTTCAGCAGGTTGTACTTAACTTTTTTATTTCATCTTTGCTCAACAGTCTGCTTACGTTGCCACTCCCCTTCCCACAAAAAACTGGGTCTTTACCAACTTAACCTACCATCCTCATTATGAAGGAAAAGACCCTTTCTGACTTCTAAATATGCAATTGTTAGCTGACTTTCCCATCTCTGATAGGACCAAGAATACCCTAAAATGACATGCAATCCAACTTTTACGTTCTTACATTTCCAACCTCACCTACTACACAAGCAACGAAAAGCCCATACATGGCCCTGTAACTATAAATACCATCTTAACTTTTCAAGCTCCTTTATTCATCCAATGCAACCTGTTATCAGTCCTGCCCCTGGGGCACCTGCTATCCCATCAGTGTAATTACACCCTACAACTTCGAGCCCCACCTGATCATAGTAACTTCCGAGTCACCCAAAGAGCTCCATTCAGACGGTTTGTCTGCTTCTCAGGGCCCCCCAAAATCATCACCTCCTCCCTGCTTAACAAACAGTCCAGGTTTTGTAATGGCAAACATACTCCCTGCATGGCCATTCACCCCTGGACTGCCTGCAGCAGTGCCCCCACCACTAGTGAATGCCTTCTCATCCCCTCTTTCAATCACTTTCTTGAATGGTTCCTAGTAGATACAAAACGTTTTTTTCTCCAATGGGAAAATAGAACACAGGGAGCCACTCAGTTTGCTCCCAACACCCCTTTCCAGCTACTCACTGGAGCTACCTTGGCAAGTACTCCAGGAGTATGGGAAAATGAAAACAACAAATTCGTACACCTTTTTAACATACACAATCAGTTCTGTCTACCCAGCCAAGCTATATTCTTCTTATGTGGAGCATCAACCTGTATCTTCCTTCCCACTAACTGGACAGGCACCTGCACCTTAGTCTTTCTAAGTCCCAACCTTAACACTGCCCCAGTAAATCAGACCTTATCAGTACCCCTCAAAGCTCAAGTCCCTCAGTGTAGAGCCATACAGCTAATCCCCCTACTTATAGGATTAGGAATGGCTACTGCTACAGGAACCGGAATAGCCAGTTTATCTACTTCATTATCCTACTACCCCACACTCTCAACGGATTTCTCAGACAGTTTGCAAGAAATAATGAAATCTATCCTTACTCTACAATCCCAAATAGACTCTGGCAGCAGTGACTCACCAAAACCACCAAGGCCTAGACCTCCTCACTGCTGAGAGAGGAGGACTCTGCACCTTCTTAGGGGAAGAGTGTTGTTTTTACACTAACCAGTCAGGGATAGTATGAGATGACACCTGGCATTTACAGGAAAAGGCTTCTGAAATCAGACAACGCCTTTCAAACTCTTATACCAACCTCTGGAGTTGGGCATCATGGCTTCTCCCCTTTCTAGGTCCCGTGGCAGCCATCTTGCTGTTACTTGCCTTTGGGCCCTGTATTTTTAGCCTTCTTGTCAGATTTGTTTCCTCTACAATCGAGGCCATCAAGCTACAGATGGTCTTACAAATGGAACCCCAAATGAGCACAAAAACTTCTGCTGAGGACCCCTGGACCAACACACTGGCCCTTTCACTGTCCTAAAGGGTTCTCCTCTGGAGGACACTACAACTGCAGGGCCCTTTCTTCATCCTTATCCAGCAGGAAGTAGCTAGAGCAGTCATCAGCCAATTCCCAACAGCAGTTGGGGTGTCCTATTTAGAAGGGGGATTGAGAGGTGAAGCCAGCTGGGCTTCTGGGTCAGGTGGGTCTTGGGGAACTTTTCTGTCTAGCTAAAGGATTGTAAATGCACCAATCAGTGCTCTGTGTCAAGCTAAAGGTTTGCAAATGCACCAATCAGCACTCAGTGTCTAGCTAATAGGGTGGGGACTTGAAGAACTTTTGTGTCTAGCTAAAGGTTTGTAAATGCACCAATCAGCACTCTGTCAAAATGGACCAATCAGCTCTCTGTAAAATGGACCAATCAGCAGGATGTGGGTGGGGCCAGAAAAGGGAATAAAAGCAGGCCACCCCAGCCAGCAGTGGCAATCCACTCGGGTCCCCTTCCATGCGTGGAAGCTTTGTTCTTTCACTCTTCACAATAAATCTTGCTGCTGCTCACTCTTTGGGTCCATGCCACCTTTATGAGCAGTAACACTCACCGCAAAGGTCTCCAGCTTCACTCCCGAAGCCAGCAAGACCACAAACCCACTGGGAGCAATGAACAACTCTGGATGTGACTCCTTTATGAGCTGTAACACTCATTGTGAGGGTCCATGGCTTCATTCTTGAAGTCAGCAAGACCAAGAAGCCACCGGAAGGAACCAATTCCGGACACATCAGCAGTTTGGGAGGCTGAGGCAGGAGAATTGCTTGAACCTGGGAGGTGGAGGTTGCAGTGAGCCAAGATCACGCCATTGCACTCCAGCCTGGGCAACAGAGCAAGACTGCATCTCAAAAAATAAAAATAAATACATAATAAACTGATAGAAAATTGGAGAAATTTGGAATTTTGCTAATTAACATTGCTCATAGTTAACAGTCTTAGTTTTGATGAAGATAAAAAATAAATATTATAAAGAAGTACGTTGAGAGTTTGGCAATTCTTTTTTTTTTTTTTTTTTTTTTTTTTTTTTTTTTTTTTGAGAGGGATTCTCACTCTGTTGCCCAGGCTGGAGTACAGTGGCAAGATGTTGGCTCACTGCAACCTCCACCTCTGAAGCAATTCTCCTGCCTCAGCCTCCTGAGTAGCTGGGATTACAGGTGCCCACCACCATGCCCAGATAATTTTTCTATTTTAGTAGAGGTGGCATTTCACCATGTTGGCCAGGCTGTTTTTGAACACCTGACCTTAAGTGATCTGCCTGCTTTTGCCTTCCAAAGTGCTTCAATTAAAGGCACGGGCCAGCACACCCTGCCTGGCAATTTGTTTTTAATGTAGTTAAGCATGAAGCCAAATTTCACTCACATGCTTGTATTGCTTTAAGCTATATTTGCTATATTGCATAGATGGTCTACCACTAAAGTAATTACTGGTCATGTATCTAAGTAAATTTTTTAATTGCACAAAATGGATAGTGTTATCAGTGGATTTAAAGACATTAATTTGTATACCAGGAACAAAATATCTACTATGTGTTCTTTTAGGCTCTAGATAATACTCTAGTCTCCAAAGTAATTTGAGTAGGAGAAAAATTGGAGGTGGGTTTTCTGTTTGTTTTTGTTTTAATTGTTATTTATTTGCTGTATGATCTTTTTTGGGTTTTATTTTTGTATGCATATGTTAAAACTATTTTTTTTTTTAGTTTCTAATCGAAGGTTTTTATTTGGTTCTATGGATAGTCATTATGTTTATTATGCATTTCCAACAATTCATTATTTGTTCTTTTTATTTAGAATCCTAAGCTACCTTTGTCAAACTTGAAAAAATGATATAGGACACCAGCCATTTAAAATTTGGTTGGTTATGCTTACTTCTGCTGCTCTAGCAAGCTACAAAAGCTTTAGGAGTCCTGGCCAAAAAAATCCCCAAAAACCTATTTTACAAGCTCTGAGCAGAGATAGTACACTATTTTCTTGTTTAAAAAACAAGGGAGAATAAAAATGTTTAAGTAGTGTCTATCTCCAAGGTAATTCAACTTAATCAATGATTTGTGTTGGTTTCAGATCTTTCCCATTGGGTAATGAAGAAAAACTGTGATGTGGGTACAAAATTATAATGTTAAAGAATTATTGGCCTTATATTTAAGGAAGTTACATTGATTGAGAATTTTCTCAAACTACTTTAGTTGTGCTTACTATTATTAAAATTAAATTACATTCATTAGCATTATGTAGTGCTAAAACTGTGAGACTTTCTAGTGACCTTTGATCCTGAGCCATTTATCACTGATGGACCTTCATGTGTGTACTTGAAAACAAAAGTATTCAAGTGTGACACTGGTTTGAAGATTTTAGTGATGAAAGTGACCTAATCAGTTGTCAGTATTGTATCTAGAAACCAATTTTGGAAATGCATGATGATGCTCTTTTAAATAGTTGAAAAGGAATTACTGTGTGCTTTTGTTCTTAGTTTTTCCTTGTTTTATAGTATAATATTTAAATGAAAGGAGATTATTTATCCTTATATTGAACTTTCAAAACTAAAACTTGCATTTACTTTTTTTTTAATGATGGAGAGAAAAGTTTAGTTGTCTTACTTAAAGTTTGGCATAGATAGGACTTAGTACGTTTTCAGTGCTCTTGATCAGAGTTCTGTCACTAGAATGTCAGCAATTGGACATATGCAGTGAGTAATCAAATTACTTAAATACAGTGGTTTGAAATGCTAAAGACAGTAATTCATAGACACCAAATTACAGTGTTTTAATTTGTGACATGTTAGAGAATATGATAGAACTTTCTGTAGTATAATTGTTCTTTTAAATAATTATTGTGCTGTTAAGTTACTGGGCTTTGACTCTCTGGATCTGAAGAAGGCACCAATCCCTGCTAAACTGTGAGTATTGAAACCAGCTGCAGCATGGTCTTCAGACTCAGGAGAAGCTGACAATCAAAATGAACTGCTTTTGTGAGACACGGGGCCAGAAATTGAAACTATTAAATCATTATTAAATCCCTCTAGGACCAGGGAGTATTGGGGAAATGTGAGCACATGTGATTGTAAGGGCTGATTTTGAGGGATAAAATTCACAGTTTTTCTATAAATTAAACATTAATATCAAAAGTACCTTGATGCAAGTCTAGCATCTGAGCCTGTGTGTCAGAATAATGGGGTTCTTTTGGAAAATTAATCTAATTTTTTGTTTTATTGATCTTCTTTTTAATAGAAAATCATAAAAAGTTATAAAAAGTTTATGGAAATCTTACCTATGGTCGATCTGATTTAAATTAGATTTGTTTAAAATATTTTATTAAAATTAGCTTTAACATTAATAATATACCATACAAAGGTAAAATTTGGTTTTCTCTTTTGAAGAAAATTTTTATGTAAAAGAGGATACAAGATTTGTGTTTACCTTTTGAGTAAATTGCAGGAAAACAATGGAGGGGGGAGATACAAATTTAGTTGGCCTATGCCTTCTTAAGTATGATGTCTTATTGTTTGGGAAACAATCTCCTTTCTATCAAAAGATAAATGTTTTGTTTCATCATATTGGCTAAATGAATGACCATTATATAGTGACCTGTTATTCTATTTTGTCATATCAAGTGTCTTAAAACTGACATTTTCAGGCGGGCATGGTGGCTCATGCCTGTAATCCCAGCACTTTGGGAGGCTGACGCGGGTGGATCACGAGGTCAGAGGATCAAGACCATCCTGGCTAATACTATGAAACACCGTCTCTACTAAAAATACAAAAAAATGAGCCGGGCGTGGTGGTGGGTGCCTGTAGTACCAGCTACTCAGGAGGCTGAGGCAGGAGAATGGCATGAACCTGGGGGTGCGGAGCTTGCAGTGAGCAGAGATCACGCTACTGCACTCCAGCCTGGGCAACAGAGCCAGACTCCGTCTAAAAAAAAAAACAAACAACAACAAAAAAAAACCTGATATTTTCAAGAGCAATATTTCAAGTTCTAAATTCAGTCTTTTTGATGTCAAACTAACTTTCTGGATATGAGGTTCCCTGAAGTCCAAGAGACACATATTAGGTTTACTAAGCTTGTGTGTTATGATAGAATTATGCAGGAAGCCTTGTTAAAATTCAGGTGGTGTTTAGCTTCCTTGTATGTTGCAGGATTGTATGAGATTTCTAGAATTCTGGTATGTCTTAGTAATAATTATGATTATTATGTCAACTTGTGGTATGCTACAGAAATAACCAAATTTCCTTGTCAACTGTGTCTTTAACTATGGCTATCTTAAGATTTTTGTTATCCAAATTTTATGTTTTGCTTTGATCCTTCTCAAAATAATGGCATAATCAGCTACAGTCCAGGGCTTGCTTTATGGAGGGAATTCATGAAAAGGACTCTTTAATGCAGGTTTCTGATAACTTTGGATATTGTGCCATTACATTAGGGAAAAAACATCCTCTGCACTAATTGAAAGGCTGAGGTGTTTATAAAGATTACTAATCCAATATGAAACAGGAGCTGATTGCATGGACTGAACTATTAGAGGAGTGAAGTAATTTTTATGTCTTTTTTTTTTTGCTTGGAATATTGCTGATTCCTTTTTTTTTTAGGATCTGTAGATTTTTTTCCTTTGAGCTATTTATAGCCTTGATATATACTTTAAGTGTATTGAGTATACATTTTCTTTTCCTTTCTTTTCTTTTTTTTTTTTCAGATGGAGTCTCACCCTGTACCCCAGGCTGGAGTGCAGTGGCCTGATCTTGTCTTACTGCAACCTCCGCCACCTCAGTTCAAGTGATTCTCCTGCCTCAGCCTCCTGAGTAGCTGGGATTACAGGCATCCGCCACCATGCCTGGCTAATTTTTGTATTTTCAGTAGAGACGGGGTTTCGACACTTTGGCCAGCCTGGTCTCAACCTAGGATTGCAGATATGAGCCACCACACCCGGCCTTCAGTATACATTTGTAAACAAAATTTGAGTCATATTTCTCTCTCTCTCTGTGCCTCAATGCCCCAGAATTTAAAAACTATTTGTGAATATTCATAATTCATAGCAATATGTTTGTTTGCATACATTTAATAAGAAACTGTTTCTTTTATAATGAGACTGAGTTAAGTTAAGAGACCTGGTTATTTTTCCAGGGCTTAGACTAAGATGACCTTGTGAGAGGTTCCAGCAAAATCAGTTTAGGAAAACCTAAATGGGCAATTCTTATTGTACACTGAGTGGGCAATCAGGCCAAGTATACGGTACCATTGCTATTTTGCAGGTAGATTGGTCCTGCTGTGATTTGTTTTTGGTGGAAGTAGGGGATCGGAGAGAAACATTGTGTTTCAGAAGAAAATTCTAACATTGGATTAACTTTTGATTCCTGGGTAGCCACATGGTCACCCATTGTATGGAGCTCCCTATGATAGTCCTCCTCAGCATGAAGCAGTCAGGAAGATTGATGACCAGATTCCCCATGCTGGAGTGCAGTGGTGAGATCTCGGCTCACTGCAAGCTCCACCTCCCGGGTTCACACCATTCTCCTGCCTCAGCCTCCTGAGTAGCTGGGACTACAGGCGCCCGCAACAACACCCGGCTAAATTTTTGTATTTTTAGTAGAGACGGGGTTTCACCGTGTTAGCCAGGATGGTCTCAAACTCCTGACCTCGTGATCCACCTGCCTCGGCCTCCCAAAGTGCTGGGATTACAGGTGTAAGCCACAGCGCCCGGCCTATAGTTGTTTCATCTAAGTTCCTTCCTCAGGAAAGGAACTTCAGGCCTCTCAAAAAAGCACTAAAGAACCAAAACTCACCAAATCACCACATCCAGACAGTGAGATGGCTACCCCTCTTTCATCATGATTGCCTTCTTGCCGCTCATTTGTTCCTGTTTGGTTATACATTGTTTCATTTTTTTTTTCTGCTACATAAACTACTAGTTTTAGTTTTTCAGGGCGATGGATTTGAGATTGAGTTCTCATCTCCTCAGCTGCAACGACCAATTAAAGCCTTTTTCCTTGGCAATACCCCTCATCTCAGTCGTTCGATTTCTGTGCAGAGAGCAGCAAGACCCACATCAAACTCTCATGTTTTGGTAACAAAATCACCACAGATTTTTCATTTATAATTAAATTATCTTTTCTCTACAGTCATGATGTTCCATGTGTCAAGTGTAACAATGAAAATTATAAATTAAACATTAAGAATATGATAAAAGACTGTAACACTTTAAAACTAATATTAAAAGTAAAAGAGCACAAACCAAATTTATGAATTTAAATAAATACTAGGATTAAAAATAATATATAACTGTAAATAAAAATTATATAAAGAAGATGAACAAAAATGACATAATATTTTCTCACAAAACTAGAGATAAGATTGTTAGTATATCTAAAAGAAATGCATCTTTAGTGAGGTTAAGTTACTATATTAAATAGTTTAAAGAAATTATAGTTTCTAAAGGTTATAATTTATTTATTTATTTTTATTTTTACATTTATTTTATTTATTTTTCAGACTAAGTCTCTCTGTTGCCCAAGCTGGAGTGCAGTGACAGCAACCTCAGCTAACTGCAACTTCTGCCTCCTGGCTTCAAGCGATTCTCCTGCCTCAGCTTCTCGAGTAGCTGAGATTACAGGTATCTGCCACCATGCCTGGCTAATTTTTGTATTTTTAGTAGATACGGGCCTTCACCATGTTGGCCAGGCTGGTCTCAAGCTCCTGACCTTAAGTGATCAGGCTGCCTTGGCCTCCAACAGTGCTGGGATTACAGGTGTGAGCCACTGCACCTGGCCTAAAGGTGATAATTTAATTAATCTAATCTTCCAGTGGGAAGTTCCTAGCATAGGGCCATCAGCATGTGGAGTGTGGGCCTTTGCAGTATTAAGCCTTCAGCATGGTCTCATTAAATATTACCTTTAGGGAATACATATTCTCCTTTCACAAACACACTTCAAGCTCCTATATCAAAATAAATATTGCTTGCCAGATTATTTATTGTTTTTTAATTGAACACCTACTAAAATTATTTAACATAGTTGTTACTAAAGTTTATTACAAATTAAAAGATTTAAGTAAGTATTTAACCTGGAATTTTTTAGTAAAATTAGTTTTCTAGAGGTAATGTTTTAATATATTTGGAATAATTGAGGGACAACTCAAAATAATATGCCAGGGGGAGAAAAGTGCATAGTGTTTTTAATCCATATTCTTTACATAAAACTTTAAAAATATTGTTATATTTTTGGGATTATTTATAATACAATTGACCCTTGGACAACACGAGTTTGAACTGAACAGGTCCACTTATACATGGGATTTTTTTCCCAATATGTATAGTGAAACATTTTTGGAGATTTGCAACAATTTAAAAAATCTTACAAAGAAATGTTATAGCCCAGAAATATTATTTTAAAAAAGAGAAAGTTTGCTGTTTATGTATGCATGCAATAGTTAGAATTATGTCTATTTTATCATTTCCTAATATAAGATATACACAAATCTATTATAATAAGTAATTTATCAAAACTTATACACACAGACTGTACATGGCATCACTCACAGAGAAATGTAAACAAATGTAAAGATGCAGTATGGAATTATAACTGCATTACATTAACTGTAGTACATATTGTACCACTGTAACAATTTTGCAGCAATCTCCTGTTGCTATTGAAGTGAGCTCAAGTGTTCCTAGCATCTGCTTAAAACACTGTGTGATGCTAATCATCTCTTCATGAACAGTTGTCTCTACAGTAAATTGCATATCCCAGTAAAAAGAGTCTATTGCTCTTGTGTATTTTTTTATCGTGTTTAGTGCAATACTGTAAACTTTGACTAACACTGTGGGACCCATACAAAGTGCCACTGGTGATGCTGGAAGTACTCCAAAGAAGCAGAGAAAAGTTATGACATTACAAGAAAAAGTTTAATTGCCTAATATGTACCATATGTGCACGTGTCCCATAGAGTGAAGTCTGCAGTTGCTGTTTCCCACTATTCAGGCAGAGGATTCACTTCACAAACAGATGACAAAAATAAACTTACATTCATAGAAATTTCTAGAGATTGAGTCTATGAAACACTTAAATCTTGATAATCATATATTAAGGTATTGAGCAACCAGGTTGTGCTGGTCTACCCTATATACTAAACTTAAAACACTGCTATGATTGTTAATACTAAGTATCAATTTGATTGGATTGAAGGATACAAAGTATTGATCCTGAGTGTGTCTGTGAGGGTGCTGCCAAAAGAGATTAACATTTGAGTCAGTGGCCTGGAGGAGGCAGATCCACCCTTAATCTGGTGGGCACAATATAATCAGCAGCCAGTGAATGTATAGCAGGCAGGAAAACATAAAAATGAGAGACTCTGGAGGCTGAGACAGGAAAATGGCATGAACCCGGGAGGTGGAGCTTGCAGTGAGCCGAGTTCATGCCACTGCACTCCAGCCTGCTGGGCGACAGAGCAAGATTCCATCTCCAAAAAAAAAAAAAAAAGGGAGAGACTGGCCTAGCCTCCCAGCCTATATCTTTTTCCCATGCTGGATGCTTCCTGCCCTCAAAATTGCACTCCAAGTTCTTCAATTTTGGAACTTTGACTTGCACTGGTTCTCTTTGCTCCTCAGGTTGCAGACAGCCTATTTTGGGACCTTGTGATTGTGTAAGTTAATACTTAATAAACTCCTATATATATAGGAGTTTATATATAGGACTTATAAATCGGTTTCTATATAGGATTTAATAAACTCCTATATATATGTATATATAGGAGTTTACTATATATAGGTATGTAAGTATATATTATATACTATATATCTATATATAGGATGTAAGTATATATATACTATAGATAGTATATAAGTATATATATATATAGTGTATATATATTGTATGTATATATATATACTTATATACATATATATGTAGGATATATAGTATATATACACTATATATGATACTATATATATGATACTCGTGTATATATAGGATATATAGTGTATGTATATACCTATATACTACATATATTATATAAACTCCCATAGATATATAGTTCCTATTAGTTCTGTCCCTCTAGAGAATCCTAATACAAGTGTATATATATATGTATATAAGTATATATATATACACACACTAGATATCCTATATATAGGATATATTCACTATATATCCTACATATATATGTAGGATATATACACTATATATGCTACATATACACTATATATAGTATCATATATAGTGTATATATATACTATATATCCTACATACATATGTATGTAAGTATGTATATAAGTATATATATACACACATATATATATCCTACATATATATGTACATATATATAGTGTATATATCCTACATATATATGTAGGATATATAGTATCCTACATATATATGTAGGATATATAGTATATATATCCTATATATAGGATATCTAGTGTGTGTGTATATATATATACTTATATACATATATATGTAGGATATATATAGTATATATATACACTATAAGATACTATATATAGTGTATATGTAGGATATATAGTATATATATATATACTTATATACTATATATATTATATAAACTCCTATATATATATAGTTCCTATTAGTTCTGTCCCTCTAGAGAACCCTAATACAACTGCCTTTTATCTCTTTAGTTCAGAATATGTTGTCAATATGCATTGAAATAACCATTTCTTTTTAACTTCAATTCCACATTAAAAAAAATAATTTTGTATCTATCCCAATGTGGTCAGTTTGAGAAATATTAGTAGAAACAATATTTTTTTTTCTGGTTGTATGGTTTCTACATATGTGGGTTTAATAAAAAAAATATATTTATTTGGGGAGAGATTAAAATTACAAATATTAAAAATCAGAAAAAATAATCTATTATATCTTTTTAATTTGTAAATGCCTTTCCAATGTCATTTTTAGTATACTATAATGGTATTTTAGATAATTTTAATCAAGCTACTTTTTTACATTTTTACCTCCATTATCTCAGAATGTAAGAATGTAAAAGCAACTTTTAATGACAATAATGCTGTACTGTACTTGTGCTGCTTTTCCTCCTGCTTTGTGCAAGACATAAACCATGAGTGCACATTTTATTAAAAAGAATGTAAGAAAAAAATTGCATTCAGATTTTAATTTGGGTGAGATTGACTTTTATGAAATTAACTTTTCAGAATCCTTTTAAATTTCCTTAAAACTTCTCTATGAATTCTCCTTCTCAAAATTTAATTATAATTTATATATATATACATATATATAACGTACATGCTGTAATCCCAGCACTTTGGGAGGCCGAGGCGGGCTGATCATGAGATCAAGAGATTGAGACCATCATGGCCAACATGGTGAAACTCCGTCTCTACTAAAAATACAAAAATTATCTGGGTGTGGTGGCACGTGCCTGTAATCCCAGCTACTCAGGAGACTGAGGCAAGAGAATCGCTTGAACCTAGGAGACTGACACTGCAGTGAGCCGAGATTGCACCACTGCACTCTAGCCTGGTGACAGAGTGAGATTCCGACTCAAAAAAAAAAAAAATTCATTTGGAGTTAATGCTTTACAATAAGAAATTGCTAAATTTCATACAGAAATAAATTATTTAAATTATATTATTATAATTTATAAAATTTAAAAAGTTTATTTTAAACATAGGTATATTTTTAAAATTCTCAAATGTTACATTCAGTGAGAAATTGAGATAGGTTTCTCATTTTTATGAAGGTAATTATATCTTCCCTTGATTATTTTATTTTTTAATTACAGAATAAGATTTGATTTGTTTTTATTTTTACAATTGGAACATTTAGTTTGTTAAAAAGTTGTGTTGAAAATTAGCATAGGTTTTTTTCTATCATTATTTTTAATAAAATATAGTTAACTTGCATTTTTACTTCAGGCTTCAATTAGGGACCTACTATAAAACCATTTATCTACCAGGGAATTCTAAAATATCCCTAGGAAGTTTCATTAAGATTATTCATTTTAAATGAATAGGATTTATATTTAAAGATGATAATACATATTGTGTAACCAATATCTTTATTTTCCAACCTCATCCCCTAATATACAGAAAGGCTTGCACAAACCCAATAATTGTCTTGTATGCTTTTGTATTTTCTAAGACAGCTGGAAATATCTTCAGCTTTGCTTATGCAGAATGGGTGTACGTGGTGAGATCAGTTTTAAAAAAATCGCAAGGAGTCTCTTGCCTTGCACATCACTCATTGTGTTGCACTTACCCTCTTCATATATATTAATATCTCTATCTGTACCTATATGGTCAATTCAAATGTTTCTGTTTCATCAGATTTTAAAATTTACAAATATTACTACCATTTAGGCAATAGTAACACAGTTCATTTAAATTGTTTCTTGAATAGTCCATATAAATTGAACTATTATTAAGACACTACTTACTAAGTGAGTCTCTGCATGAATGGCTGTTGAGGGAAACCCACACTAATATACATTGCTCACCCACTCTGCCGTCTTCATCTGAGAGCATACTTTGTATAATTTCTATTGCTCTTTATACATTTTAGGGTTTCTCTTATGGCCCAGAATGTGGCCTATCTTAGTGAACATCTGTGTGAGCTTAAGATAAATGTGAATTATGCTACTGCAGGATGGAATAGTCTGTATTTTATAACTGTCAATTACATCAAGTTCATTGATTGCGTTTTCGTGGTCAATTTTATCCTCACTGGTTTTCTGCCTGCTTGATCTGCTAGCCACTGAAAGAGGAGTGTCCAATTCTCTACTGTGTAATAGTAGACTTGACTATTTCTCCTGTTAGTTGTACCAAATCCTAGCTCATATATATTGATCTTTTGTCATGTGCATACACGTTTAAGACTTTTATGTCTTCTTGGAGAATTATTCCAGTCATTATCATGTAGTGCCATTTTTTTAAATCCCAAATAACTTTTATTGTTTTGAATTTCACTTTGTCTGAATGTATTACGCTAGGTTGTTAATTTTTGGTTTTGTTTTTGGTTAAAGTTAACATTATGTATCTTTGTACATTCCTTTACTTTGAACCATTTAGAGTTTTTACATGTTGAGTGTCATTTAAGAGAATATATATACTTGCATCTTCTTCCATTATTATAATTATTTCTGACATTGCCTATCTTATAAATGCTACGTATAGACCATTCATACTAGCATGATTTGATTATTGAGATATAAGAATGAATATCTACCATGTGTGTAACTTTTTTTTTTTTTTTTTGACACAGTCTTCCTCTGTTGGCCAGGCTGGAGTGCAATGGCGTGATCTCGGCTCACTGCAACCTCCGCCTCCCGGGTTCAAGTGATTCTCCTGGCTTAGCCTCCCGAGTAGTTAGGATTATAGGCACGTGCCATCACACCTGGCTAATTTTTGTATTTTTAGTAGAGATGGGGTTTCACCATGTTGGCCTGGCCGGTCTCGAACTCCTGACCTCAGGTGATCTGCCTGCCTCAGCCTCCCAAAGTGCTAGGATTACAGGCTTGAGCCAGTGCGCCTGGCCCCATGTGTTTAACTATTTGCTATGCGTTGCATTATTAACTGTTCTATTTCTTCTTTTGCGTTTGTCTTCTCTACTTTTAACTGAGAAATATATATAATTTTATATTTTATGTCTGACAATATCAAAGTCTATGTCATATTGGAATATGATTATGATGAGAGGTTTGTTTCTTCAGACTGTCTTCTCTGACTTTAAACATCCTCTGTGATTTTTTTTGGTTGAAAGTTGAACATAATATTAATATATCCAAAAATAACTGATATAAATAAGTTGCAGTGTGTTATTTTATATAAACTTTTATAGGAGTTATTAATGTTTGTGGATAATTGTAGCTGTGTGTGCTAGAGGCTTCAAACCCTCTATTGTCTGTTTTATCCTCCCCTCTGTTTTTGATATAGTTTGGATGTTTTCTTCCCTCCAAATCTCATTATAAACCTCTTTTTTATAGATTACCCAGTATTGGGTATTCTTTCATAGCAACACAAATGGGTTAACACAGAAAGTTGGTACCAAGAAGTGGGGTATTTCTACAAAGTTACTTGAAGATGTAGAAGCAGTTTTGGAACTGGGAAATGGACAGAGGTTGGAAGAGTTTGGAAATCTCAGAAGACAAGAAAAAAAAGAGTAAATTGGAGTTCCTTCGACACTTGTTAAGATGCTTTGATAAAAAATGTTGATCAAAATATGGACAATAAAGGCCAGGCTAAGGGGATCTCAACTGGGACATAAGAAACTTATTGGGAACTGAAACAAAGGTCACCCTGTTACTCCTTAGCAATGACATTGGCTGAATTGTGATTGGATACTAGGGATCTGTGAAAGTTTGAACTTAAAAGTGATGACTTATGATATCTGAGGAAATACATTTCTAAATGGCAAAGCATTGAATAATTGGCCTGGCTGCTTCTAATTGCCTAGTATCAGATACAGCAGCAAATTAATGACTTAAAGTTCGAAATTATAATGAAAAGAGAAGTAGAGTGTAAAAGTTTGAAAAATTTGCAGCCTAACCATGTGAGAGAGAAGAAAAAAGCATTTTCAGAAGAGAAATAAAAGCAGAGTATGGAGAAACCTCCTGCTAAAGAGATTAATATTACTAAAAGGGTGCCAAGTGCTAATGGCCAGGACAATGGAAAAAAGTCTCAAAGGTATTTCCGAAGCCACTGGGACAGTCCCTCTTAACACCAGCTCAGAAGCCTGGGAAGAAAGAATAGTTTGGGCGCCCAAGCCTAGGGTTTCACTGCCCTTCACAGCCTTGGAACACTATTTCCTGCATCCCAGCTCTAGCTCCATTCATGGCTCAAATGTCCCCAAGTACCACTCCAGCTGCTACTTCAGAGGATGCAAGCAGTAAGTCTTGGCAGCTTCCATAAGATGCTAAGTCTGCAGGCATGTAGGATGCAAGAGTAAAGGAGACTTGGCAGCTTCCACCTACATTTCAAAGGATGCATGAGAAAGCCTGGGTGCCCAGGCGAAAGACTGCCAGAGAGGTGGAGTCCTTGAAAACAGACTCTCATAGGGCAGTGTGAAGGGGAAAAAGTAGTTGGAGTCCCCACACAGAGTTTCTACTTGGGTACTGCCTGGTGAAGCAGTGGGAAAAGGGCTACTGCCCTACGGGCCTGAGAAAGGTATAGCCACTGGCCGCTTGCACTCTGAGTCCGGAAGAGCCACAGGCATGCAACTCTAACCCACGAAAGCAGCCATGCAGGCTGCCCCCTGCAATGCCACAGAGGCAGGGCTGCCCAAGGACCTGGGAGTCCACCCCTAGCCGTAGTCCCAGTGTGCCCTGGATGTGGGACATGGAGTCAAAGGAGATTATCTTGGAACTTTAGGATTTAATGACTGCTCTGCTTGGTTTCAGACTTGTGTGGGGAATTTTGCCCCTATCTTTTGTCTGATCTCTCCCTTTTGGAATGGGAATGTCTACCCACGCCTATACCAGCATTTTATATTTAAGTAAATAACTTATTGATCTTACAGGCTCATAGGTGGAAGGGAATTGCCTTGAGTCTCAGATGAGATTTTGGACTTACGAGTTAATGCTGGAATGAGTTAAGACTTTGGGGACTATGGGGAAGAGATGATTATATTTCACAATGAGAGGAGGGCATGAGATTTGTGGGGCCAGGGGTGGAATGATATTGTTTGGATGTTTTGTTCCTTTCAGGCCGTATTTTGAAATGTGAGCTCCAATATTGCCTGGGAGACATGGTGGGAGGTGTTTGGGTCATGAGGGCAGATTCCTCATGAATGTCTTGGCCTCATCCTCATGGTAATGAGAGAACTCTCACTCTAAGAGTTCACATAAGATCCGATTGTTTAAAAGATCCTAGAACTTACTCCTTTCTCTCTTGCTTCATCTCTCATCATGTGATGTGCTGGCTCCTCTTCCCTTTGGCCATGACTAAAAGCTTCCTAGGTCTTACCAGAAGCCAAGAAGATGGTGGTAGCATGCTAGTACAGCCGGCAGAATCGTAAGCCAAATAAGCTTTTCTTTATAAATTAGCTAGTTTCAGATACTATTTTCTAGCAATGTAAGTGGACTGACACAATTGTTGTTGGGTTTCCCTAAGAGCTCCTTTTCAAGTAAAGCCTATGTTTTAAGCTTTGACAGCTATAATGCACTTTATTATAATAGAGCCCTGTTAGTGTGTTGGTAAGGGGTGTGGGAAGGGGAATATTCTATAATGTTATGATTAAGTTTCTATATTTATTTGCACTTGTGTCCAAGCTATTATTTTCACAAGTTTTTTTTTTTCCTTCTTCTCTTAGATGAGAAAAATAAAGATACAGGGAGCTAGATTCAGAGAAACATCCTCAGCCCACATTTGATAAGATTAAGTCTTTTACCATGCAAAGTTGACTCTGTTAATGGAGAACTCTCTGGTATATTTCAACATGGGTACATTTTTCTTATTGTTTTCCAGAGCCACTGGGAAATTATTCTTGGCTCTTCACAGTGAGAATCTTGTGGGATTGCTAAAGGATACATCCATAAATGTGTGCCCCCCTCCCCCCAAGGCTGAAGTCACCTGTAGTTTTTCACTTTCAATGCAGTCCACAAGAAGTCTGTAGAAACTTATCAGAATTACCATTTAAGTATTCTAACCAGTTTATGCCTCTAGCTGATGGAACTTCTGCTTCAGGTAAGACCTTGGCCATGACTCTTGATTTGCCTGTCTGTCCAGGTTTCATAATGGTGGTTTACCCTACAAGCTCTGTTATCTAATGGGTACGAAAAATATGTTGATATTCAGTTTGTTCTAACATTAGTTTTTGTAATGATGGAAGTGACAAGTTTCAAGTTCTTTATATATTGAAGCTGAAATGAAACTCCAATTATGTGATTTATAATTTGGAATTTATAGGAATCTGTCAAAATTAGCAAGACATAAAAGAAGACACAACAATACAACCAAACCAAATAAAAAGAGAGGAAATAAAAGCTACAGTAGATCTAAATAACTAGATTCATTCGTCATGGACTTTCAAATAACTATGCTTTATATAAGGAGAACATTGAAATAAATGATTGATAATTTTTTTGAGTAGCTGAGCTGAGATTTAATGGAAAACAGGAAACAATAATAAAGAAAAAAACAAATTATAGAAGTGAAAAAATAATAACAGGGTAAATTACTCAACTGATTGGTTTAGCACTAGTTTAACTCATGAAAAGTTTGAACTGAAGAAAAAGTCAAAAAAATATGCAGAATGACACATGAAAATAAGAAATGTTGAAAAACATAAAAGCATTGTAGCAAAGTATTTTTATGGTGAAAAAGCTTGCGTATGTGCATTTTAAGTCTCAAAAAATGATGAGAACTAATAAAGGCAAAAGCAGCAAATAAATAAATAATTGCTGAGTGATTTTGAATATTAAAAATTAATACAAATTAATCCACAGATTCAAGAAGAGTCACAATTCCCAAACAAGTATATACCATTGTCTCATAACAGGAAAAAGTGCTGAAAATCAAAGGCAAAAATATCTTAAAGCAGTCTGAAGAGATAAAGGAGAGATTATGTTTTAAAGGATTAACAGTAAAATTGACTTTTACTTCTTACAAAAAAAAACCCCAACAAAACAGAATAAGCCAGAAGACAATTAGTTTATATATTTAATTTCTAAAGATTACAAGTGCAATGTAACAATTTAAAATACATTTCATGGCATATGCTGTATTTTCCTTGTTTGCAATCACATAAATACATTATTTTAATTCACCTAAAAATCATTAAAATATTTATTGTAGGATCAAATAAAGAGAAGATGAATATATAGACAATTATTTGTAATTTTGATTCTGTATTTTCAAACATAAAGCTATCTTCAGCAAGCTCATTCCCACCCACTTTAATTTTCACCTGTTGTAACAGGATAGTATTTAAAGTATTTAAATAGTATTGAATTTATTACTATTAAATGGAGTATAATTGGCCAGGTGTGGTGGCTCATGCCTGTAATTCCAGCACTTTGGGAGGCCGAGGCGGGTGGATCACGAGCTCAGGAGATTGAGTCCCTCCTGGCTAACAGGGTGAAACCCCATCTCTACTACAAATACAAAAAAAATTAGCCAGGCATGGTGGTGGGAGCCTGTAGTCCCAGTTACTCGGGAGGCTGACTCAGGAGAATGGTGTGAACCCAGGAGGCGGAGCTTGCAGTGAGCCGAGATTGCACCACTACACTCCAGCCTAGGCGACAGAGTGAGACTCCGTCTAAAAAAAGTAAATAAATAAATAAATAAGAAGTATAATTTCCCCTTAAAATAGATTAAAAGTATATATATATACACACACACATATATATATGTATACATATATACATATCTATGTGAGTATATATATATATATACACACACAGGCACACAGCTTAAATGTGTATATATATTTGTGTATATATAATGTATATATATTTTAAGGTAAATTGTGACAAAATGAAATGTAAACTATATTTTTTATGTTGCATTATTTAATTAGAAACAGCTGTTTGAAGTTTACAGAAAAGCTAATAAGCATGAAGTTTTGGGAGATACTTAGAATACATTGATTAGTTACGAGAAGCTAGGAAATTGCTGTTTTAGTATCCATTATCCATTTTAACATCTTGCTTATTTTATGGGACCTTTAATTACGCAACACAACGTCTCACAGTATTATAAAATCGTCCTAAGATTACAAAGTTTTTTACTTTTAAATGACAATTAAAACTTTATATAGTTGATGATTATAGCCTCTCTCTTAAGAAAATTGTAGATTCAGTAAGATACGGATGAGATCTCATGGCTCTGAGAGCGCCAGAATAAGATCGTTAGCCCAAGCAACCTCCAAAGTTGCAGCTTCATATTTTCCCACACTAAGACTGTACTATAGATAATATTATCCTGAAATATACATACTATTTTCTTTTACTGAAAAGGACAAATAATTCAAAAGTTTTAGATAATTAAATTAAGGAAAGATGACTTATCAAAAGACTTGAGGGTCTGTGTACCTCCCTCTACACTTCCATTTAATTGCGTTTTCCTTTACTTCCTGAAATTGTTTTAATTCCTTGGATAGCCTAGGATACTCTAGTATATCTGGAGTTAGGGTAATTAATCCCTTTACTTGAATGACTCAGAGAGGTTTAGACAAATATAGATAAAGTAGAAAACTTGTTTTAAATATCTTTTCAATAAATAAATAATTAAATGTCTGTTAAAGTAAACTTTGAGGCCAACACACTTATTGCTGCCCTCAACAGCCTCTCTCAGTCTCCTGAATCTTAATGCTGCTTTCATCATTTTGCATGTAATCTGACTAAAGAGTCAAAAGTTTGCGAGGAAACACCTTTCAACAGATGCAATGACCTTTTTCTCTGCCTAGAATAGTGAATCTCAAAGCATGACCAACTTACCACCTGCCTCGGGATGTTTGTTTAAATTCCTTGAAGAAAGATGCAGAAATCTGTACCTATGGAATCTTTTAGGGTAGGTATTACGCATACTAAGAATTTAGAGCCTTTGGTCTCAAATAACCCATTTATTTATTCT
Source organism: Symphalangus syndactylus (assembly GCF_028878055.3). Taxonomy (NCBI): domain Eukaryota; kingdom Metazoa; phylum Chordata; class Mammalia; order Primates; family Hylobatidae; genus Symphalangus; species Symphalangus syndactylus. Next base: position 76,236,988 of record NC_072432.2, on the reverse strand, counting down.
ATTTTCCTATAGGTACCAAAGACTTGAACTTAAAACCATAGCCTGGATCTTTTTCTTTGTCAGTCTCGATGATCACAAATATTCACGAATCCTCACGTCACAAGAAAAAACAAGTTTTGAATTGTTCTCATCACCTTGATGTTTATATTTATGGTGTTTGGAGTTACCACTTCATATAAATGTGCCATGGGAAGTGATTATCGTTCTTTAATTTACCCTTTAGTTTTTGTTTTGCTTATCCTAGTAAGCATTATCATATTGCTATGGGTTTATGTGATTGGGGTTTCAATATAATATTTTCATTTATATATTTCTGTTGGAGTGAGTTGGCCCAGTTACTCATAAATTTAGCTGCTGTCTGGAAACATTTTCTGAAAAGAATGAACTAAAAGAAACTAGAGTTGCATCTTGAACAATGTGGGTGTGAGGAATGCCAAAATCCTGTGTAGCTGGAAACTTGCATACAATTTTCGAGTTTTAAGAAGTTTAATTACTAACAGCCTAATGTTAAGTAGAAGGCTTACCAACATCATAAACAGTCAATTAGCACATATTTTATATGTTTTATTAATATGTATTGTATACTGTATTCTTACAATAAAATAAGCTAGGGAAAAGAAAACGAAAAAAAAAGAAGTGATAAAGCAATCAGAAGACCAAGAGGTTTACTGTTGATGCTTGGGGTCCTCTGACCTTGGCTGGCCAATAGACCTACACGGCCAAATTAATTTACAAGAGTAATAATTTTTCAAAAGCCAATTTTTTTTCTGTATTTTCTGTATGAAACTGCCAATATCATGAATAGAAAGGGAGAACCATAAAGGAGAAAGAACGTGATGTTCAGTGATGTTAGTGTGGACCTAAAGTAACAATGTGGAGGCAGGCGCGATCAGCCCAACCCTAGGGACTTGATGGTGTTGCTTGGAAGGCATCCATACCTGCATTTTGCATTCTTCGTGTGCAATCATATTGCCAAAGACAAACTATTTCATCATTTATTGTAAATAACACTGTTCCCCAGACCTACCATAAAGTTTCTGTGATGTATTGTCTTCCAGTTGCAATAAAAATTACTGAGTTGCATCAATTGAAGAAAAAAAAACCATAAGGGAGAGAAAACATATTTACTATTTACTATGTGGAAGTAGATCATTGTAAAGGTGTTCATCATCATAATTTTTATCTTCACATTCAGTAGGGAGAGGATGGGGAGGGACGAGGGGAAAGCATTGGTATTGTCTTCGGGGGGCAGAAGTGGAAGAGGTGGAGGAGGTCGGAGGGAAAGCAGTAGAGGCAGGTACACATAATGTAACTTTATGCAAAAATATCAACATTCCTGTATAAACTTTGCTTTTTCATGTCTCTAAAAATATTTCTATAAGGTATCAATCCTTCTACTGTTTGCATTATTGCCATCAAAAGGAGTCTTGAATAATCAGAACTCTTCTGTCAGATTGTCTAATGTTAATTTGTTTCCATTTGTTTTCTGGAAATTGCTTCTTCTACATCTTCTTCCTTATTGTCTGGCACTGGTTCAGAAGTACTCATCTCCATCAGGTTAGATCCTGGTGCTTGCTTCTCTTCCTTACTAATAAGCGTCTTTTGTAGCCTTTTTGCTGTTGTGGTGGTAGTGGTTATTGTTGCAGAGTAGAGAGCACTTTAATCTGTATTAAAGATACCTGTTCAGGTAGATACCTTTTCTCTTCAATAATTTTCTTAATTGTGTCTGGAAACTCGTCTGCTCCCTCTTGGTTGGTAGAAGCTGCTTCTCCTTTATCTTGACTTTTTTTTTTTTTAAGCCAAACCTATTTCTGAAATTATCAAACCATCCTTTGATGTCATTAAACTCTCCAGCTTTAGATCTTTCACTTTTCTTTTGCTTTAAGTTGTCATGTAATGATTAATGATTGCTTTTTCTCAAGTCATAGTAAAGTCTATAGGTATGCCTTTCTTACCACAATCCTGAACCCACATAAAAGCTGCATTTTTGATACAAGATAAAGAGGCATTTTACAAAAAGTGCCAGGTTTTTATGCATTGTAGCATAGCTATAGCAACAGATTTACAAATTTTATTTTCTTTTTAGTTATAGCCCTTATATTGGACTCATTTATTTTGAAATGGTGAGCAAGTACAGCTACAGACCTCAATCTACAGTATGTATCAAATACTTCAATTTTTTTCTTGTAATATTATGACTTTGCTTCCTTGAAACACTTTCGTCCAACTAGTGGTACTTCATATGGGTTCCATGGTGTTATCTGAAGTTTATAGTACTGCAGTAAAAATCATGAAAAATACTCAAAAACTATGAGAAGTCCCTTTTTACTGTGATACGCAATTTCCTAGGGAGAGGGATTGCTCGAACAGAGACGATTAGTGTCAAAGAGTGTTGTAAGCAGATACTTGCAACACTTGAGCTCACTGCAATAGCAACAGGAGGTATCCACAAAAGTATTGCAGCAGTACAGTATGTAACGTAGTTAATTTTATACAGTTATGACTGAATATTGGCTCAAGTTTTGTTTACATTTCCGTAGATTGTAAGTGGCTCCCTTTGTAGTCTACAATTGTGTGGGTGAGTTTTGATTAGCTTTTTATGATAGATTTGTGTATATTTTGTGGTAGTAAAAAATAGACTAGTATCTTTAAATATTTTATGTATTCCTGTCATACCTCCATTTTTCTTTTTTATTTTTTATTTTTTTTTTTATTATTATACTTTAGGTTTTAGGGTACATGTGCACAATGTACAGGTTTGTTACATATGTATCCATGTGCCATGTTGTTTTGCTGCACCCATTAACTCGTCATTTAGCATTAGGTATATCTCCTAATGCTGTCCCTCCCCCTCCCCTCACCCCACAACAGTCCCTGGAGTGTGATGTTCCCCTTCCTGTGTCCATGAATTCTCATTTTTCAATTCCCACCTATGAGTGAGAACATGCGGTGTTTGGTTTTTTGTCCTTGTGATAGTTTACTGAGAATGATGTTTTCCAGTTTCATCCATGTCCCTACAAAGGATATGAACTCATCATTTTTTATGGCTGCATAGTATTCCATGGTGTATATGTGCCACATTTTCTTAATCCAGTCTCTCGTTGTTGGACATTTGGGTTGGTTCCAACTCTTTGCTATTGTGAATAGTGCCGCAATAAACATACGTGTGCATGTGTCTTTATAGCAGCATGATTTATAGTCCTTTGGGTATATACCCAGTAATGGGATGGCTGGGTCAAATGGTATTTCTAGTTCTAGATCCCTGAGGAATCGCCACACTGACATCCACAATGGTTGAACTAGTTTACAGTCCCACCAACAGTGTAAAAGTGTTCCTATTTCTCCACATCCTCTCCAGCACCTATTGTTTCCTGACTTTTGAATGACGGCCATTCTAACTGGTGTGAAATGGTATCTCACTGTGGTTTTGATTTGCATTTCTCTGAAGGCCAGTGATGATGAGCATTTTTTCATGTGTTTTTTGGCTGCATAAATGTCTTCTTTTGAGAAGTGTCTGTTCATGTCCTTCGCTCACTTTTTGATGGGGTCGTTTGCTTTTTTCTTGTAAATTTGTTTGAGTTCATTGTAGATTCTGGATATTAGCCCTTTGTCAGATGAGTAGGTTGCAAAAATTTTCTCCCATTCTGTAGGCTGCCTGTTCACTCTGATGGTAGTTTCTTTTGCTGTGCAGAAGCTCTTTAGTTTAATGAGATCCCATTTGTCAATTTTGGCTTTTGTTGCCATTGCTTTTGGTGTTTTAGACATGAAGTCCTTGCCCACGCCTATGTCCTGAATGGTATTGCCTAGGTTTTCTTGCAGGATTTTAATGGTTTTAGGTCTAACATGTAAGTCTTTAATCCATCTTGAATTAATTTTTGTATAAGTTGTAAGGAAGGGATCCAGTTTCAGCTTTCTACATATGGCTAGCCAGTTTTCCCAGCACCATTTATTAAATAGGGAATCCTTTCCCCATTTCTTGTTTTTGTCAGGTTTGTCAAAGATCAGATAGTTGTAGATATGCAGCATCATTTCTGAGGACTCTGTTCTGTTCCATTGATCTATGTCTCTGTTGTGGTACCAGTACCATGCTGTTTTGGTTACTGTAGCCTTGTAGTATAGTTTGAAGTCAGGTAGCACGATGCCTCCAGCTTTGTTCTTTTGGCTTAGGATTGACTTGGCGATGTGGGCTCTTTTTTGGTTCCATATGAACTTTAAAGTAGTTTTTTTCAATTCTGTGAGGAAAGTCATTCGTAGCTTAATGGGGATGGCATTGAATCTATAAATTACCTTACGCAATATGGCCATTTTCATGATATTGATTCTTCCAACCCATGAGCATGGAATGTTCTTCCATTTGTTTGTATCCTCTTTTATTTCATTGAGCAGTGGTTTGTAGTTCTCCTTGAAGAGGTCCTTCACATCCCTTGTAAGTTGGATTCCTAGGTATTTTATTCTCTTTGAAGCAATTGTGAATGGGAGTTCACTCATGATTTGGCTCTCTGTTTGTCCGTGATTGGTGTACAAGAATGCTTATGATTTTTGTACATTGATTTTGTATCCTGAGACTTTGCTGAAGTTGCTAATCAGCTTAAGGAGATTTTGGGCTGAGACGATGGGGTTTTCTAGATATACAATCATGTCATCTGCAAACAGGGACAATTTGACTTCCTCTTTTCCTAATTGAATACCCTTTATTTCTTATTTTAAAAAATATTTCTAGACTACACTGTTCGTCTGCAAGTTTTTCGAATTTTTGCTAATCTCCGAAAACTTTTCCAATATATTTATTTGAAAAAATACCTGTACGTGTTGACCTAACCATGTTTTTCAAGGGCCAACTATACTGGCTTATCTAACTTTCTTTATATTCCATCTTTTTTGCTCCTAATTCTGTGTCTTATTCAAAATATTGTTCTTCACAAATACTAAAAGTGGATAAGACCAATTCTGAATACATCACAACCTCTAAATGCTAAATAAGACACTGTTTGCTACTGTTCTGATGGGTTAATTTTAAGGTATTTCAGTGCCCTGGTTGCCCAATCCAAATATCTCCCATACTCACTGCTCCTGATTTCTACCTTTCCAGAAAATCTCTTGGTTGAGATGGCAATCATTTTGTCAATCTCTCATAGAGAGATTAAATTTAGAAAGCCAGATTCCCAAATAGTTGTACAATACGTATCTTTGTTTAGAAATACAGAGTTCCAGTGCTATGCACATACACCCCCTACCACACACACACACACGCACACACACACACACACAGACACTCACACACAGAGAGAGAGAGACATAGAGGAAATCAATTTTCACTTTAGATAATTTGTGAGCTTACCATTTGTGTTACCTATGATCATAATGACAGGCACAGAGAGGTGACATCTACAAGGTTCATGGATTAGTTTTAGTAACTTGATGTGCTCTTATTTATAAGATGGCATAGATATCACTTTCCTAATTAGCTTAGTAGTCCTATAATAGAATGTTATATATTTTTCATCTTAATTCCAGGTACATAAATAAGGTTAAATGTTTTCAGCAAGTAATTCTCCTTATTCTCACTGATTTCCATCAAATATAATCAATCACAACACAGAAAAGAAAGAAAAATGTTATTCTATAGCTAATCTGAAGCTCTGTACCAAATTCATTAAGCAGGATTATTGATATATTTCCCATAACTATAAAATGTAACAAATCTACAAATATTTTATGAATATGGCTTTAAAGAATCATTATTCTCTCCTAGTTTAATACTTATTATCTAAAAATTAGAATTTTGAATATGTATATGTGGTTCTAAATGTATGTACCGCTCAATTCAAGAAACATTTAGAAATTCTAAGTATATCTGTCTTGCTAAAAGACAGAAATTGATAGTTTTGTTTCTTGAGAGGAATGCCAGATATTCTTGCTGCATATATCAGTGATGATGGGCTAGTCAGTGGCCTATCACTAGAATAATTTTAATTTCAAAGCAGACTAATAAGAGTTGACTGAAGTCTGCCTGTGCACATTCTTAACTGATAATAAGTATAGAATTACTCATTTGTAGAGGCTTATGTCATAAGCTTACTGTCTAAATGATGAATACATAATTAAATTAAACAGAATTGAGACAGATGGTTCTAGCTTTTGATAAATGTGCATATCTTCATAATCAGATAATAAGTCTGCTGCCTGTAAGATCAATTGGGATATAATAACTTTGAAAACTAAATCATTTCATTGTTTGGCATTTATGAGACATGGTAAAAAGCAAATTCCATTTTAATTTACTTAAAATACTGCTTATTGTCTTCCAAAGCACTTATTTAAAAATGAGAAAGCAGATATTGTTATTTTGTTTCCTTCCCATACAGAATTGTTTATTTTGCTATATAGCCTTCAGAAAATTATTTCAAAATAAAATGGTTTGTATTGGTATCTTCTCCTGGGTAATAAAGAGAAAATAAAGCAAAATATAAAGTATTTTAAGTAAAATATTAGATATTAATAGTATAGAAAATGAGAATAAAACTATTGAATGTAGGCCAGGCACAGTTGCTCAAGCCTGTAATCCCAGCACTTTGGGAGGCCGAGGCAGGTAGATCACTTGAGGTCAGGAGTTTGAGACCAGCCTGGCCAACATGGTGAAACCTCGTCTCTACTAAAAATACAAAAAAAAAAAATTAGCCAGGCATGGTGGTGCACGCCTGTAATTCCAGCTACTGGTGAGGCTAAGGCAGGAGAATCACTTGGACATGGGAGGCAGAGGTTGCAGTGAGCCAATATCCCACCACTGTACTCCAGCCTGGGTGACAGATGGAGACTCCATCTAAAATAAATAAATAAATAAATAAAACCTATTGAATGTATTTTCTTTATGTATATTTATAAAGTAAAAACAGATTAGTATGTTCGCTTATTCTGAGAAAGTGCTTGGCTATTTGGTACATTAATATTTGCTTTTCTATGCTTATTAAGCATTTTCAAATAAAATGCACATATGAAATTTTAGTAAGAATATATTTGAAATTTACTATATGTGTGTGGTTGGGAAATCTAAGTGATAAGTTTATTTTTTAGGAAAATTCATTTTGCTTTTAGGCTAATTACTTATAATGTATTATTTTAATTTTTATGTATCAGTAATGCTATAAGCAACTTGCAAAGACAAGTTAGTGTAATAATTCAGTGTTATTATTGATGATATTTAATATTATCCTATTAATACAGATTTACTTTTGAGGATGTTTTGGGGTTGTAAGAGTTAGTTACCTGCTTCTTTTGCCCAGTACTTTATTTAAAAATCTACTTTATTTAGTTATTTTCAATTTAAAGAACAATACTATTTAGAAATGCTAGTTTTTCAAGTGAGTTTTATCTAAGCTATTCTGTTTTCAGCAACTAGACTGGCAAACAGTGTAAATTAACCTCAGTTATTTCTAATGACTGTCAAATTGACAAGATCTATGTGAAATTTTATTATTCTAAAACGTTTTACTTTGTTGGTATCTTTTATTCTCAGAATCGAAATTCTAATATTTGAAATGTTCTTATTAAATCCTAGTAATTCAAACCAAAGAAATTCCTCCTTTATTCAGATAACAAACATTTTTAGAACAAAGTAATAGATGTGAATATTTAGTTTTAATTGATGAAATTTAAAACTCTAGGATTATAGTCTTTCTTAAGTTAGGAAACATAAATTATCTTGATAGCAGGAAAAGTAATACAAAATATAAAAACACCCTTTGCATTTAGTAAGTCTGATGGCAATGGTAGACATTAGACAGAATTGGGAGGTCAGAGGGGTTAATATTTACAGGTATGTTACGTTACAGAATTATAGAAAATGTGCTTCACTACAAATTTGTGAAGACAATCCTGTTTCAGACTATCTTTTGGTTTCTGAAAAGCCATTTTGTTTCTGATTGCTCATGACTTTTTTGGAAGTTCTAAGTAGTTATTTCATATTTCCCAAGATCTTGTGATTTGCATTTGGAATTCTATGAACTGATTTTGTTTTAATCAAAATCTTAAAGCTGTTGGCATCTGTATTAGTTTGCTAGGGTAGTAATGACTGGGTGACTTAGCAATTTATTATCTCACAAGTCTGGAGGCTAGAAATATGACATCAAAATATAGGCAAGGCCATTCTATCTCAAAAACCCATAAGGAAATTCTTTCTTCCCTCTTCCTAGTTTCTGGTAGCCCCAGACTTTATTGGATTGTAACAGCATAACTCCAATTCTGACATGGCATTCTCTCTATATCTATTGACCTGGTCCTTCCTCTGTGAATGTTTGAATCTGTGTTTAAACTGGTGCCCTTTTTGTAAGGACACTAGTCTTATTGGATTAAGTCCCACCCTAATGACCTCATCTTTACCTTGACTACATTTACAAAGACTTCATTTTCAAATAAGGTCAGTTTATGAAGCACTGGTGGTTAGAACCTCAACATACAGCATCCAATAATTTTATTATAGAAATATTATCCTCCCCTTTATTTCTTCCCATTCACTATTCTACTTCTGACTTTATGCATTTACTAGATTCTCTGCCCCATCCCAGATGATGGAATTGATATTGATAAGCCTCAGGGTAAATGCAATATAGTACGACTTCTCATTTGTTCCATCACATCATTTTCCTGATTTCTGATGCTGAGTTATCTAAAAGATGATGAAGGGGCAGAAATCTCCTTGGATTATTTCAGATCTAAAACTTTATTTATTATCAAGAATATACACATTGATATTTTTAATTTTCAGACGAAAACTATGTACTATACTGTACTCATCAATTAATTTATGTAAAATATATTGAGTGTCTATATTCTAAGTATCAAAAATGTGCTAAATAAGGAAGAAAAGGTGTAGCCCATGGAGATTACATACTAATCTTACATATCAAGAAAAGTCTAAAAACAAATGTATTAGATTGAAAAGTGAATGTGATGAATGGTGAAGGGAGAATTTCCAGCTTTTCTTTCTAAAAATTACTGAAAAACCATAAAAGAGAGGCACTAATGAAAACAAACTCAATATGAGCAAACTTTATGGAATTACAAATTACAAATTCAGTGAAAGCATTGATAAAAGCGGATTTTTTTGTGTGTGTGAAGGATTGAACAAGAAATAAAGTAAAAAAGAGTGTTCATGATTTTAGATCTCAGAAAAAATCTGCTAGGGTAACTGAAAGTCATAATTAAAATATCAACTATTAAAAAAGAAAGTAAAGGCAAGAAGAAATAAACACCATCAAAACCTGAGAATTGTTAAATAATGAAAATACTATGCAACTTGGTAAATACCTGACTATAAATAGAGTAGCTGTAATCTTTGCAAGCCACTATGTTCTAGACTTTAAATTTGGTCACTAAAATAAGGCCATGACTAGATATTTTATAAAATATTTAATTCTAAGACAGAGTATTATTTTAGAATACACAGACACTACCTTTGGAATTCAAAAGCTATTCTAACCCAAGCCTCTTCTATGATCCAGCATGCATGGCCTGCCTTATTTCAGACACCTTAATTTCTGTGTATTCATTCAGCATTATTTTTCTATCACGGACTCTCTCTACTTGTTGCTATGTTCTTTTCCATCATAACTTTGGCTTTTACCTAGCCTATTATAATCTGTGCTGTTCAATTTCACACCAAAATCTTTTAAATCCTGGTGTCAATACTTCCTGTTTTATATTCTAAGAATTTATTAATTCAAACTAATGACAAATGACTAGATCTCTCAGGTTATATTTGCTGAGGCAAAAGACATTGTAATTTACTGGGCAATTTATTGATTTCTTGCTCCTTGGATGGGTATTATTCCTGGTTAATCCAACTGCTCTTAATGTGGACAAGAGTCATATACCATTAAATAAACACAGAAGGAAGCTTAAGCATGTCTATTAACAATGTATGTTTACTTAGAAGCATATATACTTTTCTTCCAGTACTTAGAATGTACACAAATTAAGCATTGCTAGTATATCTGCAAATTGCCATAACTTTCTGAGTTTGGCAATATATGCTAAAATTCCAAATGTATATACTCTTTGATCCAGCATTTCTACTTCATGGAGTCTCTATAAGTAAAATATCACATGTGAAAAATAATACATACAAGTTTGAAGCATAGTCTGTAAGGTCAAAGATTGGAAGAAATCTAAATTTTTAAAATCAGGCTCTCATTTAATATTATGCTACAGACATTTAACAAAATAGTCTGCTTACATAAAACATATTAGGGATTATCTTAAATTTTTATATGGTATTTTCTCCAATAAGAATCACTAAATTAAAAAATACAGACAGATTATTATGCATATTATAAAAAGATATATATTTTTGCTTATATATTCAAAATATTTCAGATATAAAGAAAACTAATATTTTGCTCATGGTTGGCTCTTCAGGTGACTCAAGTTTAGGAGACAGATGCTTGGAGAATTTTTATGTTTAATTGTGAAACTTATGACTGTTAGGCCATTAGATTATAACTACTTATCGAAACACTATATTCATTAAAATAATCCAAAATTACCATAGCTTATAAGAAGAATAAATTATAGGACGTTAAGTTCAAAGACCATTTAGAAACCTCTTCAAATCTTGAGGGATGATGTTGTTTTGGATTAGTACTAAGGCAGATTTAAGAGATGTAGTAAGTTAAATGGATACCATTTGCTGTAAGAGTGAATATGGGGGAAGAGTGAGGAAATATGAGGAACCAAGTGTAACTCCCAGACCTTTGACTTGATCAGCTGGATTGATGATGACGCCTTGTAGACATTAGAGAAATTTTACGGAGATAAGTATGGTGGAGGGGTAAAATAAGAATAATGTGCATTCCTCTTGGGAGATTAGAAGCAGCCTATGAAAGAAATTACATTCAACTGTGACTGTCCCATCAGACAATAAGTGCATAAGTGAGTGAACACTCTAGGATACTATGCCAAAAAACAAAACAAAACAAAACAAAACAAAACAAAACAAAACAAAACAAAACAAAACAAAGAAACAGAGCAAGAGCAGTCATGTTCCTGCTTTCGTGGTAACTGCGGCTTTATGGAATGGGGCTAAGGAGTGGTTGCCTGTGAAATCTCCATGGGGAAGATATGTTGGCTAAGAGATAATGAGGAATACAAATTGACTAGAATAAATGGGAACTGTGTATAAAGAGGAGTTAAGGAAAAAAAACAACAAGAAAGGAAACAGTTATGTTTGAAGTAAAGAGATATACAGAAGCTAAAACATAAATGGTTGATAAGTATCATTAAAGGTATTAAGGCTGGGTTTTAGCAAATACTGTAGAAAATGAACCAATTCTAATAGATTCCTAGGGGATACATAGCAAACGAAAAATTGTGCTTTTTAATGAAATTTTACTATTTAACTAAGCTTTTTAAGTATTTTATTTTTGTACTTTATAGGCTGGATTTCTTTGGCTAACCACTTAACAGGAAAAATTACTTCACAAATAGGTACAGTTAGGGCAGTTTTATAGCACAGCACTTCTCTCAACATGTTTATCATTGAAACATTAAGCTTCTAATGGTAACATGAATTTTAAATTAATATGGCACATGACAGATGAATTAAATTGTCTATAGGAAATTTCCAAATACAGTTGGTATTAAAGTGATGGTCATAAGGACAAAAAAGTAATTTAGTTAAGAAAACAGAACATGCCCTTTATGATATAAATGATAGAATGGAATGTCTAATGCTCATGCTGTGTGCTTTATAAAGGTATTTCCTCTTAATGCCAAACAATAGCGCAAACAAGGCATTTTTATTAGATTGTTCTACCCTTTTTCACACAGTGGCAATTTGTGTCTATTTGTAATTAAAATGACATTAAGCAGCCCTATTTTCAGTTATATAATATCTCATAGTAAAGGTTTCATATAAAAGTCTTCACTGTTTTTATAGATTCAATTATATAATAGGTATTACTGTGTTCCAGTGTAAAAATAGTGATACACTGTCTAAACACTTTCAAAAGAAGACCTGTTTGGAACTTAATCATATACCACCTTTCATTGTTTCTTAATTGATTCATTTGTGTTTGTCTGAACAACTCTGAAAACATATGGAGCAGAAAGATTACAAATATTTATACCAATGATATGTTTAGACAATATATTTAGAAATACTTATAAAAAGGCAGAATGAATCTGTCTTCCTTTTCTCTCTCTTTCCTCACCCCTTGAACTGTATATGTCTCTTGTTTATACAATAAATAAGTTGAATATTTTCTCCAAGATTTTGACTATTAGTCATCTCCTTAGCTAATCATCACTTCATATACAATGTATATACTTTCCTAGGGCTGCTGGAACAAAGTACTACAAACTGGGTGGCTTATGACAACAGAAATTTATTCTCTTTCAGTTTATAGTGGAGGCTGGCGGTTTGAAATTGAGGTGCTGGCAGGCCATGCTGTCTCTGAAGCATCTGGAAGAGGATCATTCCTCCCCCACCAGCCCTAGCATCTGGTAGCTCCAGGCATTCCTAGGTTTATAGTACCATAATTTCAATTTCTTCTGCCATCTACATATGACTGCCTTTCAATTGTGTCTGTACCTAAATTTTCCCCTTCTTTAAGGATACCATTTATATTGGTTTACAGACCCATTCTACTCCAGTATGACTTCATCTTAACTAATTGAATCTACAATGACCCCATTCTCAAATAAGGTAATACTCACAGGTGATGGGGGTTAGGGTTCAACTTTTTTGGTAGGGAAAACAATTCAACCCATAACATACACTAAGATACATACGAAACAAAACAAAATAATAATACATTAGCTAAATTAGGATAAGACTGACAGAAATATTTATTGCCTGAGGAGGGATGGGATTTTCATTACATGTAGTACTGCATGTGCTATGATAACACTGCATGTGTTTTTATATGCATTTCATTACATGTAGCACTGCATGTGTAGTACTGTAATACTGCAAGTGTTATTACATATATTGGCTTAAGCTACTTTAGTCTATTGTTACAAAATAGAGAACCGATCTCATGCTTTAAACAATATGAAGGTTCTTTCCTGTCAGGGAAAGCCTCAGATACTCTTAAAATGGAAATTTTTGTGCCTCAGAATTTGTACTGGCAACAATAAGTATTATGTGCTCCATACATTCTAAATGAGTACCCTATAATTTATGTAACGTTGACTAAAATATCAAGAAACTATGTCTCTTACAACATTACAATCTATTGTATATTACATATACATACACACACAATATAATATGTAAGATATATAATTGTATATTACATACATAATTTATCTGAAAATCACAAGTTTGTTGAGAGCATATTTTTGAGAATAAATGTTAGTTGTATTCTTTTTTCCTTTTCTCTCCCTCTATAGCAAGTGAAAGGGTGTTGGTAAGACATTCCTAGAATATTTGTCACCTATTTCCTGAAGTATGGAAGACAGGAAGTAGTACCTGATACTCATCTAAGAAAATTTAGTATCAGATAGTTGATTAGAGGTCCCCTGAGGCAGAGCTAGGAGTATCCTGCACTTTCATTTATAAAGAGACAACATATTAAATGTTTCCTAGGGGACAGAATAGATGTTTCAGAAGGTGTTTGAACACGCTTTATAAGACTTTTTGACATATGGATTCTAACAGAGTTTTTTGGGATTCATGTGCAGAAGTCAAAATTGATGAGCAATGCATGAGCAATGAAATGGTCAATCATCAGTGCCAAGGAAGAAGACATCATTTGTTTCCAAGCATAGATTGTAACAACAAAATAATTACACTACAAGAATAAAAGTGACATGTGCCCTCTTGTTAAAAAAAGATATCAATACCATATTAAAATTGGTCTTTCCAGGAAATATGCCCTGCACCCTCTACTCATCTTATCACCCCTACCCGAGTCCTGACATGTCTACTTGAGCAAACTTAAAGTAAGAAGAGATCGTATGAGAATAAAAAAGACAAACCATACCTATCTTTCCCTGCTGTAGGTTTCCAAGATTAAGTCATTACAGTAGCTACAGAAAAAAGATGAAAGCTTAAATTTAATTGAAAGTTCTATTTAGATTGTGCTTTACTTTTAAATCTGAAAATTAGCTCCTTAGTAACTGAAAAGTTAAAGATCTGACTGAAATATATAGAACAGAGGAGCAAGCATTTGAAAGAGAATGTAAGAGAAATATATATTTTAAAATCTATTTTGTAATTTAACTTGAGATTATTTTTAAATGGGTAAAATATACATAAGTTGGTGAGCATGAATGCCAAGGATTTACTGTACTGGCTTTACCATGAGAACCTATGTGAATCTGACTACCCAAAAGAACTATAAATATATTTTTTTTACTTCTCTGTGAAAAAATCCCACATAGTTGATGGCCTTCTTCTGTTATATTAAGGTGAGAGGCTGAGTGCTCTTTAGGTAAGCTGTCACATACCACCGCTATGATTTTCTTCAGGCAATACACTTCTCTAAATGTTTGGTAAGCTTTGGTGTAATTTGAATTTAACTAATCCCTATGTCCTACAACAAAAAGATCTATCTTTAGTTTTCAACCTATCCTAAATTCAGGGGATAAAAACTAGTATGATGTTATACTGTCAAAGTGATTTGATACACTCTCTTCCTTTCTTTGCTTGACACTGTACTGGAAATTTTTTTAAAACATTTGAATGGAGATTTACATTGAGCACAGGTCATGCCCAATTATTTAATTACAGTAATGGGAATATTTTCTAGTGAACTCATAGCATTTGCTCTAGAGGTTTTGTCTTGTATAAAGGGTTCCTAATAATCTAAAGCGATTGAAGTTTGATGAATGGCTAGACTGGCATGACATATAAAAACTTTCCTGATTTCAAAGAATAAGGCTCATTGAAGATCATCATAGAAAGTAAAGACACAACAAGAAGTGGAGGAGTTTTTTTCTATGTGAAATTTTATGACACTTGGAATATACATTGCAATCTTTAAGACTTTTGTTGGTGATTTGCAAAAATGGAAGATAAGAAAGAAGAAAAAATAAGTAATACTCCCTGTCTTTGTATTAAACACAACACGGATTTTTAACTAAGAAGTTTTTCTGTCATGAACTACAGATGGATATATAGAAAAAACAATAACTTTAAAAATAAGTGACTTAGCAGCAGCCCCAATGGATGGCTGGTGGAAAAAGATGAAACCCAGAAGATATGGCCTTAGCCATCAGAGGTATGTCTCCAAGGGAAATGAACTCAATTATGAATAAGTAACCAGTGTCCCTCCATGTTAGTTTTAATGTGATTCCATAATTACTTCTAGAATGGTGAGAACTGGTGAAGAAGTAAGATTGCATACAAATTTATGTGGCAAAAACGATGTGGCTCCATAGCTGAGGAAAAGTGGAAAATGATAAGTTACAATAAATTAAGAAACACTTATATACTAATGAGGACCCAGAAGCAAAGGGAGACTTTGCCCGAGAATAAAATAAAAGCACATTAGAGATCTAGATGCATACTTTACTCCACATGAATTTTTTTATTATTATTATTTTTTTCAGACAAAGTCTTGCTCTGTCACCCAGGCTGGAGTGCAGTGGCACAATCTTGGCTCACCACAACTTCTGCCTCCCAGGTTCAAGAGATTCTCCTGCCTTAGCCTCCTGAGTAGCTGGGATTACAGGTGCCCGCCACCATGCCCAGCTAATTTTGTATTTTTAGTAGAGATGGGACTTCGCCATGTTGGCCAGGCTGGTCTCAAACTCCTGACCTTGTGACCCGTCTGCCTCGGCCTTCCAAAGTGCTGGGATTACAGGCATGAGCCACTGCGCCCGGCACAACTGAATGTTTTCTAGCTATGTGTATTGGGATTTAATAATCAAACCATAGTCGTCACTATGTTATTTCTAATATAATGACCTCTTAGTTCATTTAACTTTATCTGTTACCATTTTTACCTTTATTTAGCCATTTCTCTCCTTTTGTCATCATACTATGCAAGTATATATGCTTTATATTTTGTGAACATGGTTGTCCTGAGAGTCATTATTGTCATACTTACATATTTATTTTTAAGGGCATGCCTTGCCTTGGCGATAGAGTATGATTAAAATAAACTATCATTACATTTTGAAAACATTTCTTTATATGCACTTATCAATGTTCAGCATTATGAAATTTTACAAAACCACAACAAAGCAGAGTTGTGTAGACAGGAATAATATGGTTTGGATCTGTGTCCCTACCCAAATCTCACATTCAATTGTAATCCTCAGTTTTGGAGGTGGGGCCTGGTGGGAGGTGATTGGATCATGGGGGTGGTTTCTAATGGTTTAACAGCATTGTTTTAGGTGCCGTTCTCATTATATTGAGTGATTTCTCATGAGATCTGGTTGATTAAAACTGTGTAGCACCTCCCCATCTTTCTCTTCCTCCTGCTCTGGCCATGTAAGATGTACCCACCTCTTGCATTAGCATGACCTGAATATGAGACCTGGAGTCAAAGGAGATCGTTTTGGAACTTTAAAATTTGACTGCCCCACTGGATTTTGAACTTGCATGGGCCCTGTTACCCTTAGTTTTGGCCAATTTCTCCCACTTGGAATGACTGTATTTACCCAATACCTGTACACTCATTGTATCTAGGAGGTAACTAGCTTGCTTTTGAGTTTACAGGCTCATAGAGGGAAGGGAATTGCCTTCTCTCAGATGAGACTTTGGATTGCGGACTTTTGGGTTAATGCTGAAATGAGTTAAGACTTCAATTGGTATTAAAATGTAAGGACATGAAATTTGGAGGGGTCAGGGGCAAAATGATATGGCTTGGTTGTGTCCTCATCTAAATCTCAACTTGAATTGTGTCTCCCAGAAGTTCCAAGTGTTGTGGGAGGGACCCAGTGGGAGGTAATTGAATCATGGGGGCTAGTCTTTCCTATGCTATTCTCATGGTATTGAATAAGTCTCACAATATCTGATGGGTTTATCAGGGGTTTCTGCTTTTGCTTCTTCCTCATTTTTCTCTTGCCGCTGCCATGCAAGAAATGCCTTTCACCTCCCGCCATGATTCTGAGGCATCCCCAGCCATGTGGAACTATAAGACAAATTGAACAACTATTTTTTCCCAGTTTCGGGTATGTCTTTATCAGCAGCACGAAAACAAACGAATACAGATTTGCATGGCACTAATCACTGCTAATGTTGAACATCTTTTCATGTACTTATTTGCCATTTACATATCATTTTTGAAGAAATGTGTATTTAAATGTTTTGCTTATATTTTACTCATATTTTTCTTTTTGCTTTTAAGTTTTAAAAGTTATTTAAATATTGTGGATATTAATATCTTATACATGATTGGCAAATATTTTCTCCTGTTATGTATTTAGGTTGTTGTTTTACTTGCTTGATGCTTTATTTTGATTTATAAAAATTGGTAATTTTGACAAAGTTTAACTTGTCTATTTGTCCTTTTGTTACTCATACTTTTGGTTTCATATCTAAGGATCCATTGCCATATTTAAGATTATGAAATCACACTTCTATGCTTTCTTCTAAGAGTTTCATTGTTTTAATTTATATGTTTCGGTCATTAATTTATTTTGTATTAATTTTTATATGCGAAGTAAAATAAAACAATAAAACACCTAAGGCTAATTTTTGTATTTTTAGTAGAGACAGGATTTCTCCATGTTGGCCAGGCTAGTCTCATACTCCTGACCTCAAGTGATCCACCCGCCTCGGCCTCCCAAAGTGGTGGGATTACAGGCGTGAGCCACCATGCCTGGCCCAATTAGATTATTATATAAAGTATAATATTTAAATTCTTTGGTTCCCATTCCCTAGAAAATTTGGAGCTCCTCTTAAGTATGTTTCAACTAAAGCAATGACTACCCAGGATCTGGATGAAACTTGAGATTGCAAAGGAAATAAAGTGGAATGTAATACAAAAGCTGCTCTACTTTATTTATAGCTAGAAGAAATATTATTCTCTTTTATCTTTGCCTAGAAACTGCTATTTTTTTAGAACTATATGTAATAACAATTATTGAAGGAACTTCATATTGAGTTATTCTTTAGATTAGTTAATGTCTAGCAAATTATAGTCTTTTTTCTCAACAAACAATATTATATTTATATTTAGCGAAAACTTATTTCACTTTCTTTTAAAATATTTACTTTAAATATATTATTATGATTGTTATTTTTAAAAATAATTTTCATATATCTTCATAAGTAATTTCACGGAAAATAAGAAATGAGACCATCATTAGTGGCTGGTAAAATAGCTCTGCTTCTAATCTGAAATAAATTTTCTCTTATTTTTATGGGGTATATTCATTAGTATTTTAATTTTTAAAATAAAATTCATATCAAAATGGTTGTATGTACTTTGATCATCTTTGATTCAGATACATTGCTCACTTTCCTTTTGTTATTCTGTTTCATAAGCTAGAGTCTTAGCCTCCAGCTCCCACATCCTCATGTATAGATTCAGTTTGGATTTAAACAATGGGTAGTATTGGAGAAGACTTGAAAAGCAAGATGCAAAGGAGGGAAAAATCAGGATATTTGTCTCTGACTTTCTGCCCTTAGCGGTGTCTGTCTCAAACAATGGATACACGTGTCTTCCATGGTTCCATATACCTCAGGTACCTACCATTTTTTTTTTTGTTCCCAGCTTTATTTATGATTTAATTACTAACTGATGGTCAGGTTTTCATCATTTTAATCAGATTATTGCATTGACTTTTCTTTCTTTGAACTAGTCGTAAATGTTTTTGTTTTTCTGTTTAGGCTCTGACATATATTGGACTAGTTGATTTATACAAATGTATTTAAACATCTCTAAACATAAAACAACTTCTTTGTGCACACGTTTAAAACAGTTCTGAATAACAGATAACCTCTTATTTCAACAACAAGAATATTTTTAAACATTGTTTTACTTGAAGAGGACAAATGAACAATGTAAAATATTAAAAATATAGATGAACTATTTAATTACATAATTTTAAGATCAAACATATTAATGTGTACATATTTAAAGTATGCAGTACAAAAATATATTTACACTGAAATATTTTTGTTTATACTCTCATTTCATGAAATGTTTTCAGTTAAAATTTCTAATATACATCTTTCACATTAGTGATTTTGTCATTACTAAAGATGCATTTTGGGAATACTAATGTTTTTTTATAATGCAGCATCCTCATGTGGTGTAATTGTTTGAGGTAGATTTTTTTCACCTTGGGATGATGGGAATTTAATCCTATGCCACAAAAAGATATTTGCATAAAATTTTGGCAGACATCTTTCCTCTTATTCTGCTGGTGTGTGACTATAATTCAACCACATTTTTAAAGGTCTTTGAAATGATTTGTAATAAAATTCAACTCTTGCATTCATATTATTATGAATAATTATTGAATTTGTGTTGTAACTGCAGACTTTCCATTATAAAAATTGCAACAGGTGTTCTTAGCAAGCAATCAATGCAAGCAATTCACTCACCTTCAAATAGAACTTGGATGATTTATTATATTTATTTAATTTTTTCCAGCTTCATAAGGGTATACCTGATGAAAAAAAGTGGTATAAATTTAAGGTATACAACATGATGATTTACATATTACACCTGTGTGAACACATAGTAGTATGTATATAATATATATAGTGAAATGATTACCACAGTCTAGTTACCTTTTTCTTTTGTGTTGAGAACACTTAAGATCTACTTTATTAGCATATTTTAAGTATACAATACAGTATTTTTAACTATTTTCATCATGGTATACATTAGATCCCCATAACTTACTCATTTTAAAAGTAAAATTTTGTAATCTTTAGCCAACATTTCTCTATTTTCCCCACTTCCAGTCCCTGGAAACAATCATTCCACTCTTGCTTTCTGTGAGTTCAACGTTTGTAGGTTTCACATATATAGTGATATCATACAGTATTCGTCTTTTTCTGTCTGACTGCTTTCACTTAGCATAATGCCCTCAAGTTTCACCTATATTGCCCCAAATGGCAGAAATTTCTTTTTTATGTCAAAATAATACTACATTTTACCTAGTCATCAAATTAATTAATTAATCCAACAGACATTTAGGTTTTTTTCATATCTTGTCTATTATGAATAATGCTGCAATAAACACGAGAGTGCAGATATCTCTTCAATGTCCTGATTTTGTTTTCTTTGAATATATACCCTCAGATAGGATATTTTTAATTTTTTGAATAACCTCCATACTGTTTTCCATAATGACTGTAATCAATTTACATTCCCACCAATACTGTAGAAGCATTCCCTCTTCTTCACATCTTTGCTACTTGTATCTTTCAACATTTTTGTAATAAAACATTTTACCAGATGTAATTAAAATTTAAACTATTAATTCAAATAAAGTTTATTTCTCTTATAATTCTATTAGTGGGAAAGAATAAAAAAATGAGAACAAATAGTATGATTCAGTTATGTAAAGGCATTGATTTTTTTTTAATTTTATGTGTTATATTAACAGAAAACTTACATTTACTGTGTATAACATGATGTTTTGAATTATATAAACATTGTGAAATGACTAAATCTGGCTTTTTACCATATGTATTACCTCACATAGCTGCTGTTTTTGTAGTGAGTACTCTTTACATACCCTCTCTTAGCACTTTTCAAGAATATAATACATTACTAACAGTGGTCCCCAAGTTGTACAATTGATCTCTTGAACCTATTGTTTCTGTTTGCTATTTTGTACACATTGACCAATATCTCTATAGTCCCCTCAATCATCCCAGCCTTTGGTAACCACCATTCTACTCTCCACTTCTTTGAGATTAACTTTCTTACATTCCACATATGAGTGATATCCTGTGGTATTTGTCTTACTATCCCTGGCTTATTTCACTTAACATAATGTCTTCCTAGGATCATCCATGTTGTCGCAAATGACAGGATTTCATTCTTTTTAAGGCTGAATGTGGTACACATACCACATTTTCCTCATTCATCCATTGATGGACACTTAGGTGTACTCCATATCCTGTCTATTGTAAGCAATGCTGCAATAAACATGTGAGTGCAGCTGTCTCTTTGCATACTGATTCTATTTGTTTTTATATATACCCAATAGTGAAATTGCTGGGTTATATGGTAGTTCTGTTCTTGTTTTTGAAGAACCTCCATACTATTTTTCATAATGGCTACACCAATTTATATCACCACCAATATGCAAGTGCTCTCTTTTCTCAACACGCTTGATAAAGCTTGTTATATTTTGTCTTTTTGATAATAGCCATTCTAGTAGATGTTGGGTTATAGCTCATTGTGGTTTTAATTTGCATTTCACTGATAATTAGTAATGTTGAGGATTTTTCATATACCTGTTGACCATTTGTATGTCTTCTTTTGAGAAATGTCTATTAAGATTATTTGCCCAGATATATTATAGAATAATTTTGTTCTCCCTTCTTAAATATTGGCTCATTTATTCACTTTCATGTGCCTTTAATCAGCTGTTCTGTATGCTTATCTATACAAACACATGTTCTATCTTTTCCTAATAAACTCCCTTTCTATGGCTATTAATTTGATTGTATCTGTTTATTGAAACATTGTATTAAGTGTTTTAATGATTTACTTTACTTCATATATATGTGCATTCACATACATACAAACATAAAATAATTCGTCACTTTAACAAGCACCTTCCATGTCCAGATGTCATTCTCTATCTACACTGTCCAGTGTGATGTCTATTAGCCTTATGAGGCAATTCAAGTACTTTGATTATGGCCAGTTAGAATTGATAACGTGCTGCAAGGCAGTAAACAAAACAAAACAAAAAACAGATTTTCAAGAATTAGATTTTTAAATATAAAACACCTTGCTAATATTTAATATTGATTATATGCTGAAATTATATGTTGGATATATTAAGTAAAACATATCATTAAAATTAACTCAACTTTGTTTTTACCTTATTTAATGTTGTTCCTACAAAATGTAAAATTATATATTTGGCTTACTTTTATGGCTTACTTTTACTTCTATTGTACAATATTCTAGATAAGGTTGAGGACATGTTCTATTCTCAAAGAATATGTAGCACATTAAGTAATTATTTGAATAATAAAAATAATTTCATAATGTGAGCATCCCATATTACAAATATAATGGATAATATATTCATACATTTAATAATGAAAATTAAATTTGTGTTGAAATTTAAAGAATGAATAGGAATTTATCACCAAAAGCTAGGGAAAAACATATGCCACATATGATGGCTTGGCTAAGTGATACTCTAAGAGATTAATGCAGATGGTCCTTGACTTATACAATGGGGTTACAACCAGATAAAATCTTTGCAAAGTTGAAAAACCATAAGTTGAACCATCATAAACTGGGGACCATTTGTATATAGAATGATTTTAAGAAGCGCAGGAGGCTAGAGATACGTAACAAGGTTGGTGGAATACCACATACATATCTAACAAAACGTCAGTCTTTTAGGTATTACTTGAAGGGGCAAAATAGTTCAAGGTGACTCTCTCCAGAGAGATCTGAAAGATATTTTTAAGAATCAAAACATTGACTAAGAGTTGTATTTTATTATCAAATTTAATCTAGTGGATAAATCCAATTTGCTTAACTCCTTGGAAAATTCACACAATCCATTTTTATTCACAAATTTATATTTTTTTGGCTATTTTTCAATGTTTTCAAGTTTCTTAAAGAAAAGTTTGAGCATTGGCTGTATATGAAACATAAATGAAGCATGGTTGCTTAGGAATTGTACAATTTCAATCCTGCTTAGACTTTTCAGAGCATTTAATTTTGAACTTAAATAGCAAAAGAAAAAGAAAATAATTTAGCTGGTGATTTCATGGTCCTGTTTTACTTCATTATCCCTTGTCGAGTCTCCTACTGTTTATAAAATTGGAAAATCATGCTGAGCTGAATGTCCAATGGACTGAATAAAGTTGATTTTAACATTGTGTTTCCCAATGAACAAAAAAGTAATTATAGTCCATATTTACTTTATGAGCTACCTATGTAACTACTGTTTGTTTATGTTGTGAATGTACCTTTTTATGATGACTCAGACTGATAGAATTAGAGATTACAATCAGCATTCAATAAACCAAGATTAAGAAAATTGTCAACCCTTTCATTAAAATAGCAGTCAAAAGAACGCACAAAATTTTAGAATAAAGCAAATTTTAGATTAATTTCTTTAGATTCTAAAATTTTATTATTTAAGTTTAAAGAGGATAGCAAAACATAAAACATTTTCATTATTTTTCTTATTAGAAATTCACATGATAATTTAAAAATATTTTATTAAGATTGAAGCTATCAGAGATGATGTGGCACATTAAGCTACAGAAAGTAACTTTAGCCCTTACCTGTTCACTTTAAATATATCTGAAAAATGTGAAAAACATTGTTTCTACAAGGTCAATAAGAACAGGAGAAAATGAATTTGTTTTATTTTTCAATCAGCACCAATCTGAAGTAAACTATAATTGCTGTATGTTTGACCAGTTCATTATTATATTTTGCCTTGAACAATCATATATAAATTCATTAAAATGTTATGACTTTCATTACCAGAGTCTTGGGGCAGGATTTTATTTTTAAACCAAAGTTCAAAAACCCTGTTCTCTTGATGCTAATCAGATGATGTTTGTTTTCTTGACTCAATACTTTAATTTAATTAAAGGTTCCTGCTGTTTGGAAACCATTGTTCTAGAATTTTGTTTTGTACTAGGAAAATAAAAATTACTACAAGATTTTCAGTCATTTAGAGGATGATCCACTGGGAAGTTAGATCCCAGTGACCCAGAGGCTGTTAAATATAAGAGTAGCTTGGCACTGATCCACCTTAGAACGACTGCTAGAAAATTAGTTCACATTAAGCTGCATTTAAGTAATTTAGGGCAGCAATACCCTTGTCTTAAAACGTCTCTAAATATATGCGAAATGTAAACATGATGTCCACACATCCAACTGTCCCTAGGAGACTTTGATTGTCCTCCTGATTCCATGAGGTTAATTAAACTACAAATGTCAATTTAAAAACTACTAATTGCAACAGATTTTGTAGCTTGTTGATATTGTTGCTTGTTTTAACAATATTTACCAGGAAGTTGACAAAATTATAAGCTTAGGAATCATTATTTATCTTGTTTGTGTTACACGCATCTTCTGCTCATCAAAAGAAAATAACTGTTTTTTAAATAGCCTCTTTGGTCTTCATAATACAGATAGGATAGGAGTAAGTAGTAGGGGTGTTAGATGAGCAATTAAGTAGAAAATACTTTGACAATTTAAAAAAGGTTGTACAAAATCTAGTTATTTTCAAGTATATGAGGATAATATTGCATGACTACTGCTTATACAATTATGCTGTAAGCCAATTCATGCCCATTGCTGATTGGTGGAAAAAAAAGTCTGCTTTTTGTATTTTCTTAGAGATAAATATTATTACAATTTGAAAAATTAACATAATCTCATTTCCCTTTTAATATTTTTGTAAAGATTTTTTTCCAGGAATCGGTTTCTGGTATAATTTGTTCTCTTCAAGCTTGAAATAAATATGATTTTTCATCAACAGAATATACTCTTAGAAGTAGAGTGTCATTTCTTACTCTTAAAAGTGCCATTCAGCGGCACTAAGTAAAAACGATCCACTAGTTCAGATGTGCAATTTCTTAATGTTGCTTAGTAGCACATCCTCTGCTTACACGCTGTTTGGTGGGGAGTGGGAGTTTTGTTATGGATACTGATTTGTCATCTATTTTAAGATCCCTGCTCTTTGTTACTTATTCATGTAGAGATATATGCAAATGATATAAAGGACTAATAACGTCATAGATGTTATAAATTAATGGGACAATTAAATGTGGTAATTTTAATTATGATACAAGACCAGTGGAAGTAGAGTACTTTTGTGCAGAATGTTCTCCCTAGGCTCTTGTCTAGCCATTTCTGTTATAAAAACAGCCAGCCAGCTAAACAGTAAAATAAACTAAATAACTCAACATTATGCTAGGCAGAACTTGTTGGTTTAATTTAGTTTGTGGCCTAAGGAAGGGACTGAATGAAACTATTTTATTAAAGACTCTCTGCTTCAGGAATCTGACTGACTGAATTCTATCTAAACTGTCAAAAGCTGACCATATGTCTGGACAGATTAGGGAATTTTTCCTCCTCCTCTCTATAACTGGTAGTAATAATTTCTTAAACAACATAGTTATTGCAAGAATCAAATATGACAAATTTTCAAAAATGCTTAGACTGATGCCTTACTTAAAGTAGGCAAGAAATGAATACTTCACTCCCTAAACAGAAGTTCCAAAGCATGTGGCTAGGGAAAGCAGTGCTGTTCTCCATGTCCCCCCTTTATGCAGGTGTGCTGTGGACAGAGTAGGCTTATTTATTTTGAGCTAGAAACTGAAAATTATCCAGAGACCTTTCTTATCTTGTAGTCTATAAATTGGACCTCACCAGAGAAAGAAGAAAGTACGAATTATATTAAGTATATAATTTGGTAAGTAGAGACAAATCAATTTAGCTTAAAAAGGTATTTACTGTATGGAATTGTGACATCAATATTTTCAAATTACTTCAAATTGTTGGGAACAAAGAAAATATTATCTGACCTATTTATCATTCAAGTGTCAGACAATTCATGAAAAAATATTTATTGTTACAAAAGGAGATACAACACTGTTAAACA
This sequence comes from Symphalangus syndactylus, assembly GCF_028878055.3. Taxonomy (NCBI): domain Eukaryota; kingdom Metazoa; phylum Chordata; class Mammalia; order Primates; family Hylobatidae; genus Symphalangus; species Symphalangus syndactylus. Next base: position 76,211,248 of record NC_072432.2, on the reverse strand, counting down.
ATAAAACATTATTTTCTTGTATTATTGTTTTAAATTTAAAAAGTAAAAATATATATATTTTTAACTCTACAAACAGCATCATAATAAATTGTCAATATGTTCAATAATAGTTAACAGTTAGGTCCTTAGCATTAAGAACCTATTAAAGCTCAAAACGGCTGTAACGTGTCTTGATGAATGGTATAAATTTTAAATGTTCTTGTTAATTTGAACTTCTCATTTTACTAAATAATGTAAGAAAAAATGAGCCATTGTAACTAGGACAATATTTGGGTTACGTTAGTCACTGATTCAATATATTGCCACAGTAGGCATTCAAAAATGATTTGAAATGATTTTAAATTCATACATATACGTTGAATAATATTATGACTGAAGAATTGTACTAGATAGTATAGGGCACGTAAAGAAGATGATACATGTTATTAAGGAGCACATCCAAGCAGGTCATACACATTATATAAGCACTATGTGTTCTTTTTCAACCTTTCAGTGAAAATATAGACATTCTTAGAGAACAAATATAAAAAAAATTCCAAATAATTGAAGATGCACTGAAGGAGCCCTGATTCTCCATAGACAATTAGAGAACAATTTGCTTTTGAATGTAAGTGGCAAATGAAGAAGGAAAGCAGACTGAATAAGATATGCTTAAAACCTAAATTTAAAATCCATTACTTAGAGAATAATAGACTTGATAATTGTTGAAACTTTCCATTTAGGTTATGCATTTTGTTCTCTTTTAAGCAGGCACCTGATTATTTTTTTCTACATGAAATATAGTTAATAATAGTCTGTAACATATGGATAGATAATTCTACCAAATGATGATGACAATAATAAGATTAACAGAATATTGCATGATTATTAAACAGTTCTAAATGCAAGTTTGTTTTCTAGCTTGCTACTATGGCTAAAAGGCACATTTAATATTTTTAAATGGTGGAATACTTTACATTTTATATTTAATATAAGTTTTATATTTAATTTTTTAAAATAGTAGAATACTTCAAGAGGTGTAATACATTATTTTAATCTTTCTCATCTTTTCATTTTTTTATAGTGATTAGATTTGTGATTTTTTTTTAACTTTAAGACTGTAAGAATAAAGATTCAGAATCAATGGAAATGTCAGGAATTCATGGCAGTGTGGTTAACTATAGTGTCGTTCAACATCTTCAGTTTAAAGATAATGTTTTAATATAAAGTTTCACCACTATTCTTGGTGTATTGGAACACTATTATGTTATATACTATTATCACTTGTTTTTTTTTTCATTTATTCCAAAATGTCCCATATCACACAGTTGATATAAATACATTTGCCAGTTTTTTGAAAAAGCAGTTCATTTCCAATATTGAACACAACAATACTAAAATGCATCTCATTTGAATGCAGTTCAAAGAAAGACATGATCATAATACCTGTGCATTTTGAAATGCATTGTACTCAAACTTTATAATCTTTAAGGCACAAAAAAAATTACTCTCAGTGAGGATATTATTGGCATTAAAACATCTTTCTTTCTACCAGCACTATATATATATAGTTTTCAAAATTGACCTTACTTCCAAAACATGACAAATTCACATCACAAAGAAATAGTGAATTTGAGATTATTTATTCGAGTTTACTTTTTATAAGTATGATTGTGTGAAAATAATAGAAAATCTCTAATTGGAGTCTGTAAATATTGGCATAATTTTCCAAGTGCTTACTTGTTCCTATCAATATAATTAGATTTTCACAAGCTTGACTACAAACATGTTTGATGACTTGCAAATTTAGATATTAATATTCGTTTGTGGTTTGAATGATGTAAAAAAAGTTTTGCCACATATTCCAAAATATTTAAAATACTGGAATATTATTTAAACTGTCAAATGTTCCTTACATCAAGATGATTAAATATTTTCATTATTTGTCAAGCTATTTCCATAACTTTTCAACAAGCTTTCAATAACCTTTCTCAGCTTATTATTACAACATTAAATGTATCCAAAACTAACTGAGAATGTACATATTAGGCATTTTTTAAAAAATAAGTTTTAAAAGCTTTTTCAATTTCAATTCAGTGAGACTGTCAATTAGGAACTGACATTTACAAATATTTAGCTAATTTCAATCATTATGTTTGCTTTTAGATAATTTTCTTTTTTAAATTTAAAACATACCTTTCAACATTTTATGAAACAAGATTATAAAAAGAAGGAAGAATTGGTTATTCAGCCCTAGAATACAAATTAAAACTGGTTACATATGATATTTCTCTTGAAATTTTAGGTGTTATTTTGATGGCTGGCCATCACACTTTACAAAAAGGAAAGTTTAAAATGCCATTAATAATGAAAATAAAATTTTCTGTTTATTTATCAATTAATTTTGGACCTTGGAAGAAAAGATGGTAATATTTATTGAGATTCTCCCAAGACACTAATCTCTAAGACTATTATTTTCTTTATATAAATTTATAGCTTCAGAATTGACCATTCTCATGAGATACACACTGCAACATTCAGCTACCTGATTGACATATCTCCTTGTTTTATTCATAGACTTCTAATGTTAGTATGTCAAAATCAGAATTCTTGATTTATTGCTGTCCAAATCTCCAGTCTTCACCATCTCTTTAAAAAGTACCACCATTTACTCACCGTTTAATCAACCTTTGTATTCTCCCATTTCTTGTCTTCTTTCCAATTTATAACTCGTTTAATCCTGTCTTTTTTATATTTAAAAACTAAGTTTAAGATATACTCTTGTCCTGCCTAACACTGGCAATAACTATATACTTCATTTCACATTTACTCTCTCAAAAGACATTCCCTTCATGATATTCAGAATGATCTCTTTAAACCTTAATACATTCTAAGGCTTATATGGTTTCTCATGGACTTCAGATAAAATCCCAGTCGCTTAATGTGGCCCAGAATTCCCTGTATTCTATTATTCCTTTATCCGTCTATTCTTATTTATTAGCAGTGATGCATTGCAAAAAAAATGCAAGAAGTGAAGGATGGAATTGGGAAATAAATAAGGAAGTTATTACAATAATCATTATGACAGAGAATGTTGACTTGGACCAAGCTGCTAATAATAGAATGAAAAGTTGTCACATTTTATTGTGTTTTGAAAGAAGAGACAACAAGATATTCTGGTTGATTGAAATAAGGAGAGAGTGAAAGAAAGATACTGAGAATGACCCACAAATTTTGTCCTGAAAAATAGGAAAAAATGGGTTTGCAATGTAACAATATAGACAAAACTGTAGGATAACCTGAATTGACGTGGTGCTTCAGAGATTAGGCATTTCTGTTAACAAATAATTTGACAAGTTTATGACATCAAAATGAAGATGTCAAAAGGCATTTGAATATATGTGCTAGTTCAGAGAAGAAATGTGTATTATAGACATAAAGTTGGGGGCTGTCTGCATAGGGATGGTGTTTAAAACTTGAGATGAGACTTACAAAGGAGTCAGTCAGTAGACAGAAAATAGACAAAGAGAAAGAAATACATCCTATTAGATGTAAGATCTAACCTACGGCCCTGAATATTTATCATTGTGTTTGGTAGAGCTAATAGAGCAAATGCTTTATTTATTTAAAAGATATAACATAATTATTTATTAACTATATGAATAAAATGTATTTTAATATATAAAATTATTGTACAAATTTTGGGAAAACAATGAATAAAGCTGTTTGTTTCTTATGCCTTGAATGCACTTTAAATAATTTAAAGATTTCCCACATCTGAGAAACACTATTTAGGGAACACTCAAAAATCCTTTTTCAATTTATTGAGGAGTTTTGATATATATCAAAGGCAAAATAATACAAAATGTGTTTATTGTATTCTAGGAGAGGAGTGGAGGAACAGAGCAGAAAGGTGGCAAAGTCATTCTTCCTGGGAGCTTTTTCTCTGGGAACTCTTCTTACAGCTTCACTGTAGTACAGCTTGACTATATTAGTTTAGAATTTAAAATTTTCTTAATGGCTCTTCTTATGGACCAGATTATTATGAAGATATGTTTGTCTACCTTTAGTGATATTTCTCTTTTATCTTTCATATAACTGGACTGAAAAGAAAGGTATGGAGCTGCCACTGTGTGGAGGTAATTACCCAGCTTTTGAAAGTAAGCAAAGTTGGTCATGGAAAGAAGGCACCTCATGGATAACTGTTCAAACACTTGTGCTTCCAAGTAATGACAACTGCTTACAATTAAAAAAAAAAGATGTTTTGATTAATAGATAAAATAATATAAAACAAATTATATTTAAAACTATTTCTATGTTATTTTGAAAACTTATACTATAAAATATGAACATGATGTAATTTCAATCCTTTGAAATGCGTTGAGGATTTCTTCATCTAGAGTATGGTCAATTTTGATAAAAGTTAACGTTTCTGAAAATAATGCATTTTTTGTTTTTTTGCCAAATAAGTTGCATTTGTAATTTGTGTAGTTAAAAAAATGTACATGTATCTGGTGATTTTTCCACTGTTCCTGCTAAAAGCTATTGAGAAAAGTGTATTAAAGTCTTACTCTATAACATTTTTATTTACATATTTTTAAATTGCCAAATGAAATTATATGTATTTACCATGTACAACATATTGTTGTGAAGTATATATATATTGTGGAATAACTAAATCTAGCTAATTAACATTATGTTTTACCCCAGAGTCATCATTTTTGAGATAAGAACACTTTAAATCCTATTTCCTAGCATTTTTCAAGAATACAACATGCTGTTAACTATAGTCATCACATGTACAATAGATTACTTGAACTTATTCTTCCTATCTAACTGAAATTTTGTATTCTTTGATAAACGTCTCACCAATTCACCCTCTACCAACCACCCTGCCCCAGCTAACCACCATTCTACTTTCTGTTTGTACTATCATCTTATAGTTATCTATCTTTTTTTAGTTTTGTCAAGTTTTACTTTCTATATTTTGAAGCGATATTACTGACTCTACTAGTTTAGAATTGTTTAGAATTTAGAATCTTCTCGATGGATAGGCCAGGTTATTATTAAGAGATATTTGTCTATCTTTAGTAATGCTTCTTGCCTTAAAGTATACTTTTTATACTATTAGTATTAAAAAACACTTATTTTATTAGTATATCAATGGTATACATTTCATTCATTATTTTAATTTTCACCTTACTCCATTCATACCTTTAAAGTGCATCTCCTATTGAAGAGTGCACACAGTTTTTATTTTTAGTTCTAGTTTTTCAACATTAGTCTTTGTATTGGAGTCTTTAAAATAGTTTCATTTAATGTAATTAGTGAAGGTTTTGGAATTATACATACTGTGTAATTTTTTTTGATTTAGCAATGTAATTTGTTCTTTCTTCCCTCCTTTCTGGCTTCCTTAGGGGTTAACCAAATGCATACATCTTCTATCATACATTTGATTATAAAATTATTAAAGTAAAGCTCCAAAAGATATTAAACTTCTAGCTTTTACTTTTATGTCTACAAAACTTATTTCTTGTGCCAGGTTTTTCCATTGCTAGGGTATTGGAATATTTTAGTAATATTTACCTTTATGTAAAGTGTTGTTATTTTAAGGAAAGATTTTAATTTCACATATGTATTTAAACCACTGAATATTGTTTTGTACATTCCACATTTATATATATGTACCCACATACAATATTTTCTATTGTTCTTCATAATTTCCTGAATTTCTGTGTTCCCATTTGAGAATATTTTTCTCTCTGAATTCTTTTTAATATTTATTTTTGAGAAAATAAATATGCTGCTGGAATACATCTTTCTTGATCATCTTTTTTTTTTTTTTTTTTTTTTTTGAAATGGAGTCTCACACTGTCCCCCAGGCTGGAGTGCACTGGCGCAATCTCGGCTCACTGCAAGCTCCACCTCCCAGGTTCACACCATTCTCCTGCCTCAGCCTCCCGAGTAGCTGGGACTACAGGCACCTGCCACCACGCCCAGCTAATTTTTGTGTATTTTTAGTAGAGATGGGGTTTCACCATGTTAGCCAGGATGGTCTTGATCTCTTGACCTTGTGATCCACCCGCCTCGGCCTCCCAAAACGCTGGGATTGCAGGCGTGAGCCACCGCGCCTGGCCTTGACCATCGTTTTTGAAGAAATGTTTAGGATTCATAGTTGTCTTTATTCTCTTTCGAAATTATACATATTTCATTTTATTGTCCTCTGTTTTCCACCATTTTTTGTTCAGAAATCAGTCACTCTTAATTATACTATTTTAAAAGCAAATAGTTTACAATTTGGCTGTTTTTAAGATTTTATCTAGGTCTTTCTAAATCAATATAGGTTGATTACCTCTAATCGAAAATCCATAATCTCAAATGTTCCAAAATTTGAAACTTTTGGAGCACTGACATGATGCTCAAAGAAAATGCTCATTGGAGCATTTTAGATTACAGATTTTCAGATTAGAGATGTTCAGCCAATAAGTATCATGAAAATATTTGAAAATCCAAAAAAATTCAAAATGCAAACACTTCTTGTTCCAAGCATTTTAGAAAATGAATTGTTTTTATTTATTTATTTATTTTTAATACTTTAAGTTTTGGGTACATGTGTACAACGTGCAGGTTTGTTACATATGTATACATGTGCCATGTTGGTGTGCTGCACCCATTAACTCGTCATTTAACATTAGGTATATCTCCTAATGCTATCCTTCCCCACTCCCCCGACCCCACAACAGTCCCCAGACTGTGATGTTCCCCTTCCTGTGTCCACGTGTTCTCATTGTTCAGTTCCCACCTATGAGTGATAATGTGTGGTGTTTGGTTTTTTGTCCTTCTGATAGTTTGCTGAGAATGATGGTTTCCAGCTTCATCTATGTCCCTACAAAGGACATGAACTCATTTTTTATGGCTGCATAGTATTCCATGGTGTATATGTGCCACATTTTCTTAATCCAGTCTATCATTGTTGGACATTTGGGTTGGTTCCAAGTCTTTGCTATTGTGAATAGTGCTGCAATAAACATACGTGTGCATGTGTCTTTATAGCAGCATGATTCATAATCCTTTGGGTATATACCCAGTAATGGGATGGCAGGCTCAAATGGTATTTCTAGTTCTAGATCCCTGAAGAATCGCCACACTGACTTCCACAATGGTTGAACTAGTTTATGGTCCCACCAACAGTGTAAAAGTGTTCCTATTTCTCCACATCCTCTCCAGCACATGTTGTTCCCTGAATTTTTAATGATCGCCATTCTAATGGGTGTGAGATGATAGCTCATTGTGGTTTTGATTTACATTTCTCTGATGACCAGTGATGATGAGCATTTTTTCATGTATCTGTTGGCTGCATAAATGTCTTCTTTTGCGAAGTGTCTGTTCATCTCCTTTGCCCACTTTTTGATGGGGTTGTTTTTTTTTTTCTTGTAAATTTGTTGGAGTTCATTGTAGATTCTGGATATTAGCCCTTTGTCAAATGAGTAGATTGCAAAAATTTTCTCCCATTCTGTAGGTTGCCTGTTCACTCTGATGGTAGTTTCTTTTGCTTTGCAGAAACTCTTTAGCTTAATTAGATCCCATTTGTCAATTTTGGCTTTTGTTGCCATTGCTTTTGGTGTTTTAGACATGAAGTCCTTGCCCATGCCTATGTCCTGAGTGGTATTGCCTAGGTTTTCTTCTAGGATTTTTATGGTTTTAGGTCTAACATGTAAGTCTTTAATCCATCTTGATTTAATTTTTGTATAAGTTGTAAGGAGGGGATCCAGTTTCAGCTTTCTACATATGGCTAGCCAGTTTTCCCAGCACCATTTATTAAATAGGGAATCCTTTCCCCATTTCTTGTTTTTGTCAGGTTTGTCAAAGATCAGGTAGTTGTAGATATGTGGCACTATTTCTGAGGTCTCTGTTCCATTCCATTGGTCTATATCTCTGTTTTGGTACCAGTACCATGCTGTTTTGGTTACTGCGGCCTTGTAGTATAGTTTGAAGTCAGGTAACGTGATGCCTCCGGCTTTGTTCTTTTCACTGAGGATTGACTTGCCAGTGCAGGCTCATTTTTGGTTCCATATGAACTTTGAAGTAGTTTTTTCCAATTCTGTGAAGAAAGTCATTGGTAGCTTGATGGGGATGGTATTGAATCTATAAATGACCTCGGGCAGTATAGCCATTTTCATGATATTGATTCTTCCTACCCATGACCACAGAATGTTCTTCCATTTTTTTGTATCCTCTTTTATTTCATTGAGCAGTGGTTTGTAGTTCTCCTTGAAGAGGTCCTTCACATCCCTTGTAAGTTGGATTCCTAGGTATTTTATTCTCTTTGAAGCAATTGTGAATGGGAGTTCACTCACGATTTGGCTCTCTGTCTGTTATCAGTGTATAAGAATGCTTGTGATTTTTGCACATTGATTTTGTATCCTGAGACTTTGCTGAAGCTGCTTATCAGCTTAAGGAGATTTTGGGCTGAGATGATGGGGTTTTCTAGATATGCAATAATGTCATCTGCAAACAGGGACAATTTGACTTCCTCTTTTCCTAATTGAATACCCTTTATTTCCTTCTCCTGCCTGATTGCCCTGGCCAGAACTTCCAACACTATGTTGAATAGCAGTGGTGAAAGAGGGCATCTCTGTCTTGTGCCAGTTTTCAAAGGAAATGCTTCCAATTTTTGCCCATTCAGTATGATATTGGCTGTGGGCTTGTCATAGATAGCTCTTATTATTTTGAGATACATCCCATCAATACCTAATTTGTTGAGAGTTTTTAGCATGAAGAGTTGTTGAATTTTGTCAAAGGCCTTTTCTGCATCTTTTGATATAATTATGTGTTTTTTGTTGTTGGTTCTGTTTATATGCTGGATTACGTTTATTGTTTTGCTAATGTTGAAACCAAGCGGACCTAATAGACATCTACAGAACTCTCTCCACCCCAAATCAACACAATATACATTCTTTTCAGCACCACACCCTACCTATTCCAAAATTGACCACACAGTTGGAAGTAAAGCACTCCTCAGCAAATATAAAAGAACAGAAATTATAACAAACTGTCTCTCAGACCACAGTGCAATCAAACTAGAACTCAGGATTAAGAAACTCACTCAAACCGCTCAACTACATGGAAACTGAACAACCTGCTCTTGAGTGACTACTGGGTGCATAACAAAATTAAGGCAGAAATAAAGATGTTCTTTAAAATCAAGGAGAATAAAGACACAACATACCAAAATCTCTGGGACACATTCAAAGCAGTGTGTAGGGGGAGATTTATCACACTAAATGCCCACATGAGAAAGCAGGAAAGATCTAAAACTGACACCCTAACATCACAATTAAAAGACCTAGAGAAGCAAGAGCAAACACATTCAAAAGCTAGCAGAAGGCAAGAAATAACTAAGATCAGAGCAGAATTGAAGGAAATAGAGACATAAAAAACCCTTCAAAAAAATCAATGAATCCAGGAACTGGTTTTTTGAAAAGATCAACAAAATTGATAGACCGCTAGCAAGTCCAATAAAGAAGAAAAGAGAGAAGAATCAAATAGACGCAATAAAAAATGACAAAGGGGATATCACCGCTGATCCCACAGAAATACAAACTACCATCAGAGAATACTACAAACACCTCTACGCAAATAAACTAGAAAATCTAGAAGAAATGGATAAATTCCTTGACACGTACACCCTCCCAAGACTAAACCAGGAAGAATTTGAATCTCTGAATAGATCAATAACAGGCTCTGAAATTGAGGCAATAATTAATAGCTTACCAACCAAAAAAAGTCCAGGACCAGATGGATTCACAGACGAATTCTACCAGAGGTACAAGGAGGAGCTGGTACCATTCCTTCTGAAACTATTCCAATCAACAGAAAAAGAGGGAATCCTCCCTAACTCATTTTATGAGGCCAGCATCATCCTGATACCAAAGCCTGGCAGAGACACAACAAAAGAGAATTTTAGACCAATATCCCTGATGAACATCGATGCAAACATCCTCAATAAAATACTGGCAAACCGAATCCAGCAGCACATCAAAAAGCTTATCCACCATGATCAAGTGGGCTTCATCTCTGGGAAAATGAATTCTTAATATGTCCTTACTATTATATTTATTTTGTGTCTGTAGAGCTTCTTGATTTGTAGTGTAATGTTTGAAAATACATAAATCTCTCAGTTTTGTTTTCAGTAATTATCATTTATAATTTTTCCATAACTTATTCTCTTCCTTGTCTCCTTTGGAATCTCCAATTTCCTACACTTAGATATATATATTTATAAAACCTGGCATATCGGATAAATATTTGTTAAATTAGAGAATCATTAATGAAATGTTGGAAAGGGTCAAAATGCTATTATCTTCATTCAAAGAGGGTTCCTGTATTTTTACTAGGCTGACAACATTAATGACATGATGCAGTGAGCCCACTAAGACTGGGTTTCAGGTTTGATAAGTCAGCATCTGTGTCTGTGATGCTCTCTGTTTTTTAGGGTATAGACCTTCAGGTGTCCTAGCTGAGGGTGTTGGTTTGGGAACAAGATTGCTTGTCCATAATGTTATAATTCTAACCCTTGTCTTCTGAGTAAAGCAAATTTGTCGAAAACTTAAGGATTTCTGTGTAGTTTTTTATTGTCCATCCACCACAGAGCTGCATAATCACCAAATTAGCTGTTAGTTTCTTCAATTTCTTCATAGCATTCCTTTCTTCACCTCTTTCTAGCAACTCAAATTGGCAAATACGTCCAGGCAATAAAGCAACTACAGCATGGGTCTTATTCTTCATGTCTCCCTCATTTCCCTAGATTCAGGCCACTAGATCCTGTCTGTCCTGCTTATAAGTGTTCAGTGCCTTCAAACACCTCTGATTTGCATTCTATCTCACCATTTCCATTCAATCTCAGTGGACATTGCTTGTTAACAATTAATTATATCATAGTTGTCAGTAAATCTAACACAGGAAGGATAAATACATTCTCCATGGCATTGTTCCTTTTAGTTTACAAACTAATTTTAGCATTTTTATTTCTTAAAAAAATGAGCTTGCAACCCTATTTCTGTCATACAAAACCATGTCAACATTGTTAATTGTGTACTTTACTTTGCCATATCCTTGTGAAATTCTTTTAGATTTAGTTTATAGTTGGTTTTACTAATTTACTGAAATATATATTTTTAAACTATTGACATGGGTAGATATCATCACTTTCTAAATAATGCTTACTCAGTAGCAGGCATTTAAAGAAACTTTACACATATTAATTATCTCAGTATTATGATAGATATCTGAAGTAATCATTATTCTCTTCATGTTAATGATGAGAATATAGAGAAATGAGAAGAGGGAATAGATATTCAAGGTTACACAACTACTAAATGATAGAGCATTGATTTGAGCCAGTATCATAAGGAAGTCAGTGTTCAAAGCCACCATGCTATGCTTTTATTCCTAAAATCAAATAAAGAATATATCTCATTGTTAGATTTAATATGTGGCAACAAGATATCTTGACGTATGCTATTTTTATAAATTTTTTAAAATAGTATTGAAAATTTTGATTACTGTTTAAAAGTCAGTTGGCCTCTGTTTGAATCTCACCACTGTCAGTAATAAATAAGAAAATCTTGCAGAAACTTTGAAGATAAATAAAAAATTTTGAAGATTTTTTTTCTCCTCAAGCGTCAGTTTCCTCAACTTTCATATAAGGTAACAATAGTGAACAAGAGAAATTTTATGAAACATACTGAGTTAATAGTTGTTAAGTGCTTAAAGGAATTCCAAAATTTATAGACTATGTATTTGCTAAAAAACAATATTTATCAAGATATAATTTTATGAGGACAAAAATAATCTAAATTAATTTTAAGTTATATTCCCAATATAAATTCAAAGGAATAAAGATATTTATTTATAAATAACATAACATAACGTGCAGACTCAGTCAAAAATACATTTCTTTAGCTACACAATATTAATATTTAAGAAACACTTAAATGTTACAATCTGCAAAAATATTTAGCATTATTATATAGAACAAAATAATTACATTATAAAATCATTTACTCCTCAAAGGCTGTTTATTCCCTTTTCATCAAATTTACTGCTGATTATGCAGTATATACTCATTTGTGTATTTCCTAAACTTATGTTAATTTTTGTTCCACAGTAGCCCTTTTCTAAATTTAAAATGAATTCCTCATGCGTTTTTTTCTTCTCTGTCATATGATTTTGTTTAATTTCAGATGTTTTTCATAATCTTTCTATTTCCTGTTTTTTCTTGACTAATAAAATTTATTGAAACATTACTTTTACTTTATTCTTCTCTGATTCAGAGAGCTAGCATTACTGAGAACTATTTTGTCCTTATTAGAGAGATTTTCTCTCAAATGGAAACCTGGAATAGATAAATTGCACATATTTTCTATTATTACTTAACATTTATTCTTTTCTGTTCAGATTTTGTATTAGCATACCTTTAAGTCATACACTATAGATAACACAAGATATGATTTACAATATAAATAATTAAAGCCTAATATTTTGTTTTATGACCTAAAAAGAATCTTGGCTATAAGACAAATCTGTATTTACATAATAGCTCCACTAAATATTACCTTCATTTGCCCTTATTATAAAATTGAACATATGTTGACTTCTTTTTTTAATTTCCTGGAGCAAAGAAATTATTCAATGTGCATTTTATGGAACTGAAACAAACATAATATGAGTTTTCAAGTAACAGTATGGATTACCAAAACTAAATCAATGTCAGCATATCAAGGATAAAATGCAGTGAATAAATTTTGGGAAAAAATATAAAGGAGGTTATTCATCTTTGTAAACTACTCCCTACTTAGAAAATCAAAATTGTTTACATGATTTTAGATAAGAGGGTTTATATTATTTTCTTTCTATATATATATGTGTGTGTGTGTATGTAATCATAATTTGTCAAAAACATTTTAATTTTTCTATCAGAATACAGAGTTGATGATCAGCACTTTTTTAAAAAAAATCAATGAGTTGGGGAGTGATAGAGAAATTGAGTACAATCAGTCTGTCTGAATTGTTCCACAATGGAAGTTTCAAATTATGCTAAAGAATTTCATTTGCCTATTCATTATTTGCTCTTTAGAATTCATGTACATGTTCCAACACATTAATTGTTAGAGATCAGTATGAAGCAGGCTCACTGAGCACTGGTTACTAACTTGTTTGTATGCGGTGGGACAGAATATCCATACACGCAAGTTATATGAAGCAGATTTCTTACTTACAGATAGAATACAAGGGACAACAGAAGCCTAAGGTGCATCGTGAGCCAGTTCCCCAAGAAGCAAAAAGCTACTTCAGGCAGATGGAGTTTCATCGGCATGCGCGCCACTTGCACTGTAGCTGTGATATCCCAGAATTCTGTCTGCCTTGGGTTTTATAGCCTGGGGCTACAAGACAAGTGGGTTACAGGGTTGAAGAATACTTCTAGGTGGAAACTGGAACAGAGCCTAGGCTTTCCAAGCCAGTTTTTTTTCCTATCGGAATGTTACATTGCCAGCACATTCTACAATTATGATTCAGAACTACAGATGAGAAAAGGAGTAGAACTGCGTCAGTCCTAGGCCACCCAGACAACAGTCCTGTAATCAAGAACTCCATCTACAGATGTACAAGGACACACTACTATGTAGCATCTTCTGCAAACCACACATGTCAGAAAAGTGGTAAATAGGATGTGGGTGTCTGGATTGTTATTTTATTGTGTCTGTTAGAAGCTTGTAGTCCTTATAGCTATATATTTATCTCTTCCACTCTCTCTTGCTCTTTCTATCAACATGTATTATTACCACTGTATTCCTTAGAGTAAAATATATTTTATTCTCATTCATGATGTTTCCACACACCATTGCTTTTACATCAAATAGTCTCCTGTCTTCTTTTCCGCTATTCCACATCTATCTTTCCTTCTTCGTATTTATTGCTTCTTTTTGGGAGACACTTCAGTTTTCATCGAAGGACTGACTAGAATCTTCTGAAGAATAAGGCAAAATTTTATTCTTATGTTCTATAACTTAGGAGCTCAGGAAATACTTGGTTAATGGCTAAATTTAGCTCTATATTTTAAGGGAGGATTGCATAAACATTAACCAAATGAGCTACGGAAAAGCCAAGAAACTATTTGGAAATCGCTTCTTGATGGTGTAAGGATAATTAACAATATTTATTATGTACCACACTTGGAATAGTGGTGTAGAGGAGCGCAGCTAAAGAGATTCAAAAGAAAAACATGACAAACCCTAGAAACATAAATCGCGGTCAGTCACATCTTAATTTAAAAAATGATGTAATATCAATGGATTCTACAATTCTGGGCTTTCTGATTCAAGAGTGTGGGACTGATCTGCAGTCTATGGGAAAGCAAAAATTATTGGGCCTAATATAAATGTTTAAACTGTGGATGTCAATTCTATATGAAGTGAAGGAAATTGGGATAGTCCATAAACTTGCCAAGCTTGAGAAACAAGAATCACAGTCATGTATCAAGAAAGCAGACTTTAGTCACTCTCCAGTTTTCCCAGTGGTTCCTGTATCCAGAACGACATATTAAAAGTATAACAAAATTGGGTAAAAATAAAAAACAATCACACAAAACAGGTATCATTGGGATAGCAAAGGTGTATTTCTGCCACGTATATTCTTAGGCACTAAATTCCATTCATATTATTATTATTATTATTATTATTATTATTTTGCTTTGCATCCCAGTATTGGAGCAGTAGAACACTATATTGAAACTCCTTCTTAAAATGAAGATTGTGAATAGTATAGTCTAATATTTTACTCTATTTACAGGTTAATAAGACAACCCGTAACTACTTCATGGCTGCTGGCAGAAAACACTAGACTATGGGATAGAGACAAATGAGTTTATTATTAATGAAAAAAGCAATGGCCATGTCTTCATATTGTTTGCATCAGTTTCCTTTATTCCAATTCAATTCCCAGTGACGTTAGTCAAAGGGGCCTATGAAAGAGGGCTCTACACGCAGTAGGTTTTATTACAGGAAAGGAACAATGTACTTGGGGGACACACTGCTTTTACCATGAGCAGAACCAAGCCTGCTTTCTGTCCAGGGGAAGACATAAACTTATTCCTTAAGACTGTTCATTGCAAATGCAACTCTGAAAAATATCCAAGATAATGAACAGACAGGGCCTTGCATTTTTGGAAGAGTTCACAACTTGCATGGAATCTTGGCCCATGGTGGATTGCTTCTGGACCCTTAGCAGCTGTTGTTAGCCTTTCAGGTACAGCACCAACTCAAGCTAGGAAAAATCAAAGCCTGAAAGAAGTGTGGATGATAAAGACTCAGTTTGAATAAACATCATTACCACTGAGAGAAACAAAAGTGATTGTACACTCAAGCTAATTCACTATATAAAAGGAGGTCACAGGTATAACATCATATTCAAAGTGATGTCATTTGAATATGTCACAAGTTAAAAACCAAATTTACTCTATTTTATAATCTATTCTTTATGTTTCTATATGTGTCCATCAGAGAAATGCAAATCAAAACCACAATGAGATACCATCTCACACCAGTTAGAATGGCAATCATTAAAAAGTCAGGAAACAACAGGTGCTGGAGAGGATGTGGAGAAATAGGAACACTTTTACACTGTTGGTGGGACTGTAAATTAGTTCAACCATTGTGGAAGTCAGTGTGGCGATTCCTCAGGGATCTAGAACTAGAAATACCATTTGACCCAGCCATCCCATTACTGGGTATATACCCAAAGGACTATAAATCATGGTGCTATAAAGACGCATGCACATGTATGTTTATTGCGGCACTATTCACAATAGCAAAGACTTGGAACCAACCCAAATGTCCAACAATGATAGACTAGATTAAGAAAATGTGGCACATATACACCATGGAATAGTATGCAGCCATAAAAATGATGAGTTCATGTCCTTTGTAGGGACATGGATGAAACTGGAAATCATCATTCTCAGTAAACTATTGCAAGGACAAAAAACCAAACACCGCATGTTCTCACTCATAGGTGAGAATTGAACAATGAGAACACATGGACACAGGAAGGGGAACATCACACTCCGGGGACTGTTGTGGGGTGGGGGGGGAGTGGGGAGGGACAGCATTAGGAGATATACCTAATGCTAAATGACGAGTTAATGGGTGCAGCACAACAACATGGCACATGGATACATATGTAACAAACCTGCACATTGTGCACATGTACCCTAAAACTTAAAGTATAATAATAATAATAAATAAATAAATCCATATTTCTAAAGCATCATAAATCTTCCTCATATGCTCTATATTACTTTGTTACAAAAGTACTTTGGGAAATTTTTCAGAGTTGTTGTCTGGGAATTAACTTGCACTTAGCAGATCAAAACCTAAAATGCAATTTAGAAACACTTCAAAATGAATAATAGCTTTTTCATGTTGGAATGTAATATAGAAACACATTCAACCCAAGGTATTTTTTGTTATACTGTAATGCTGTCAATTGACAAAGATAACCAGTTCATTATTTTCAAAGCAACATTAAAATATGCAAAATCTAACATTCCATCTCCAGTACGCAGTTGTCAGAATCAGCTTTTAAAGAACAGTTTTCAATTTGACCTGCCAAACCTGTCTGCACAAAAGTATAAAGTTCATCATAAGGTTTTCACACAAACAAGAAATGAGAAGCAGTGAGATTTTCTTTATTAACTTATTATATTTATATTTATTCCACATTGTGGCTTGTCATTTTACTTTATTCATGGTGCCCTTTGTGGCACATAGTTTGTAATTTTGATATTATCCAATTTACTTTTCTTTTGTTGTTTGTGCTTTTGCTATCCTATTTAAGAATTGTTTTTTAAATACAGGGTCATGAAGATGTATCCCTCTGTTTTCTCTTAAGAGATTTACAGTTTTAGATATTACATTAGGTTTGTGACCCATTTGGAGTTAATTTTCATATACACTATGAGATCCCAATGTTCTGTATTTTTTTTGTTTGTTTGTTTGCTTGTAGAGTTCTAGTTGCCACAGTAGCATTTGTTGTAAACACACTTCCTTTCCCATGGAACGGTCTTTACACTCGTGTCAATAAAATCATTTGACCTAAGTGTATCAATTTATTTTTGGACTCTCAATTTTCTACCATTGGGCTATATGTCTATCCTTGTGCCAGTAAAACACTTTCTTGATTAAGGTTGTTTTGTAAATAAGTTTTGAAATGTGGAAGTATTAGTCTTCTTACCTTTTTCTTTTTTTAATGGGATTTTTATGGCTTTCTAGTTCCTCTGAAATGCTACACAAATTCTAAAAGCAGATCTTTAATTTCTACAAAAATCCAGCTGGAATTGTTAGAAAGAACATCTAATTTGTATATAGGTTTGGAAGTATGGTCATTTAATAATGTTAAGTTTTTTGACCCATGAACATTTATATTTATTTAGATATTCTTAATTTTTTGAATGTTTTATACCTTTTACAATATTAACTTTAACACTTTTTGTTAAAATTATTCTTTAGTACAGCAGATCCTTGAATAACATTACTTTGTTTAGCATCACTTTGTTATAATGTTGAAGAGAAAAGAAGTTGATTTCTCGTAGAGGTGAATGTCTGTGTGGAGTTTGCATGTTCTCCCCACGCCTTCATGAGGTTTCTAAAGTTTCTCCAGTTTCCTCCCACATCCCAGAGATGTGGCATTAGGCTTATTGACATGTCTAAATTGTCCCAGAATGAGTGAGTGTAAGATATATATATATATGAGTGCACTCTGTGATGAAATGGCATCCTGTCCAGTGTTGGTAACCAGTTGGTGCACTGAACTGCTGGGTTAGGCTCTGGCCCTTAGTGACCCTGAACTGAAATAAGTGGGTTGAAAAATGCATGCATGAATGAAAACAAATTATTGTAATATAGAAGTGTGTAAAGTTTGCGAAAATTATATAAATACATGCAATAAATGATATGATACCTAAGTGCTCAGCAAGACTGCCACGTTTGTTATTGTTTTTGGTCTGCATGGTGTTATGAGGTACTGCTTACAATTTTCACTTTGCAAACACTTATTCCTTAATTTAACTCACACCGTTACGAACACCATCATCCACTAAGTGACCAAAAATTGAGTAAATAATTACTTGTTTCTATTAATCTTTCTTAATTGTAGATATGGCTCACGTTTATTGTAATGTTTAATATTAGAAGTGTTTTTATTCATTATTTAGAATTTTGATGATGTTGCTGTGATCAGATATACACTGTATCAACTTACCTCTTGTTTACATTAATTTGCCTATGGTGAAACTGGTTTCATTGTATGTTTACTTAATGTCACGGTTGCTACTAACCTATTGACTACATTAGTTGTGGATTTATTGCATTTATTTTTATGCTACTGTGAGTGGAACTGTCTTCTAAACTTTATTTTTTGGATTATTCATTGCAAGCATATAAAAATATCATTGATTTTTGTGTATTTATTCTGTGTCCTGCAAACTTTTGTATGCATTTAAAGTTCTATAGCTTTTGGCAGATTTCTTAGAATTGTCTATATAAAAGTTAAAGTCATCCAAGTATAGCGATAGTTTTTGTTTTCCCCCTTGTCTCCTTTTACTTTATTTTTTCTGCTTAATTGTCCTGGATAAAATCTCAAGTACAATGTTAAGAGAGAAGTCATCAAAGTAGACATCCTTGTCTTGTTCTCAATCTTAGAAAGCATCTGGTTTACATCATTAAATAAAATATTAGCTGTTGGTTTTTCATAGATGCTCTTTATCAGATTGAGGAATACTTTTATTGCTAGTTTGGGTCAGATTTTGTCAAATGCTTTTTCTCTGTCTATTGAGATAATTATGTAATTGTTTTTTATAATGTTGATGAGATATATTAATTGATTTTCAGATGTTAGATAATCTTTGCATCCCTGGGATACATTATATTTGATCATGACATAATTATTGTTAGAAGTTCTTTTATTTCTTTTGATGGTATTTTGTTGAAGATTGTGTGTGTTTACTTGAAGTTCATTGAACTCGCTGGATGTGTAGACTTATGTTTTAAGTAAATTTTAAAAGTTTGCGGTCATGTTTTTGAATAATTTTAATACATCCTTTCTCTTTTCTCTCATGTTGGTACTCCCATTGCATATATGTTGGTACGGTTAATGCTGTCCTACCTTTTTCTGAGGCTCTGCTTATTTTTCATTTTTTCTCTTAGTACACAGCCTGCATAATCTCTATTATCTTTGTTCAAGTTCACTAATTTTTTTCCTAACAGTCCAAACTAACTGTCTTAGTTTGAACTCAGTTATTATTCACAAAGTTCCTCTCAGTTAATATTTTTAAATTTCAGTTATTGTATTTTTGAACCCTAAGGTTTCCATTTTATTTTTATTTTTAATATCTCTTTTGTATTGATATTTTATATTTAATGTTACATTATCATCATATCTTCATTTATTTCTTTAATCATACTTATCTTTAGTTATGTAAACATATTTATATGGTTACTTTGAAATCTAACATCTGGTTACTCCAACAAGTAGTTTCTGTTAACTGCTCTTATTTCATTGTGTGATCTTGCTTTCCTGTTTATTTGCATGCCTTGTAATTTCTTGTTGGAAATTTGGTACAGGTTGAGTATTCCTAATCCAAAAATTCAAAATTCAAAATGCCCCAAAATCGGAACTTTTTCACTCCCACCATACCACTAGTGGAAAATGACACACCTGACCTTATGTGACAGGCAGAGTAAAAACATAATAAAAACCTTTTTTGTGTGGACAAAATTATTTAAAATTTTGTATACAATTATCTTCAGGCTATGTGTATAAGGCATATATAAAACATAAGTGAATTTTATGTTTAGATTTGGGTCCCATCCCCAAGATATCTCATTATGTATATGCAAATATTCCAAAATCCAAAACATTTTCCATCTTAAGCATTTCAGGTAAGAGATATTCAAACTGTATTATAGCTACTCTGGTTAAAGTTTTCCACCCTTCCCTGACCCCCTCATGCTTCTTATTGTTATTTGCTTATTATTTGACTGCCTGAACTACTTTAGTGAAGTTTATTCCTTGCTCTACTCTAGCCTTCACCCCACCCTCAGTGTTAAGACTCTGATGTTTCTCCTCAGTGAGACATAGTTTTGTAGTGTCCATTGCCATTCTGTGATTACAGTGGTAGAGGTCTCTTTCTGTCTTTCCTAACCACCATGCAGTTGTCAAGTTCCATCAGTTGCCAAGGGATTGCTTTACTGTTGTTAACAATGTCTGGGACATAAATTCCCCTACAAACTAATTCAATGAAATTTTAGCTGCTTTGAAGGATATTTTCTGAGGTTAGTCTTTTATATATTCTGAAATTAGCAGAGCTCTTTCCAGTTCTTATCCCTGGGTTCTTTCCTATAAACTAGCTGGCTTAAATTATAGGCTGTAGCTATTTTAGACCCATGGATCTCTTCCCAAATGCCTATTACAGCAACCTTCATAGTTGTTGAGAGAGATTTTAGGTTAAAATTTTCCTAAGCTCTTTTGCAAATGAAGTCAGTTTTTTTTTTTTTTTTTTTTCCATAAATGTTTAAAGGTTATCTATTTTGTGGCCTTTTTCTTCTCCTGCCCCAGGCAAAATCTGATCTAGGGCTCTTGAGCTGGTGGCAGGGTATGTTTCTTCTGAGTCACCCTTCAACTCTAGGACCGGAGTAGAGGGCAGGGGCAGCCACTTAGGCAACTTTTGGCTTACTTCTCATGGAATAAAACCACCATCTCATAAGCTGGGCAAGACCTATTTTAGCCCCAATATTCTCAGTGTGCCACATCTGAGGTAGAGCCTTCACTACAAGAATGAAGATTGGGCAGAAGAAGGAAACCTCCACATCTCCATCCGCTTGCCTCTGACAGCTTCAGCAACAGGCAGCTTAGAGTAGGATGACAAATGGCTCAGGTTCTGCTCCTCAGGGGAAGAAGGCATGGTGGCTGGAAGCTGGGGTAAGAGGGAGCCCTGTGTTTCTGGCTGCAAGCAGTCTAGGATGGCATCTCTATCTC
The DNA here is from genome assembly GCF_028878055.3 of Symphalangus syndactylus. NCBI lineage: Eukaryota > Metazoa > Chordata > Mammalia > Primates > Hylobatidae > Symphalangus > Symphalangus syndactylus. The sequence goes on along the minus strand of NC_072432.2, from coordinate 76,190,176 downwards.
ACTGAGCCGGGATTTGGAGGAGGGAGAAATCTTGGTTAGAATGCTGCCAACTCTCATCTTTCTTACTGAATTTTTTTTTCTATTTTTTTATTTTTTGAAATGGAGTTTTGCTCTATTTCCCAAGCTGGAGTGAAGTGGCGCGATCTCGGCTCATCGCAACCTCCACCCCATGAGTTCAAGCAATTCTCCTGCCTCAACCTCCCCAGTAGCTGGGATTACAGACACACACCACCACGCCTGGCTAATTTTTGCATTTTTAGTAGAGACAGGTTTTCGCCATCTTGGCCCGGCTGGTCTTGAACTCCTGACCTCAGGTGATCCACCCGCCTCAGCCTCCCAAAGTGCTGGGATTACAAGTGTGAGCCACCGTGCTTGATCTACTGAATGTTTTATATATTGGCTTGATACCTGTTTCTTCATTTGCTTTTAACCCTTACGACCATTTCCAAAGGCTTTGAGTGTTTTAATGATTTTTTAACAATAATTTTTACTAATTCCACTGGAGAATTTAGCTCTTTATGTTGTCACCACAGAATAGCAGGTTGAGTTCTTATCACATTTTATTACTCTGGCTTCCTCTTCTGCTTCCCTCTTTCATTTCTAAGGACCCTCATCATTACATTGGGCCCACTTGCACAGGTCAAGATAATCTGTATTTTAAAGTCTGACAATTAAACAATTATAATTCCTCTTTCACATCTAACATAATATATGTATAGATTCCAGAAATTAGAACATAAATTTCTTTGGGAAACCATTATTTTACCTACCAAATACAGCCAATCGGGATACACATTTACTTATGCTGAATGAAAATCATAGGAATGGGCATGAATCTCAAGCTGATCTTAATTCCTGAAATCCAGAAATTTTCTATCAAATCAATGGAAAATTCTCATTTTTTAAATTACAAGCTTTTAGACCATAAAGAAAGCAATTGTAGGTGACCATTTTTAACATTAAAAACTGGTGGCTCACGCCTGTAATCTCAACACTTTGGGAGGCCGAGGCGGTCGGATCACAAGGTCAGGAGATAGAGACCATCCTGGCCAACACGAAGAAATCCCGTCTCTACTAAAAATACAAAAAATTAGCCGGGCGTGGTGGCGGGCACCTGTAGTCCCAGCTACTTGGGAGGCTGAGGCAGAACGGTGTGAACCCAGGAGGCAGAGCTTGCAGTGAGCCAAGATTGTGCTACTGCACTCCAGCCTGGGGGACAGAGCAAGACTCCATGTCAGAAAAAAAAAAAAAAAAAAATGAAGTATTTCTGAAAATAAGGACAATGGTAAGAAAAGCCTAGCTAAGAGGTAATAAAAAGTGATAGGGTCTGGACAGTATTATTTGAGTGCCTACTTCCAATCATCTGTGAAATCACATTTATTCCTCAACTTTTCTTACAGGTTAGATATAAGCTAAAGTATTATACACACATTCTCACACAGAAACATATATGTGTCTATGCCTATGGATTGAACTAGTTTGAATTGTGAGGGCTTTTTTAAAAATCATGAAATACAAAGAAACCTAAGTAAATGAGCCAATTGTATTTTAATTACTTACAATTATATTGCTGGTCCTTTCTTAAAGGGAGAGGTATACACTTGAAGATATATTCTTCATTTAAATTAACTTCTTCATATGCTCTTTCCCACGTCATAATCTATGAATAAATAGATTATCAAAGTATTCTGGCTTACTTATATGAAAATCTATAATCATCCTTTCACGTTTAATGTCAGTAATTTGTTTGTGGTTGTTTTTAAAATTTTCCCAAATAGGCTAAGATTTAAATATACAAAATGAGGGGAGGATTAAGCAATGAATAAGAGACAGCAGATGTAGATACGACACAGGTTTTAAACATATATTTACGAGCTTATACTATAATGTGTTGATGAGTCAGGACTCATTACCCCAATATATGGCACCTTGGTATTTAAGGAAACAGAAGAAACAGGAAGGTCTCTCTCATTTCTTCTCCCCTTTTGTGTCTTTTTATGTCTGCCCTAAAGCGGGACATGAAAAATATCCTCTGACGTTCCTGTGAGGTCATAAGACCTTCATTGAAGAAGTACCCTTTCTATACTCAGAAAAAAGGAATGTCCCTGTCTCTAAAAATACATGAACACAGAGAATAATGTGAACAAAGAGGCCTTGATAAGCTCCCCGTCCCCAGTTTACTACCATTAGATCATACACGTTTTGTACAGTCATATATCTGCATAACTGTCTACTTCTTCATCTGCTTCTTTCGGTATAGGCTGAAAAATACACAGGTTGTCCTATTTCCTTGGATCTTCATTTCTGAAAGCTCTTGTGCCATGTGAAATTTATATTAAATAAGTTTGTATGCTTTCCTTTGTTAATCTGTCTTTTATTATAGGTGCCTCTGCCATGAACCTTGAGTGAGCTGAGGAAAATATATGACATTTTTGCCCCTACAATGTGTAGGAGAGGCAGGATACTGGATTGTGGAAACAAACTGCCCATATTAAATTCTCAGCTGTGCATGTTAGCTGTAGGACTTTTGATATATTACTTAACCGAAACTAAAATATAAAATTATATTTTTTAAGAATGACAGAACAAGTAATGGCATCAGAAACATGCAAATGATAATATACTCATGCCTCATAGTTATTAAGAAAATATATATTATCTCCAAAGAATAGTATATGCCTGGAATATGGAAAGAACTCATAAGGATTGTAAGACTGTAAGAGAGTGTCCTTAAATTTTGTGCCTCAGGTAGCTCACTTGCATCACACTAGTCTTGATTCTGGTGCTTAATCAAAGAAACTGAAATTAAAGACTAAATAAATAAGAATTAACTAACTTGAGAGCACTTTCTTAGAAAACAAGGTAACACTACATAGGATACAGATAGTTTATGCTTTGACTGAAAAAGCTCTAGTTTTAACTCTGGGAAAGTTTTGATAGGAGTATATGAATTTGAATCTTGCCTAAGGTAAAGGCATTAGCATTCAATAAATGATATACAAAGTTTGGAATTTTCCTGGAAAACACCAGAGTGAGTTTGTTTACTGATGGTTTCAACTGGCATAACCAGTAAGAATGGCTTACTTACAAAACCCAGAAAGATGTTAACAACACCTACTGTGTACTTTTGCCTTGAGTTCTCAGTAAGCCAAGATTTCAGGTGAATCTTGACAAACATACTGTTTGGAGTTAAAGATTACCATAAAGGAGGATTAAAGGAATGCCCTTGAATTTAAACCATGTATGTAGTGATAGGACACATATGACCAACCTGCAATTGATAATGCCTGTACATCTGTAAGTATAATCATTACTGGGCTACTTGTATTATAGAAGACAATTACTTACTTTTGTTGATATTTTTGACAGATATATGCCAATTGAAATTCTCCGATTTTTTTGATGACACAACTTGCCATTATATTGAATAAAACAATATATGACCTGAACACTGAATCCAAAATTTAGGCTGCAAGAATAAATCTAAGAAATTAAAGAAAACAAAAAAAGCAAATTGTTTCCTATTTATAACATATAGTTTTCCACAACACAATTATTTTTATTTTCTACCACTAATTCAATAATAATAATAATAATAATAATAATTAATATATCTCACCCTGTCGCCCAAGCTGAAGTGCAGTGGTGTGATGTCGGCTCACTGCAGTCTCTGTTTCCTGAGTTCAAGCACTTTTCCTGCCTCAGCCTCCTGAGTAGCTGGGATTACAGGCATGTGCCACCACACTCAGCTAATTTTTTTGTATTTTTAGTAGAGACGAGGTTTCTCCATGTTGGCCAGACTGGTCTCGAACTCCTGCCGCCTGGGCCTCCCAAAGTGCTGGGATTACAGGTGTCAGCCACTGCGCCTGGCCTCAATTATAATATTTTTAAAATTTCAGTATGGTATGTTATGTTATTAAAACAGATAACAAAAACAATTTAATCTAGAACTGGCCATATTATAAATATCTGTAATATAACTTACTTTGTTTATATTTTTATTCCTTAAGGAAAAAGTAATTTACCATTAAGCTTCATTCAGTGATTTTGCTATTTTACACTGAGACATATGCTCTTTCTTTAGTGTGGATATGATAGATGATTTCTTTCACATATTTGAAGTTGATTCCACAAACAACTTTGGATGTAAAGCAGCTGGTATTCAAATTTAAAAAATCTAAACTCTGCATTAAAATATTCATTTAAGATTTATAGATTGTGAAAATCACCCTTTCCACACAGAGTAAAAAATGATAACTAAAACAAAACTACTTTAAAATAAGTCATTTGATGGCAAATGCAATTTGCAGAGGAAGCAAGAGAGTTCTTAGGGCACAGTGGAAAGTCAGAACTGTTCATTAATTTACAAAAAGTCATAGATGACTTAAAATTCTATGCTGGGTATAAAGCACTTTAGAATCACAGAGGTATTTCACTTGTTAGTTACTACGCCCAGCTTGTTTGATAAAGCAGTTAAGGGATTCTATCACTTACGTAAGGCATTTTTAAAAATCTGCTTTAGATACCTGAAATTAAAATATAAAATTATATTTTTTAAGCATGACAGGACAACATTTTATTTTAACTCAGACTTTCATTACAGGATTTTTAAATACAAATTTGTTTTACTATTAAATGATTCCACATGTTTCTCTGTTTGGAATTAGGATAGCTAAGTAGTGCTCCTGTTATCCTTTGTTGATAGCTCAGTCATTTAATACTGCTTATCTCTGTGTATTCGATTAAAATTATCCTATTATTGCTTGGGGCTTCTGCAGTAGTTAGCCACTGTGCTGTTCATCATTCATATTACCGATTCAGACAAAAGTACATAAATTGGAAGGCTTGTTGTTAATCATATGTATTTATCTTTGTATGAATTTGGGATGAGCAGCATACATTTGTAGGTTGAATGACTAGAATTTAATACAGCCACATAGCATAGCATTCAATAAACTGCCTTATGTCAGTGACCTTATGATTAAAACAATAACAACAAAAAAAACCACTGAACTAAATATATAATTATCTATGTGTGGTGTTAAGTCACTAAATAAAAATCGAATGGAAACCCTGTTCTGTGAAAATTATAATCCAAAAATAAAGAAGAAACCATTAAATCAATACTTGACCAAAGTTATTCCATTAATAAATGAATAAACATTTATTTAAAATCCCTTAGCCAAACAAAGGCCATACTTCACGATTATTGCTTCTTTACCTTCATTGATAAATCGTAATATCTCTTGAGATCTCCGTATGCTGGATTACTTAGTTTTTTTCTAATAAACTCTGTTCTCTTTCACTTTTTTGTTTTGTTTTGTTTTGTTTAGTACGTGGGTCCTTTCTCTGTGTGGAATGTTTTCCATCATTTCTCTCCTTTTGAAACATACCCCTATGCTTTCCCACTTGCACCTTCTTGACTTTTACTTATCAATCACTTCACATGAAACTTCTCTTTAGGTAACCAGAGGACTGGCTAAATGGCTTTACTAATGTGCCGCCAGGTGTTCTGTGTATATATCATTATAACACTTATCATTTAGTATCGCACCTGCAGCTATTGCATCCTTTCCCATGATTACTGAGAGCAGAGAATATACTCTTTCAATATTGTATCCTCAAGGACTAACAACATACCCAGGAAGAGTATTTAGCTGCCTGATAAATATTTCTAGAAAAATATTCATAGTTAAATGAATGAATAATGAAGGAAAAGTTTGAGTTTGAAATTAACTCTTTGATTTAAAGATGTATTACTGGGGCCTAATGTCTCATTATATTACAGTATTATTATTTTATATCAAATTTATTTCAATTAAACATAGAAAATCTATAGAGGACAGTAAATCCTCTGAAATATTTAGGCAGTATATTTTAGATTTCTACTTTTCCTTCTTTCTGTACAAGAAATAAAAATTCAGTATGTCTGTAATTCTACGTCATATCCACTATATTTCTGCTGATGTATTTGTGATAGAAACTCTTCAGTTTAAATTAATTAATAAACTGTATCAAATATGTTGATTCAATATCAAGTAATTACTTTTATAAGACAGGTAGAATTATTAAGTATCTGACCTCAGACGATACTGTGAAAGACAACACATTCAGGTAGAAATAATTAATTAACACATGGCTTCTATAAAATTTGTCAGCCAAGATTTGATACATGAAAAATCTGTGACTAGCAAAATTGTTCCAGTAAGTTTTAGCTTTAGAAATATATATATTTGCAAATATATTTTCATCTTTTACAGTAGTGCTACAAGAAATTTTCAGTGCAGAGGATTTAATAACAAAGTAAAATAATATATAATTTCTATGCAAATATTTAAATAGACATTTTGCTTATAGAGTTGATTATACTCCCTTAAACAACCCACATTATTCATTAATTTTAATGAAACTCTGACTATATCATTTCATTAAATGCAGTGACTAAACTTCTTTGCATTCTACATAATCTGTCTTGTCTTTAGGCTAAAAGTCCCATTTAATTTGATTTCCATTTCAAGTCACATAATTCCATTTTCCTTGTTTTCCAAAACATTGTCTCCTCCATCTTCTGCCTTAACTAGATAAGACCTTGTCAGGGGTACAGAATCCAAAGGTCAAGAAAAAAAAGCCTGGGAATTAAATCTTTTGATATCATTTATCAATTCACATCACCTAGGAATATTTTCTTTTCTACTAGATGTGTTGATGCCTAGGATGAGATTTTTCATTTAATGTGTATTCATTTACATATAATCCTAGATCTTATAAAAATTGTTAATAATCTCAAAGGAAAAATACTGAGAAATTTTAAATAATAAATGTAATGTCATTTAAGAACAGTTTTTCACAGTGTAACTGTACTCTTATTGGCTAATTTTCTGGCATAAAAATTTTGTCCTTTACTCAAATTTTATAAAAATTATTCAAGTAATCAGAAAGTTAATTCAATAATTGATGTTTTTAATAAAAACTGAATTATTAAAAAGCAATCACTTTGAAAATAAATTATTCATATTTAGGGCTTTTGTAACATTGCCTACTTTTAAATATTTTCTTTGAATTTTTTTTAATCTAACTGATTTTAGTCAATTAAAAAGAATATCTAGATTAATTCACATTTTCTTGTTTCTGGTGATTTATTTTGTGTATCATACACATCAAATTTAATATAAAATGAGGGCTATCTTCTCTAGTCCATCATATATATCTATATCATTTTTAAAACTTTTGTTTTAGTTTTTGGAGTAGGTGTGAAGATTTGTTATATAGGCAAATGTGTGTCTCAGGCATTTGTTGTACAGATTATTTTGTCACTGAAGTATCAAGTCCAGTACCCAATAGTTATTTTTTCTGCTCCTCTCCCTCCTCCCACCTTCCACCATCAAGTAGACCCCGATGTCTGTTGTTCCCTTTTTGCATTCATGAAAGAACACACTTTCATGTGTTTCGGCTCCCACTTACAAGTGAAAACGTGGAATTTGGCTTTCTGTTCTTACGTTAGTTTGCTAAGGATAATAGCCTACAGCTCCATCCATGTTTCTGCAAAAGACATGATCTCATTCTTTCTTATGGCTGCATAGTATTCCATTGTGTATATATACCATATATTTTTAATCCAATCTGTCATTGGTGGGCATTTAGGTTGATACTCTGTGTTTGTTATTCTTAATATTACTGCAATGAACATTCACATGTGTATGTTTTTATGATAAAATGATTTATATTCCTCTGGGTATATACCCAGTAATGGGATTTCTGGGTTGAATGGTAGTCCTGCTTTAAGCTTTTTGAAAAATTGCCATTTTGCCTTCCCCAGTGGTTGAACTGATGCATACTCCCACCAGCAGTGTGTAAATGTTCCCTTTTCTCTGCAACCTTGTCAGCACCTGTTATTATTTGACTTTTTAATAATAGCCATTCTGACTGGTGTGAGATGGTATCTCATTGTGGTTTCGATTTGCACTTCTCTAATGCTCAGTGATACTGAGTTTTTTACATGTGCTTGTTGCATGCATGTTTGTCTTCTTTTGAAAAATGCCTGTTCATGTTTTTTTTTGCCCACTTTTGAATGGGTTTTTTCTCTTGTAAATTTATTTAAGTTCCTCATAGATACTGGATATTAGACCTTTGTCAGATGCAAAGATTGCAAATATTTTCTCCCATTCTGTATATCGTCCGTTTAATCTGTTGATAGTTTATCTTGTTGTGTAGAAGTTACATTTAACTATCTATATCTGCATGTATGTATCTTCTAAAATTTAATATTGCAATATATTGTGTCTATGAGTGTATACGTTTTGCAAATTAATTGTAACAGTATCCTATCTAGAATATGTGTTTAGAATAATGTTTAAATATTTTGATAAAAATTGTGAGGCATTTTTGATGCTAATGTGGCAGTGTACCAGAAGTGGGTTGTTAAAAACAGCTTCATGAAGATGTGAATATCTTGGGATAGGTTTAAAACTAAAAATTGCTTTGAAAGAACAGTGACTGTTATACAAGAAAAAGGAGAATAAAACTGATAAAAATCAAAGGCTTAACATTAATTCTTTGAACACACGTTTGAGCACACAGGGGTGGATTCTGTAAAGAATATATTAAAATTAAGACAAGTTCAATGTTCAGAGAATGCAACAGTAACTACAAAGCAGAATGAAGGTAAGATTATAAAACTGACAAATAAAAAAGTACTGAGAGTCAGCTGGTCTAAACATACTCACCTTTTAAGACTCAATAAAGAATATTCTCCTTCTCTAATAGCTTTCCTTAAACACCCAAGGTTAATGGGGGACCCCTCATAAGATTCCCCATAGAACTCTACACAAGGTGCTAAGTGTTTAAGTCTCACCCAGATCCTTTCTAGCAGTGGTGTGTGCATTCTCACCTCCAGCCCCCCGAGTACCCTGCAAGGCATACCTGCAAGACTGAGTATTGCCTTTTGGCTGGACACCACTTCACTTCTCCAGAGAAGGTTGTTCGTGTCTAGCATTCTGTCCTTGCACCCCCATATTTTCTTCCTCAAACTCCCAGGTGACCAGTGACCTCTAACTGCTGTGGGAGTACAAAAGCTCAGCTCTTTTACCTCCAGGTGGAGTGAAATTTTGAGTTGTTATTTATACTTCAGATCTTCTTGGATTAGCCTATGTCTAGGACTTTAACACAAATGCAACCCTTGCTACACTTCCCCTGTTCCATCCCGCTTCTTCCACACTCTTTCTGGGTTCTCCTGAGAGTTCTTCCTTAATACATTTTTCCCACCCGGATCTTTAGCCTATAGTGTGCTTCTCAGAGAACGTCACATAAGCCAAACACCTATCTTTATGCTTACCAAACTGCATTATACTAGCTGTTTACTGGTCAATTTAGGACCATGTACTCTTCATTTTTGTGTGAGATCCTAAGGAGAGCAGAAAACAGCACTCCTACTGTATATTGGTTTTCTAGAACTTTGGTAACAAAGCACCACAAACTGGTTGCCTTAGAACAAAATAAACTTATTGTCTTATGGTTCTGATGTCTAAGGAATTAAAAATTCTGGTGCAGGCAGGCCCATGCTCCCTCAAGGATTTAGGAAAGATCTGCCCTAGGCCTCTCCCCTAACTCCTGACACCTTAAATTCAGTTTTCACATGGTCTGGTCTTCTTCCTGTGTGTGTCTGTCTCTTCATAGGCATTCTTTTTATAAAAACATCAGTCATATTAGATTAGGAGTTCGGCTAAAGATGGGTATGACTTCATCTTAATTTAACTAACTATATTTGCAATGACACTATTTAAAAATTAGGCCAAATTCTGAGACATTGCTGCTTAGAACCTCAGCATATGAACTGTGGGGGACAAAATTAATCTCATATTGCTAATTAACCTATTTTATAGGGTATTAAAGTATTATTAAAAATCATTGCATCTTCCTTTTTGTAAATTTGACTTACATTTGGGAAGAATACTAGAAGAGACCATTAAATTTAGAAGAATTTGCAGTCTTCAGAATAATTCTGAATCTGTCTCCGAATAATTTTGGATAAACAAAAGGAAGTTCTCTCTGAAAACAAACTAGTAGTATTTGGCTTTTCAAGCATTTGCTAATATAGGAGAAAAATCACTTAGAATAAAAAAAATTAATCACAAAATATGTTCCCTAATCGAATGTGTATTCCATGTTTAAACATGTTGGAACCCTGAGATTCATTATGCTTTACAAATCCTGGGTTTGATTTTATTTATCTTTAATTACTAAACCTGAGTACTCATAATAATAGGAGTATTGCAAGCATTTTCATGTTCGCACTGTAACTGACATAGTGAAGAAATGGCAGAAAATATAATCTTTCTCCAACTCTTAATTATTGAAACAGAATTTTAAAACTTACTCTTATCTCTTTATTGCATGTTTATTCTATACCAGACTACTCTCAGTGTATTATGAGTTAGTCCATTTAATCCTCATTAAAAAAATAAAATGAGAGGACAAAAAGATCAAATAGCTTTCCACCAAGGCATAGACTCTAGAATCTGGGTTATTAAGCTCCATTGTTTACTACTGACTCATGAAGATAATCTCATCACATTAGAATAAATGTGGAAAAAAAACAGTATTTAACAATAATATACTTCAGGTGCTTTGTATACCTTACATCCATTATATTTCATAAGAGTTTTCTGACAGATAATTCCATTGTATAGTTGGAAAAAACAGAATCATGTAGCAGTTAAACAACTTGCTAAATTTTTGTAATTCTTTATTAATGGAATTCAAACCTGTTTGTCCAATTACAAACCTTTAGGCATTGCAATACACTGAATTTCAGTCTGGCCAATTTGAGTCTTGAGGGAAAATAAAGTTCTTATAAATTCCTTAAGTCAACAAACTATCTTGTTCCAAACTAATATATTAAATAGCACAATAAAGCCAGAGTTAAACTTCACTTATAAAACTCGATTTCAAATTAAAAAATCACAAGTTATATAAACAAAAGTATTATTAAAATTAAAGATAACATTAATTTAATGTGAAATAGCATCACATTACAAGTAAATCAATCATTATTTGTATGATTTAATTGGTTTTACGATCTAGCTTCAAATATAGCCCATTTCCCTGGCAGTCAGTATATTAAAGTGTTAATATTTTTGCAATATGTTCACTAGAGTATGCTTTTGATGGTAGCCATGAGTCTGATATATTTCAGACCATTGTATAGTGATTTAATTTTCCCAAAACATTTCTTCTTTTGAATGATTTCAAAGTGATTTTCCCAGAAGTGCATTTGACTTCAATAAACTATCTTTGTTACCAATTATTAATCTATGAGACAAGTAAAATATAAGTTGCTGCACTCTTTTATGATTGCAAACAATATTTTAATATTTAAATTAATTAGTTAAATATATAAACAAATGTAAGTTTTAGTCTTTAAAACTTTATTCCAATTGCAATTTAGCTGAGTGAATAAAAAATATGTCTGTATATATAAGTATAATCATTAATGATCTTTCAATTAATATATATTATTAATATATCAATTAATAATATCTATTAATAGATATTCAGTGTTCCATAAAATTTCAGGTTCTAGTCTAAGTGCTTAAGACACATCAGTAAGAGAAAATAATACAAAATATTTGCTTATGGAGTTTACCCAACATGAGGTTATGGATGTCACTGTGTACAATATTAACACATAGCAAAGTAGATGAGTCATATACACTTATCATTGCATTGAGTGTTAATATCTGTTTTTATAGATTTGTACTTGTAAGCAAAGATATTCTAACCTAAAAGTAATCTTCAGCTATAAAGATTATAATTGTCTGTTAAACTTGTTTATAAGGTTATAATCTAGCTAGATTATTATGGTTACTAAAATACTATTATTTTAATGTATTTTGTAATGTTATATTTTAAAATTACAATGGAAATAGAAATTTAAATTTCAAACATATTGTATAAAACTATTTGATAATGACCTCACAACACATTTGAGGAACTACAAGGATCCAGAAAACCCACATTTGGTGAAAAGATGATGATTCTAACATGGTCATGTTGAGTTTGAATTGTCCATAATGCTAACAACATATATGCTTTTCTTATTATTCTTAAGATATAACAATCATCTCTAAAGATGTTCAGCTTACATATAATAGAAAACATACACATTAAAATAAAAAAATTTTAAAAAATCCTCAAATTGATGGTGATATCTCTCTTTCTCTCATCCATCTTTCTGTGTACTTAAATATTTATATTCTAATTTGGCAAATATATAAGACTGCATCGGTATTAGCAACATATATTGATTTTAATATTTCTGGAAAAAACTGACAATATTTGTCTCTTTGTAATTGACTTCTCAACTTATTTAATATAGATTTATCCTAAAGGGATATTTAGATATAACTGGAAATATTCATAGTATCTGAATATAGAAGTATACATAGAGAATAAATATCACAAACATGACTATATAAATGTAAATATTATTTAAAATGTTTAGCAGTAGCCAAATAAGTTATAAGACAGAGTACAATATAGTCATTAACATAATTCTCCAGAAATATATGTAATAATGTCTTATCCATTTATTGTATACTTTATATAAATTTATGGCTCCTATATCTCCTATATGCTAGACTATATTAAATATTGGTTATGCAGCACTGAGCAACATATATTTGGTTAACATTCTTTCCAAATTATATATGTCAGGTGGAAAACAAATAAACATCAGATAAATAAACATAAATAAAAATATTCATGGGTATGCTACATAAAGAATAATCAAATCTTGAAGCTTATGAAAAGCATAATATAAATATTTTTAAAAGTCTATATTAACATATTTTTAGAAGATAGACTGTAAGGCAAGGTGAAATAGATGTAACTGCAGGAAATACCTTGCCTTTTCTTATAGTATGGTACCATTATGTGAATGCACACATATACGTATAATAACATACATACGCACACACATACATTATCTGGGAATCAGCACTGTTCCTTGAAATATAATGTGAGTACCAAAGGTGAGCCACATATGTAACTTAGAATTTCTCATAGCCAATAAAAGTATATAAAATTAAATTTAATATCTTTTTAAACCAGTCTATCCAACATATTACTATTTCAACATTAATATAAAGATAATTAAAGAGGTTTTTTACATTTTTTGTACTACAGCCTCAAAATCTGGTATGTTACACTTATAGCATCTCTTAATTTGAACAAGCCAGATTTTACACATTCAATATAATGTGACTAATTGCTATCATTTTGGACAATGAAGAAAATATATAAATAAATATAATTTTAAAAATATATTTATATATATTATATATTTATACATGCTAAGGAAGCATAATTTGAAGGAGAGAGAATTGAATTGAGTTAGATCTGGACTGGCACTTGTTGTATCGTGGGCTCATAGGAAATAATTTACTTTTACCTAATCTGATAATTCTGGTACTTCTGTTGCATATAATGTCACAAATTAAATGTATTATAAAGTTACAAATTAATTTTGAAGTTACATAATATGTGTATGTTCAAAATAACATTAATACTTGAAATGTGTGCTATGTCATTTAGAAGTCGCTTATAGTTTAAAATTTATTTAAAAATTTGTTTTAATAATTTTCCTCTAAAAGTATTTTAACTGAAATAATTGCCAATTAAAATTTTTAAGTCCTTATACACTTATAAAAGCATGATTCCATTTGATTGTATTTCTTCTTTAGTCTCTATAAAAATGAAAACATTATTACTTACTGCTTACTACCAAGCTTACCTGACAGAAATATTTACATAAAGTGTTTCAATAATGCTTATATTTATTGGACAATCAATATGCCAGCATTGTTCTAAGTACTTTCTATATTATGTCATATCATTTTCATTATTCTCTTACAAGATAGGTGATATCCGTAATTATGAGAAATATAAAACAGAGCAATACAAATTGTTTCTGTAGTTGTTTTTCTTGGAATATGTAAGTAGAAACACCAAAAAGACTAATTTCATACACATGATAGTTCTGGTTATGCTGTACTTTTCTAATTTTGACGTTTAAATTTGGAATATATGCCTAAAAATGTCTACGATATGAATCCAAATTACACTCTAATTATAGAATTTTGAGGCTACCACTTTAGCATAGCTTGTAGCTAGATTGCCTGTCATAAAATAATTGAGTTAAATACTAATTATAAGGCCACGTGTATTTAATTTTTATGTATCAAAAAAAGCAGTTTACATTTAAAATTTAGAAATATTAACACAGTTGTTTTATTTATTTAGATTCATAGATATTAATATTATGCTAAATCTAACCTGGTCTCTTGAATGACAAGTTTTATCCCTACAGAAAATAATACTAAGAGGCAAAACAGTAGCTATATTAAGACTAAACAGAGATGGAAATGACAGAGTTGTACTAGACTCTTGGTTAACTTCTTTCTAGACATGTGACCAAAGCAGATCAGTTGATCTCTATCCTGTATTGTACTCACCAGTAAAATGTGGATAGTAGTCCTGACCTCTTGAAGTAGATGGGAGAATTAAATTAGACACTGTTTTGTAAAGTGCTTAGCTCATTAGGAGTGAAGTATATAGTTCTTATTTGGTAGACGTAATGACTTTTTGGAAATAATCATTATAAGAATAGAAAGTATATTTTAGTGGTAAATAAATATGGTGCCTACAAAAGCATCCAGGTGAATCCTTTTTTAATAACTTAAAGATAATCTCAATTGACCCTGCTTTTCTATTCATTAGGTGTGAATTAGTAAGGTTTACTTCAGATGGGTTTGCCTATGTAATCATTATTTTAGTCTGAGTTCATTTTTAGTTAATGTAGCCTGAAATGTGAATCTAGCGAGTAATGTATTTTAGTTACATTGCCAAAAATTTGGAGAAATTCTCAAATTTGTTTGTCAAATGGAGTGTGTCTCTGTAAGGTAACAAATTTAACATTTTGTTTAAAAATGAAAAAAGTATATAATCATAAAATTTTTAATTATTCTAAACCTTACAGGTGCCATATGGTGATATCTTTATTTTTTAATTACAAATGTAAATATTTAAATGTTTATTTTAGTATCATATTTATATTATATACAAAAGAAAACTAAACTTAATCTCTGCATTTGAAAAATAAGTGCACTTCCTATAAGAATATAAAAACATGGGCCTTGCAGTTTTCTTCAAAACATATTAATGCATAATATATCATTATTAATATTTTAAAGGGATTAAGTTGAACACTTCCTTTTTTCTTGTGACATTTTGTGCTAGGAACTTTCTGCACTGGTGCAGGTAGATACTCTTTTGAATATTATAAAATCAATAAAATCACTGGAATTTATTTAACTAATATAGTTGTAATAAACTAAGAATTAGAAATGACAGATTCCGTGGAGAAGGTTTACTCAACTTTCCATAAGTTGTGGATCAGCCCAAGAATATTTAAGCTTAAGTACTTAGTAGTTTAAACTTCAGCATATTTGTCAAAACTAATGCTTTATTTATACACCACTGACTTTTCTTGTCAGGCCACAGGATTTAGTGATTTGGAAACACATGAAATGATGAATTAAAATTTTATGTCAGAATAGGAAAAAAAAGCATCTAATGTATAGTCATCTCTTTTTGTTTTAAATGTCCTGTAAATCGTTGAAAAAGAAGATGAAACCTGAATGGAATGTTTTGTATGCTTTCAATAATAACAAATGGATGACTCCCTGATACAATTTTTCTTTCTACTACAACCTATTTTTCTTTCTTTTGCAGGCAGGGCCTAAGCAGTAGTAGTGAAAGCTCTCATGAGTTACTAGCAACAACCACAAATAAGGATAAGCTTTCAAATATTTTATTTTTGTAACTTTTTAAGTCTAGCTTTAAGAAATATTTGAAGCCCAGCTTTAAGAAATATTTTTCAACTATATTTCCACTTTTGTGAAGCAGCGTGATTGACATTTAACCTTCCATGATGCAATACAGCACAGTACTTTGGCTGAAACATCTTAAAATACCTGTTCTCAAAAATCAAATTGGAAACTGAGAATGAAAAATATAATCAACACTTGCTGAAGAAATTATATTTATCTGTGGAGCCTATAATTTGCAAAAATTTTGAGACAGTTTCTATTTCCACAAATACACCTTCGGGGAAATGTCCAAATAATGACATATTGTATTTTAAGACAAATTGGTAAATTTATATGAATTTACTGGGTTATGTTTTTTCCCTTGTGATCACCTGGAAACAATGAGGAGTTTAGCAGTATGTATTTCGTGGACAGAAAAACAAAGTTTTTCTCTAGGGATATTCTTTCATATTAAAAAACCAGATTAGTACTATAGATTAAACTATATCATATGACCTCTTTAGAAATGTAATTAGCTGACAGTCAGTGATTATGGTCAAAGGTAATGAAATAACATGGAGCCAGATGATGATATCTGGGACAAATTCCATGACACTTGTACCTAGGAACAGGGGTACTACCCTGGGCCATACGTATTGGAGTGCTTCACATATATGAACACTGAAACACAAATATAAATGTAATTTATATAGTGTATTAAATAAAAATGCAAATACATATATCATTATAATTTTTAAGAATTCTCTTAAGAAAGTTTGTCAAATATTTGTACTTAAGCAAATTAAATGTTCTGGAGATGGACTTTGGAGGAGAACTTTGCTTGTCAGGCCAAAGGATTTAGTGATACAACACAAATAGATGATGAGAGGAAAGAACTCAGGTCACCTACAGAAAGTGCCTAAGGAACTCGGTTCCAAAGATAAATGGTGCTTCATTTCTCCCCTCTGTTGTGTGGTGGTGTTTTGGGAAGTGCTGAGTACAGTATAGTGTGAGGGACAAGAACTCTGAATAATACGTGGTATGAGAAAGGGAACCAGCCTGTCCTGATTTGCTGGAGAGTTTGACCTTGTCAATCTCCAGTCTGGTTTGAAATGGTCCAGTGATGGCCCAGGCATCATGGGATTCAGGCGCAACTTTGAAAACCCTGTCCTTTCTAGGATTTTTTTGCTGACTCCAGCTGGCTCACAAGCAGCGAGCCTGGCTAGAAGAAAAAAGAAAGCAGCTCCTTTGTTTCCCTGGTTGTAGAAGAGTCCCTGAGGAGGAACTAGATGGATCCTGTTACAGGAAAGCAGTTCAGGCTGTGAGTACAGCTACATTTATTGTGTGTGTGTGTGTGTGTGTGTGTGTGTGTGTGTGTGTAGACTCCATTTTCCTTCTGCTCTGGACCCCACAAGTGTTATGGGAAAAAATGTTTATACCAAAATGGTTGTGATAGAGCCTGTGAGAATGGCTCAGATACAAAGACCTGGGAGTCTTGATTGATTTCACACAGTATGTGAAAGAGAATTGTCAAGAATGGCTGTGTTCACAATGTATAGAATACTGGGAAATTAGCAGGATTTAAGAAAACAAAGGTTTTTACTTGTTAATTTTGACACATATTACATATTAAAGAAAAAATATTAAGTAGACTTAGTTTTTCCGGTGTTGTGGAGAAAGTCAGATTATAGATAATATTTAAAACTGTGGGACTACTTGTGATTTCCTAGCAATTGAGTGTAGATATCAAAGCCCTGGGAAATGCCAACATTTAGAGATTAGAAAGAAAAGAAAAGAAAACCGTTAAGTATCCAATGAGGAAAGAGAAAAATATTGTTTTCATCAAGAATGAAGAAGGGATAAATGATATCAAATACTACTGAATGATGATCTAAAATGAAGATGGAGAAATGACAATTGGATTGGCAATTAAAAGGTTATTGATGACAATCACAAAATAATTTCAGTGGAGTTGTGGAGATGAAGTCTTAATCATAATTGGTTGGGGAATAAATGAGTGGTTAGGAAGTAGGAGCAGGGAATTTAGTTAGCAGAACTTTAATTTACAATCTTGAAAGCTGGAATTTGAACATCTCATCTGAATAAGACTAGCAGAAACAAGAATTACTTAATACCAATACTCCTCTGACATTAATCTAATGGTGATGTTTGTCTCGTGTCATGTTGATTTTCCTCCTGAAACTGTGCATTTACAGAGAGCATGTTCAATAATACCAGCTTTAAAAATAACGAATGCATAGGCAAGAAGCTGGATCTGTCTCTCAATTCTGAACCACTATTCAAAAGAAACTACAATGCTTTATCTGCAAGTATTTGGAAGTTTTAACTTTGTTTTTAATTTCAATAGTGTTATATGAAGCAATTTTATTAATTTTTTGCCACTAGGCATTAACATTTTTAATAAATCTGCTTTCCAAATAGTAATGATTTCAAAAGGACATTAGAGATAATGAGTTTTACATTAGAGATAAATGAGTTTTACAAAGAACAGATGTAACTTGATTAGGAACAGAAAGAGACTGAGTCACCGAATCAAAGATTGCCTATTGGGTGTGGACAACTATAACAATCAGAAAACTGGGTAAAGCAAAACCTACAAACAAATAGTAACTAAAAAAAATGTCATTTATAAAGTTATAACAATTTTTGGAAAGTTTCTGAAGCCTAAGGATAATACTTTCAATTTGATACAGTAGAATCATTCGAGGATACTTACTAAAATGCCATTGCTAGAAATATAAAAAGTGATAGAAATAAGCATAAAACAAGGCAAGGAGTGGAATAAAACTAAGTTAAAAAGAGAGATATAGATAATTGGATTACAAGATTAGGAAGTTTTAAACTGTGGTTAGTTGTAAAGAAAGAAAGGCAGAGAGTGAACAAAATGCTAAGGCATTTTGAAGAGGGTTTAAATATATATACATACACACACACACACACATATATATATGCTACAGTGTGTGAAATACCAAGTATCTTTTCCTACCACAATGGTATGAAACTAGAAATCAATAATAGACAAGATTTTAGAAAATTTACACATATGTGGAAATTACACAATATGCACTTAAGCAAAAGGTAAGTATAAAATAAAATAAGCCAAAGGTAAGTATAAAATAAAATTTTAAAATATCATAAACAAAAATGGATCACCATGTACCAAAACTTATGGAATGTAGCAAAAGCTGTTATAAGAGGGAGGTTATGTCAATAAATGACTACATCAAAAAAAGAAGAAAGCTCTCAAATAAATGAGCTAATGTTACACCACAGGATCTAAAAAAAAACAAACTATGCCCATAGTTAGTAGAAGGAATGAAATAATAAAGACTACAGCAGAAATAAATGAAATATATGAAATGATGCAGATTGGGAAAATGATACAAAAGATCAATGACACTAAGACTTTTTTTAAAGATTAAGAAAATAACAATCCTTTACAAAGAGTGAGAAAAAATCTTAGACTCAAAATCAGAAATGAAAGAGGAAAGATTACAACTAATACCATAGAACTACACAGGTTCACAAGAGACTATGGTGGGCAATTATACACCAATAAATTGGATAACTTAGAAGAAATTAATAAATTTCTAGACACATACAACCTGCTAAGACTAAATCATGAAGAAATAGAAAAGCTGAACAAATCAATTCTGAGTAAAGAGATTAGTAATAAAAAGCCTCCCATCCAAAAAGAAAAAAAAAAGCCCAGGACCTGATAACAGTGTCACTGCTGAATACTATCAAACACTGAAGGAAGATCTAATACCAATATTTCTCAAACTTCCAAAAATTGAAAAGGAGGTAACACTTAATTTTTTTCCCACAGACCCAAGAAAACTTCTAATGGGAACACTGTCAAACTTATTTTATAAGGCCAGCACTACTGTGATATTAAAGCCAGACAAGGACACTACAAGAAAAGAACATTACAGGCCAATATGCCTGATTAACACAGAAGCAAAAATTCTTAATAAAATACTAGCAAACAAAATTCATCCAAATGTTAAAAGGATGATTCACCATAATCAAGTGGGATTTATCCCTGCAATGCAAGGATAGTTCAATATATGCAAATCTATAAATGTTATGTTCCACATTAACTGAATGGACAAAAACCACATGACCACTTCAATACATGCAAAAAAGGCATTTGACTAAATTTTATATTCTTTCATGAAAAATGCTATCAATAAATTAGATGTAAAAGTAATGTACCTCAACACAATAAAGGTTGTATATGACAAAACCATAGCTAACAACACACTTGACAGTGAGAAATTGAAAACCTTTTCTCTAAGATTGGGAATAAGACAATTCCTAGGTATTTCAAAATTTTTGTGACTAATAAATGGATTGTGTTCTTGATTTGAATCTCAGCTTGAATGTCATTGATGTATAGAAACTCTATTGATATTTATATTGATTTTCTTCCTGATCTCATACTGAAGTTATTTATCATTTCTAGAAAGGTTTTATGGAGATTTCAAGGTGAAAGTATAGAGTCATATTGTTTATGAAGAGAGATAGTTTGAGTTCTTCTTTTCTTATTGGATGCCTTTTATTTCTTTCTTTTGCCTGATTGCTCCAGCTAGAATTTCCAGTGCTAGGGACATGCTTGTCTTGTTCCAATTCTCAATGGCAATGGTTCAAGCTTTTTCTCATTCATCATGATTTTGGCTGTGAGTTTTTTATGGATGGCTCTTACTATTTTTAGGTATGTTCCATTTTTGTGACAAAGGCACCTAGTTTGTTAAGGGTTTCCTTTTTTGAGGGTTTTTTTATATATAAAAATAGTGATTCCTGATCTTTTTATTTTCTATTTGCAAGATCAATCTTTCTTAATCCTTTGACTTTGTGCCTTTGGGTGTCATTACATGTGAGATGGGTCTGTTGAAAAGAGTAGATGGTGGGGCTTTGTCTTTTTATCCATCTTTCCACTCTATGTCTTATAAGTAGGATGTTTAGCCTATTTATATCCAGGGTTACTACTGATATGTGAGATTTTGATCTTGTTGTTAGCTTGTTGCTATGAAGACTTGATGATGTAGTTGCTTTACAATGTCTGGATATGTGCTTAATTGTGTTTTTGTGGTAACAGTTGTCATTTTCTTATTCCATGTTTAACACCCTTTCCTAGGCCTCTTGTAAGGCTGGTCTAGTGGTAATGAATTCCATCAGTGTTTGTCTGAGAAGAATTTTATTTCTCTTTTGCTTATGAGGCCTTGTTTGATAAGATAAAAAATCTTTGGTGAATCTTTTTAAAGGATTCTGAAAATATGCCTACAACCTCTTCTGACTTGTGAGATTTCTGTAAGAGGTCCACTGCTACCCTGAAGGGGTTCCCTTTGTATGTGTACTGATTCTTCTCTTTAGCTGCCTTAAGATTTTTTCCTTCACATTGATCTTGATGAATCAGATGACTGTGTGCCCTGTGGATGGTCATCTTGTATAGTATCTAGGTAGTTGTATTAGTTCATTCTCATGCTCCTATAAAGAACTACCTGAGACTGGCTAGTTTATAAAGAAAAGGGGGATAATTGACTCCCAGTTCCACAAACTTAATGGGAAGCGTAACTGAGAGGACTCAGGAAATTTACAGTCATGGCTGCAGTTGAAGGGAAAGCAAAGACCTACTTCACATGGTGGCAGGAAAGACAGAATGCAAAGTGAGAAGTGCAACATGTCTTTAAATCATGCATAGGATCTTGTGATAATTCAATCACTATCATAACAGCAGCAAAGAGTAACTTTGCCCCCTAAGATCCAATCTCCTCTCATCAAGAACCTCCTCCAATCTGACATGAGATTTGGTCAGGAACACAAATCCAAGCCTGTGTTTCCAACCTACTGAATTAAAAGAAAAGTTTAACTCTGTGAGATGAATCCACATATCACAAAGTGTTTTCACAGATAGCTTCCTTCTGGTTTTTAGTTTGGGATATTTGCTTCTTCAGTATAGGCCTCAATGGGCACCCAAATGATCCTTTGCAGATTCTACAAAAAGAGGGTTTCCAATCTTTTGAATCAAAAGAAAGGTTTAACTCTGTACAATGAATCCACACATCACAAAGCATTTTCACAAATGGCTTATTTTTAGTTTTTATCACAAGATATTCAATTTTTCATGAATTACCTCAATGGGCTCCCAAATGTCCCTTCACAGATTCTACAGAAAGAGTGTTTCCAACCTGCTGATTCGAATGAAAGGATTAACTCTGTGAGATGAAACCAAACACCACAAAGCCTTTTCACAGATAGTTTCTAGTTTTTATTGCAGGATATTTCTTTTCCACTATAGGCCACAATGGGCACCCAAATACACCCTGCACAGATACTACAGAAAGAGTTTTTCCAACCTGCTGAATCAAAAGAAAGGTTTAACTCTATGAGATGCATCCACACATTGCAAAGCATTTTTACAGATAGCTTCTTTCTATATTTTATCACAGGATTTTGGTTTTTCATTATAAGCCTCAATGAGCTCCTAAATGTCCCTTTGCAGATTCTACAGAAAAAGTGTTTCCAACCTGCCAAATCAAATGAAGGTTTTTACTCTGTGAGATGAATCCAACCATTGCAAAACCTTTTCACAGACAGCTTCTTTCTAGTTTTTAATTGTGGGATATCGGTTTCACTATAGGCCTCAGTGGGCTCCCAAATGTCCCTGCGCAGTATCTACAGAAAGAGTGCTTCCAACTTGCAAAATCAAAAGAAAGTTCTAACTCTGTGAGATGAATCCACACATTGCAAAGTGTGTAAAGCATAGCTTTTTTCTAGTTTTTTTCACGGATTTTGTTTTTTTCTCTATAGGCTGCTATGGCCTCCCAAATGTCCCTGTGCAGATTCTACAGAAAGAATGTTTTCAACTTGCTGAATCAAAAGAAAGGTTTAATTCTGTGAGCTGAATCCCCACATTGCAAAGCATTTTTACAGATAGCTTCTTTGTAGTTTTTATCATGGGAATTTGGTTTTTTACTCTAGTCTCAATGGGCTCCCAAATGTCCTTGCACAGATTCTACAGAAAGAGTGCTTCCAACCTGCAAAATCAAAAGAAAATTTTAAGTCTGTGAGATGAATCTGCACATTGCAAAGCATGTAAAAGATAGCTTTTCTTTTATAGTGGATTATGTTTTTTCTCTATATGCTGCTATTGGCTCCCAAATGTCCCCATGCAGATTCTACAGAAAGAGTGTTTCCAACATGCTGAATTAAGAGAAAGGTTTAACTCTGTGAGATGAATCCAAATATTGCAAAGCCTTTTCACAGATAGGTTTTTTTGTTGGTTTGTTTTGGTTTTATTGCAGGTATTGGTTTTCCACTATAGGCCTCACTGGGCTCCCAAATATCCCTGCATAGATTCCACAGAAAGAGTGTTTCCAACCTGTTGAATCAAAAAAAAGGTTTAACTCTGTGAGATGAATCCACACATCACAAAGCATTTTCACAGACAGCTTTCTTTCTCATTTTTATCATGGGATATCAGTTTTTCACTATAGTCCTCATGGGCTACCAATTATACTGTGCAGATTCTACAGAAGATAGTTTCCAATGTCCTCAATCAAAAGAAAGGTTTAAATCTGTGAGATGAATCCAGACATTGAAAAGCATTTTTGCAGATAGCTTCTTTTTAGTTTTTATAGCAGGATATCTATTTTCACTACATGACACAATGGGCTCCCAAATGTCAATTTTACTCATAACTTCTTTCTTGTTTTCATCCTGAGATATCGGTTTTTCACTATAGGCCTCTGTTGACTCCCAAATGTCACTGCACAGATTCTAAAGAGTGGTTCCAAACTGCAGAATCAACACAAGGGTTTAACTCAGTGAGATGAATCCACATGCCACAAAGGATTTTCACAGATACCCTGATTAAATTTTTCTCCCAGGATATTGGTTTTTCTGTATAGGCCTCAATGGGCTTCAAAATATCCCTGTGCAGATTCTACAGAAAGAGTGTTTCCAACCTGCTTAATCAAAATAAAGGATTAAATCTGTGAGATGAATCCACACATTGCCGCAAAGCATTTTCACTGAAAGTTTCTTTCTCCTTTTTATTGTGGGATATTGGTTTTTCACTATAGGCTTCTATGGGCTCCTAATGTCCCTGCACAGATTGTACAGAAAGAGTATTTCAACCTGCTGAAACAAAATAAAGGTTTAACTCTGTGAGATTAATCCAGACATTGCAAAACATTTTCACAGATAACTTCTTTCTAGTTTTTATCACGTGATATCTGTTTTCACTATAAGACTCAATGAGCTCACAAATGTCCTTGTGCAGATTCTACAGAAAGGATGTTTCCAACCTGGTGAATCAAAAGATAGGTTTAAATCTGTGAGATGAATCCACACATCTCACAGCATTTTCACAGATAGCTTCTTTCTTGTTTTCATCATGAGATATTGGGTTTTAATATAGGCCTTAATGGCCTCCATAATGTCCCTGCGCAGATTCTACAGAAAGAGTGTTTTCAGCCTGCTGAATCAAAACAAAGGTTTAACTCTGTGAGATTATTCCACGTATTGCAAAGCATATTCACAGATAACTTCTTCCTAGTATTTATACTGGGATATCTTGTTTTCACTATAGGCCTCAATGGGCTCCCAAATACCCCGGCACAGATTCTAAAGAAACAGTGTTTCCAACCTGCTGAATCAAAAAAAAGTTTTAACTCTTTGGGATGAGTCCACACATCGCAAAGCTTTTTCACGGATAGCTGTTTTCACCATAGGACCCAATGGGCTCCCAAATGTCCTTGCACAGATTCTACAGAAAGAGTGTCTCCAACTTGCTGAATCGAAAGATAAGAATAACTCTGTGAGATGAATCCACACATCGCAAAGCATTTTCACCCATAGCTTCCTTCTATTTTTTATAGCAGGATATTTGGTTTTTTACCATAGGCCTCAATTGGCTCCCAATGTCCCTGGGCAGATTCTACAGTAAGAGTGTTTCCAACCTGCAGAATCAAAAGAAAGATTTGAGTCTGTGAGATAAGTCCATATGTTACAAAGTGTTTTCACAGACAGCTTCTTTCTAGTTTTTATCGTGGGATGTCTGTTTTCACTATAGGACTAAACAGGCTTCCAAATGTCCTTGCACAGATTCTACAGAAAAAGTGTTTTCAACCTGCTGAATCAAAAGAAAGTTTAAACTCTGTGAGATGAATCCACACATCACACAGCATTTTAAAGAGCTAGATTCTTTATCATTTTTATTGTGGGATATTGGTTTTTCACTATAGGCCTCAATCGGCTCCCAAATATCCCTGCGCAGATTCTACAGAGTGTTTCCAACTAGCTGAATCAAAAGAAAGTTTAACTCTGTGAGTTGAATCCACACATTGCAAAGCTTTCACACAGATAGCTTCTTTCCAGTTTTATCACAGGGTATTCGGTTTTTTACTGTAGGACTCACAGGCTCCCAAACATACCTTTGCAGATTCTGCAAAACAGTATTTCCAAGTTGCTGAAACAAAAGAAGGGTTTATCTCTGTGAAATGAATCCACACATCCCAAAGCATTTTCACAGATGGCTTCTTTCTAGTTTTTATTGCAGGATATCATTTTTCATTACAGGCCTCAATGGGCTCCCAAATGTCCCTGAGCAGATTCTTCAAAAAGAGTGTTTCCGGGGAGGCCAAGTGGCGGGGGTGGGCTGGGGGTGAGAGGTGACAGCATGCTGGCAGTCCTCATAGCCCTTGCTCGCTCTCGGTGCCTCCTCTGCCTAGGCTCCCACTTGGGCGGCACTTGAGGAGCCCTTCAGCCCACCGCTGCACTGTGGGAGCCCCTTTCTGGGCTGGCCAAGGTGGAAGCCAGCTCCCTCAGTTTGCAGGGAGTATGGAGGGAGAGGCGCGAGTGGGAACCGGGGCTGTGCGCGGCACTTGTGGGCTGGCGGGAGTTCTGGGTGGCTGTGGGCTTGGTGGGCCCCTCACTCAGAGCAGCTGGGCAGCCCTGCTGGCCCCGGGCAATGAGGGGCTTAGCACCCAGGCCGGCGGCTGCGGAGGGTGTGCTGGGTCCCCCAGCAGTGCTGAACCACTGGCGCTGTGCTCGATTTCTCACCGGACCTTGGCTGCCTTCCCCCGGGGCAGGGCTTGGGAACTGCAGCCCGCCATGCCTGAGCCTCCCACCCCCTCCACGGGCTCCTGTGTGGCCCGAGCCTCCCCGATGAGCGCTGCCCCCTGCTCTACAGCGCCTAGTCCCATCGACCACCCAAGGGCTGAGGAGTGTGAGCGCACGGCACGAGACTGGCAGGCAGCTCCACCTGCAGCCCTGGTGCAGGATCCACTGGGTGAAGCCAGCTGGGCTCCTGAGTCTGGTAGAGATGTGGAGAACCTTTAAGTCTAGCTCAGGGATTGTAAATACACCAATCAGCACCCTGTGTCTAGCTCAGGGTCTGTGAATGCACCAATCGACACTCTGTATCTAGCTGCTCTGGTGGGGCCTTGGAGAACCTTTGTGTCGATACTTTGTATCTAACTGATCTGATGGAGTCGTGGAGAACTTTTATGTCTAGCTCAGGGATGGTAAACGCACCAATCAGCACCCTGTCAGAACAGACCACTCGGCTCTACCAATCAGCAGGACGTGGGTGGGGCCAGATAAGAAAATAAAAGCAGGGTGCCCCAGCCAGCAGTGGCAACCCGCTCGGGTCCCTATCCACACCGTGGAAGCTTTGTTCTTTCGCTCTTTGCAATAAACCTTGCTACTGCTCACTCTTTGGGTCCACACTGCTTTTATGAGCTGTAACACTCACCACGAAGGTCTGCAGCTTCACTCCTGAAGCCAGCGAGACCACGAGCCCACCTGGAGGAACAAACAACTCCAGACGCGCCGCCTTAAGAACTGTAACACTCACCGTGAAGGTCTGCAGCTTCACTCTTGAGCCAGCCAGACCACGAACCCACCAGAAGGAAAAAACTCCGAACACATCTGAACATCAGAAGGAACAAACTCCAGACGTGCCACCTTAAGAGCTGTAACAGTCACTGCGAGGGTCCACAGCTTCATTCTTGAAGTCAGTGAGACCAAGAACCCACCAATTCTAGACACAGGAGGATGGGGGTGGGGTAGGGGGTGAGGGTGGGGGTTGGGGGTGGTGAGGAGCACAATTCACTTGGCAGCCCCCCAGGTCAGGGGTGGACTCCGTGTCCCCTCCCTTAGCCTAGGTGAAACCTGGCTTTAGGATCCAAGGGCAAAGTGAGTGCCTGTTCTCCAGGTGCCATGTGCGTGGACTGCCCAGGCCCCTGGCTGCTGTTGCCCTGTGGGCAGGGCAGGAGGCTGCAGCCAGCCACAGAGGCCTGGTGTGTGCTCCACCCCTGAGCCCACAGTAGGGGTGGCCTCTGCCCCGGAGTCAGGAGTCATCCCCTTTGTTCTTCCTCGCCCTGGGAGGGCCGCTGGGAGGGGGTAGGCCCTCGGCTGGGCGGGGCCCGTGGGCACCTGGGCGGGCGAATCCGTCAACTCCCGCGAGAGGCCCTGCGAGGGCTGCAGCCAGTGAGTAGCCATATCAAGCTCCTCAGGGAGGCTCCGCCCAGTCCTCTGGGGCCGCCCTTCCTCGGCATCCACGCCTGGAGGGCAGTTACCTGTTCTAGGTGTTTAAGCCCCTCCGACTCCGGTAAAGGTCCTCGGCCCCGAACTGCTGCTCCGTCTCAGCTGCTGCCCGCGCCAGGTGAGGGCTCGGGGCTACTGGTTGGGGCTCCTGGCGCGTGGTGTCTGGCTCTGGGCGTGCGCTGCCGAGAGGACGGGGCCGGCGGGCGGTTGGCCCTCCGTTCGGTTCCAGGAGGGGGCGGCCTAGGCTGGCGGCGGCGGCGACGGCGGCTGTCTCTCTCGGGTTCTCTTTCCCCAGCCGGAGCGGTCGGTGCCCCGGCGGAGAGACGGGCAGTCGGGCTCCCTGGCCTCGGGGCCACCCCCACTGGGGCGGCTGGGGCAGAGGGACAATATTTGCTCACGCCCGGGTGTCCGCCGCTCATTCTTGGGAGGATCCGCCCGCGGTGACTGCTGAGAGGGATTCGCTGTTGGCCAAGGCGAACCGGCTGGCCGAGCATCAGCCCCTGGCCGAACGTGAGGGCAAAGAGGCAGCGAGGGAGGAGAAAGCGGGAAGCCGTCCCCCCGCGGTGGTGCCTGCACGCAGCGTGCCCCAGGCGGCTGTCCCCGTGAGGCCCCTGGCGCTGCATCTGGCGCACAAGGCGCGTGGGCCCGGGGGCCCCTTCAGCGGGGAGCCGCGGTCGCCAGTGCCGCCCTTGCTGCGGGATCCGTCGGCCGAGGACGCCATGGAGGAGGCGGCAGCTGGCCCTAAGGAAAAGCGGCAGCCGCCTAAGGGAAATCCCTGGAACAAAAAGCCTTCACGGCACCTGTCCCCAACCACGACAGGTCGGCCGCAGCCAGCGCTGGAAACCTTGGAGGCAGAGTTCGGTTCCCTCAAAATTATAAAAGCAGGAAAACTCAAGAAACAGAAATCCAACAAGGCTAGTGATTTCAACGATATGGAGAACTGGCGAACACCAAGTGAATTAGTGAACACTGGATATCAGAACGTCCTCAGCCAAGGAAATAAAAAGCCACAAGATAGAAAAGAAAAAAGAAGAGGTTGAAAAGAGAAGTAAAAGAGCAAACAAAACCGGGAAACAAAATTAAATGGTCGTGGTGAAAACGTCATTGAGGATGAGGCTTAGTCAAGTAATCAACGAAAGAAAGCTAATAAGCACACGTGGGTACCACTCACTCACTTACATCTTCTTACTCAGATGATGTAAGACCAGAGAGTCAAGAAAGACCTGGATCCTGGCACAGCTCAAGATGTCAACCTGAAGCAAGTAAACCAACACATAACAATAGGAGAAATGATACATGAAATTGGAGGTGAGATAAAGAAAAAAGAGATGATCAATATCAAGTTTCCAGTGTGAGAAGTGAGGGAGGTAATATCCGAGTTTCCTTTAGAGGCCAAGGTGGAGGCCGAGGACCGGGAAGAGGACGAGGCAGAGCAAATCCTCAGTTGAACTTTGATTATTTATATGGTTATCAAGAACATGGTGAAAGGACTGTTCAGCCATTTCAAACAGAACTTAATACCAGTATGATGTATTACTATGATGATGGTACAGGGGTGCAGGTGTATCCTGTGGAAGAAGCATTGCTTAAAGAGTGTATTAAGCGTCAAATTGAATATTACTTCAATGCAGAAAATTTGGAACGAGACTACTTTCTTCGAGGAAAGAGGGGTGAACAAGGTTCCTTGCCTATTTTCCTGATTGCTGGTTTCCAACGTCTTCAGGGTCTCACTACAAACCTTATCTCAGAGGCACTGAAGGATAGCACAGAAGTAGAAATTGTGAATGAGAAAATGAGAAAAAAGATAGAACCAGAAAAATGACCAATTCCAGGCCCTCCTCCACGCAACGTGCCACGAACAGACTTTTCTCAACTGATTGATTGTCCAGAGTTTGTACCAGGCCAAGTCTTTTGATCCCATACAGAGTCTGCCCCAAATTCTCCAAGAAATGGAAGCCCATTGACCCCAAAGAAAAATAGTGAAACAAGTATTCTTCAAGCAATGTCTAGAGATTTGCCAGTTTGCCTGACTTGGACTCAGAACCTTGGATAGAAGTAAAAAAGAGACATCAGCCAGCCCCAGTGAAATTGAGGGAATCAGTGTCTGTGCCTGAGGGGTCATTAAGTCAGCTACGTTTTTCAGAAGAAACAGAACAAGGAAAACTTGATTTTTGTTTGGTGAAGAGACTGAACAAATAGGATGAAAAAACATATTAACTGATTGGTCTGATGATGATTCAGATTATGAAATTGATGACCAAAACTTAAACAAGATTTTGATTGTAACTCAGACACCACCTTATGTGAAAAAACATCCTGGAGGAGATTGAAGAGGCAACCACATGTGTCAGGCGAAAATCACATCTGAACTTACTAAAGTTATCAATGATGGCTTATATTATTAGGAACAGGATCTATAGATAGAAAAAAATGAAAACAAACATACAGCCATAAAGGTGAAAATATTAAGAACGCCCTTTCTCATATGAAGGATAAAAACAAAGTTACTATGGAAAAAAAAGTAATTCTATTAAATAAAATGTTATATTAAACTTACATAGCATTTATGTTTGTAAGTAGCTAAACTGTTGTTAAGGGCAGAATTACTTCATGTTTTTGAAAAGAATGAAGATATTTTTAAAAGTTTCAACAATTTTTCAATTTTATCATTAGATGTTTCATATTTTATATTTTATTTTATTTTCCCATCGGATCCATGTGATATTTATTGCCATTCTCATTTTAAAAATAAGGAAACAGAGTAGATAATATAACATGTGCAATATCATGGAAATTCTATGTATGAGAACAGATTTTCATACCTAACTCTGATGGGTTCAAAGGCTCCATATACTTAAAATTCCATCTGCTTCTTAATTATGGTGTTTAGATTTTAATTATGAATTAAATCTTGGACATTCACTATGTAGTAAAGATTCTGAACAAAGAAACTTAGTTTTCTTCCTTATTAATCTTCAACTTCCTGAGTTTAATGAAAATTAAAAAGTGTATAGAGTTTATTTATAATATAGGGATTGGGAGAGTATCATTCTTAACTACTTAATATTTTTGTAATGCTATATTCACACTATGTTAAAAAGGGGAAAGTGTTTTAAATAATATTTCATGAAAATATTTCTTGTTTTTTGAGGAAACATGAATACTTTAATAGGTTGTAAGTCTTTATTCCTTTACAGTGTGTTTGAGTTTTTAAAATGATGAAAAATCATCTAAGCATACACCTTCTTAATAGACTGAAAGTTATAACTTGCATACTAAACTTTGATTTAAGAAATATGCTAACATAATGTGAGATATTTTCTTCTATGTTTCATAATCTTTCTCTGGAGAAATCCTAAAATAGAAGCACCAAATATTTTAAAAAATTGTGAGAACTTAGGTTTGGTGTTAGATTTTTGGATTTAGATTTTAGTTTGGAACTTAGATTTTTCACATTTACATTAATTTTACTCATGTGGTCCTAGGATAAATAATTTTTGTATTTTCCTGCACTTCAGTGGTATCTTCGTCACAATCCAAATACATTGATCATGAAATGTTTAAATCTTTGAAATCTTTATTCTAACGGAGCATAGGGTAGTTATATAATCTATCCTAAATTATTGATAATGATCACTGAAGTTCTGAATTTTCCTTGGTAGAATCTTGTCAAATGTTTGATTATTTAGTTCAATTGACACCACGTTGCTGAGATTTATTGAAACACTAGTAATTGCTAATATTCAAATGAAAAGAACACACAGAATACAAAGAATTAGGCACTGATATTCTTGTCCCTACCCCTCATTTCCTCTATAACATCCCTGAGCAATGAAACCCAGCCAATTAAGAAGTTAATACCAGGTCAGGAAAAGAGAAATAAATGATGTCTTCATAAAGACTTAGCAAAAATGTTTGGTTTTGGATGATTTCAGAAATAGTTAATAAAATTCTTCTCTCGCTATGCTGATCCAACTCTATATGGGCGTCCTGCTTCTACATACTTCAACTTCCTTCTTTTCTCTCTGTTCTCTCTTCTCTGTCTGTAGCATCTGAACCTCCCCTTTTCTCTTTCATGCACTGGCCTGTTCTAAACATACCCTATTCCTTGGATATTAAAATAATATCTTATAGTGTAGTTAATAATAATGACCAAATTCTCTGTTTTATTTTAACTTAAAATCTTATTTAATTTCACATTTGCATAATTTAGTTGTTACAAGGAAAGGCTGAAAGTTCACTGAAGGATTTAAGATTGCTTTATCAACTCTTACTTTAGATTCCCTAATCTCCATCCATTAGTTTATATCCTTGTAGGTCCTGGCGATGTGAAAACTTGGTTAGAAAAGAGCAGGAAGGATTGATTTTCAAAATACTATCAAGTATATTATAGAAAGTTGACCGTCAATGGATACTAAATGAGTCCAAGAATAAAAAAATTCATCTTAGCAGTTATGTCTGATGTCTTTCAAACTGAATGATCAAAAATTCAGTCTGATAAACAGACTAAAAAGCATTCATTTCAAAGATGACTTAACTGGCACCTTCTGGGAATATGCTGCTCTGAATGAATGTAAAAATACCATAAAACCCATATCTACTTTCCTTGTCGATGATTTTAAACCTGTTAGAAACAAAAGATAAGCTGGCAGACTTCCTCCCTTTCCTGAATTACAAGAGCTCACTGGGCACATCGAAGACATTTTGACCAAGAAAAAAATGCATACCAAATTAATGACTCTTAAGATTACGCAATTAGCTAAACCATAGTTAAGGAAATGACTATGTCTAAACTAGAAAAAAACCCATTGCCAAAATTGTAAGAAAAAGGAATACCACAGGAAAAATTGCCCTCTCCGACCTTAAAATATAAAATCTATTAAATAAACAAAAGACAAACATCGTCCAATAAAATGTTGACTCTCAAAAAAAGAAGTCACTCCCATCTGTCCCCAAATGCCCTTAACACCAAAACACTGTTTCTGGGTTGTATCAGTGCCATATTGTCATTCATAAAATCTCCCGTTTTCCATAATTTCTTTCTTAGAATAATGAAAAACTTTCAGTGGCAGGAATCTTGAATGACCTTCTGATTTGGCCTTCTATCTCAGCCACTTCTTCTCTCTGTAGACCCTCTATTAATCAAAACATTTGTTTCGTTTTGTGATTGTATTCTGATGATTTTGTGGGGAAGAGACCTACATTTTCAATGTGGTGATACAGTTTTAAATTGTGAAGAAAACTCTTCCTGGAAATTCACGAAAAATAAAAAAGAAAAATCAATAGCATAGAATTTGATAATGAACCAGATTGATTACTGTATTGATTTTCTTTTGCTCTGTTGCAAATTTACACAGATTTAGTGACTTAGAATAGTATATCTATTATCTTACAGTCCTGGAGGTAAGACTTCCAGAATGAATCTGAAGGGACCAAATCAAAGTATCTGTAGTACTGCATTTATTTGGAAGGCTTCAGGGAAGAATCTGTTTCCTTGCCTTTTCTAGCTTCTAAAAGTTGCCCAAATTTCTTGATTTACGACCACTTTTCTTTTTCTTCGAAGTAATTTACTCTAACCTCTTGGTTCATTGGCACATCTCCTTTTCCTCAGTTTGACACTTTTGACTCTTTCTTATAGGGATCTTTTATTTTATTACACTGGGCCCACCTGCACAGTACAGAATAATCTCTCCATGAATCTCAGGGATCTTAACATAATTTCATCTGCAAAGTTATATTTGTTACGTGAGCTAACAAATTTATTGGTGTTTATGACATAGATGTCTTTGGTGGGCCATTGGCCTACCGCAGTTACCCTCCACTATTATCTTTGAAGTTGAATCTGTTTCTGATTGTTTCTCTCCCAAAGAAAATTTATACGTGGGACAAATAGCACTGAAATTTCTCAAGTGACCTGGCTATAATCTTAAAAAATTGTCCTAGGAGGAGAGAAAGCGGCTTTATGAAGACCGGTGTCTATTGCAATTGCATACTTCCAGAAAGGATTTATTAACACTTTTAATAGACATTTTAATATGTTTCCCAACCAAAATCACTAATGCTTGGGGCTACAGTTTTGATTAAAATAAGAACTGAGAATATTTTACAAGTTTAGATATTAAAAGAACTCACAAGAATGCACAAATCATACTCTGGTAAAGCTTTTGGCTGGGCGCTGTGGCTCACACCTGTAATCCCAGAACTTTGGGAGGCTGAGGCATGTGGATCATGAGGTCAGGAGTTCGAGACCAGCCTGGCCAACAGAGTGAAACCCCGTCTCTACTAAAAATACAAAAATTAGCCAGGCATGGTGGCGCACGCCTGTAGTCCCAGCTACTCGGGAGGCTGAGGCAGGAGAATTGCTTGAACCTGGGAGGTGAAGGTTGTGGTGAGTCGAGATCAGGCCACTGCACTCCAGCCTGGGCAACAGAGCAAGACTCTGTCTCAAATAAATAAATAAATAAATAAAGCTTGTATTTAAAGGCTAATATATGGTGCAGCCAAAGATACAGCATAGGCAAGCACAAGGATTCTGAGAGTCTTTCAGGAGTAAAATTTCCACAGTCCTTTTGTGTACATATAGACATGTTTTGTTTCTAATGTAAATCACCATCTGTGTCATGAATCTTAACTTTGGGAGATCCTGAGACAGATGTTCCTAGTCTAATTGCTGGTTTTCTAGTCATATCAGGCTACTTAATCTGTTATGCCCTTCAAAACTATCAATGAACAAATGAACTCTGGCAGTGGTCAGGTAGACTTTGTACTTTAAGTACTGAATTCCCCTGACCTTATCTTGGCCAACAGCCAAAACCATATAAGTTGGCATCTCCCAAGATAAAGATAGAATTTATCAGTTCATTTGTAAATTAACTCTATCTTATAAAGTCAACCATCTGATGATCTAGCAACACTTTTTAATTGAAATTGCTTGTGATAATTTCTTCTCATGCATCTATTGCAATATTTATAGAACAAAATGCTAGTGGAAAACTGTCAAATATTATTTTTTCATCATGAAATGAGGTATGGGAAATAAGTCAAATTATTCTTACCAATTACACCAGTATTACACTAAATATTACATTATGAAAATAAAATTACTATGCAAGAAGTCATTTTGGATTACAGTAGTATTTTGTAGAGCTTCCTAACAAAAGCAGTCATTACATAAATATTAAATGTCATAGGCCATGGTGTAAATCAAGGGTCAAGTTTTAGTTAAATCTGAAATCTCAGTGCCTTGTGGGGCACAGCCATATGAACTTTTATACTATAGGGTTGTACTGACTAGATTTCATCATGAGCCTTGTATTTAAATCATACTTACTCTCTCTCAGGTAAATCCTTATTTAGGTTTAATGGGCTTCCATTTGCAGCCAACTACGAAACATTTTGTTACCACAGAATATTTATTTCATAGTTACAAATTGGGCATATAATTTATATCCACAAATGTTGAATTTCCCAGTGCAATATCATTTGGGCTGTAGTCATCTATAATTTAAGTATGGCAGAAAGCTTCTTGTGGGAATCCCTCATTGACACTGGAACTATCAGACTCAAGTATATGTGCTATCACGTTGCCTCTGAACTGATGTTAGTTTCTACTTTCCACGTATATATATATATTTTTTACCTCAGCAGTTACCTTTCTGAAAAAAAAATATATATATATATACATCCTCTCCATGCACTAAGACACGCAATACTCTGATGAGTTGGATCACAGTACATATTTTAATACAACAGGTATTTTGGTCTTAAAGCAATTTGGTATTCCTCCGTAATAGAAACAGTTACTACAAAACCCCAATAACAAGTTGTCAAATGTTTTTTGAATGACATATACTTCGAAGTGACATCAACAAACTTATCCCAAATCCCAGTGGTTTCCACTGGATAAGAGTAAGAAGTTTTTGTGTGGTGGCCATATGTTTCAGACACTTCCAAAATTATTTGAGCATGGGAAGTGTTAATGTTGGGTTGTCTGTTTTTGAAGCTCTAAGAAAGCTTGCTTTTAGAAAAAAGATAATCAAATTTGACTGTTTTCCTTTTAATTTTGTGAATAAGTGCTAGCAATATTTCAAAATGTGGTATGAAAAACTAAATAATCCAATCAATTAGTGAACCCCTTGATTGATTTTGGAGCTGACCTAGAGAGTAACTTAACTTTGGTTGTCTGAGTAATATCTTTATGACCCTTGCTCAAGTGATGACAAGAAATTTTATCATTTTTTTCTGAGCTTTACCATATCTGGCTTAATTAGCTTTACTCTGGTGGTCACAGAATTGATAAGCATTTGTAATTATGACTTGGTCTTCAGATTAAGTTATCAACATTATATAACAAATAACAGTACTTTCCCACCAAATCAAATCTATATGTATTTATTTTCACTAGGTTGTGGTAATTAATTAACAGGAGAAATTAAATATTCTTGTAGGAACACAGTGAATGCATGTTGAAGCCCATCCCAAGTAAATGCAAATTGGTTTTCTCTTCTAACTAGAGTTGAAAAAGAAGGCAAGTGCCAAACCAATAAAGGTATGAAAATCTTAATCATTTTGTGGCATGTCTTGAATTTCTACCATATAGGGTATAGCTGATGCTTTTGGTGGAACCATTGTACCAGTTGACTTTCAGAACCAATCCTTTATCTATGGCCCATAATGAATTATTAAACAAGTGATTTTAGGGTTCTAGTATGCTTGTATATAAAACAGACCTTTTGTTAATTTAAATATTTATATTCCTTATGAATCTTATATTGTTTTAAATTAAGCACTTGCATACATTTAGATGATTCTGAATGATTCACTATGTATTGCCCAATTAAAACAGGTGAAAAACAGATTTGTATAACTTTCCTTTTCCTGTATTTTGGGTAAGTGAAAACTTTCCCATTCAGACAAAACATATATTTCAATAATAACATTCTGGCAATTAGGAGGCAACAACAATAAAAAACTTTTGTTCATAAATTTCTACTTGAACCTTACTTTCACCTGCAAATCTCTTATAATTGTATCACCATATCTTAGTGTGAGAATGTAGTGAGAAGACCCACACTAGATACTGGTGCCTTGATCTTGGACTTCTCAGCCTCTACTGTGAGGGAATAAGTTTCTGCTCTTTATAAATTACTCAGTCTGTGATATTTTGTTATAGTACCACAAAATAGACTAAGACAATCAATGACCAGCAATCCTAATAAATTTCTTTACCAGACCCAGGCCGTTTTACCCATCCTTGAGTAAATTACCTTGAGTCTCCTACTGGGATATACTAAGAGACATTAACAATTTTGTCATGCAGAGTCCTAATCCTCTCCTGTGTTAGCTGACACTGACTCTTACAGGATTATAGACTATAATTCTCTGTAATAATCTTTTTTTTTAAAAAAAAAATTAAGTATTGGATAAATTAAGTGAATTTTTCATTGTCCTTTTCCAGACAAAGTAGTTGGTAGAGGAGCTAGACAATCTAATTTCTCATAGTGATCTGTGAAAATTTTAGTAGCTATTCCATCTATTTCTTCCTTTTTAAAATATTTGAATTAAGCTTATGAAGATTTCCACAGAGTTAAACTGTCTTCAGATTTTTCACCATTTTTTTTTCTTATTGCTCTCTTTCTTGGTATAATCCTGAAATTTCTCATATTATATTTCACTCCATTCAGGGGCCTGAAATTTATAGCAGCTTCCTACAGATCTTGCTTCTCTCTAAGAATAAAGTCACATAAGGAACTCAAACAATTAGAGTCCTTTATCATGAGAGCATCAATCATTACTGGGTAAGAATCATAGAATTAGTGGAAGTCTTAATACTATACGGGAAGTAATTTTGCAGCTCTAGCAGCCTCTGGCTGCTTATCTGTCAGCGTCAGTTGTACCAGAACATACTTTAAAAATCAATACAAAAAGAATGACAAACACAACCACACTCAAACCCAGTCACACACACGCGCTCACACACACAACATTGCGTTGTTCGTGGACTTATTTTTTTAAGACATACATATATTTACACACACACACACATATACATACACACACACACTCCCATATATATTTATGTAATGTAACACATTTAGATGTCCATCCAAATATAGACCCATGAATTTTTGGTCTCATAATTTTCTGCCTGTCAGTGGATGCAGTACTTGTGCAGCTTAAGCCCAGAAATGGCCAGTAAGTCAACCTGAAGACAATGATTTCTCTCTCCCTCATTTTTATTTCTCTCAAACCATGTCTTAGACATTGTTATTTACATTATATTGTCAGGAATAGTTTAAAATATCCCATCTCATTGCCATAAATTATTGTTAAGTTTGAATATTTTAAAGGTCACACAAGTTGTACAGAGCATCCTTACATAAGGCTTAATGTATAACCAGAGAAAAATAAAGTATAGAAAATAATTGGGAAATCCAAGGGAGCTCCAGGTGCAAGCTCCCAGCATCCTTATTGAAACAGAAGTGCTTTCTATCTTTGAATTCAACCACCAAGAGTTTTATAATAAATATTGCCTTCAGAAATATTCAGAAAAGCTCAATGCAAAATGTCTCTGTGAAGTTTTCATGTTGTTCTGGTCACTTAGTTAAGCTAGGCTACATGTCAATTGAAAATCATCTGTAAAACATTAGACCTGAAGTTCCTGGTGGCCAAGGGCAATGCCCAGTCAGGACTGGTTATGTCCTGGGATCAATATATATTTCATCTTGCTTAAAAATCAGAAGAATAGCTGTTATTTGTTTAGTGTTCTTATGTGGCAGATATGATGCTAAGGGCTTTACACTTATCTCCACTTTTAGAAAAGTAACGATTAGTTTCGTTTTACAGATGATGACACTAAGGTTCAAAAACAGACTGGCAGAATCTTGCCCCAGGCCACCTAGCTAGTTAAGTGGCCCAGCTAGTTTTTGATACTGTATGTGGCTCATTTGATCCCCAGTTCACCTAAAAGCACATGAAGCACATCCTAAGGATGCTTAGAAGAACATTACTGTGAACAAACATCAATCTGACACTGCAAGATTCTTGGTTCTCAAGGAAACATAAGATTATATTTAGCAAATTCTGCTTCTAAAATAGGAAAAGGGGTTCAAAGTCAATTGATGAGATATTAAACAAGGCCTGATATGAAAAAGCACTTTTCAGGGCTCAAGAGTGACTGAGTATATAGAAATTAAATTGAACTTAATTACATTTTAATTCCATATTTTAAAAATAAAAAATTAATAAAATAGTAAAAAGTAAATAGCCCTCAGAAGTTGAGAAGTCACCAGGGGAGGTTCAGACTTTAAAGGGCACGTCATAAATGCCTCCTGATACAAAGACAGAATTTTCCCAATCCACCTGTGAATTTACTCTATCTGCAACAAAAATACTTAAAAAAGCTATATGAAAACCAAACACAGTCTGTTTATCTGAACACAGTATAAAAGTGAATAAACAATCTAAATATAAATGATGTTAGAAATAAAACTGAAACAGTGATAATATTCATAATATAAATAGGATGCCTACAAATAAGAAAAAACCTAAACAACCTTATTTGGATAAGAATAAGAAAAAAATGAATAGGTTATTAATTCAAGAGGAATCTTAAATATACAATAGGCAGATTAAAAGATGCTTTTGATCATCATTGGAAATACGTGAAATAAAAATAAAATAACTAATAACAATTTTCACTATTTGATAAAATTTAAAAGTTTGAGAGTAACAAACTGTCAGGATTTGAAGACAACTAGAATTTTAAACACCATTGGTATAAAGGTAGAAGTTGTTGTCACTAGTTTGGACCACAATGTGGCCTTTTCTAATGAACTAAAAATTTTTATAATAGATTATTCTGCAATTCAACCACTGGACATATGCACCAGAGCAGAATTTTTCAAAATTTAATGGCGACTTACAATAACAAAGATATTTGATACTGTGACATTATAAATACATATTTTTAAATATTTGTGTCCATGCACATATAAGCAAAAGAATAATAAAATCATTTCTTATAATATTTATATGTATATAAACAAAAGTTAAATGAAACAATATTTGCCCCAACGATTTGAGATGAACAATGAAACTAATGCATTCTGTTTAATTCTTC
The DNA here is from genome assembly GCF_028878055.3 of Symphalangus syndactylus. Classification (NCBI taxonomy): domain Eukaryota; kingdom Metazoa; phylum Chordata; class Mammalia; order Primates; family Hylobatidae; genus Symphalangus; species Symphalangus syndactylus. The sequence goes on along the minus strand of NC_072432.2, from coordinate 76,150,612 downwards.
CTGTTTCTTTCTGTTGTGGCTGAGAAAACATTACCCCAAAGTATGGCACTTTGGCATGCTGAGTACTTTGAGCTGAAGGATATTGGAAAGACCTCAGAAACAAAGTCTACTTCTGACCTTTCTTGGCCTTCATTCTCCTACTTTGTTTTCTCTCTTGAGGCAGGCCATAAAATCTGGAATTCTTCCCAAAGGCTGGTCATACAAGCCAAAAATATTACTTTAAATTTCCTGCACTTTTTTGTGTAGAAGCCGGCCATAAAGAAATTCTCTGACCTACTTTGTCTGATTGTATCATAGGACCCTCATTCCAAAAGGGTTCTTGCCCTATTCCCAGGAAGAAGAAATACCACACAGAAAGACCAAGAAGAATCTGAACAGACAGGCCTTGCTGTGTTTAGCCAATCAGTCTATGACCATTAGATCACTCCCTTTTTGACACATTTCTACATGGCTGTCCATTCTTTATTGAACCTAAGCATAACAATAGACATTTTTCCCTAAGTCTTTGGGTCTTCATTCTGGTCTCTGTGTCACATAAAATTTTATTAAATACATCTGTTATACTTTCCTTTTGTTAACCTGTCTTTTGTTGTAAGAGTATTGGCTGTAACCTCCATGATGAGAATAGTTATGACATACTTTCCACTTCTACAGTTCTGATCTATCACATTACACTCACAAATAGAGGTCATAACTCTCTGAAATACCTTTATGATACTGAAGTGTTGTGACTCACAGATTGAAAAAGGCTGTTCTGTACATGTGAATAGGGTCTTTTCTTCTTGTACATGTGTAACAAGAGTTACATATAAGAATATTTGAATGAATACTGCTGGTTATTCTAAAATGGGAAAGAATAATATACTCTACAGTAATGAAGATAAACTGGAATTAAACATTATATAACAATAGGTATGAATTTCACATACATAATGTTCAGCAAAAAATCAAGTTGCAGAAGTAAATAGAAAATGTAATTCCATTTATAATTACAAACATATGAAACAAATTATTAATATTTGTGTGTGCATTAAAGAGAGACATAGATATAGAAAGAGCTGTATAAAATAAAAAAAAGATGGCTAGACACAATATTTGATACATTGGTTGTTATTTGCTGCCATCACATAAAGGGCGTATAGGTGGTTTAGAAGGTAAGGTATTCTCTTGTCAAATTTTGATGTAATCAATATATTGATGTGACTTTTTACTTTTTACATATGATTTATATGTCTAATGTTTTAGATTTAATATTGAATACTTTTAAATATATAATAATTATAAATATATACTTTCAGATAGAGATATATAATTTTTTAAATAAAAGTAATAAAAGACCTAAAAGGAGATGTTTCTACTTAGTATTCTCTTCACTCTGAATATTAAAAGTATCTTGGCCTCAACATTATAACGGCGGCCAGGTGCAGAGGCCAGAGTGAGCTTTTTGTGCTCCTGCCCTGTGGTAGTGTCTAGGGGTGTGTGCCTGCAACCCCAATGTTACAATGCTCTTAGCCTCGCCATCCACAGAGGACTTTAAGTGTCAACCAGCTCAATGAACTTTCTGACTTTTTGCAAGGGCAGAGGTCGAGTGTGACAGCTTTCTGTATCCAAAGTTCTTGTCCAGCATCCCTGAAGAATCTGGTCACACACGGGCTTGATGGATAAATGCAAGGTTTTATTGAGTGGTGGAGGTGGCTGTCAGTGGGATTGATGGGGAGCCAGAAGCGGGGGATGAAGTGGAAAGATGATCTAGGCTGTCTAGCAGCCAAACTCCTCTTCAACCACAGCAACCTAAACTCCTCTTTACGTTCAGACCTTCCTCCTCTTCTCTCTTTCTCTGCTGTGTTGTTCTGCCATTCGTCTGCTTGTCTTATGCTAGTCTGCTTCTGGAGCCTGGGGTTGGGGGTTTACATGGATAAAGGATAGGGGGCATATTGGGCCAAAAGGCAACTTTTTGGGCACAAAAACAGGAATATCTGTCCTCATTTAGGGCTTTGTGTCTTCAGGCTTGAGGGTGGGGCCTTTTCCAGGGAACTGCTATCTTCAAACAGTGATTCCCTGTCTCCTATCCATATCACTTTTCCTTTTTATTTGTCTTTATGTGGATTTACCTATTTCAGTTCTACCTCATCCTGCCTCCTGAAGTACTGGAACCCTATAATTCCCGCTCCTGTCTGGAGTTCTTCAGGGTGAATTGTCTTGATTCATAAGGCATCCATGATAGCCAGAATTCAGATTTCATCTTTTTCTGCTCTTCTAGATGAGTTATGGATTCTTTCTTCTAGTTTTATCCTTCAAAAACTGTGTTTATATTTCTCATCAGCTATTGTGTCCTTCAGTACTCTGTGCTTTATGGTGAAATTCAGGGAAAAAAAAAGGAGATACATGTATTAGCTTTTCTGTTTAAATAGACATTTGTACATATTACTCTAATTACTGTTATCCCTGAGCTATAACTCTGAAGACCACGAAAATGCCGCAGTGACTTTTAGTCCTACACAGAATGATATCACATAATACATTTTAGTTTTTGTGTCTTGATATAAGAGTCATAAGAAAGAATGAAGATTCTAGAAGTCTTTATTTCTTTAAGTATTGAATTATCCTATTAAATACCAGTGTTTGCTACTCACTGGCTGAAATTCTAACACTGAGCAATATTGTTGGAAGTAAAGCCTTTAAAATAAATTTCCTCTTTGTTTGTTTATTTATTTATTTATTTTACTTATTTTTGTTTGAGATGGAGTCTGGCTCTGTCACCTAGGCTGGAGTGCAGTGGCACGATCTTGGCTTGCTGCAACCTCTGCCTCCCTGGTTCAAGGGATTCTCCTACCTCATCCTCCCGGTTAGCTGGGACTACAGGTGCACGCTGTTACACCCAGCCAATTTTTGTATTTTTAGTAGAGACGGAGTTTCACTCTGTTGGCCAGGCTGGTCGCGAACTCTTGACCTCAAATGATCTGCCTGCCTCGGCCTCCCAAAGTGCTGGGATTACAGGCATGAGCCAAAGCACCTGGCCAAATTTTCTCTTTATAATGGGAGAGGTTTTTAATTTTTTTTTTCTTTTTCATTCTAAAGGGATGTAAGGCATTCACTGATACATCACTGCTTAAGAAAAAATGCTGTACTTGGGAGTTCAATTGAATCACTGTGACGTATTCAAGTTGCCATATTTACAACCAATAACATTCACACTTTTTATTCTGAAAGTAACATAAAAACCTCCCTGGCTGCTCTATATTCAAGCAGAAAATCAGTTATTTCAATATCACAAAAACTACACTATGACTATTCATATTAATTACAGTTGAATATCCTGTTACTGACTATAAACAATTTAAATTATAAGTAAAAATGAATTTATTTAAAACTACAGTTTATATGAAAATGGACTCCTGAAATTAATGGCCTTGGAAAAAATTAAAAAATCATCTTTCTAAGAATAAATTGATATATAAGATTACTTTTTAGGTGAGGTTTACCAAAAATCCTTTACTGTTTAATTACTGGGATATTAGGGTATTTATTTTACATGGAATTACTATAACTACCCTATTCTAGTACTAGAACTGACATAAAATGTTTGATCAGAGCTATCAAACATTCTAAATAATTAACAGAACATACTAACTTATTTTTGGCTTTTAACTGCTTACACTGATGTCAACACTATCCAAAGTCATCACATAATCAGTGTTCTGTGAAATAATGTCAAATGCATCATTAAATGTGTTGATCAGCAACTCTTAGTGTGAACTGAGAGCAGTTTTACAGGAGAAAGACCAGCTGCTTTCTCAGAGAGAGAGATACGGAGAGTGAAAGAGACAGACAAAGAGAGATTGACAGTGAAAGAGAGAGAGAGAACAAAGCAGGTCTATTTATTGAACATATGGCAATCCCAGGAGGATCCTAAAAACATAACTTAATATGTAAATATCCTAGTGCTTATAAATATTCTAATAAAATGAGCTTTTGCGTAGTACATATAAATGTTAATTTTAGATCAAAGATGATTCGTGATGACCCAATGAATTCATTAGTTTACTGTTATCCTCAGAGTCTCACCTTGTTATAGGCTTGCTTCTTGAAGTTAATCACCCAAGATTTACTAGCTTGAAATTCTTCTCCTCATTTACATCAGCCTTTTGAATTCTCACTTGAGAGGTGATATTTCATTCTCGTTTCTGTGTCAATCTGGAAGATTTTCTGAAACAAATTAAAATTACAAAGCCTTATTGAATAAAATAATTTATGGTGTATTCATTGTTTCCAATTAATATTAAACTGTGTTTATCTTTTGCAAATATTATAATTGAGCACTTTGTTCCCTAGGATTTTAAAAATCAAAATTATCCCTGTACTTTTAAAATCAGAACAAGAAAGAGAAATGTTAACAATATATTACTGTATGAAATCAAATTTTACCTATGGGAGAAAAATTATGTTGATGACCTTTGTGAATCGGCTATATCTAACATTAAAATAATTTTTGGAATTTAAATGTAGTGTTTCATCCACTGAAATTGTATCATATATTGATGTTCAAACTTTTTTCAAATGTCAACCTTAATTGGTACTTTGTCTGGCAAAGATAATGTTGGGCATTGGCATTCACAAAACCATTTTCTTCTTCCCCTCACCATACAGAGAACTACATTTTCTACACTTCGTGACTCTCTGGCAGGACCATGTGACAGAGTTCTGAACATTTGAATGTGGATATACATGATATATGACTATTCTAAGCTCTAAAATCTCCATGAAATTATTTATGACAGATAATAATGGATTTAGATCATAATCTCAAAATCACAATCCCAAACCCTGTTATTCCAAATGTTGAAATAATAAATTGTCAAAATTCATTAAGTCTAAATCCTTAATGTCTAAAATCCCCAAAAGCATAATCATAGGATAGTTGCATCGTGGAACTATTACCTTGTTATTGTCTTTATTTAGAAATTAAGTATGGCTTAAGGAGATGTATATGGATTCCTAATTGACAAGGAGTAGATTTGTGACCTTAATTTTAAGTGTCAGCTTGACAAAATTAAGGAATACCCAAAAATGGTAATGCATTATTCTGGACGTGTCTGTGAGAATGTTCCAGAGGAGATTAGTGAGTGAGTCTGAGTGGACAAGGCGAGGAAAACTTGCCCTCAATATTGGTGGAAACCATGTAATCAGCTGGGGAACCAGAGAGAGCAGGTACAGAAAGGCAACTGGTCCCTCTCTGACAACTAGAGTAGACTTTTCTTTTGCTGCTTTGAACATCAGAACTCCAAGATTTTCAGCATTTGTACTCCAAGACTTACACCAGAGGTCCCCAGGTCCTGAGGCTTACAGCCACAGTCTGAGAGTTACATCGTCTGCTTCTCTGGTTTTCATGTAAAAATATTGACATTTCCTTAGTAAATGAAGATATGTTCTTTTTGTGCACCTGGATTGGTGAAATTTCTTGAGCTCTCAACTCTTTGGGTTACTGCATATGCAGTGGTGACCCATTGTGATTTTTATTCCATTTTCTCAAAGATTTAGGTTGTTCCTAACAGTATTTTAGATGACGAGTTATGAGTGTACATTATTACCAACCATACTGATTTGTGCTTATACATTTTGGTCTTGACCTATTTCTTTGTGAATACATTTCATCTGCTTGTAACTTGTATACACATGTGATTGTCGTTAGTATAATTAGTGCTTATGCTTGCAAAAATACTTATATCATTATTGCCTATATTATTGTTCAAATTGGCCTATGAAATGTCATAATTTTATGTTTCTCAAATAAATTTGCTTTTAAAAATGTAAGTAAATATTTATAAAATGATTTTGAAACTATTTTTTCAAGAATTATATTTTTCAGATTTTGATTTTTTTTAGGATTGTGATTTTTGAGTTTATTTAGACTTTGAGGATATTGATATTCTTATGTTTCAATATTTGAGATTATGGTGTATGGTGTTTGCAATTGTGTCTTTCAGGATTATTATTGGCTTGTGATGATAGCAGGGAAACTGATAGTTTGGAAGTGTGTCTCCTCCAAATCTCATGTGAAAGGTGAAACCAGTGTTGGAGGTTGGCCTCGTGGGAGGTGTTTGGATCATGTGGCAAATCCCTCATGAATGGCTTGGGACCCTCCTCACAGTAATGAGTGAGTTTTGACTCTTTCAGTTACTAAGAAATTTGATTGTTAAAAGAGCCTGGTACCTCTTCCTTTCCCTCTTGCCATGTGACGTGTCTGCTTCCCCTTCACTTTCTGCTATGAGTAAATGCTTCCTGAGGCCTCACCAGAAACTGACCAGTTGCTGGTATCCTGCTTAATAAACCACACTACCATGAGCCAGATAAACCTCTTTATTTTGTAAATTACCCAGCACTTGGTGTTCCTTTCTAGTAATGCAAAACATAATACAGTAACCTTAAAGCCAAGTGATGATAATGACAGATTGCAGGCTGGCAGAGATCTTGTGAATAGCTGCCTGTAGAAGAGCACTCTTTTTGTATTCCCCACCAACCACCCACAAACTCCAATGTGCTGTGAGCTTAGTAAGTAATAAACTTTCGTTGTACAAAGAACCTTGAAACATCTAGCTTTAACAGGTAGAATAGCTAGCATTAAATACTATGAGGTTTCTAATTCGAACATATGCAGATGGTAGTTTGCTGAATTATAGTATAATTGATTGGCAATACAAAAATATTAGTAATAATAATAGTAATAAATTTGTGGATAACATTAACCTTTGCATGAAATTTATTAGAAATTTCTGAAATAGAGAGAGTATATTTTTATTTAATCAATAGAAAAACTAAAGTGCAAGATAATATTTTACAATATAGCAAAAATACTAATATACTATCAGAACTTAGTGACATTAATATATTTATATATTTTATATCTAGTGGCATATATATAGTCACTAAGTTCTGATAGTATAATAGTATTTTGAATATGTAAATAATAAAATATAAATATATTAAATGCTCTATATATACATTGTTATATAGAGCATTTAATATTGCATTTAATATAGTTTTCTAAACAAATGATAATATATTTGTCCTTCAAACTGTCGAAGTCTTTGTACCTATTATCTATTTTTTCTGGTATTCATTTCCTATCAACTTGGTCTGTGAATATTGTAATCATCATTCAAAGTTAACATCAATTATCATTTACTTTTTTGCTACTTCTAGTCAGAGACCCCTTGTCCTTTCATGGTCTTGTCCATATTTTTCTTTATGAAACATTAGATAAAAATGCCACTTTTTCCTAACGATTTTTTTATTTAACTCTTTCTTTTTAAATTGTTCAAGGGAGAGCTTAAGTATCCAGGTATTCCAACTCAATAATGGTATATTGACTTGTGAAACTTTTATTAAATACCTATAACCTCGTCATGTACTGATAAAAGAGAAAATGAATAGTTGATCTAAAGGCTAATACTACACATAGGGTGACTCTGCTCATGTTAGAATATGAATTTAAAGTGAAAAAGGTAGAAACTGACTTGGATACTTATTTACAAATTATTTTAAAGTATTTATAATATTATGTCTTATTTCTCAATCACTGTTACTTAATATTACTTTTTACAACATATTATTGTAAAGTTAAATGTACTTCATTACCCCTAAACTTGTGTAATTTTTAAATTTTATTTCATCTTTCTTTATCCTAATATGTCTCTGTGACATTAAGTGGGCATATAATATAGATCTAATTTTAATGAAGTATATTTTCCTTTTCCTTCCTCTTCCACAATTAATTGAGTTATATTTCCCTAAGAGTCTTACAACTTTTACAAGTATGTTGCTTAAAATGTCAGATACAAAATTGATCGCTAGGAAATGTAATAGATGTCAGTTATAAAGCTGTAAGATAAAATTCAAATTCTCAGTTGCTAATATCAATAATCTTTATTTTAGTGAATCAAATCAATGAAAAATATAATTTTCCAAAAGTAAAAATAATGTTTAAAAAAGTTGTGAATAGCATTTCAAACTATCTGGGTTGAAGGATCAGAAGTTTTGTTTTTTTTTCTTTTTCCTTGCAAAATAGTATTACAATATAAACAAATTATTTAAAAAATTCAATAAAGTTAACAAATGAAAAATAAAATCCCAACTTTTAAAATACTAACTTAAAGACATAAGCTATACTTTAAAAATGGAGAGAAATGCAGTGAATGTGCTGTGTTCACTTGAGAAGAATGTTGCATTCTGCTGTTGTTTGGTAGATTATTCTGTAAATATATTAGTCTTATTCAGGCCATCTATATCCTTATGCTTTTCTGCCTGTATGTTCTTTTTTTTCAATGACTCAGTGAGGAGTGTTGAAATCTAAATGTATACTATATTGTGGATTTATATATTTCTATTTTCAAATGTATTTTTTAACAAAGTATGGATATTTTTCTTTTAGCACATTGAAAATATCACTGCACTATCTTTTTTGCTGGCGTGAGTTCTGCTAAGAATTCTGCTGTAATACTTATCTTTGATTGTGTTGGGTATTTTGTCACTAATATTGAAAAATCCTTTGCCATTATTTCTTCAAAATTTCTTTTGCTCCTTTCTCTTTTCCCCCTTTTTATGGGATTCTGATTATAAATGTTTGGTATTGTCTCGTATATCTTGTATGATTTTACCTGTTATTTAATACTTTTTTCCCTTTGTTTTTGTTTGACTTTCTACTGACCTGCCTTCACATTAACTGATTCTTTTATTTGCTGTGTTGAGATTACTGGTGAACCTGTCAGAGGCATTCTTTTTATTTCTACAACTTCTGTTTGTTATATTTTAATGTTTCCATCTATCTATTAAAATATACATTTTATATTGCTTGTAATGCTTTTCCATTAAAACCTATATTAGATTGGTCATATTTATTTTAAATTTACTGTCTGTACCAACATCTGTGTCACATAGTGTTGTTCTGAGGACTGTTTTTCATCTTCAGACTGTTTCTGTTTTTTGTTTTTTTGCATGCCTTATAATTTTTGTATTTGCATGCCTTGTAATTGCTGTATTGAATTCTGAACGTTATATAGCACAGAAGATACTGAGTCACATATTTGTTGTAGTTAGGGATGAGCACATCTTTCCTTTCTCTGAGTCTTTAGTTTGGGGTTTTGCATTAGTCTGGTAAGGAATAGGGCTGAGTTTGAGATTTATCTTTTCTCTAGTTACCCTTTGTGAAGTTGAAGGCTCGAACCCTTCAGAAATTCCTTTCATGTATTGTATGGGCCCATTTGCAAGACATATTTTCTCAATATCTACTCCACACTTGGCTTTAGGCCCCATGCTTTACTTTACATCTTCCCTTTGTACTGCTTCCCAGAAAGAATTTATTTCCTGCAGCTCTCCATATTATACTCCATTATTATTTTTATTTTACACCTTTTATTGTGGTCATGGAGAGCTGGAGAAGACGAATGTTTTCTGATGTTTTAACTAAGCCTCTTTCTTACATAGGCACTGCAAATTTAGGCCCATTCACATCACTCACATTGAATGTGATTATTTTTATAATTGAATTAAAACGTACCATATTGCTGTTTTCTATTTGTTTGTTTGGTTATTTTTTCCTATTGTTTTTCAGCTTCTTTTCTTATTGTTTTTTATTTTTTCTCACTTTTTATTATTATTTAATTCTTTAGTGGTTACCCTATTTTTACAAGACAGATTTTTAATTAAAAATGTTATATTCTCAAGTAATACTTTACTACTTCATGTATAGTGGAAGGACTTTCAGTTGTAGATTATATTTTCTATTTCTCTCTCCCAATTTTTGTATTTTGTTATGACATTACTTTTTATCTGCTTTATACAATATATTACTATTATTTTTGCTTTACATGGTTAACTATAAGTAATTAAAAATGAAAAAAAATCTTTCCAACATTCTTCTTTGATTTAATGGATTTATATTTCTGTCTGATCTGATATTTCTCTACTGGAAGAAATTTATTTAATAATTTTTACAGCATAGTGCTTTTTGTCTGAGAAAGACTTTGTCTCTCTTTCAATGTTGAGACATACTTTGTAGATCAAAGTCCATTGTGTTTTGGGATTGCATGTTTTTTTATTGTTAGTTTTATTTCTATGTATTTAATATAGATATCTTCAAGATTTCCCATTTATCTTTTGTCTTCGGGTGCTTAAATATTATGGGCCTTATTTTTCTTTTGTTGTTGTTACTTAATTTGGTTTGGTTTGACATTTCTTCTGCTTGGTGTTCTCTGAGCTTCTTGAATTTATAGATCTCTTTATCAATAATTGCAGAAATTTCTCAATCATCAGTCTTAAATATTTCTCCTGTTCTGTATTATCTCTCTTTTCCTCTGGCATTCCATGGGTCCTGTTTCATAAGATTATTTGATATTTTTTCTCAGCGATCTGATGTTATTTCAGTAATTTCCATTGACTTATATTCAAAGTCACTGGTTACATCTTCAGTTGTGTCAAGTTTATGCATTAGTCCATTGCTGATATTATTTATATCTATTATGTGTTTTTTATTTCTAAAATTTTCTTTTGATTTTTTAGATTGTTTTCTTTTCTCTGCTGGAATTATCCATCTCATTTTGCACATTGTCCAACTTTCATAGTAGAGAATCTACTTTTCCGTGGCCCTGAACTATGTAACACTGCAATGGTGTCAGTTTATTTAATCAACTACAATCCAATCAAGTCTATAAAATGCTATCAGATTATACTTGACTATAGTCATTACCCGCAGACTAAAATATTTATAGATAGTTCCCCACGAATATAGGATAAAGTCCTAGATAATTTGTCCAGATGTAAGTCATTCTATATATTTCCATTTTCTATGTATCAAATATTATCGCACTCTCCTGCATAAACTTTGTACCTTTATTAAATTGATCGAATAAATATTCTCCACTCTCTGCATATTTTCTGTCTACAGACCTTCATCTACAGGCCCTCTGTCTACAGGCTTTCATTCTAAATTATTAGAATAATTTTATATTCTTCTTTAATATTCAATGTCCATCTTATGTCTGACCTCTCTATGAACTCAGCCCATCTCAACAGTCCATCACTAAAGTTTAACCTTCAAAAGAATTTATTTTCTACCAAAGGTATATCATTGGGCCATGTATATCTTGCCTCCTTATGACTTAGAGTTTTGGTGTATTCAGTGATTAAAATAATTTTCATTTGATGATAGTGCTTATAATGGTGTTGATAAAGATGATTAAGATGATTGTGATGGCAACAGAAACCTTAAAATTGTTCTTCGCAGATATGTTTGTTCACATATACATGTCATATCAGAGTCCAATGAGACAAGGGGCTTATTATGATTTATTTTCTCCAGACAGCTGATGAATTTTATGTCACATAGGAGGTTAAAATCCTAATTTTATCTAAACTTATAAATCAATTTGATTGTTAAACTGAAGAGACAAAATAAGAGAAATAAAGAGAGAATGTCTAACACTATAGCATTGGTAGTATAAAAATCTCTGTATCCGAACATTTAATTTTAATCTTCTTTGATATCTAATTACATCTACAAAATGTTGTGACCTATGCCATTATATTTATTCCAAATGCCAGTGAAGGTTTCTAGTCAACTAAACTGTATATTTTTGCATGAAGATATCTGTATATTCATGATCACTTAAAATTTTAAATCTATAAGTGCTGAATTAAAAAGATTCAAAGGGCCAGGCGCGGTGGCTCATGGCTATAATCCCAGCATTTTGGGAGGCCAAGGCGGGTGGATCACCTGAGGTCATGAGTTCTAGACCAGCTTGACCAACATGGTGAAACCCCATCTCTACTAAAAATACAAAAAATTAGCTGGGCATGGTGTCATACGCCTGTAATCCCAGCATTCGGGAGGCCAAGGCAGGTGAATCACTTGAACCTGGGAGGTAGAGGTTGTTGTGAGCTGAGATTGCGCCATTGCACTCCAGCCTGGATAACAAGAGCGAAACTCATCTCAAAAAAAAAAAAAAAAAAAAAAAAAAAGAAGAGAAGATTCAGAAATAGTTAAGGAAATATTTTGTATGCTTTTATGATTGTAGAAGCTTTTCCTAAAAATAAATCAAGAGGGAACATGCAGAAATAATTATAATACCACAATAATAGAATTGGAAATAGTAGAACTTGCATTTCCATTGCACTACACATTATGTAAAGCAATTATATAAACATTACACTGTGTAATTCATCATGTATTAGTACACTAGATTTTATCCTCTCAGCAACGTTTGGAGCAAAAACGATATTGTACATTCTTGGTCCTCAGGTATATGTTAATTGCTTTAAGCAAGGGGTTGAATCATGGTCTCTTAAAATAAATTCAGTATTATATTAGAAATTATTCTAATTTCAAAAGTGTCTCATTTTAATAGAAATTGCTGTTTGATATAAAATCAACATTGAACTTTAGAACTAATTTGAGATTATCAAAATGTATTTTGCTCTTTTGATACAAAGTTAAAAATGGCTTGAAAGAACAGTGAGGTGAAATTCTCCTATGGGTAGAGATTTTAGCATATGGTTAACTGCATAATGATGGGATTGAAAAAAATAATATTTGAAGATTAGACATCAAGAGGTGGGAGGAAGCAGACTACTGTATTAGTTCATTTTCATGTTGCTGATAAAGACATACCTGAGAGTGGGTAATTTATGAAGAAAAGGAAGTTTAATGGATTCACAGTTCCACGTGGCTGGGGAGGCCTCACAATCTTGGTGAAAGACAAGAGGCCCTTCTTACATGTGGCAGACAAGATAGAATGAAAACTGAGCAAAAGGGGTTTCCCCTTATAAAACAATAAGATCTCATGAAACTTATTCACTACCACAAGAACAGTCTGGGGGAAGCACCCCCGTGATTCACATATCTCCCACTGGGTCTCTCCCACAACACATGAGAATTATGGGAGCTACAATTCAAGATGAGATTTGAGTGGGGACACAGCTAAACCATATCAGATGTATATTTAAGAAATGTGCACAGAGTTTGGAGGGCTTTGACTCTCTCATTAATACCAAGCCAAGGAGTCTCAAAGCAACCATGTGACAGGATATCTTTTTCAGTGGAAATAAAAAGACCTCTTGTCTCAAAGTGGGTTCATAAACTTGTAAGCCATGGAAGAAGGGATGGTAGCTATACAAGGTCCCAGTAGCATAGGTGAAAACAATTTAAGAAGGATAGTAGAGACAGTGGTCATTAATTTTAATTATGACATTAAGACCAACTATAGCAGTGAGTACTGTATCTTGTGCTATTAACTGTCCTTTGTGCTTTGGGAAGTCTTTTTCTTGCTTTTTTTCTTTTTAATAATTATAACTCATTGCCAACTTTGAGAATTATTGAGAGTTCATAATGGACCAAATATGTTGTGCAAATGGATCTGAATTGTATAAATCATAATCAGAGGAAACACTGTGTGTGTCCCACTTACATCCCTTTGACCTAATCTGAAGGTCACCTGCAGAGTTACCATAAAGCTCTCTGTGTCTCTGCCTGAGAGCAATTTCTAGCTACTATTGTCAATTTGAACCATGCATAGCAGGTCAACATTTTTAGAAAGTTGATATTCCTTGGGAAACTTTCAAATGATGAAATAGTTGCTAAACAACTATCTCACTCTCTGTTCCCTCAGAGGGATAGCTCTAAGTTACATTCTACATAGTCTCAGAAAAATCAAGTCCCAGTTACCCTCAAGTGGAAAATGCTCACTAGTGTTCCCTTTATTGATTTCTATCCCTTCCCTCTATCACTTTCCCTTGACCTTACCGTGCTACCCAATATCCTCTTTCTAACAAATTACTTATACCCAAATTAATAAATCAGGGTCTGCCTCTAGGGAAATAAAAAATAAAATATTTATTTTGGTCACTTAGGAGTGATGCCTGCCTGAGAACTTTATTAAGTTTATTAGAATTGCTTAGTAGTCAACTGTCTTGCTAAAGTAATAAAAATGTGTTGAGTGTGATCTGTGAACCAAGAAAGGATTGGGATAGATAATCTGGACTGGGAAATCCATTACAGGCATTTTTCTGGTTACACTGAATAGAGCAAACTAGATCCACAACAGTTCTCCCTAAAGATTATCACCTGGAAAATGGTGAAACTCTCAATGTATTTCAGTATTAATATTTTTATTCTATTCAGTAAAAAATGATACTGGAAAAAGTTTAGCAACTTTCCCTTGTTTGTCTACTGAGTGCTGACTTTCAACCTCAGTCTTACCTAATCTCAAATTTACTGGAGTTCTAAAAAGAGTTTTGTTTTATTTATATCATTAAAAACATTTCATGAAAATAATTTTTAGTTGCAATGTCATTTTCAGCACAAGAAGCCAAAGAGTTTACCTTGGTTAGGTGTATATGTTTTCTCTTCTATTCAAGATAATTCTTATTATATTCACAGAGGAAATGGAGTTTCTAATGATAAATAAATAACTATGTTAACACTAATTAATTGATTGGGAGCTTAGAAAATGCTAACATTTAATAAGGCTTTATTGACAAAATGAATTTTGAATTTCATTTTATAGATCCCTTAGTAATAATAAGAAAAAAGGTAAATACTAGGCAAAACTATAGCAACTTGAAGAAATATCATTAATTCCTATTTTTGTCTTGTGCTTTATTTTTTAAATTTCCCCGATATTATTACATATGTGGTTATATTTTTCTTATGCTTTATTGATTACCTGTAAAATGCCACAGTTATTTTGGAAAGTAAAAAAAATTACATAAATAAATAAATACTTTTTGCTCTCTAAATATATAACATTTCTTATTTACTCTTCCTGGAAGAAGTATACCATAGGGGTAAGATTTAAAATTTAAATGTGTCATTTATGTCAGAATACCATTACTATTCATGTACTTTTTCCACATGATAATCCTAAAGGAATTAATTTGTTAAAATAAGATATAACAGTTCACATTGTAAAATTCATAACTTTATTGAAAACATCATGCCATTTAAAAAGCTGAGCTTACTATGAAATTAGTCACCATAGTTAGTATTCTGCTGCAGATAAAATATTTTTATTTAAGCTCCTGTGAGATTCACTCAAAGATTTGAGAAGTGAATTTAGTTCCTACTAATAGAAAACAAAGTGAAATCTACTAACCATGATTCACAAAGGCTAGAAAAGAGTTTTTAGAAGGCATTATAAAAAGTTTTCTGTTTTCAAATTATCTCATTTTTATCCTCCTCTAAGTCTCATATACCTGTTTGACTTTTCTTAAAAAGTTTTCAGTCTTACAACTTTAAAATTAGTTAAGGGTAAATAAAGGGGAAAAAAATGACTTGATATACTTAAGGAAAATGTCAATGGGATATAGAAGATATTGAAAAAAAGATAAGGAAATCAATTTTTAAAACAATTTTCAAATATATAATCAGAACTGACTTTTAAAACATAATTCTCTGAAAACTTTAGTTTTATATCATTTTTGGTAGAATTTATATTTGAATAATATACAGGTTTATCACTGCTGTGTTAGAACAATGCATATTCCAATTTTTTTCACCAATTTTTTTAAATGTTTCCATCAACAGTATTTGTAAGTGTCTTTAGGATAATTGCTTATTTGCTAGCTTCTGACACCACTAAATTAGAAAAAAATTTGTCCACTTGTAATCTATGTTTCCAATAATTGCCAAGTTTTAAGCCACATGTGTTTAATAGGGAAAATCAAAGTTTAAATATACTATAATTTTATTTCTAAAGAGGGTCTTAATATAAAGAGGGTGATGAGAATGGTGAGTTAGAATGAAATAAATAATAAAGAGGGTCATGAGAATGGTCAGTTAGAAGGAAAAGAAGCATGTGAGGTAATAATGTTATTTCATGATATAAGGAATAGTGTTTGGTTAAGAATGAAACTCTTCTAATTAAGTAATGGAAATTGACAGGCCCAGCTGGCTGTATATAATAGAAAAATGGCAAGAAAAAATACTATATGGTGAGCCACAGTAGCTAAAGATAAAAGATCATTAAATATGCAGCATTAACATAGAAGTTTTAAACTGTCAGATAAAGAGGTTATAAAAATGACCAAGACATAGATCGAAGACAAAGAACTAAGTAAGAAATACTATATAAATTATTCAATTATCAGGAAATGCAAAAAGATCCAATATCCTCTCCTGGTCCATTTAACATAACCAACACCTCCTAGTCTAACTGTAGGACCTCTTCTCCTACAAGATGACACATTGTATGTTACATGCAGGGATGGCAAAATACACATTCTGTCCAAATACAGCTACTCTAAAATTGTAACTATGGATGGGAATTTTCTGGACACAGCAAGAATCTGGGATATTAGGATAAAACATAAAACCTTGTTTCAATTTCTCAGCTCAGTGGTGACTTATGAATACTATCTACACTGGTAATATTTTATTTCATTTTCACCTTCTCATCTCTATTTTTTCCCTTACAATAAACGTTTTCCTTCTTATTGGTATAAACGCCATCTATCAATAAAAGATTTTTTTTTTTTTTTTGATGATAAAGCTTACATTTATTCCCACAGCCTAAAACATGACTTCCAGATTCAAGGTGCTATTAAAACTGTTGCTGCCACAAACAGTATAATTGACTCCATTTTTAGCAGATGATAACTGTTTTTTTTTTTTTTTTTTTTTATACTTTAGGGTTTTAGGGTACATGTGCACAATGTGCAGGTTTGTTACATATGTATCCATGTGCCATGTTGATTTCCTGCACCCATTAACTCGTCATTTAGCATTAGGTGTATCTCCTAATGCTGTCCCTCCCCCCTCCCCCCACCCCACAACAGTCCCCGGAGCGTGATGTTCCCCTTCCTGTGTCCATGAGTTCTCATTGTTCAATTCCCACCTATGAGTGAGAACATGCGGTGTTTGGCTTTTTGTCCTTGCGATAGTTTACTGAGAATGATGTTCACATGAAGAAATGCTCCTCATCACTGGCCATCAGAGAAATGCAAATCAAAACCACAGTGAGATACCATCTCACACCAGTTAGAATGGCCATCATTAAAAAATCAGGAAACAACAGGTGCTGGAGAGGATGTGGAGAAATAGGAACATTTTTACACTGTTGGTGGAACTGTAAACTAGTTCAACCATTGTGGAAGTCAGTGTGGCGATTCCTCAGGGATCTCGAACTAGAAATACCATTTGACCCAGCCATCCCATTACTGGGTATATACCCAAAGGACTATAAATCATGCTGCTATAAAGACACATGCACACGTATGTTTATTGCGGCACTATTCACAATAGCAAAGAGTTGGAACCAACCCAAATGTCCAACAACGATAGACTGGATTAAGAAAATGTGGCACATATACACCATGGAATACTATGCAGCCATAAAAAATGATGAGTTTGTGTCCTTTGTAGGGACATGGATGAAGCTGGAAATAAAAGATACTAGGTATTAATTACATGCCTCATGTTTATAAAACAAATGTGTCATTTATAAGCAGGATGTGTATGCACCTATAACAGTGATTTTTAGAATGCATTAGTAACACTGTTCTCACTACATCTTCCCTATGTGTCCTCCCCAATACTTTAAATTCAGAAGAAAGAGAATACCTTGATGAAAAATATATTAAAATGCAATGTTCAACGGGATAAACAACTTAATTGTGCTTCTGTCCCCATTCCTTGACTTGATCAGTTTGTTCCATCAGGATTACTTAATACTTATTAAATAATTAAGCTACTTTATAATTTAACATCACATCTATTTTTGACACATTTATTCATTTGCCCAGTTTTCCTCCCACTTCAAATGTGACTTTCAAAGGTTTGTGCTCCTTTTCTATGCAATTTCTCAATTTTGGAAAACTTCAGCTTTCGGCTTTAAATCCTCTTCTCTTTTTACTGCAGTTCTCACTCCACTCAAGAGATTTAATCTAAACATATGGTCTAAAAACACTCTTATTTGCCAAATATTTCTAAGTGTTTATTTCTAGCTCTGGTTGGTAAACTGAAATTTTTATTGGTATAACCAAAATTCTACTCAAAATATCAACCTGATTTCTTAGAAATCTATCAAACTAAATGTAGATAAAAAAGACCTTGCGACTTCTCAATGTCTTCCCAAACATTTCTTACCTGGATATTCCCATCCTAGCAAAGGGCACCGCCATTCACCCAACTGCTAAAGCCAAAAACTTAAGTCATCATTGATTTTTCACTTTCTTTAACATTCAATATACAGTACACCTCTAAGCCCAATTGATAGTGGCAAGAGGCAGGCAAATTCCTGGGCAGATAAGTGGAGATCCCTGGTGAGTCCCACCCTTCAAGCCAGGAATAGCCCCAGGCCTGAAAAACCTGCTGCCAGTTCCAGGTGGAGTCCACTACCCCAAGTGAGAACTTCCTTGATGCCTTTCAGCCGGTGGGATGATGCTTTTTCTGGGCCCACCCATGGACCAATCAGCATGCACTTCCTCCATTTGGAGCCCATAAAAACCCCAGATGCAGCCAAACTCAGACACAGCTTGGGACCACATGCCTATAAGGAGGAGCTACCCACGTTGTGTCTTCTCTCTGCTGAGAGCTGTTCTGCCCCTCAATAAAACCATCTCCACCTTGCTCACCCTTCAGTTGTTCACATAACCTCATTCTTCCTGGACACTGGACAAGAACTGGGGACCTGCCAAACTGTGGTTCGGAAAGGGCTATAACACTTTCCTGCCTAGCTTGCCAAGCTGAAGACAGTGACCTGCTCCCATTCACCAGACTGTTGGAGTGAAGAGCGGTAACCCTTCTGGAGGCCCAGACCTCAGGATTCCCTGAGCCAGAGCTGTAACACCTATAGCCCTCCCATGTTCTGCCTGCATCAGGAGGCATTCCCACGTGACGTGAAGTGGCAGCCTTGCTGGACCAGCCCAGGATCCGTGGGCTACAGTTGGCAATGGGACTGAAAGAGCTGTTAACACATCCTCATTCACCAAGCTGTGGGCAGTGGAAATGAGGGAGCTATAGCACACATCCCCTGCTCCTTGGGGCTTGGCAGTTGCTGGCATCTCTGAGTTTTTGGGTGCCACCATATTCCCCTCCTTCAGATGCTGGGGCTCACAGTGGAAGCCACTTGTGGTACGCCTGGTCCAGCTGCAGTCTCACACAGAGCCAGCGCCTGTGTCAGCACCAGGATCTGCCCACCAGCTGGCATAATTGGCTGTGAGCAGTGGCCAGACCCTGCATTAGCTCACACAACCCTCACCAATCAGTGCCTGGCTCACCCTTGATGGGCATGGGATCCAAGCTGGTAGCATGAGCCAAGCACAGCATGCCAGTCCAAGCTAGCAGAATACCAGCAGGTGCAAGCAAAACTCAAGCAGAGGTGCCACCAGCCATAGAGGTTTCCAGTTGGCAAAGTGACACCCAAAGATCCTGTGAAACTTACCTCTAGCCACAGCATATATTCCAATTACACCAATTTGTACATGTTATATAAATTATACATATAAATATATTGAATGTGTATATATACAAATTATAATTATAGTATATAATATACAATATACAAATATATAAATCATGTATATATTTAGTGTAATACATTTTGGATATATATTTATGTTTTACAAATTCATATCTATATCTCTGCATATAAACTACACTGAGACCTATTATCTATCACCTTTTATACTGTTAAAGGAGTTGGAAATCTGTCTCTCTGGCATATTGACTATTTAAGTTAAAGACCTATGAAAAACAGCAGGTGCAAAAACTTCACGCTGAACTTTGTTTTGTTTCTTCAGAGAAGAAGATGAAATTACCACGTGAATTTATTCTCAAGGACAAAATTTAGGAGCAAGATTTCTTATAGATATGTATAGATTTCTTAAAATAACTTACCTTTTAAGCATCCTCCAGAATTGAGCTGCTTCTTAACAACTTACCATTTTTTATCCAATTCAGTATTTAAGTTACTGACTCTATCTACTTTTTTGGGTCTTCATTTTCTTATGATGTCTCCCATGCCATGCAAAACTTGTATTAAATGTGTAATTTTCTTCTGTTGATCTGTCTTATGTCAGTTAAATCTCTGGCCCAACCAGGACCCTAAACGGAAATTTGCTGCCACTTACTGCAATAGTCTCTTAACTGGTCTCATTACTTCCAATCTTGCCTCTCTTCAATCGACTACATTCTCTTTTAAAAACCTGTAATAGCATTCCTATATTCTTAAAATAAATTCCAAGCTTGTTGCTATGGCTTTTAAATATCTCTAACACTGCATCTCAGAACCACACTGATCTTTGTTCACTAACATCCACCCATGTTAATCTTTTGTATATCTTACTGGTAAAGCAATTTTTTCCCTTTGAGTATCATTTGTCCTTACTGTTACCTAAATATAGAAGGCAAAACTTTGAATGAGTACCTCCTTTTTGTAATTCATGTGCTTGCAGATATTTGATTAAATATAGGACATCCACACACTGTTTATTTGCTATTATATTCCCTCAGTTTTGTTATTCTTGTGGCATTCAATGACTTTACATGAACTCTTAATTTTTGTTGTTGTTAATTGTCAATCTCCTTTCAGTAAAAACTATTCCAAATCATTTTCTCATAATCACAGAAACTTTGAGCATTCTGGCACAGAAGATGAACTATAAAATACTTTATGAATGGAGGAATAAATAAATTACCACCATTTACTTTTTTATTTGGCTAATATTCCTATAAAACAAAGTTATGTTATTAAATAAAATACTGTATATTGCTTCAAAGAGAATAAAATACCTATGAATCCAACTTACAAGGGATGTGAAGGAACTCTTCAAGGAGAACTACAAACCACTGCTCAACAAAATAAAAGAGGACACAAACAAATGGAAGAACATTCCATGCTCATGGATAGGAAGAATCAATATCATGAAAATGGCCATACTGCCCAAGATAATTTATAGATTCAATGCCATCCTCATCAAGCTACCAATGAATTTCTTCACAGAATTAGAAAAAACTACTTTAAAGTTCATACGTAACCAAAAAAGAGCCCGCATTGCCAAGACAATCCTAAGCCAAAAGAACAAAGCTGGAGGTATCATGCTACCTGACTTCAAACTATACTACAAGGCTATAGTAACCAAAACAGCATGGTACTGGTACCAAAACAGAGATATGGACCAATGGAACAGAACAGAGCCCTCAAAAATAATACCACACTTCTACAACCATCTGATCTTTGACAAACATGACAAAAACAAGAATGGGGAAAGGAGTCCCTATTTAATAAATGGTGCTGGGAAAACTGGCTAGCCATATGTAGAAAGCTGAAACTGGATCCCTTCCTTACACCTTATACACAAATTAATTCAAGATGGATTAAAGACTTAAATGTTAGACCTAAAACCATAAAAACCCTAGAAGAAAACCTAGGCAATACCATTCAGGACATAGGCATAGGCAAAGACTTCATGACTAAAACACCAAAAGCAATAACAACAAAAGCCAAAATTGACAAATGGGGTCTAATTAAACTAAAGAGTTTCTGCACAGCAAAAGAAACTATCATCAGAGTGAACAGGCAACCTACAGAATGGGAGAAAATTTTGCAATCTACCCATCTGACAAAGGGCTAATATCCAGAATCTTCAAAGAACTCAAATAAATTTACAAGAAAACAAACAAACCCATCAAAAAGTGGGCAAAGGATATGAACAGACACTTCTCAAAAGAAGACATTTATGCAGCCAACAGATACATGAAAAAATGCTCATCATCACTGGCTATCAGAGAAATGCAAATCAGAACCACAGTGAGATACCATCTCACTCACACCAGTTAGAATGGTGATTATTGAAAAGTCAAGAAACAACAGGTGCTGGAGAGGATGTGGAGAAATAGGAACACTTTTACACTGTTGGTGGGACTGTAAACTAGTTCAACCATTGTGGAAGTCAGTGTGATGATTCCTTAAGGATCTAGAACTAGAAATACCATTTGACCCAGCCATCCCATTACTGGGTATATACCCAAAGGATTATAAATCATGCTGCTATAAAGGCACATGCACACGTATGTTTATTGTGGCACTATTCACAATAGCGAAGACTTAGAACCAACCCAAATGTCCATCAATGATAGACTGGATTAAGAAAATGTGGCACATATACACCATAGAATACTATGCAGCCATAAAAAAGGATGAGTTCATGTCTTTTGTAGGGACTTAGATGAAGCTGGAAACCATCATTCTCAGCAAACTCTCGCAAGGACAAAAATCAAACACTGCATGTTCTCACTCATAGATGGGAATTGAACAATGAGAACACTTGGACACAGGAAGGGGAACATCACACACCAGGGCCTGTCATAGGCTGGGGGGAGAGGGGAGGGATAGCATTAGGAGATATACCTAATGTAAATGACAAGTTAATGGGTGCAGCACACCAACATGGCACATGTATACATATGTAACAAACCTGCACGTTGTGCACATGTACCCTAGAACTTAAAGTATAATAAAAAAAAAATTAGCTGTCACAAAAAAAAAGTGTTCCTTGGTTAAAATAATGCAAACTTATTTGGTTATTGCACATAACAAGATTCTTTGTCATAGGCATTCTGACAACTTTTACAATACTATTATACTGCCAATATTCAAGGGGAAAGGTAACATCTATGTTTTCCCATGGTAGTTTAACCTTATTTTCATGAGGCACATCCCAATTTAGGGGAAATAATAACATGTTATTATGGTTTTTTTTAATCTACAGATTTTAAAGTTGTATTACATTGAAGAAACTTAATAATTAAAGACAGAAAGATTCTCATTATATAAATTAAATATCTTAGCTTTTGTGATACTTCTGAAATTTTTAGATTTTAGAGCTATAATGAACTTTTCAGAAAGATATCTACAAATGAACAACATACTTTCTTCTAAATTATAACTGAAATATTATTTTTGTATATGTGCTTTTGAATTAAGGAAATAAATGAAAGTATCAATATATAATGAAATCTGGAAAATAGAGAACTAGCATCAAAATAATCATATTTTGTGTAATCCAATTACATATTTCCTGGCTATCTCCAAAGAACCTTGTAATCTATTGAAGCTTACCATAAAACAAAATCAAATTAATAAACAGAATTTTATTATCAATCCTTTAAAGTTACACATTTGACTTCTCTCTATATAAGAATTTACTAGAAGTGTTGATATTTGCCTAAAAGGGAAAAGAAATTCTTGAGTATTGGGAGTCTTTTTGCTTCAGCATTTAGGCAGAGTTGATTAAATTGTTTTTTTTAAATCGACTTTTTACAGAAGAGACATATGTTGAAAATTTGTGCCAAAATAATTTAGGTTGGTATATTAACTTTGAGCAAGCTAAACATTTGCAAAGAAGAAATTGAAGGGTTGTCTAGATTAGTATTTTTTTAATAGTAGAACTGTTTTTAGCCCATATGAAATTATGAAAGTACAAATTAATATATTTCTAACATATCAAAAACACTGGCCATCAGAGAAATGCAAATCAAAACCACAATGAGATACCATCTCACACCAGTTAGAATGGCCATCATTAAAAAGGCAGGAAACAACAGGTGCTGGAGAGGATGTGGAGAAATAGGAACACTTTTACACTGTTGGTGGGACTGTAAACTAGTTCAACCATTGTGGAAGTCAGTGTGGCAATTCCTCAGGGATACAGAACTAGAAATACCATTTGACTCAGCCATCCCATTACTGGGTATATACCCAAAGGACTATAAATCATGCTGCTGTAAAGACACATGCACACGTATGTTTATTGCGGCACTATTCACAATAGCAAAGACTTGGAATCAACCCAAATGTCCATCAATGATAGACTAGATTAAGAAAATGTGGCACATATACACCATGGAATACTATGCAGCCATAAAAATGATGAGTTCATGTCGTTTGTAGGGACATGGATGAAGCTGGAAGCCATCATTCTCAGCAAACTATCGCAAGGACACAAAACCAAACACTGCATGTTCTCACTCATAGGTGGGAATTGAACAATGAGAACACATGGACACAGGAAGGGGAACATCACACACCGGGGACTGTTGTGGGGTGAGACTAGCGGGGAGGGACAGCATTAGGAGATATACCTTATGCTAAATGACAAGTTAATGGGTGCAGCAAACCAACATCGCACATGTATATATATGTTACAAACCTACATGTTGTGCACATGTACCCTAAAACTTAAAGTATAATAATAAAATTAAAAATAAAAAATAAAAGAATTATTCCATATTAACATTTTTTGAAATGCAACATAAAAAGCTAAGAAATTATTTATTAGCTATCATATTTCATTTGATATTTCATTGGATTTTTGTGAATTTACTTCTTATTTTTTTCCTATGACTTTTGAGATAATCTTCTTTTCTTGAATAGTGTGGAGACTCCTGTGCTACCACATATTATTACAAACATAATTCAAGATGGTCCCCAGGCCTCTGGTATATTAGAGATAAAATTATTTTGTAGAATTAAAAATAAGATCCAAAAGATTTTTTGAATAAGTAATTTATTTTAAATATGCCATACTAGTTTACTTTTAGCATTTTCTATAACAGGTGCATATAAGTGAAAGAAAATATTATGTGTACATCATATACATTTTTGTGTCAAAAATTTTAAATAGAACACACGGTGAATTAATTTCCATGACAATTAGTTGTGAAACAATTCTCCCACTTCAACAGAGACTAAAATCGTAAATAGTATATGGTAAAGGAGGCATTTAAATTTTTTAATAATTATAATAAAATAATAAATAACATGTATCTTAATGTGATGAACATTATAAATTATTATCCTGAAAGATTAATTGCAGAGTTAAATTACATATTCTAATTAAGGATCTGCTAAATGGCTTGGAAATAAATGCCAAGCACCATCTTTGTGAATATAGAAAAGTATATTTTAAAAAACCCTATCATACTTGCAAGTTATGTTTTAAAATGGATTCAAGAAGAATTAGGCAAAATGTAAAAGCATGTTCTTTATATAAAATTAAATGACCAATCTAATATAAAGTGCTTTCCTAAGATAAAGTTAAGATATACTAAATATATCAGGTACACTTGAAATTGCACATATTGATACTGTCCAAATCATAAGAACTTAACTTCTATGAAAAGTAGCAACATGTATCATTTCAAATATTTTTAACACTTCTGGAAAATCCTAATACAGATGGTTGAGAAGGAAACAAAGACAATTAAGTAAATGAATTAAAACATAAATTTTACTTGATGGAATTCAGGTCTAAATTTCACAGTGAGAAATATACCCCTGGCACTAGAAGATAAAATGTCAGACATTTAAATGATCGCTGAATAAAATTAGTGCATATATAGTCAACAATACTTCATTTCTGGCTAGGTATCCTAATAAAAATATTGCATTATATTACCTTTCAATAATCTTAGAGAGTTTTCAAAACCATATAGGTAAATGTGATTACCAGAAATGTGATAAAGTAATATGAGCTATTGAATTATTTAACTATTCTTCAAATTATCAAAATTAATATAAAGTAGATATGTAGTTTAGAGAACTATTCTAATCAAAAAATAAAAACTGAATGTACATATATATCTAGAAACTACATAAAATGAACTTAAGGACTTGAAACTACACAACATTAGTTATTTTAAGGAAAAGACAGGAACACAATTAGAGTAAGCACTGCATTCAGTGGAAAAATCATTAGCAGTAATAACAAAGTATGATTTCACTTCTTCATTCTTTACTAGTTTTATTGAAATGACAAAATCCAGCTAAAACACAAGACACAGGAAAGATAAAATTAAAAAGTGTTATGCAAAAAGTTATGCAAAAATATAACAATATTTGATTAAGTTCATATGATTACAAAATTCATCAATGTTTATATGTTGAGACCCAGGAGTAATGGTTAACATCAGTTTAAATTAAATGCTATCACTTTACCAGAGCTTTTAGGAAATAGCATGACTGTAATAAAAGGAATCATAACAAACGGGATGTTATGGAATTTAACTTCGGCAAATAAAATAAAACTATCATGTTGACAATAGTAACTCTTTTACTATTTTATATGAAAAAATATGAATTGTCAGAGTTATTGATATGTTTCGGAGAGTATCAATCTTTCCAGGGCAAAGGAACATAATATGACTCAAAGGACAATGGAAAATCACGTTTTTGAGAGTTAATTTTA
Source organism: Symphalangus syndactylus (assembly GCF_028878055.3). Classification (NCBI taxonomy): domain Eukaryota; kingdom Metazoa; phylum Chordata; class Mammalia; order Primates; family Hylobatidae; genus Symphalangus; species Symphalangus syndactylus. The sequence continues at coordinate 76,124,377 of NC_072432.2, read as the reverse complement.
GTCAGATACTGAAAGGTTTTGAATGTCATGCAAGAAAAATTTTTATTTTCTTTTGAAGGCAATCAGGATCCATGGAATTATTTTAAACATGAAATACTCATTTAAAAATTAGAACAAATATTTCCACGGAAGGATGGCTAGTACATTGAAACAGTAAGAGAAATAGGCACAGATGTTTTTTAGTACAGTAGGGTAGACCTGAATAGGTTGGGTTAACAAATTTAGGATAACAGAAAACTAATAGTCCATAGTACATACATTTTTGAACCAAGTTTAATTTATTACTTCATCAAACACTTTAGTAGCTAGTTTGTTGTAGAAAATAGGCACTATGTGTTAAAGATACAATAAGGAGGGCATTATTGCCCTTGCTTCAAATTTGCTTACAGAAAAGGAGGAAAATAATGTACTGATTGCTGTTGTGTTGTCATTGAGAAATGTTATGGGATAATAGATGTATTAGTCTGCTCGGGCTGCCCTAACACTGTATCACAGATTGGGTGACTTAAACAAACGAAGTTCATTTTCTCACAATTCCAGAGGTTGAAAAATCCACGATCAAGTCTCCATCTGCATTTGGTTTCCAATGAGAGTTCTCTTCTTGGCTTGCAGATAGCTGCCTTCTCTCTGTGTCCTCATATGGTAGAAGGAAGGAACAGAGCTCTTTCGTGTCTCTTCTTAAATGGACATAAATCCTGTTAGATCAGAACTTTGCCCTTATGACATCATTTAACCTAAATCACCTCCTTATAGGTCCAGCCTCCAAATACCCTCATATTGTACTTTAGGGCTTTAACACATGAATTTGTGAGGGACAGAGTTCAGTCAATAGCACTAGCTATCTATAAGCACCATACCTGAATAGTTTTCTTATTTAATTAAGTGGAGAATAACAAGATGGGCTAAAAATCCACGATTTGCCATGAGTCACAGAGGCTATTTACAGAGTAGACTTTCCTTAGAAATATAAAGAAATTAGAAACTTTAGTTATCATCTATCCTTTAAGAGAGGAGTATTTTCATATACTAAGGGGGAAAAGAATGTTAGCACTTCAAAGATTCTGGAGTGAGGGAAGGTGCTTCAAATAATAATAACAACAGTAATAATAATAACAAGAATAATCATAATTTAATCATTATAGATGCAACAAAACTTTAGTTCTTAAATTGTTTCCTATCAGGCATTATTTATAGTCTTAGAAAGTATTGAGAGTCCAAAAATTTGTATTCATGTTAGACCTATTAAAATTTATAATATTATAAATTCAATCTGAAAAAATATTAAATACTACTAATTAATTCACTTTAAATAATAATAAACCATTATATAAATAACACTATTTATTAAAATAGATATGTATTTTATATAACTACTTTTAATTATGTAAAATACCTAAAGAAAGTAGATAGTGAAAACAGTGACATTGTTTTACATAATAGTGCTGCAAATCTCTTAAATAGCTTGCTTAATGAGACCATCTGGATCCATACACATCCTTTTGTATTCAATCTATTGCAGTATCGCCCACCTGGTAGCCTGTAGAAAACTCTACATTTATGGGGGAATGTGAATGAAAAAGTATCATCATGACAGTAATTTGATTTCTGGAGCCCCTAGAAGTTTCTTGGAAAATCCTGTTAGTGCTGGTACCATAAAATCTGCAATAGCGATACTATGATAGTTTAACTGTTCAGTAGATAGTTTAACTGCTTTGTAGCTAACATGGAGACAGAAACAATGAGTATACTTAGAGTCAATGTCAGTTGATATATTGGACTACCCCTTGGTGCTTATCATAATATTCTGTAACCTCCATGTTTGATATTGACAAAATTTTTCTCTCTTGTCTGAAGCAAGGGCATGATTCATTACCTCGACTGTGAATCCTCTTCAAGAACCTTCCCTACATGGGTGGGGATAGTTAAATATAAGTTTAAAGAATACTGTAACCTATTTTCTTCATACAGAGGTGATTAAGATTCTATTAACAGAATTCAAGGCTTTACAATATGACTAGCTGAACCGTAATCTGTCCTGTTTCTCACAGCTCTGCGTATTTAATGAAAGCAGATTTTGTAAAAGTCATCCTTTAAAGTACCCTCTTTAAGAAGAGTTTTGTAGGAGAACCTCAAAAGTACCACTTTCTTTTTAAAGATGATGTTAAGTATTCTTGAAACTTTTAGTGCTCATTTTTCATAGAATTGTTAGTAAAAATCATTCAGCCTTATTGACACATTAAATAGATACCTATAATTCAGTTATTTCTCAACCATGTTCTTTAATTAATTGTTTTCTTAATAGTTTTTAAGCTGATAATGTTTTGGCAATAAATGTTGTGGTTTGTTATTTTTGTACATGCCTACTCGTTCTACTAGTATAAGTTAACTTTATTAAACATATCATTTATTTGGAAAAGATCTGTTGACCAAGACTAAAAATATCAATAATAAACATAGTATGGCACTTTACCCATTGTAATAAATTAAAACATTTAGCTTATGAAGTACATTTGCTGTTTACATTTTCATAAATGTATTTTACAATAATATGAATCAGAAGAATGTTTGGCATCTCTAGACTGGTAGAAGTTGAAAATTTGAGACCAATTATTCTTAGAAATAATAATATGAATAAAAACTCGTTACTGATATATGGAGACAATTAAGCCTATTTTAAATAATTTCATTAATAATGTAAAATGACTTCTGTTCATTCCTATCCTATTACATCATTAAATATTATTGAGTTAGGTCCTGACATTTTATTCAAAATTATGTTTCTGGCATTTAAGTATTCAGCTCTAAATGTTAAGGATGTCAATTATGTGAGCATCCATCATTTCACTATGGTCTCCCATCAAACATTAATGGTGGAAGTGTTAATTCATTTCAAGTAGTCTGAAATATCTGCCCTGAAGAAGGCTGACACTCTACAAGTGCTCTGACAACCTCTGGTAAGTAATGACTCTTAAAAATATCTCAGTAAATTCAACTCACTCCTAGAGGCATTTTAAATTATGTGTCATTAAAATGTAATGCCTTCTCAAATGACAAGGTCATGCCAAAAAGCAAAACTACGCTGTATTTTTTTCTGAAACATACCCACACCAATAAAAATGTTACAACTTACACTTCAAAACAGGAAAGATAAGTCGTGCCACATTTAGAGGCATGTAGTAATCAAGGTAAATTGTTATTTATACCAAACATAAATTTATACTACGATACCACTCTATGTGAGAAAATAATCCATTTGCATGAAGACTAGAATGCCGCACATCTTAATATAATTTGGGACAAAAATGGAATCACAAAATTGTCTGCACCTAATGTTCGTCTTGACTTTCCAACATTTTCCTTCTCCTTTTGGATAGTATGAAAACACAGTTATATGTAATTTTGCTTTTGGGTTTCAAGAAATATACCAATGAGGGCATGACTTACAAAGCAAACTGATCATTCATTATGAATTTTTGCCCCTAATGGCACAATAATAAATATATAATAATTTGGGAAAAAACTGTAAATAAAAAATCTAACACAGCGGTGAGACAAAGTGACCTAATTCCACTTTTACTCTACAAGTAGAAACAATATTTTGACATAAAATTATTTTGATAATGTAGGAATAGAGATGGGGTAAATATGTTTTCTAAACTGTGACAGGATATTGACTAAGTAGAACCTATTTTATCATCTTTCTCAATTCAATATATAGGAAAATATAATCATATCTATGAAGTTGTAGCTTACATAACAATGATTAAAACATACTTTCACTTAAAGCTTTCCCTTTATAAGAAGCTGATTTCAGATTTTAAGAAGAAAATATACTGATATATAATAAGCTAGTCAGTTGCTATTCTATATTAAATATGAATAAAAGTATAGAAAATGATGTTTTTAATCCAGATGATATTTTAAAAGTTTATCTAATACACTACTTGAGTAAATGACTTATAATACCTCTTCTGAATTAGAGAATCTTAATAAAAATGAAATAAAGTAATAGCAATCCCACATAAACTCCTCCAAAGTAGAAAAAGGGAAAATTTCTGAAGATATTTAAGCAAAATAATCTTGATAGAAAAGCATATCAGGGACATTTAAAGTAAGGCAAATTATGGATCATTTATTCTTATGAGCTTAGATAAAAAATATTAAACAACATATCATGAATTAAATAGAACAAAATATAAAACACCAATCAAATAAAGATTATTTCAGGTGTGGCAGATTTTTTGTTTTTGTTTTTCCTTGACATTCAAGATAATCTGTTTGAACACATAATAAGAAATGAAAAAATCATATAATAATTTTTAAACCTGCAGGAAAGCATTTTACAAAATAAAACACCAAGTCATCATAATAAAATATTTAAAAGTAGGATAAAAAATTTAGTAGATTAAACAAATCAAGAGAAAACCTAGAACAGGCATCCTACTCATATGCATTATTGACAGTTTTATGCCTCAAATCAGAAACAAGAAAGGCCACCATAACCACTTATATTGTATTTACATCGTGACCATAAATAAGACAATAGAAACATTACAAGAAATATTAAGCATAAGTTTCACAAAGAGGAAATAAATCCAACACCTGCCACAGATGACGTGGTTGTGTATGATGAAAATCCAAAATAATATAAAGAAAAACAACAGAATCGATAAGTAAACTTATCAATATAGTGTATAGCAAATCAATACTATCGACAAATCTGTTTTATTTTTATATACTGGCAATAAGCAATTGAAAAATGAAGTAAGAGTGAGTTTTACAGTAACCTTAAAACTTATCAAATTCCTGGCAGTATAACTTAAGATGTGTAATACCTCTATAATAAGATATTCAAAACACTGCTTTGGAAAATAAATAATGTTCTAAATAAATGTATAAATATATGATTATGAATCAGAAAACTAAATATTGTAAAGCAGGATTTCTGATCCTTGACAACATGGATACTTTGGTTTATTTTTTGGTGGGGTGGGGGTGGTAGCTGTGTTGTGTATTGTAGGATGTTTAGTAGGATTCTGGGCCTCCATCCTACTGGATGCAAGTGGTATCCCCCAGCTATGACAACCAAGTATGTCTCAGGACATTGACAGATATCTCTTTGGAGTCAAAATCTCCTTCATTTGAGAACTGCTATTGTAAAGATTTCCGTTTCTTTAATATATAGATTCAATGCAATCTCAGTCAAAATCCTATTTATGTTTTTAAATTCATAATTTGATTCTAAATTTCATGTGGCAAGACAAAGGACCAAGAATAGTCAAGGCAGGATTGACAGACAAGTAAGCGACACTGGACGCTTGCACTACCCAATATCAGTACATACTATAGTTATGGCAATTAAGGCAGTATAATTTTGTCAAAAGGCAGATAGATAGACCAAGGGATTAGTACATGGTGATCAGACAGATATGCAGTTATATAATCATTTGACTTAAGACAAAGATGATACACACTCTGCAAATAAAATAGGATGGCTTTTCTGAAAAATGGTCCTGGATAATTTAATTCCCATAAGAAAAGGTTGAATGATGTGAGGTCCACTACTTCAGACCGTTAGCAATGAAAGACACATCATAGAAGAAAATATAGACTATTTTTATGTCCTTGCGTTAGCTAAACATTTCTTTAAAAAGTACATAGAGCTTACAAATAATATATTTTATTGTACTAAAATATTGAAACTGTGCTTACAAACACAATGAAACGTCAAACACAGAGTGGGTCAACATATTTTCAATACTTAAATACAACAAATAATTCATATCTAGAATATCAATCAGTAAGAAAAAGATAGACAACTCAACAAAAGTTTATACAAACATCCAATAAACTCATAAAATGTCACTCAACGTCATTAGGCATCTAGGAAATGCAAATTTTAATGAAAATGGTGTACAATTACATATCATGAGAATGGCAAAAAAATTTTTAAATACAAAATTTAAGTATTGTTCAGAGTGTGGAGGGAAAATAATTCTTATGCACCTTTGGTAAAAATGTAATTTTGTAACTAGTTTGAAAAACTTCTTGGCAGCATCTATTGAGCTTAAACATGTATATTATATTATGTAACCAGCAACTGCACTTAAGAGACGGCTTATGGATATTTACCAGGATATATGTGCAAAAAATATGAATATCAACCTCTATTGTAGGACTCCCAAACAGGAAACAATTCAACTGTTTATCAGTGGTAGAATGGATAAATAAATGTTTTAATATTTGTACAATGAATCACTGTGTGACAATGAGAATGAACAAATTGCAACCACATGCAACAACTTGGATGAAACTCACAAACATAATGTGAAAAACAGAAACTAGATGCATACAATGAGAGTCAAATTCCTTTTGAATATAAAATTCAAAAGACAAATAAAATAAATATTTGTGTTAAAAGTCAGGATAATAGCTACCCTTTTAGGACAAGTGGTGACTAGAAGGACTATAAGAAATGCTTCCAGGAGTTACGGTTGCATAACCATAAGTTATAGTTGTTGATTTGAGGGCTGGTTGCGTGAGTATGTCTAATTTGTAAAAATTAATGTGTATTCTTGTGATTTGTGCATTCCTTGTATAAGTTACTCTAAGCAGATTTATGAAATATTAGTATATAGTTTGACAAATAAAAAATATAATATATCAATGTACATTTTTTGAGAAATGTGATAGAAATAGAAATAATTGTAAATGAATATATCTCATTTCTGCAAGTATTTGAAAGTAGAATTGAACAGCACAGCAATAACTAGGAAATGTTTTTATTTAATAATTTATGTAATAGCTGCATTTTCTTGATATTTTTAAGTTAATAATGACAAAGAATTTTCTGTAGACCACTAGAGACTCTTCAGAAAATATGTTTAAACAAAGGGACATAATAGCAGAAGAATCTGTATAATAAATTATTTTTATTTAGTTTTGTAGCTATCTGAGACAATGTAGAGCAGAAAATATCTAAAAACTATTCACCTTTTTTCTACCTCTGAAGCGATTATTGCAGATATGCTCTTGCATGTGATATTATTTTAAGGTAATATCTAAAAAAATCTAGACAAGCTAATGTTGGAGAGTTATCAGAAACATTTTTTTGATTACATATTTTTTACTTAAATATTACATAAACTAATGTAGGTGTGTATATTAATGAAGTGTGTTCATTAAGAAAAATGAGAAATTGCTTCAAAGCAATGTGAAAATTATTTTATAGAATAAAATTAAAAGTTAATATTATAGGAAAGTCTCTGAACCTATTTATTATTGAATATGCAGATGGGATTCTTAAAGCTAATGTTGACTGCTATTTTTTTTCTTGGCTAATGAATATAGCATCATACCGAAACTGTTAAATTACATGCATTTTTTTCAATTTAAATTGTTCTTAAATACACATAACGTAAAATACATTTCTACCATTTTAAGAAGTGAAAGTAAGGACTCGAATAGATATTTAAATATTCATGTTATTCAGTGTTATTTACAATAGCCAAAAGGTAGAAACATACCACATGTCTGATGATGGATGAATGTACAAATAAAATGTGGAATATGTATAAAACCAAGTATCATTCAGCCTTAAAATAGAAAGAAATTTTGACACAGGCTATAACATAGTTCAAACTTGGAGACATTATTCAAAGTGAAATAAACCAGTGACAGAAGGCCAAATATTGTGTCGTTCCACTTATATGAAGTTCCTAGAGTAGTCAGATTCATAGCGACAGAAAGTAGAGGGGTGGTTGCCAGGGGCTCGTAGTTGGGGCAATGGGGAGTTAGTGTATAATTGGTAAAAGTTTCATTTGGAGAAGGTAAAAAAGTCTGGAAATAGTGATAATAGTTGCACACCAATGTAAATGTACTTAATGACAAAGAATTATATAATTAAAAATATTTAAAATGGCAAAGTCTATAGTGTGTGTATGTATATATATGTACATATAAACACAATTAAGACAAAAATAGCTTTCAACAATTGTTAAAATATTAAAAAATTAAATATTAAATCCATTAAATAACTCGTTTGCTTGCTTCTGCTAGCCCCTAGTAATAACTATCTTTATAATTTACTTTTATCATTCCATCTATATACCTACCTATCAGCTATGCATGTAGGTATGTGTGTACCTATTATCTATCTTATCTATCTATCTATCTATCTATCTATCATCAATCATTTTCTATTTGTTTCTGATAGTGAAAGGAAACATACAGATTCCTAGTCAGGCAGGGACAGGTCCCCAGTGAAACCCAACCTTTAAACCAAGGACAGCCTGAAGCCTGAAAACTGAGCTGCCAGTTCTGCGTGGGTCCACAACCAGAGTGAGAACTTCCTTGATGCCTTTTAGCCAATCGAATTGTGCTTTTGCCTGTTTGTGGACTAATTGGCATGCACTCCCCCATTCTGAGCCCATAAAGACCTCAGACAGCCTCACAGGCAGGCCCCTGCTTTTGGGCCCCCTCTCAAACAGAGGGCTACCCACTGAGGTCCCCTCTCATGTTGAGAGATTTTCTGTCACTCAGTAAAACTCTTCTCTGCCTAGCTTACTCTCCAGTGTCTGTGTAACTCATTCTTCTTGGTTGTGGGACAAGAACCTGGAACCCACCAAATGGCAGGTGCAAAAAGAGCTGCAATACTGAAAGCCTCCATTCCACTTGCTCAGCAGCAGAGGAGAAAAAGCCACTGGTCACCACATGACTTTGTTTGCCAGGCTGTAGGCAGCAGAACCAAATGAGCTGTGACACATCCTCATTCACTGAAGCTGTGGGCATCAGGAACAAATGAGAGTTGTAACACTTCCTGGAGGCTTAGACCTTGGGAGGCCTGGAGCAAAAACTATAACACCCTTTGGGGCTCTGCAGTTGCTGTCACCTCCCAGTTTGCGGGTGCCACTACATCCTCCTCATCCAGACTTGGGTGGCTCATTCCACCCAAGGTGGGAGCCAGTCTTACCACTCCTGGACCAGCTGTGGGCTGAGCACAGAGCCATGGCAGGCATGGGATCTGGGCCAGTAGCATGAGCTAAGTGCAGCCCATGGGGACAAGTGGGCAGAGCAAGCCCAGTGGGCCTGAGCCAAGTTCGGGAGAAGTGCCACCAGCTGTGGAGATTTCTGGCTGGTGAAGGTGCACCAAGAGAATCCTGTGTCACCTCTTCAACACCGGGAAACATTATTTTGGTTTACACTGTAAATATTTCAATGGACATGCACATTCATTACTTTCCTTTTCATTCCTTACTGTCTTACATTTTTACTGTATTATCTAATTAGTTTTCTTCTGATTGCAGGAAGAGCCTTTAATTTGCTCTTCAGTGCTGGTATTCTCATATCAAATTCTCTGTATTTTTATTTTCATTATTTTTTAGACTGGGCATATTACTTCACCATCATTCTCAAAATATACTTTGCTAGCTTTTAAATTTTATGTTTGTTCTTATTTTTGTGGCACATTTTTTTAAAAATTCAACTTTTAATACAGAGGGTGCATGTGAATATTTGTTCCATGGGAATATTGCATGATTCTGAGGTTTGGAGTATGGATCCTGTTACCCTGGTGAGTATAGTGTCTAATAGTTTTTTAATCCACCTCCCTTCCCTCCACTTTCCAATAGTCCACAGTGTCTATTGTTCCCATATTTATGACCACATGTGCTCAATGCTCAGCTTCCACTTCTCTGCGAGAACATGTAATATTTCATTTTCTGTTCCTGAATTAATTTGCTTAGGATTATTTTCTCCAGTTCTATCTATGTTGCTGCAAAGGACATGATTTCATTCTTTTTTATGGCTGCATAGTATTCCAAGGTGTATATGTATCACCTTTTTTTTATCCAATCTTTTTGGTGAAATGATTTATTTTCTTTTGGGTGTGTGCCCAGTGGTGGGATTGCTAGGTAAAATGGCAGCTTTAAATACTTTGAAAAATGTCCAGACTCCTTTCCACCATTGCTGGAATAATTTAAATTCCCACCAACAGTGTGTAAGAATTCTCTTTTCTCTGCAACCTCATCCCCATTTGTTGTTTTTTGGCTTTTTAATAGTAGCCATTCCGACTGATGTGAGATGGTATCTCATAGCAGTTTTGATTTGTGCATTTTTGATCATTAGTGATGCTTTTAGCATTTAAAAAATAAATTGTATTTAAATTCTATTTGTTTCCATTGTTTGTGTTAAGAAGTTAGCTGTTAGTTTAAGGCTCCTAAGAAGGTACTCTGTTTCTGCCTTTTCCTTTTGCTTTAATATTTAGATATCTTTTATAATATGCCTAGAGGAGAATATTTTTATTATTTATTAGGTTTGAGATTTGTTAATATTCTTGAATTTGTAACATGATATATTGTGTATCTTTTAGCAAATTTTAAGCCACCATTTCCTCAAATATTGGTTTCTACCACTCTCTGTACCCTATCTTTTTGGAAATTTAGTTACAAATAAAAACTATGCATAGTAGCTTCTCTTTAATATTTCCATCTTTATGACTTTACATATTTTAATACAAATAGTTTCTTTTAGGATGCTTTCCTGTTAACATACATCTTTTGTTTTAGTATAATTGTTTTAAAAAAAAACTTTAGATCCACAGGGTACATTTTCAGGTCTGCTACATGGGTATATTGTGTAATGCTGGGATTTGGGCCCCTATTGAACCCATGATCCAAATGGTGAACATAGTACCCAACAGGTAGTTTTTCAACCTTTACCCCCCTCCCATTCTCCACCCTTTTTGGAGTCCCCAGTGTTTATTGTTTCCATCTTTATGTCCATGTATACCTACTGTTTTGCTCTTACCTATAAGTAAAAATATGCAGTATTTGATTTTCTGTTTCTAGCCAAATCTTTTTGTTCAATTGCCTTACCTTGGTTTACAATAGAAAAACACCCCCAGGGCACACACATGATTTCAATTACATCTTAATTATTATTGAGTTCATCTTTGTGAAGTAGAGGAAGGGCTCATGAAACTAAAATGACATTAAATCCCAGAACCAATATTTGTATCCCATATATTTTAAACAAGTTATTGATGTCATTACTAGTTAAAAATGCAAGTAATACCTACCTATTTATTTATAAGAGGAAGTTGCAAATTTATACATATTTACATATGTATATATACATGTATATGTAGATAATATATATAAAGATATACATGTAGACACAAATATATGTATATATTTGCAAATGTGTACTATTCATTAAAATAGTGTATATATTTACTATTACATAAATATAATGTATACTCTATAAATATATATTTATAAACTTTTTTAGTATAATAAATCTTGACTATGACTTTTTCTGAGATTCTGCTACAAAAATATAAATAAGAAAAATGGAATATTTAATAAATAACTATATGGCATGTGTATCGGTCAATATATAAATATTATCACTTTTTTCAGAATATATGTTTTACACATTATATTTTTGCTTCAATAACATGGATGTTTTGACCTGGAAATTAGTCAAATTTTTATTAATACATGTTTTCATAATTTTCCTCTGCTTTGCTTGTGTAAAGCAGGTTCTTTAAAATTTCTAGTTCAAATATGACTGAATCTGACAATAGTACTTGTCATAAATTTATTTTTATTGCTATTGAATTCATAGGTTGAATAGTTGATAAAAGTATGCTTTCTGAAGAAGCACTAAGTATATATTTTGTACAGACATTTAAATCACCATGACTTCTCATTCATCAATATTTCTAACCAAGATGATTTATGTGAAATATTTAATGCACACCTAAGAAATTTAGACCATGGTAATTTATCTACTTAAAACACTAGTTCAACTATCCAAAGCAATTGCTTTCTTTTTTAGTTGGGACTGGGCTTACACAATTAGGAAATAATATTGATAATATTCATATTACATCTGAACAATATAATGTCACAAACCGGTAGTGTTTAAAATGGGATTCTCCAAGAGTTAATATTGACCTAAAATAATTTGACATAGAATGATAATATTACATTTTTATACTTAATTTTAAAGAACAGTACTCTGCTGTTTTGGTAGTAAACTTCTGAATTTTACAATCTGTACCAAAATGTTCAAATGCATGCTGATATCTTTACTATGTAATGTCTTTTAGAGAAAAATTATTACATTTAAAAGAATTACATTATATAATCCTTAATCACTTTCCTTAATGACCCATCTACTACAAAACAACTAATAATATAATTTTAATAGTTCTTAAACTAGTTTCCTGAAAGCCAACTTCTTTCATAGAATTTAATAGTGTGTTGAACATCAGTTCCTCTTGACACAGAATTTTATATGAGAATGACTTGATTTCAAATGCTTTCTTTATAAATTATATGCTTAAGGATAGTAATTTCATTTTTTGAGCTTCCCATTGGTTATCTTAATATTGGAAATAATAATAAAATCCAAATAACATGGTTGGTAAAGTAGTTTGTTTAAATAATAACTGTAAGGCACTTAGCTTGGTGCTTGGAAGAGAAGCAGCATTCAAAAATTATTTATTACCATTATTAAGGATAATTATTAGCAAGGCACTCAAACTTGATAGATTATTCTGGAGAGAATATATTTTTATATTAAAATTGTATCTAAATCTAAGTATTTGGCTAAATTTTTAGAAAGTATATTCAAAGGCCTATACTATACTATGTAGCTCCGAGCAGTTACTTTTTTCAATTTACCTATCATTCATTTTCAAAAATGAATTAGTGTTTTGTCAACTACTAAATTTTAGTAATTTAGAGCAGAACTACATGACTTAATTCATTCTTATTTCTCTTTTATATATTAAATTGTATTTTTATTGTGAAATATTTTTAAAATATGTTCAAATATCTCCTTTTAGCAATATGCAGAAAAATAAGAAAAGCGACCTATAATCCAAAACACCAATTATTGTCTTTCTTCTTCTATTTCACATACTTTTCCTTGTACATACTCATTTTCAGAATTTTCTAATGCGACATTAGAAATAAACTTTGTGATGTATCTAAAATAAATATGAGATGGATTAAATTTTCCAAATCCAGGTTGAAAATAGATAATGATAAATAAATTGGAGCATTGAATGTTTTGTGGTGTGACACATATAGCAAGTAAGCAATGCATAAACTAGAAAGAAAATTTAATTTTATTTAATCATTTTGTTATACTTAGAGCTGCTCATTTACCCCCCTGCAAAAAAAAAAAAATCATGGAAAAGAAGGTCAGACAATATAGATGCAAATTTCTTGGGACTGACAAGAGTGGTCAAATGCATACAGTTAGGATAGAAGAAAGGGACAGAGGAGGAAACACAACAACAACTTCAAGTGTTCAATTCTATTGGACTTGGAAGAATATAAGACTGAGAAGAGAGAGTCAAAGAGATTGAGTTGGCTATTGTTTGTGTCTTAATAGCACAAGGGTAAATTAAAAGGAAGATAACGAGATACCTAATCGAAAAGTGGGCCTTTTGAAAAACAATAATAAATCATGGGAGGACTATAGCTTTTAAATATATTATTATAATTAGATCTAGTAACCAAAATCACATTTTATTTTTAAACTTTCTCTTCATCTGCCTCAAAGATGAGAGTATGTATTTATCACATTAGTAGTTTTTAAATGTTCAGATTATGTTTTCTTATATTTTACTATCTTCTAAGTCGAGTAGTTATAAAATAATATCTGAGAAATTTTTTGCAAATCATGACATAAGCCATTGCTATGGTTATTCAGGTATTTTTTCTTTAAAACATCATCCTTATTTACTATGGCCTATCTTTTGATATGTAAACTGATATGACATTTTTCAGAAAGAATTTTTGTGCAGATATTGTGTTGGTAGCTTAAGTAGGGTTCCTCATATATCATGAGTCTTATTTTCAATAGATATATAAAAAACGTGACAGAAAATTTAGCCCAAAACAATGCTAAGTACAAGAAATAACGTTGTACACAGTATCTTTCCCATGCTTCAACCACTCACCGCTGGCATTCCTGCCCCCATCAATAACCTGACTTAATGTGAATCTGAGACCATCATACCTGAGTGGAGATAGAGGGGAAAAAACATGCGGTGTTTGTTGGATGGCTTGTGATTTTACTTTGTCACTCAAGCTGTTATGTGAGTTACTAATTTGTTGTGATGATTGTTTCTGTAAATTTAAATTTATTTTCATGGTATGCTTTTATTTATCTTAAAAATTATATCACCTTGGTCCAGTTGGTATTTTTTCCATACTGTGTTGTTTCATTTTTTAACATATTGTTTATACTGCCTTAGAATAAATTCCCTCATCAGCAGATTGTTGTCAAAAATAATTTGTGGGCTATTTTTAACACATTTTATGTCATTAAGTTATAATATTAAGTCCTATATTTCTTATCACTTCCGTCTTGCATCACAGTTAGAAGGACAGTAGGAAACAACTAGTTAAAGAGACACTAGTGCATGAACCTCTGGAAACTCACATCACTCTCTCACACTCACACACACACATCAAAACAATAGAGGAAAACTCTTGGGAACATAATGCAAGCACAAACTTAAATAGTCCATATTTTTAAAGTTGCCTGGGCTCAAAAATATATAACAGAGATACAGAAAGGCAATGAGATTAACTGAGGGTGAATGGGGTTCATGCTTCTACAGGACAGAGAAATAATCTAGATCTATACTTATGAATGTCACAAGCTCACCTACTATAGGACTTTGGTAAATTATGTATTTTCTTTGTAACTTGTTTGTGTTATCCACAAAAGTAAAGTAATAATAACAAATAATGCTCTAGGAAAGGATCCAATAAGTTTTTGTAGGTAAACCATTTGCACAATTTTATATACATTAAACACAAATACTTAAACTAATGAGAAACTTTATAAAGCTCTCGTGCATTGCAATTGTTTAGTCTTCTAACAGTATATAATAGTCCATTATTTCTTGTTTGTAATAGTCTATTATTTCTTGTTTATTTATTCATCTGTTTGTTCATCACCTTGATTTAAATATAAATTTCATTAGATATGTACCTATCTCATTCCCTATTTTATTTCCAGTGCCTGGGACAATATGTTTCTCAATGGAGTATTGAGAAATGACAGAAAGATGAATACATGATTATTAGATTAAAAGAGCAAAGTGATGGCAAATTAGATGAAGCTGTAGCACTGAGAGTAAAAATGCATTTTAAAAATATTAACAAATGCTTTGAGGTAAGATGATTAAATAAAAAGAAAACTTGGTGACTGATTTGATATTATCACCAAAGTGAACAAATGAGGCAAAAAATAAATGGCTTCAGTGACATGAGAAATGGCTGCAACATTGAAAGAGAAGGGGAAGTTCAAAGGGAAGCAAATCAGAAGGATACAAAGTAGAATGTTTTAGATTACATTTTTAAGAGACACCTAAATAAAAAATGTTATATGACAAGTTACTAATAAGTAATTGAACTGAGGTTAAGATTAATAACAGAAAGGTGAATGTGGATGTCAAAAAATAATAAGGCAGAAGAATGGTAGTTATGGCTGGAAAGATAATCTAATATCTGACCAATTAAAATCCTGTTTAAGAGTTTTGGAATATCTTCTAAGAGCAATCTAAAGTCCCTGTAGGATTTTAAATAAGAACGTTGAAAGACCATTTTGTATTTTTTGAAAGGGTGCTCTGAGTACAATGATAAAAATAGTAAGAATTGATATGGACAAACTGGTAGGAAAGTATTTCCTTGGCAATTGGTAAGTAAAATAAAAAGAACAAAAGATTAAAACGGTGAAAAATTGGAGTAAGGTTTTACTTATATATATGTATATAACAATGACTGTATATTTTATGTTTTGAAGGTAACTTCAGTTGACAAATTCAACACATTAATAAATTCTTTATGAACAAAATAAATTGTGATATTTTGTGGTCTCATTAGTGCCATTAATGAAAAAGTTTTGAAGCTATCTTATTATGAAAGATTTAATCAAATTTTTAACAATGTTCAGTTTTTAGAAAGCATTTAACGATGTTATATAAGTTAATAATGTAAGTTTAAGATGCCTGTCCTTATTAAAAAAATGTTCATTGTGCATAACAGAGAAGGCTTTGCAGAGCACTGACTGCACATTACTAATGTTAAGATTGTGAAAACTTTTAAATATGAAGATAAATAACCGTAACTTTCAGGACATTAATATGCATTAGACATTCAAACAATATATCTTGCTAAAATGTGATTAATCTTACCATACTCATGACTTTTAAAGCAGAAGCATTACTGAAATTAATTTTGTCTTGAGAGAGCAAGTGTTCAATGAATCTGATGGTGTACTTATAATTTCAATTTCTGGATGGCATACTGAAATTTTAGCATTTATGATATTCCAAATATTGGGCTAGGTTAGCCGTTTTTCTATAATTGAGTTTATTTTGTTTTATAAAACTCCATAGAATAACAATTCATTTGAAAATGGAGGAATATATAAAGCATTGGGAAATGCTTTTTATATATAAATATAAATATTATATATATTTATAATTAATATATTATACGATAATGACAACAAATCAATACATTGTCTTTCCTGGTAAAGAAACTTTGGTAATGGAAAAACAACCTTGATATAGAGCTCCACACACCTGCAGTGTGAAAATGCCTCCCAGCATATCAAACTGAGTAATGAGAAATTATTTCTTTTTATTTATTTGTAATAGTTAATCATATTACAAAATTATACTATGTGCATGGTGAAATAGCTTATCTATAAAAATATGAAAACTAAAAGGACGTTTTCTCATCAGACACCAGTTTTCCAGACTATTAAATGTGAAAAGTTTATTGTATGTTTTGTAGAAGCATACGTGAATGTAATTTTTTATAAAATAATATTTGTATATATACATTATCCTGAAACATGAATTACTAACTTAACAATATACTTCCTATATGTTTATTCATCACTGAATATAGATGGTCCTTGATTTATGATGGGGCTAACATCCCAATAAAACCATAATAAGTTGAAAATACTGAAGTCAAAAATGCATTTAATATGCCTAACCTACTGAACGTTATAGCTTAGCCTATCCTGCATTTAACATGCTTAGAATACATACATTAACCTACAGGTGGGCAAAGTTATCTAACACAAAGCTAATTTTATAATAAAGTGTTGACTATCTCAAGCAATTTTAAGGTAACAGTAGCCTCCCCTTATCTACTGTTTGCATTCCATGGTTTCAGTTACCTATGGTCAACCACGGACTCAAAATAGGTAAATACAGTACAATAAGATATTTTGAGAAAGTGAGACAGGCTATATTAATATGACTTTTATTACAGGATATTTTTATATTTTTTCTATTTTATTATTAACTATTGTTGTTAATCTCCTAGTGTGCCTAATTTGTAAATTAAACTTTATCTTAGGTATTTATGTATGTAGAGGGGAAAACCTGGTATACATATAGGGTTTGGAGCTATCTGTGGTTTCAAGCTTCCATGGGGGTTATTGGAGATTTTATCCCATGGATAAAGAGGAAGTGCTGTACTATTTTAAAAGTGAATATTAGCATGATTTCAAAGGTACCTGAAGTATGGTTTCTACTGAATGCATATCACTTTTGCACCATTATAAAACTGAAAAATTTTGTCAAATTATGGTAAGTTGAGGACCATCTATAAATATTTATTACTACTGTTTTAATAACTGTGTAATATTCTAACAAATGTTAATTTTCCTGGAATGAAGTGAGTGAGTCTCATGGCTTAAATAAAATTGGAGAGTTGGCTGGGCTCAGTGTCTCACGCCTGTAATCCCAGCATTTTTGGAGGTTGAGGCGGGCGGATTAGGAGTTCAGGACCAGCTTGACCAACATGGAGAAACACTAGTCTCTCCTAAAAATACAAAAATTAGCCGGGCGTGGTGGCACACACCTGTGGTCCCAGCTACTCCTGACGCTGAGGCACGAGAATTGCTTGAGCCCAGGAGGCAGTTGCAGTGAGCCGAGATCGCGCCACTGCACTCCAGCCTGGGCAACAGAGTGAGACTGTCTCAAGGAAAAAAAAAAAAAAATAGAGTTATATAAGAACTCAGCAAATGCAAATGCCATAAAATGGACCATGCTTGAAGTCTTTGAGGAAAAGAGAGGAGGCTGAGGTGACTGAACTGAGAGAAAAGCAGTAAGAAATAAGGCACAGACTCGAATGATGGAGACAGATCATTTAAAGACTTGCAGTCCGTGGAAAGTGTTTTGTTTAGAGTGATAGGGAAAGTCTCTTGCAAAAAAAAAAAAAAAGTAAATGACTGGATAGAGGAATAGAGCACATATCTAGCTTAGAACAGAGTGTATTGGGGAAAATGACATATTGCTGAAAGAATTTATATGAAAATGAAAATGGACAAGAAAAAACGATTTCAAATTTCAAAATGGAAAGGCGTAACCTAGTGGATAGCAGAACACATTTAAAATTACAGTAATTTGGCCGGACGCGGTGGCTCACGCCTGTAATCCCAGCACTTTGGGAAGCCGAGGCGGGAGGATCACGAGGTCAGGAGATGGAGACCATCCTGACTCACGTGGTGAAACCTCGTCTCTACTAAAAATAGAAAAAATTTAGCCGGGAGTGGTGGCAGGCACCTGTAGTCCCAGCTATCTCTGGAGGCTGAGGCAGGAGAATGGCATGAACCCAGGAGGTGGAGATTGCAGTGAGCCAAGATTGCACCACTGCACTCCAGCCTGGGCGACAGAGTGAGACTCCGTCTCAAAAAAAAAAAAAAAAAAAAAAAAAATACAGTAATTTAAGCACAGTTAAAAATTCACATGTAACTATTGACTCTCCCTAAATTTAACTACTAATAGCCTACTGCTGACCAGAAAAGTGTTACAAATAACATAAACATTTGGTTACCACATATTTTGTATGTTATATGTATTATATACTGTGTTCTTACAATGAAGTAACCTATAGAAATATAATGTTATTAAGAAAATCATAAAGAAGAGGAAATATATTTACTACTAATTAAGTGGAAGTGGATCATCATAAAAGCACTCATTCTTACCATCTTCAGGTTGAGCAGGCCGAGAGGAAGAGAAAGGGTCACATGGAGAAGCACCAGAATCTGTCAGGAGGTAGAAAGAGTGAGGGTAACAGCTTTTATGGTGGTTTCCATGGAAAAGACAAGGCAAGGCAGAGTGAACAGACTTAGAGAATTTGAATAAGTTCAGCAGGCTCTCAGGTAGACAGGCTATCTCTAGTTGTGTTGTACCTGGCCCTAGGATGATTAGGGCAGAGAAATACTACCTCCTGGGGTGTATAGGTAAGGTAGATCAAGGTATTTCAGAGTCTGGTCTCTGAATTGTTTATAACTCCAGGTGGAGTTATTTCCTATCTTTAATAATTGGCTATCAGTCTCTCCTCTCTCATCAAGAGAAGAAAGCATTGAGAACACAAACATTGAGAGTATATTTGATGAAGTGAGAATATAATTTATGCAATGGCTTATTAGCTCTATAAGGTAGGATTTTTATTGTTGATTATTTGGGATTTCTAAGATAGGCAATCATATGATGTGTAAACAAAGATAGCTTTACTTCTTCCTTCTGATTCTGTATTTCTCCCATTTCCTTTTATTGTCTTATTACATTATCTAGGACTTTCAGTATGATATTGAATAGGAATGGGGAAAGAAGACATCCTTGCCTTGCTCCTGACCTTAGTGAGGAAGCAATTAGCTTCTCAACATTACATCTGATTTTAGCTCTAGGATCAGTAGATTCTTAAACATCAAATTGATAAATGTTCTTCTATTTCTAGTTAGGTTTGTCTATTTAATAGATAACACTGTGTTAATTACATATCCATATTAAGAAAATAAATTTTGACCCAGAAATTTCACTAAACACAGCTGATAGTTCCAGATAAATTATAGACCAAAAGAATGAAGATTCCAGAAACAAGAAAGAATGTTTTCATGAGTTTTATGCTAGAAAATTTCTTAAACAAAACACCACTAAAAAAAATTGACAATTTGGATTACATTAAAGTCCACAAATTTTGTATATTAAAAGAAATGATTCCAAAATAGGAAAGGATGCTCACTCAAGCCTGTAATCTCAGAATTTTGGGAGGCTGTGGCAGAAAGATCACTTGAGTCTAGGAGTTTGAGATCAACCTGGGCAAAATGGTGATACCTTGTCTCTACAGAAAAAAATAAAATAAAAATGAGCTAGGTGTGGTGGTGCACCCCTGTACTCCCTGATGCTCTGGAGGCTGAGGTGAGAGGATGGCTGGAGCCCAGGAAACCAATGCGGCAGTGAGCCGTGATCATGTCACAGCACTCCATCCTGGGGGACAGAATGTGACTACATCTCAAAAGAAAAAAAAAAAAAAAACTGAAGTCATTGTATGGGATACACAGTTTTCAAAATATTTATTTGGCAATAGACTGGGAGACATAATCTATAAATAAACTGGCACATTTCCTTTAGAATAAACAGACAAGCTCTGCCCTCTCATAGGCAAATGATTGAAAATGCACTTCCCAACAGAATACATTTAAATGGGTAAAAGACTATTAAACTTGTTCTGAAAATCATATTATCATAAGGAAAATGTAAATCAAGACAGATTGAGAAAATGAACTGGCAACAGAAGCCTAAAAAATCAACAATACAAATAAAAACATGGCAATATCATGTGTTGACTAAGGTATGTAGCAAGAATAATTCACTTATCTCACTATTCTGATCACAGTAGAACCTTTAATTCAACAATTTGCTGCTAAGTGTATACCTAACAGGACTGCTGACGTATGAGCACCAAAGTACACTTTAATCAGGAGAATGTATACTGTATGATTGTCTAGGTATTATATTGTAAAACAGGCCCAATTAAAAGACTGTTTATGTGCCTTCCCATATTTATCTTTCCTAACTTAAAACTGCATGCAGAATCTTGCTCAAAGAAGATACATAGAAGAGCTTCATCTACTCTGCCTCTTCATATGGCCAACTTAGGTTTGAGTGCATACATGAAATTTGACCAGAAATGCTGGGTACCAAAACAAGGTACTGCAGAGTAATTAATGCCCCATGGGAAGAACTGAGATCAATGAGAAATAGGAAAAATAAAGGATAAAAAGATAACTTCCTTTTTCTTTTTTTTTTTAAACAGTAGACTTTCTATCTTGCACATAATTCCACATACCTTGTGGAAAAGGCACAAGTGTACAAGAACAAGCTGTGCTTTTTGTAGCGTTAGCCAGCCGAGTAAGATACTACCTTTATCTGACTTTCCTGTCTCTCTGGCTACTTTTGCTTTCCTCCTGTTATTTTGGCATCCTGAATTACAAATTTTCAGTAAGGCATAATCACATAATATTTGTTTGTTGTTCTGCTTGATAGAGAACATGAGATAAGAAAATAGGTGAAGAAGAAAAAGAAATGTGTTACTATTAATTAAATCTCAATTTCTATACATAACATTTCTACCATTAGGTATAGGCTTTTTAATACATGTGGAGATAAGGCTAGAGGGATAAATAGATTGGCATAAATTGGGGGGAGGTGATAATAAATTGAGAGATAAAGACAAGCTTATTTTCATGAAATGTGATCAATTATGAACTTACTTTAATAATTTGTTAACATTATTATTTGTATTTGAATTTAGCACATTGAAATAAAGTAGCATTAAAGAATTTTAAAAATTAGGTGAATTTTTCTACCTGACAATTATAATATTTCTTATAATATCCCTATAGAGTTACAAAACAAAGATTATGAAAAGCATGGATTTAGATTTATTATAAACTACTATAAATAAATAAATAATTTATTATAAAATAAATAATAAAAGACTTTCTGTACCTTCTCTTTATTGAAATTTGAAAATAAGTTATTTCTAAAATAGAGTTGGAATAGTTGCTATGGAAATGATACAAATAATATGAATAATTCCATTACAGTTATTTTCTATGTTGCAGAACATAAAATATTTTTCTACTTTTTCATAATTTTATTTCTATATGAAATCATATTGCATTTTCCTATTCCCCTTGCATAACATTTGCACATCAACCACTTGTAAAAATTTTGACCAACTCAACTTAATTTCTACTCGGTCATGTGTAATCTAGCACCCCACCAGACTGTACCACCATTTCTTATCCTTCTCTTTTGCATGAATGGAGCTTACCAAAAATTACTCTCTTATTCACTTTTGCAGACATCATTATTATGTTATGCGGTTTGTGTGTTGTGTTTTTTGTAAATCTAATATTATTTCATTTACTTATTTTAGCCGGTGTTTATTTCATGTCATGTTTTTTGATTTTGAGGAAATGGTATAAACTGTCAGAAAGAATTGAATTTTGTTTCCAAAGCTAACAGTACACTTTATTAGAAGCAGAAGCTACTTTATTACAAGTTAACTTGCTGTTTTTGCAAGTTAAGTTAGGGGCATTAATGCATTTGAGAGGATATATGTCAAGGTTTCTGAGAAAAATAAAATGAGTGTCAGAGTACCGTGTCAACACAAACTATCACACACACAAAAAGCACTACTGCTTCTATAAAATATCATTTTTGAGATTCGTATAGAATAAAGTGGTACAGTTACCCATGAACATTAGAGAAAAAGAAAATAGGCCGGGCGCAGTGGCTCATGCCTGTAATCCCAGCACTTTGGAGGCCGAGGTGGACGGATCGTGAGGTCAGGAGATAGGGACCATCCTGGCTAACACGGTGAAACCCCGTCTCTACTAAAAATTAAAAAAAAAAAAAAATTAGCCGGGAGTGGTGGCAGATGCCTGTGGTCCCAGCTAATCAGGAGGCTGGTGAGGTAGGAGAATGGCGTGAACCCAGGAGGTGGAGCTTGCAGTGAGCTGAGATCTTGCCACTGCACTCCAGCCTGGGCGACAGAGCGAGACTTCATCTCAAAAAAAAAAAAAAGAAAACAAGAAAATATTATTATGCCCAATTCATTAAACAGGTTTTACTTTACTTAACTCTTAATAGATTAGCTGCCTATTTAATACCTGGAATGTTCTACTTAAAATAAATAATGACCTTGCAACTTACATATGCTGAATATATTCTGACAAAAAAAATTTAACGGTTCATTACTCTATTGACTCTAGTGATAATAAATTCCTGGCATTTGCAAACAAGTTTTTTTTTTCTGTATTTCTGTGGAGAATAACATTATGTCCTCTCCAGCACACATGAAGTGAGACAATTCAGTTGTCATCAATTTCTTATAATAGATAAGTCATTTTTTTCCTAAGAAATGACAAACTGTAGTTCAATATACTCTCACGCTAAAGGTTCATTGCTCAAAGTACAGGCTTGATTTAACCTTTGGGAATCAGTGCTGGAATAGGCCTTCCTTCAGAATTTTCTGCAAGTTAAATGAAAAGTCTCAGAACTGAAATGTTATTGAAACATGCTCAAACTTTAAAGACACATTTCAAAATCTCTTTTCATGCTGGTATGTCAGAGCTGTTTAGTTTAATTAGATCCCACTTGTCTATTTTGGCTTTTGTTGCCATTGCTTTTGGTGTTTTAGTCATAGTCCTTGCCCATGCCTATGTCCTGAATGGTATGGCCTAGGTTTTCTTCTAGGGTTTTTATGGTTTTAGGTCTAACATTTAAGTCTTTAATACATCTTGAATTAATTTTTGTATAAGGTGTAAAGAAGGGATCCAGTTTCAACTTTCCACATGTGGCTAGCCAGTTTTCCCAGCACCATTTATTAAATAGGGAATCTTTTCCCAATTTCTTGTTTTTGTCAGGTTTGTCAAAGATCAGATGGTTGCAGATGTGTGGCATTATTTCTGAGGCCTCTGTTCTGTTCCATTGGTCTATATCTCTGTTTTGGTACTAGCACCATGCTGTTTTGGTTACTGTAGCCTGGTAGTATAGTTTGAAGTCAGGTAGTGTTATGCCTCCAGCTTTGTTCTTTTTGCTTAGGATTGTCTTGGAAATGTGGGCTGTTGCTACAAAGAGAATAAAATACCTAGGAATCCAACTTACAAGGGATGTGAAGGACCTTTTCAGGGAGAACTACAAACTACTGCTCAACAAAATAAAAGAGGACACAAACAAATGGAAGAATATTCCATGCTCATGGATAGGAAGAATCAGTATCGTGAAAATGGCCATACTGCCCAACGTAATTTATAGATTCAATGCCATCCCCATCAAGCTACCAATGACTTTCTTCACAGAATCAGAAAAACTACATTATTTTCATTATTCTAACCATAGTAACACCATCGGATATAAAACAGATGAATTCATATAAACATTTAAATCCATTGAGAAGATACATCGCACCAAAGAGACTCTTATGATGGCTGTTAGGAGGATAACAGAGAGAGACTCCATCTCAATAAAAGAATAAATAAATAAATAAATAAATAAATAATAAATAACAATAATAAATAAAATAACTTTGTAAGAATTCTTCTTCTACAAACTTTCTGCAACTTTCTCGTATGTATTCAATTTTATATTCTGTACTTTTCCCTTTTCTTATTTTGAAACAACCTATCACTTCATTTTAAGAAAAAGTTACTCTCTTTTTCCCCTCATAAAACAGAACAATTTCACACCTTCTACCTTTTTCTTAACAAAAAACACATCCTACTTTTCTTGCATATTTGCATATAGATAATTTTAAAATTATTTCTAGTAATATTAAATATATTAATTAGAATTTTTAACCCTTAGTGACCTTAATTTCCAGTCAATGCTTGGAAGCAAGCAATTATGAACTGTCACACCAGAAATATACAGATTAACAAATCTATCTATGAACCATAATTTCTAGATGCGTACTCTTTCTCATAGTAAAATTTGTCAGTGTGGCAAAGAACAGTTTACTATGTTTAGTCTCTCTGTAATAAGAAACTGTAGAGGAGGAACATTTTTTTAGGGTTTTCTTTAGCTAGATGATAATTAAATAATTTATTTATGTATTTTTCTCAACTTTCCTCTCTTTACAATAAAAATAGTAAAACCTTCTTGTATAGGGAGGACATCATTCATACAGAAATTGTATCTTACATCTATTTAGCTCACTTGTTTTTCAACAAATATGCTTGATTTGCTTATGAAAATGAGACATTATCAGCTAGCCAGTAACAAAAGCTATTTTTCTTGCTGACAAATTTTGCAATGTAGAGATAACAAAAGCTTAATTTACCACTAGGCCTAGATAGGGAATCATGTGTCTGTATTATATTTAATGCTGACCAATCTGAAGATATGCCTGTTTTAGTCAAACCAATAGTATCTCTATTTACCAAAGATTACCCAAGTCATGTAAACTTGAAATGAATTTGAGTTATGTCTTATTTTTCTGAGAGAATACTTAACTTATGTAAGTGCACATTTTAAGGCAATTAGAGCGTTTTTTACAGTTTGAAATTTTCAATATCATACAGAGAAAAACGAAATCACACGAATATGTCATACATACAGTTATATAAAAACATTTACCCCGAAACAAATCTTACTAGCCTTCATTCTAAAAGTTTGGCCATGTGCCAGATAGTGTAATACAACCATTTTGTAGGCTTGTACTCAGCACATAAAGGAGAGGTTTTATCGTCAGAAACAGGTTCAATCTTTTTTTGTTTTCAGGATTGAATGACAGACCAATCATGTTTTTTTTGTTTGTTTGTTTTGTTTTTGAAAGAGTTTTTGGGCATAGCAAAGATCATGACAACAGAAAAGAAGCAGAGTTGGTAGAGGATTTAGTCATAAGTGGTTTGAAAAAAGGGGATTTAGTTGACTGAAGGGTTCCCATAGGAGAAACAGTATCAAATAGAGATAAGAGAAAGGACTAATTGTTAGAAATATATATATATATATATTTGTTGTTTTTGTTGTTGTTTAATGGGCCAAATGTCAGTTGAGTTCAGACATGTAGACTTTTTGGACTTGATTTGAAACCCCATAAAAAATCTTTTTTTTTCTTTCTGAGAAATTAGTTGATTATTGTCTTAGAAGTAAAATCTTTGGCTATTTCCTCCAGTAGGAAAAGAATCCAAGCCAAAAGGATGGTCTATCAGATGGCAGGTTTAAAAATGAATCATTTCTTTTCCAATGGCTGGGCTATTTCCAAAAAAGGCAGGCATTTCAGGACACTGGATTTATTAGTTTGGGCTACCTTGGTTTAGGTTTAAAGAGGAGGTCCTCATGGTCCCTGTAGCTACTGTAGTTTTTTGTAAGAAGTCCTCCTTCCCATGACCACTGTAGCTTTAAAGTTACCTTTGGGAAGGCTCACCCATTTTTCTAGAAAAGCATGGGTTTTGAATCAATAGTTCTTGTACTTGAAATTGGCTGAAGCTCTACATAGAGAAGTTCTAGACTCTTTGGGTCCAGATGAAGCCACAATTCCCTGTCTTCTAGTAGCCTTGACTACCTATTGAACCCAGTCCAGTCTCTCTTGGACCTACTCAGACACTGAAGGCCTCCCTGAAAGACCTAGTTATATTTGTGTTGCAATATATGAACCTAAAAAATATAAAAATGTTTAAATAAACTCAGAGAGCTGATAACACAGGTTTGTGCAGCTTGAATCTGAGACAGATCTCATTCACAACCTCTAAGTGCTGCGAGAGAGCAGTGGACACTGTATTTCCAGCAGGTACCTTGACTTGGTCACTCACTGCTCCTGGGGATGGCTGGAGGTCTACTCTAGATCCCACTTCTGATTTGAAACTATTAAAAGAAAAACTCTAGACAACTAAATTTAGGAGCATTTATTTAATGAAAAAAATTCATAAATAAGCCTCACTCAGAACCAGAAGAGATTCAGAGAGCTCCACCCAGCAATGGGCAGGCAGTATTTATATACTTAAAAGGAATGTGGTGACATAGAGAAACCACTTGGTTCATTACAGCTCAGCCCTTGGTTTATTTGGGCATGGTGTGATGTTGCATTTGCTTTGTATGACATGGTCTGATCAGTTGGTAGCCATTAATTGGCTGAAGTTTGGCTGCTATGATTGGCCGAGACTCAGCTACTTGTTAGGAGAATACACTCCTAAATTACATTGCAGTTTGTTTACATAGTATGTTAAATTGCAATTTGTTACATATGGTTTCAAAGTACAGAGAAATCGTTAGGCTAAATATAATGTAATGTACCAATTTATGTTATTACAATGCTAAGAATGACGAATACCTTCAATAGATGTTTAAAACACTGAACTAATATAACACTCTCAGAAATTGATTGTAGAATTCTAAATTAAACAAAAACACCTTGAACAAAATTTCCTGTTATTTATTTATACCTTAAATATAAACATAACATAGAATCCAACAATTCTACGGTTAATGATATACACTCAATTTACTCTTCACCTGTGCACAAATATCACGATTACATTGAAAAAAGCAAGTCTTACAAGATACATACAGTATAATTGTATAAATACAAAATTTAGAGGCAAGACAAATAAAACACACATACCCTAGATATAGAATGAAACTCTAATATTTATAAGGAATTGAGAAACACATTATGTAGAATAAGAGTTATCTTTTGAAGCGAGGATGGTATGAGAAATACTAGCATCGTTTAAAATATTGGCAACACTTTATTTCTTAACTAAAATAATGGGTAAAATTTGTTTTATTTGTCAGTTACTATAGAAAATCTCTACAAACCATTCAAAGATAAATGATATATATGGAAAAAATACTATATATGTGTATACACACACATATATATGACAAACTTTTATATTCTTTACCATCCTAAAGATCATATAGGTCAATAAGAAAAAGCTGAATCTCTAGAAATAACAAAGGTCTGAAGGCAAAGATATGTGCTGCTTTAAAAAGAAATGTAAATGGCCAATAAATGTTCAAAAAAACTATAAAATTCTGCTACGGGAAATGTATTATTTTGAAATCCTGACAAAACTAAGCAAAGATCATGCCTCTCACACATGTTCTCTCTCTTTCACCACCTTATATACCCCTTCCCTGTCTCTGGCTCTGTCTCTCTGTCTCTGTCTGTCTCTCTCTCTTTCTCTCTCTCTCTCTCAAACACACACACAGACACACACACACACAGGCACCCAAAGAAAGGAGAACAATAACAATATGTCTAATAAAAACATTGGAAGCACTCTAAATATTTATTGTCAGGGAATTGTTTAAATAAAATATAAGACAATGCAATATATTATTTTGAAGACTTAAAAAAACAGTTTTATTGACAAAGACTTCATGTACCATAAAATTCAATACTGTAAACTGTGAAATTCTGTAGAATTTAGTATATTCAGAGTTTCGCAACCATCGTTACTATCTAATTTTAGAACATTTTCATCACTTTAAAAAAGAAACTCCATACTACTTTGCAGTCACTTATTCCCCCCTCTCCCCAGGTGCTGGCAACC
Source organism: Symphalangus syndactylus (assembly GCF_028878055.3). Taxonomy (NCBI): domain Eukaryota; kingdom Metazoa; phylum Chordata; class Mammalia; order Primates; family Hylobatidae; genus Symphalangus; species Symphalangus syndactylus. Next base: position 76,095,964 of record NC_072432.2, on the reverse strand, counting down.
AATAAGTTACCTGCTGTCTCTATAAATTTTCCTATTCTGTATATTTGGTATAAATAGAATTATACAATATGTGGCCTTTGTGGCTGACTTACTTCACTTAGTTTAATGTAATCAATATTCATTCGTGTTGTAGTATGAATAAATACTTCATTCTTTTTATTGCCAAATAATATTGCATTCTATAGATATATTGAATTTTATCTATTCATCATTTTCTGAAAACTTGTGTTTTTTCTACACTTTGCTTATTATCAATAGCAATGCCATAGACATTTATGTCTAAATTTTTGTCTGCATAGATGTTTCAATTCTCTTGGATACATAATAGGATGTGGAATTGCAGAGTCCTGTCATAACTCTGTTTAGGGAAGAACTTTCAAACTGTTTCACAAACCACTTGAATGATTTTATGTTTCTACCAACAATGTATAATTATTTTAAGCTCTCCATGTACTTACTAACACTTCTCATTGTCTACCTTTGGATTATAGTCATCACAGTATGTAATGTATCCCCTTTTGGTTTTCATTTGCAATTTCATAATCACTAATAATGTTGGGCATATTTTCATGTTTACTTTGGCTATTTGTATATCTTCTTTAAATATTTATTGCAATTATTTGAACAATTTTAATTGGCATATTGTCTTTTAATTATTGAAGTTTAAGTGTTGTTTATATGTTTTTAATGCAAGTCTTTTTTTAGATAAATAATTTGCAGTTATTTTCTCCCATTCTGTGCTTGTTTTTTCACTTTTTAATTGTGTTATTAAAAACTCTTATATTTTTATTTGTATAGAGTCCAATTAATCTGTTTAAATATTATTGAAGATCTTTCTTTCCATTTTGTAGATTGTCTTTTCACTTTTTAACAGCATCCTTAGAAGCACTTACGTTTTTCATTTGTATTTAATTTAATTAATTTATTTTTTCTTTTGTTTCTTGTTCATGTAATATGATATGCTTTGATAAGCAAAGAAGTCTCCAGTTTATTTGTGGCTGCAAAATACAAGTTACAACGTATTTAGATAAACATACGGGGTAAAAAAAGAAAAGCTTTTTATAGGTAAGCATACAGGAAGCTTTTATGACATTGTAGTAGAATAAACAGTACACCAAGAAAATGCCTAACATCAAATTCAATTCATTGAACTGTATTAAAATTTAAAACTGCTATGCAAGAGGTACCATTAGGAAATGAAAAATGAAATCACTAGAATGGGAGAAGATATTTGCATCACATGTAATCAATAAGAGGCATATAATAAAAATATGTAAGGGATTTCTACAAATTCTTTGTCAAAATATGGACAATTCAATGGTATAATGAGAGAGAAAAGTGACCAGGAACTTTATAACATAGAGTATAAAAAAGGCCAACAAGCACAAAGAAATGTAGTGAAAAATATACAACTCCACCACACACCCATCAGAATGACCATAAAAATAAAAGAAAATCTATAAAGCAAGGATATGTTGATATCAGAACTCTCATATGTTGATGAAAAGAGGAAATTTGTAGAATCGTTTTGGGAGAATATTAGGTATTATGTACTAAAGCTGAACATACACAAACTGTGACTCAGAATTTTCATTTGTAGCTATAGAGCCATCAGAACAGGTTTATATATATATATATACACACACACATACACATATATACACACACACACATATATATATAGCAACACAATAAATGGAAAATATGGATGCATAAATCATAGTATAATCACATACTGGAATATTATGAGGTAATGAGAGTTAATGATCTACAACTACATTTGGCTATATATATATCTCACAAACATAAAGGTGAGATAAAGCAGCCAGATCAAAAAAGAGTACACTTTTTATAATTTCATTTATATAAAGCACAATGCAATTCAGGTAATATAGTCTGTAATACTGTAGTCCCCAATATTTTTGACACCGGGGACTGGTTTTGTAGAAGACAGTTTTCCCACAGACTGGTGGTGTGGTGGGGATGGTATCAGGATGATTCAAGCACATTACATTTATTGTGTACTTCATTTATATTATGCCCTGAGCTTGTTTACATGCAACTAGATGGTCCCATCTGGGAGTCATGGGAGACAGTAACAGATCATCAGACATTAGATTTTCATAAGGAACTCACTACCTAGATCACTCACATGTGCAGTTCACAATAGGGTTTGCACTCCTATGAGAATCTAATGCTGCCACTGATCTGACAGGAGGCAGAGCTCAGGCAGTGATGTGAGTGACGTGAGTGGCTGTAAATACAGATGAAGCTTCTAACTTGCCTGCTGCTCAGCACCTGCTGTGTGGCCTGGTTCCTGTAGGCCACAGACCCATACCAGTCCATGGCCTGGGGCTTGGGGACCTTTGCTATAAGAAGTCAGAAATAGTGGTTCCCTAGGAAGGGGGTGAGGTAGTAGCTTTGAAACTGACCCAATAGTCCCATAACTACTTTTTTTAAAGATAAACATAGAAATTGATCCTTTTAGTCTTAAAACTTCAAACTTACATTTATTTTATGAGAGTTCATTCCTCAAGAAGCGATCATCAGGCTTCCCCACCACCAAAAAAGAAAAAAATCAAAGAACTGAAACTCACCATATCACATCCAGAAAATTAGATGCCGGACCCCTCATTCATTATAATGCTTCCTATCAACTTCTAGTTTTAGTCATAAAGATGGATTTGAGACTGAGGTCCCATCTCCTCAGCTGCAGCCCCCAAAAAAGCCTTCTTCCTTGGGAATACTTGTCATCTCAGTCATTGTCTTTCTGTGTGGTGAGCAGTAGGAACTAGACCCAGTCGCTGGTGTTTCAGTCACAGCTTGAAGGAAACATAGGAAGGCTACCTGTGTGCTAGCAGTATCTCTCTCATGATTGGGGTTTTCATTTCATAACTGCTCCTTGTAATTTGTGCAAATTCCTTCAACTATATATTCTTAGGTTCTGTTTTCTATAACGTACTTAAAAAGTCTTGTTATAGAATTAAATATTAGCATTTTTAATCTAATTTTCATATATATTATATACATATATATGTGTGTATACAACTATCTATAAGAATATATCCAAATACTGTGATTACCTCTGAGAAGTAGTACAGAAAAAGCATTGTGGAAAGCCTTCAATTTTTCCTTTTTTTCTTTTACTTTGATAGAATATAAATTTCACTGTAATGTTAAACCACAACTTTAATACTATAATATATTGCAATTGAAATACAATCAATGACTTCACAAAGCTATAAAAATGTCAGCAGGTGAATATTTCATTCAAGGTTTTATCACTTGTGCTCTGCTGGACCACTAAATTTGTTTCTTTAATAGTTCCTCCCTACAATGCTTCTTACACTAATTCTCTCCGTATGGCTTTGTAAACTTGGGCTGTTATAACAAATTACCATAGATTAGAAGTCTGAGACAAGGGTGCCAGTATGGTGAGGTTATGGTGAGGGCAGATGACCATCTTTTTATATCTTCATAGAGCCAAAAAAGGGCTAGCAGCTCTCTGGGGTCTCTTCTACAAGGTCATTAATCCCATTCATAAAGGCTTCACTCTCATGGCTTAATCATCTCCCAAAGATCCTACCCCCTAATATCATCATCTTAGGAGTTAGGACTTCAATATATGAATTGGCATTGGAGGACATAAACTTTCAGGCCATAACACTATGTTATTGCTATTACTCCTTTTATCATGTTAAAAATATGGCAAACAAATTTAAATCTAAATCGCTCACAATACTACCACCTAACATAATATACTTTTAAATATAGTATATTCACTTTTGTTTATATACTTACTCCAAAGTTGCAGTCATAATCTATATATCCATTAGAAATTTACTCTAACTTGAATTCATTTTTTATGTTTGTGTATGAAATTCAAAATTCCATCTTCATTACTTCATATTATTTGAACTAGCAAATATGCCAGAGCATAAACATTTGTTTAATATTGGTCATTTTGTAACCACCTGATGAATAAAGCCAATTGTACTGAAAACAATAGGTATTGAAGCAAAGAGAGTTTTATTATCGCAGTGTTAGCCAAGCAAAGAGAACAAGGAGAAACTTTCCAAACCCATCTATATCTGAGAATTTGTAAGCTAGGGCTTTTTAAGGGTGCTTTGGCAGCCAGGGTACAGGGAAACTGAAATGATTGCTGAAATCACAGGGGTGTCTAAAGCTGTCTTCACTTAACTAAGTCAGATCCTGGCAGAGTCCCCCAAAACCAGGTGGTGGCTCTTGGTCTGCCCAAGTGCTAAGTCTGAAATATCTCAAAGACAAGTTCTTTAGGTTTCACAATGATGACGTTATCTATTGAAGTAGGTGGGGGAATTATAAATCTTGCGACCTCCAGTTATGTGACTCTGTGGCAGTAAACAACTGATAGGAAAACAAGCTAAGTGATGACAGGTCATTGTTAAACTATGCCTATTCTTTAGCAAAGTTTAAGCCTGTATCACACATTTAGCCTTGCCTTATGAATGCAGAGTTTTCTAACAAGGAGTTTTCCTTGCCTCACACTTTAACTACAAATTAAATTCTTCTCATAGTAATCTTGGCCTCTGTGTTAGAATAAGCAAAACAACCTATTTAGACTTTAAGGTTAGAAACAAGATGGAGTAAATCATGTTAGATTTCTCTCATTATTTATAATTCTGGAAAGGCAGTTTCAATTTTGTCTACTTCCTTTGTTCCTTCCCTTTTCTTCCTTCTTTCCTCCTTTCCTCCTTTCATTCCTTTCATTCCATTATTTCCCCTTTCCTTCCTTTTGTTATTTCTTCTTTTTCTGTCTTCCTTTTTTCTTTTGTAGATATGTAGCAATGCTATAAATGTCTATCTTCTAGATAAATATGTATTTCTATAATGAATTTTTACATGAGAATAAAATGTTAGAGTCATATCTTAAAAGTAACAGGTCAAAAGGTATGTATATTCTTAGTTATCTTGAAGTGTTGTTGCTTTTTAAATTTCCATCCAGCATTGTGCATTCGGTAGCATTTACTCATCTAAATTATTGTTTTTTTCACTATTCATAGGAAATTAATGCCCAAAGGATGTCCTTTGCACCTCAATCTTAGCCAGTCTCCAAACATTATTATTATCAACGGCATCATTATTACCATTTCCTTTCCTCCTACCTACCCTACTTTTAAAATATTACACCACAGACCCAGTCCTCTCTGCTGATCAAGAATGTGCAACCCACAATGCATTTTTCACTATCTCCACTTGTGCTCAATACATTTCCTTTGCCTGGAATGATTTTCCTCAATTATTTGAATTCTTTCCATCCTCAACACCCATTTTTAGTTTTTATCTAGACTGAAATATTTCCATTTCCTACAAGCCAGAATAATTAACATCACCTTCCATGCTACTCTAATATTTATTATATTGCTCTATGCCTAATTAATTAAATGTAATTTACAGGGTTCTTTGCATAGTCTTTGGCCCATAATAAGTTCTTAATACAAGTAAAATAGGGAAACAACATATCATGTTGAATATTAAAAATAATAAATACAATATTGTTACAACTTATAAAAATATATTTTTCTCTCTATTAATGTTGAAATCATTAAAAATACAAATAACGCTTTATGTATTATTGCATATAGACATATATATTAATATAGAAGCGCACACATACACAAACACACACATGCATATTTTACAGAGTTTCTAGAATATAGGATATAATATTTTTTAAATTCCATTGAAATAAAATGTAAGAATGCCCTTCTTTCCTCTTTCATAATATTGGAAATTTATTTTCCTAAAGGCTAAGTTTTAAGATAAAAATTCTCTGTCAAGTATTTCTTGAGTAAGTTCATTATGAATTTTTCGTCAAGTATTTCTTCAGTAAGTTCATTATGAATTTTTCCAGCCTGTGCCTCTAGCTTTGAATATATAAATTTATTATCACACTCAACACATTTGATAATAATAAGCAAATATGTTATATCTCTTTTGCTAATTGTGAGCAATCTTAAATCAAGTAGTTTTTATATATTATATTTGGTGTCCTCATTCAAGCACAATGCCTGACTTATACAAAGTTCTCAATAAACGTTAAGTTGTCATAAGAAAGATAAGGCAACAAATCTACTGCATTTAAAAAATAATTTTTAAGTGTTAATGCTTATCTATATTGTACAATTTTATAAATGTTTTGTACTTATGCATACATATGTTTATGTATATATGTATGTGCATATTTATGTATGCTATATGTTAATTTCAAATAGTTTGAAAATGTGTTAAGGAAGCCATATACTCATAGAATTTCATATAATTATCTCAGTATACATTAAACTCATAAGCAGAAATGTTAACAATGAAAGAACCGATTCTATATTCTATAATTTATTTAACTGTTTCTCACACACTTCCTGGTATAATTTAAACAGTTATTCCTGAAAATATAAATTTTCAGCCCGACCAAATTGATACCTGATAAAAGTATGATAGATTCTAAATACATATTATTTTGTCTAAGATTATGTGCTATATATTTATTTTTGTCATCAAGTTTTTTTGAGAACAGCAATACTTTTCCATTGAAAGTAAATTATAAATTTTTTACTGAATCTATGATTTGTAAGAGTAATTTTTTATATATAAAAATTAGGTTGCTTAGCTTTCTTTCACCAAATATATTCAAATACCTAGACATAGAATAACTTAATTTGCAGCCTAAATAAAGAATACCTTTCTGAGTAAGTAAAGATGCAGTTGTTGAAAGACTAAAGCTTGCAAAAATAATAGTAATAGTGTTAATAACGCTGCTTATACTGAACAATCAATTTGGTGTTAGATACTATGGGATCTGATACTACGTAATTGACATGCTCCATTACCAGTAGGAATTCCAGGGTATTTTTGTTCATATCAGCTAAGGAGGAAATTCAAGAATACTAAGAGCCAAAGAAAAGATATTGGCCTATTCTTGTTTTTCTTTTAAAAATATATCAGTAAATTTTCAATGTGCTAAAAACTTTCTAAAATTTAGAAAAATCAATAAAATTGAAAAAGTAATTATAGGTTGTTCATCACTGAAATTAATGTAAGTAATTCATTGAAAATATTTGTCACTGAATATGGACAAATTAAATACATAAGTTAGATACAGATGAGTACACAGATAAGCCTATATATTTTAAAATATGGCATCTATTATTTTTAGAAATGCACATTTTTGAGATTTTTTAAATTAAATACTTAAATCTAACTAAACAATATATTCATAAAGCAAATCATCAAGAATAGTATACCTCTATGCTTACCAGTCCCAGAGGACTGTCCCTCATCAATGTATAAGTTGTATAAGATTTTACTGTGTCAGTTTTCCAATTAACTCTATTAAATTATTGGCTTTGTAATAATTATGCACTCTCTCTCTTAATTTAGCATGGGACATCAGCTTATACTTCATATTTATTGTCTTGAATCTGAAATATATAGGGTGGGCCAGTAGGCTGAAAAGTCGGTTGTGATTTCTATGTTAAAGTCTTGGGGCAGAATTCCTTCTTCTATGGGAAATCTCCATTTTTGATCATCAGTTTTCTTTTATTATTATTATACTTTAAGTTCTAGGGTACCTGTGCACAACGTGCAGGTTTGTTACATATGTATACATGTGCCATGTTGGTGTGCTGCGCCCATTAACTCGTCATTTACATTGGGTATATCTCCTAATGCTGTCCCTCCCCACTCCCCCCACCCCACAACAGGCCCTGGTGTGTGATGTTCCCCTTCTTGTGTCCAAGTGTTCTCATTGTTCAATTCCCACCTATGAGTGAGAACATGCGGTGTTCTGTTTTTTGTTCTTGCGATAGTTTGCTGAGAATGATGGATGATGGTTTTCAGCTTCATCCATGTCCCTACAAAGGACATAAACTCATTCTGTTTTATGGCTGCATAGTATTCTATGCTGTATATGTGCCACATTTTCTTAATCCAGTCTATGATTGATGGACATTTGGGTTGGTTCCAAGTCTTTGCTATTGTGAATAGTGCCACAATAAACATACATGTGCATGTGCCTTTATAGCAGCATTATTTATAATCCTTTGGGCATATACCCAGTAATGGGATGGCTGGGTCAAATGGTATTTCTAGTTCCAGATCCTTAAGGAATCGCCACACTGACTTCCACAATGGTTGAACTAGTTTCCAGTCCCACCAACAGTGTAAAAATGTTCCTGTTTTTCCACATCCTCTCCAGCACCTGTTGTTTCCTGACTTTTTAATGATCGCCATTCTAACAGGTGTGAGATGGTATCTCATTGTGGTTTTGATTTGCATTTATCTGATGGCCAGTGATGATGAGCATTTTTTCATGTGTTTTTTGGCTGCATAAATGTCTTCTTTTGAGAAGTGTCTGTTCGTATCCTTTGCCCAATTTTTGATGGGTTTGTTTGTTTGTTTTCTTGTAAATTTGTCTGAGTTCTTTGTAGATTTTGGATATTAGCCTTTTGTCAGATGAGTAGGTTTCAAAAATTTTCTCCCATTCTGTAGGTTGCCTGTTCACTCTGATGGTAGATTGTTTTGCTGTGCAGAAGCTCATTAGTTTAATTAGATCCCATTTGTCAATTTTGGCTTTTGTTGCCATTGCTTTTCGTGTTTTAGACATGAAGTCCTTGCCCATACCTATGTCCTGAATGGTATTGCCTAGGTTTTCTTCTAGGGTTTTTATGGTTTTAGGTCTAACATTTAAGTCTTTAATCCATCTTGAATTAATTTTTGTATAAGGTGTAAGGAAGGGATGCAGTTTCAGCTTTCTGCATATGGCTAGCCAGTTTTCCCAGCATCATTTATTAAATAGGGACTCCTGTCCCCATTTCTTGTTTTTGTCATGTTTGTCAAAGATCAGATGGTTGTAGATGTGTGGTATTATTTATGAGGGTTCTGTTCTGTTCCACTGGTCTATATCTCTGTTTTGGTAGCAGTACCATGCTGTTTTGTTTACTGTAGCCTTGTAGTACAGTTTGAAGTCAGGTAGTGTGATGCCTCCAGCTTTGTTCTTTTGGTTTAGGATCGACTTGGCAATGTGGGCTCTTTTTTGGTTCCATATGAACTTTAAAGTATTTTTTTTTCCAATTTTGTGAAGAAATTCACTGGTAGCTTGATGGGGATGGCATTGCATCTATAAATTACCTTGGGAAGTATGGCCATTTTCATGATATTGATTCTTCCTATCCATGAGCATGGAATGTATGTTCTTCCATTTGTTTTTAACTGATAGGATAAAGCCCACTCACATTATGGAAGTTAACCTTCTTAAAATCAATTGATTGTAAATGTTAGTCACATCTACAAAGTACCTTCACAGCATTGTCTAGACAGGCATTTGAACAAACAACTAGGAACTAAAGCCTAACCAAGCTTACAAAAATAAACCATCGCACAGGACAGATAGGAACAACTGGTGAATAAATTACATAAAGTGCACTGGTATATATTCTTTAGCGCCCCAGGCCTTGAGGCTGACCTATAGATTATGTAAATCATTGTAGACAGATAATAGCACTGAAAACTTCACAATGGCTCTGTCTCTTATGGGATGTGCCATTACTCTGTTTTTCAGATAGATTAGAAATGTGCTGGCTTTTCTTTACTTGAAAATCATTGAGTCAATTTACAGAATAATGAATTGGGAAACATCTATAACACATGGAGTGGTTTTTATGTTTATGTTAATCTTTTATGCCATTATTTCATATTCCAAGAAATGTATGTGTATAATAGTTACTGGTATCGAAATACTTATTCCCAACAGACTTCAGTTTAATAACATTTATCTACTATTTCTTAAAATGTTATGTTTTGCCAGATTACTTTATTGAATTTCATTTTAATTCTTCAAGTTTTCCTTGCTAATGTTTTCATGTGATGATAAACTGTAGAATTGAGAATCAAAGAATAAATTGCATAAACCAGATGTTTTAGTTTGTCAGATAAGTTCTGCTGGTCCACCAGAAGAAACAAAGCATTTTCCCTGACAAGAAGACGAAGATGAAGACGAAGATGAAAAAAAGAATAAGAAAAGCAACTGTGGCTACTGGGGTGAAATTTTAGTAGTAGTATTGTTGATAATAACAGCAATAATAATAAGAATGAAAATGATAATTATTTTATTATAAGAGATTCTCATGGTCAACGGCACAACTTTGCTCAAGCAAGGTGTAGTTCTAGAGTTTTCACCTGTGGATCTTAATCTCTAAATTTCTAGGTTTATGGTGTTTGCATCTGGATCTTCTTGAGCTTTATAGTTTTAGTTCATTGATTTGTTCTGTGGGGACTGTGGAGACACAGCCTTGATAACATCCCTTGCTGTCCTGGGGATATAATAATGCTTTAAATATGTACTTCTTTATCTAATATCTGTGTGTTTGTAGAGAAAAATGTAGTACCTAATCCACCTTTTTGCCTGAGTCTCTATTGTGCTCAGTATGATAAATACAAACTTTATTGTATGTTATTATTTAATCACTGTGCGTAAAATATTTCTCCTGAAGCTGCTATTTTTAATGCTCTTTTTCTTTGTAAGCATACTTGCTATTCAGTCTAATATTTCTGAATGTCTTCCAGAGTTTACAGATTTATTTAGCAAATTAAAATCCAGGCCTCCAGTCCTATTTGAATTTATGATAAACAATAAATATATTTTAGTATAATTATTTTCCAAATATTTCATATTATATATTTAAACCAAAACTCTATTTTTTGTTTATCCAAAATTCAAATTTATCTGGGTGCTGGATTTTTTTCTGGCAACTCTACCTAGTGTACACAGCCTCTCACTCCATATCCTCTGCTAGTTTGGTACGTATTACCTGCTTTTCAATAAAGCCTCAGCTGACTCTCTCTCCTGACTAGAATGATTGCATCCATCCCTTTTTGTCCTGTAGATGTTTTTTCTTATATCTCTAATGGCATTTAATATCATGATATATCTGATTACATTTGGGAGTTTCCTGTAGGCAGAGACAATGTTCTATTCATCTTTGTACCCACAGCACATACACAATGCCTTAACCTTAAAAGGTCATTAGTTAGTCATTGCTGGCTACATTAATATATGTTTGTTCCTTCGTTTGATTTAGCAATAGACTTTGAGAGAAAGTGCACAATAATAGTAATAATGACTAATATTTCTTGAGTGTTGTCTATATTCTAAGCATTATTCTGTGTACTGTTTCTGCTATAATATAATATAATATATAAGTTACTGCAAAACCTCAGATTTTACAAAATCATGTATTAAATATAAGGTAGATAGAAGCAGAAAATTCAAATCATATACAGGTTTGTAATCAGAAAACCAACAATAACAATATTGATTCTAGTAACTATACTGGTCCGTATTAAAAACAAGTTAAGTTTATAATAAGTAATAGAAAAAACATTACAATAAATCTAGTACTTTACATTGAAATTAACAAAATTGGGATGGGAAGTTTATATAAAGGGTATAAGGAAGTGTTGTGGTTGTTCAGTTATGGAGATATGAGAAACATATACAAATGAGGTAGAACTATGAAATAAGCATATTCCGGAAAGAGCATGGTGCCAAACTGAGCATCAGAGAAGAGTGATTGGGCATCATATACAACATTGCATGGTGCATGGTGTTATGGTTTGCTGTTTCCTGTTGTGTATGTCACTTTTTGTATAGCTGACTTTATCTGGAGGAACAAAATTAAGTGAATAAAAAAAGCTGGGAAAATTTGGCATGAGCCAACACAAATTCCTTGTTATGCCAACATTATCCCTATTTACCGATTACCTATATGATTAATTTTATGAGCTAATGATTCTAAAACGCCTATGCAGTTAAGAACTAGTTTTTTTGTTATTTTTTTTTTCATTTTCCTAGCTCTTTTATCAAGTAGAAAAAATACCTGGGACAAAAACCAAAGTTTTTTTTTTATTATTATTATACTTTAAGTTCTAGGGTACATGTACACAACATGCAGGTTTGTTACATATGTATACATGTGCCATGTTGGTGTGCTGCACCCATTAACTCATCATTTACAATAGGTATATCTCCTAATGCTATCCCTCCCCCTTCCCCAACCCCATGGCAGGCTCTGGTGTGTGATGTTCCCCATCCTGTGTCCAAGTGTTTTACCGTTCGGTTCCCACCTATGAGTGAGAACATGCAGTGTTTGGTTTTCTGTCCTTGCAAGAGATTGCTCAGAATGATGGTTTCCAGCCTCATCCATGTCCCTACAAAGCACATGAACTCATCCTTTTGTAACATGTCTATGATAACATAGCTAGTGAGGATAGAGTCAAGTTTCCAGCCTAGATTGCCTGAGACATAATCATCACTCTTGTCTATGAAGATATTTGTAAACTTTTGAATGGTTGTTCCCTATTGAAGTTGTAAATTGTGACGTTAGTGTTTTAAAACTTCCTGTTTGATAAGCCTGGAAATATCAAAAGAATAACTAACTTTACAGCCTCATGGTTCAGAACACAAAAGTATATAAAATTTAAGATGTCAAATTCATCTCTATGGTATCTTTTTTGAAATACTGATTTTAATATCAAAATATTGAAATTGATTTGTAATTTATTAATAGTTATATGTTTTCTAAGCTCATTTATCATTCCCATTATATAGGATATGACCTCAGATCTATGCAGATAGGCCTTTGGCGGGAGTATGTATACTTTACAAATTTTCCTCCTTGCCTCGAGCCAAGTGGACACATTTTTCAAGTAGAGCAATAATATTTTCTTTCTCTGAAATTCAGAATTTTAATCCACAGTTTTTACCCAGTCTGAATATGACTAGGATTATTTTATGTAAATTCAAGAAAAGTGGGCAATAATATCTCATCATATGAACAAAAGGGCAGAAAATCTATCTGTAATATGTGTATTTTCAGAGAGATGAGGGTACAAGAGATATTATAAATGTATTTTCTCGCATACTGATGGTTTCCTAGTTCCTTGTTTCACCTAAGACTTAGCTATCCTTTGCACCTATGTTATAAGAACCATTCCTACCTTATTAAGAAAAGCTAAGTTATTTCTTTACATAAAAAAGAATGAATACACCAAAATCATGTAAATAATGTTTTCTTTTACATGTATAGATTATTTCTTTGCAAAGAGCTTCTTTAAAATTACAGAATATAATTTTACAATACTATAGTTGATAACATTTAAATATCAATGCCACAAGAGAGTAATTTGTACAAAGTTAAATTATATTATGTGAATTCAGTAATCCTAATTTAAATTATTATGTTACAGAAAAGAAGCCCTCAGGTAACACTCAGCACTTTTGGCTGAATCTTAACAGAATATCTTATAATAGTTGGAAATAAAAATTGACTCTCTCTTTGGAAAAATAACTTACTAAACATTTTTACTATTTAAAAAGGGCTTTAGAACCCATGAAGAGTCAACACTCTAAAGAGATGAAAATATGAATATATCTTAAAAGAAATCTAGCACTATTATTAAAAGTTTATGAAATTAGGGAAAATATTTTCTATTTAAATTTTTTGTTCTCAAATAATGTTGTGATGATTATTAAGAAATTACATTGAAAACTTAAATCCTTAAATGTTCTTTGAAACTCTATTTTATACTCTAAAAAATGATAGTAGCTATTATTGAATATTCTTATTATTCATGTGCATGCAAAGTGATACATAATAAAATCAAAATTTAGATGTAATTTTCTCCTGATACCAACTTCAAATCTGCTGATTTCTGCCTCATGGTAAGTTAAGAAAGAGAGGCAGGGAAAAAGTAAGAATGCATGATTCATTCCAATAAAAAAAAAAATAGAATGTGAACTGGCAAAAGCTGGTGAGGACACTCATCAAGAATGTTAGGCAGTAAGTGGTTGTCAGAAACATCATTTAAAAGCCCCAATGACAGCTTCAGAATATCCTTTTCAAAGTAAAATAAATCAATATATTCAACAAAACTTCTTACTTTCCTCCTCTAATTTAAGCTATATTTTTATTGGCAGTGTGATTCTTCTCTGGCAGATTTGTAAATTAATAAGAACTCTAAGTAATTCAGAGTCAAGTTTGTAATTAGGAAACATTAAACTTCTATTTTTATTTTTTAAATAATAAAATTATTTTAGTAATTCACAATGTCTACTAGTTGTTTGCTCTATGGAAGGCTTTTCTGTTGTGTGTAAGTGCAAGTGTTTTATTTGCTCATAAACCTTAGGAATATTTCCAATCTGGTGCTTAGATGTAGCATAATTTTTTTCTTAATTTTTGTGTCCATTCAATGAATGCCCTTTTATTCTACTTAATAATAAAGGCCTAAATTAAAGGTCAACATTTCAATAGCTGATCATAGTATTCATTTCAAAGCCTAGTTTTTATGCAAATTATTTATAAACTAATTTGAATATGAATTACTGGCAATTTTATAGCTAAAAATAATGTTATTGCCATAGTTGTGCCAAGAGGATAAGCAAGGGTATTTTGAATGATTTTAAAACTCCAGGCACTAACATTGTAAGATAATCTTGAGTGAATAAATCTGTGAATAACACAAGAGTCTCTCTAGGCTTTTTCATATGGTCTGTGTTGTTGTAATGCCTTCTACACAGCAATGAGCTGCCTAATAATGTATTTGTTAATATAATAATTAAAAATAAATAAATATATAATTTTTACAATACAAACAAAGTTCTGATGTGATATTAGACAGATTTATAATATTTCTTAGTTTTACACATCATTGCTAAATGGGAAATACATTTCAATTGTATTGTATAAAAACCTTTGAAAAATGTATTTTATTAATTGATTCATTGATACATATTTGTTTTTCACCATTTTATTCCTAGCACTCTTCTAGGCCCTACAGATAAAGCAATGAACAAAACAAACAGATATCTTCTTGTGGAGCTTATATTTTAGTTGTGGAGATAACAATAGCAAATGTATGTAGTGTTAGGTAGTGATAAGTTCCCTAGAGAAAACTAAGGTAGAAAGTTTGACAAGTTTGACAAGGAATATACCAGGTGTAGGAAGGATTTAATATAAAATATAGGAGATAGTTAATTTTTTACTGAAAAATTATAAATTTTGAGTAAAACTAGATAGATGCGAGGAAGCATTTCACCAAAGTAAACATTTTTTAGTTTACTACAAATAAAATTGTATTTTATTTCACTAAAATCAAACATTTTTAGATAAAATATTCCAAGAAGAGCAAAGGCCCTAAATATATTATCTAGCATGCCTAAAGAACAGCAAAGAGGCCAAGATGACTCACACAGAATAGTGAGGTTGGTGAAATAACAAGAAATAAGGTCAACTAGAAAACAAGATGGTGGAGAGAGGTAGGTAAAATTGCATGGAACTTATATGGAGTTTGCCTTTTGTCTAAGTGCAGTGAGAATATTTGCAGGATTTAGTGCAAAAGAGGGTCATGCACTTTGACATGATTATTAAAACTGTGTTAAGTGTAGAATGAAGATGACTAATGCTAAATTTAAGAAGACAAGTTAGGAAGCCATTAAAACAATGCAATGGAAAGATGATAGTGACTTGGAACAGATAAATGCACTGCATATTAGGGTGGTCTGCTAGGACTGTATTTTGAAGCTACAGCTTTCCACCAAATTTGCTGGAAAATTGAATTGAAAATGTTTAAGCATGAGAAAAATAAAACAATATACAAGGCTTTGGGATTATACTACTGGTACATATTCATTGAGTTAGCTAAAACTGTGGAAGTGACATATATCACAGGGCTGGAAAGGGGGATGAAAAATATTTAGTTTTGAACATGTGAAGTTACTTGAGATGCTTATTTGCCACCCAGGTAATAATATGAGTGAAACAGGAAAATATTTAGTTGAGATAATCAGAATCACATGTTATTTAACAGCATTTGTCATGCTAATCGTTAATATAAAGGTGGAAGGGAGTAGTCCAGGCCAATGAACTGGATTGGAAATAGGAAAATTTACTATCAATGAAAATATCATATGTAGTGGACACATGATTCATACTCTAACCAAACTCTAATGAGCAGAAGTATATCATTTAATACTGGGATCTGAAAAATAACCAATAAATAAATAAGCCTTGAACTAAAGACTTTTGGAGTTGATAGTTTTCTCTAAAATCACCTTTCCAGGAAACAATCAGCTCTCAAAAAGACCAAACCCAACTGTTACGTATATTATTCATTACCCTGGTAAGAATTCATAGCAATATGTTTCACCAGCATACAGATGATTATTTCGAAGTTTGCTCATAATTGTACAGAAAATTATGGAGCTACCAGTTATCTCAGGTTACAAACTAGGATAATGAATGTTCCATCCACTTGAGTTCTTTAGTGAATTTGTAAGGGGGCTGAGTTTAAAATAAGTATCAGAGTGTAGTAGTTAAAATTCTTAAAATAGTTCTGCTCTTGGAAGCTCATTATTAATTTGATTGAAAGCTTCAAGGAAGCTCATTATTTGAATGACTTGTTATTCCTGGATAAAATCACATTTTGTAAATACTGTTCATTTAACAATAACACCAGATATAGAAATTTCTCCGTCCTCTTTGGTCTCCACAAGTTTTTATTTCGATTTATTTTTATACAACTGGCAAACTGGTGTGTGTCTTTTGTTGATCTAATAATAAGTTGTGTCAAGTCAGCCAAGACTTTTATAGAAATGTTTACTATTGCCCACTTAAATACAATTGGTCTCAAGGCACACCTTTTATAAGCCAAGAATACAGACATAAAATACAATTTATATATTTAATTTATTTGGAAATCACTCTGGCTAGATCAGCCTCCCAGCCTATACAGTTACCATTGATCTCCTCTAATTATGGTAAGCAAACATATATGTCAGACAACTAAAATGTTCCCCACTGGAGTGGACAAAATTGTATACTCATTTTTCTCATACTTGCTAGGTGCTTGGCAAAGGATATACACTGGATTATATTTTTAAGAACCAATATAACATGCTTCAATTAAATAAATTTTTTAACCTGCATCAGTGCTATTGTGGCAAATAAGAAAGAACTGAGAAAAATGAATGTGAGAAAGATCAAAACACTAATCGGAGGGAAGCTATATAAGATAATGCCCTCCATGAGCTACTGGTCAAGATCTGTTTTTCTCTTTAAATGATGTAACTCATCTTGCTCTCATTTTGTAGTCACTCCTCAATAATGGGAATTGACATTGTCCCAACACTATGTCTTCATTTTGAAGGACTGGAGTATCCTTAAATGGACAGTTACTAAATATGGAACATCTAGGAAAAGAATAATTAAAGTCCCATGCACCTCCCTATCCTTATCCATTGACCCACAAATATCCATGTAGCACACAATTTGTACCCTAATACAAAAGAAAAAACCTGAATATTAAGCATTACTGTCAAGTTAAATATGTATATAACATTAAGCAGTTTTAAGCACGAAATCATTCCCAGTTTCCCACTCTTCTTCATTGGTGAGGGCTACAGAAAGACGTGCAAGTGTGGAACTAAGGGTAGCACCCAGTTACATGGGAAGGAAAATATAGTGTAATCAGCTGGGCAAATAGTACACTTTTTCCTTAAATAAAATAAAATAATAATAGTTATTTTTCTTTAAAAAATTATAAAGTAACTGATTTTCTAACTTATGAATGCATTATACAAACAAATTTAATAATAATGAATTTAGCTGTACCTGAGAATATTTATACTTGATGACGTTTCTATTACATGAACACACATGGTATGACAGTCTCAGTTTGGTCAGAAAACTGACCGTATATGTGCTATAAAATAAAGACAGATGTAGAAATAAGAGTTTACTTGTATGCAGATGGAAGTGAGGAAAACTAGATCTGGAATACTGCCCCTGATGCATATGAGAAACTGGCATTTTTGAAAGATCTAAGGGGCATAGCGTCTGGCTACCACTATGAAAGAGGAGCAAGCAGAGAGGTCTGTGAAGCCATTGGCATACCCCAAAACATCAAAGCATAATCTCAGAAGTGAAAATTACTATTCTGACATAACTAGTTACCATTTTTGAGAATCAGGGATCATGAGAAAGTCTGCCAGGCCATCTCATCTGACTGCAACATGCCCCATGAATAATGCTTTTTCTTTGTCTCCCTCATTCATTTTCCAAATATTTTATAAATTCCTCTCATTGACAAACTCTAACCTAAAATGCATAGGTAAAGAGATTCTGGAAAACCTGTACCAGGCTCTTTTGCATTGCACAGAGGAATGTGGGGATAATACTGAGTAGACCAGCTAATACAGTACAGCCCACCTCCTCATAGACTCAGAATATATACATAAGAATAACAACACCATACTTTACCCTAACTTGGTGCAAATATCTCTCACACCACAAAAGTCATGCTTACCTCCGCCATAAATGGAGACACACCTCCCATATGCCACTTTATATTTATTGATATTTATTTATTTATAGCTCGTTCACTATTTCAATGTTTTGTAATACTGAATTAAATACTGAAATATGTAGAAAATCTTACTATGTAAGAAATATGTATGAAATCTTACTATCTTACTATGTAGGAAATATGTAGGAAATATTACTTACTTGCTGTAGTAAGTTAGTAATAAGGTAGTAAAAAAAGTAAGTTAAGGTAGTAAAAAAAGAGTTAAAGAAAAAAATTGGTTTCATATATTTCATATATACTTAGTACACTCATGCACATGCACACACACAAACACCATGCACACATAAAACAATGATTACATTTGTGTTTCAAATTTTTTCATGGACAGTTTATAGTAAAAGGAGCCTCATCTTTATAAACTTCCTGGTTTCCTGACCAGCATATTCTGACTGTGGGAGATATATTAACATCTATTGTTTCTAGTTCAGATACTCTACTACCTGAAACTAGAACTAAGTATTCAAAATGTTATTCTACTGCACTTCCAGGCCACCTTCTTCATTTAGCTCAAAGTAACACCAATGAGTTCTGTGGTCTAGATACTGTGTTTTGAATTATAATGATCTACATTTAGGAAGATACCTTATTATTCCATAATGCTGTGTGGATTTCCCTGAGAGCAAATAACATTTTATAAATATATAGATAAGGGTTTTGGCAGAAGCACTGTAGGTAGGGAAGAAAATAAATATATCCAGGTAAGTTTCTTAATGTGTGAGTATCAGAATGGCCATGTAAGGATCTTCGTGAAACCTTGTAAAACCAAGACAGCAATTTAACCACAGAATATTATAAAAACATAATAATTAAAATTTCTGAGTACAGTAAATAGAGAAATCTTTGTTCATGAAAATCTACTAAATCTTAAGAAGAACAGTGGATGTCTGTGTCATCTGTGGTATTATCTATTACCTTACTGCCGCCCCTCCCACTCATTTTTCTTAGGGAAGCTCTGTACTGGTAACATGCAGCCAAACATATAGGGTTCCCCTATCCTCCAAACAGCCAAGGTTCTGTTTTTCACCCTTTCACTCAAGGGCATTTTGGAGAGGCTCTATTCCAGGTAGACATGGCTGGGAGAAGCAGGTGTCCCTTCCTCTAGTCAAGTCCTCTAGAAGTCCTACCCCAGGTATAACAGGCCAAGAATATTGCAGCTCCAAACATTTCTTCCTCAGCTTGTGCCTTCATTACACAGCAGTTCAAAGGCCCAGGTTTGCTACTCCCAAATCTCCAGTGCCCTCTCATACAGCAAGGCTGTCACTCTAGGAAAAGCAGGTTTCTGCCCCAAGCTCTGGTCCAGTAGTGCAGGGAATCCACATGATGGAAAGGTGGAACGTGAGGATGAGGAGATTCAGAGATTTGTCTGAAAATATGGCACTGACATGGCTAGATAACCAAATGAAAAGAAAAAAAAATGAAGTTGGACTCCTACTTCACACCATATGCAAAGTTAAAATGCTTTAAGGCTAACATAAAAGCTAAAGGTACAAAACTAAAGAATACATAGCACAAATATGGATGACATTGGCTTTGGCACTTTCTTTCAGCTTTGACGTTTTTAAATTTTTATTTTAGATTCAAGGTGTACATGTGCAGGTTGTTAAAAAGGTATATATAGTATGATGCTGAGAATTGGACTTCTACTGATCCCATCACCCGTATAGTGAACATAGTACTCAAAAGGAAGTTTTTTAGCCCTTTTACTCTCCGCTCTTCCTTTTGGAGTCCCCAGTGTCTATTGTCATCTTTATGTCCATATGAACACAATGTTTAGCTGTCACTTATAAATGAGAACATGAAATATTTTTTTGTCTCTACGTTAATTCACTTAGGGTAATGGCCTCCACCTACATCTACGTTCCTGCAAAGGACACAATTTCATTCCTCTTTATGGTTGCATAGCATTGCATGATGTGTATGTACCACCTTTCCTTTATCCAATTCACCATTGATGGGCACCTAGGTTGCTCAAACATCTTTGGTATTGTGAATAGTGCTGCAATAAACATGTGAGTACACGTGTATTTTTGGTAGAATTATGTATTTTCCTTTGGGTATATACACAGTAATTCAATTGCTGGGTCGAAGGTAGTTCTATTTTTAGTTCTTTGCGAAATCTCCAAACTACTTTCTAAAATGGCTGAACTAATTTACATTCCCACCAACAGTATGTAAGCATCCCCTTTTCTCTGCAATATCACCAGCATCTGTTATTTTTTGACTTTTTAATAATCACCATCTGACTTGTGTGAGATGGTATTTCGTTGTGGTTTTGATTTGCATTGCTCTGGTGATTAGTGAAGTTGAGCATTTTTTTCATGTTGTTGGCTGCATGTATGTCTTTTTTTTTTAAGAAGTATCTGTTCGTGCCACTTGCCCACTTTTTAATGGGATTATTTATTTTTTTTTCTTGTTGATTCATTTAAGTTCTGGATATTAGTTCTTTGTTGGATACATAGTAAATATTTTCTCTCATTCTATAGGTTGTTTGTCTACTCTTGATAGTTTCCTTTGCTATGCAGAACCACTTTAATTTAACTAGGTACCATTTATCAATTTTTTGTTTTGTTGCAAATTGCTTTTGAGGACTTAGTCATAAATTCTTTGCCTAGATTGATGGCTAGAATAGTATTTTCTAGGTTTTCTTCTAAGATTTTTTATAGTTTGAGGTCTTACATTTAGGTTTTTAATACATCTTGAGTTAATTTTTGTATATGGTGAGAGACGGGTCCAGTTTTATTCTTCTGCATAAGGATAACCAGTTTTCCCAGAATTATTTATTTCATAGGGCATTCCTTCCTTGTAATTTAGTTTGAAGTTGGGTAATGTGATGCCTCAGGCTTTGTGGTTTTTTTTTTTGTTGTTGTTTTTTTTTTTTTTTTTCTTAGAATTGTTTTGGATATTTGGGATATTTGGGGTCTTTTATGGTTGGAATTTTAGAACAGTTTTTTTCTAGTTGTGTAAAAAATGATGGTAATTTGATGGGAATAGCATCAAAACTCTAGATTTCTTTGGGCAATCAGGCCACTTTAACAATTTTTAAAATTTGTATGTGGTACTGTATTCAGTTTGCTAGTATTTTGTTATGGATTTTCGTATCTATCATATTGGCCTGTGGTTTTCTTTTTTTGCTGTGTTCTTGCCAGATTATGGTATCAAGTGGGATCTTGTTTCATATAATAAGTTAGAGAGGAGTCCCTCCTTCTTAATTTTTTTGAAATAGTTTCAGTAGGATTGGTACCAGCTCTTCTTTGTATATCTGGTATAGTTCAGCTGTGAGTCCATCTGGTCCTCAGCTTTTTCTGGTTGGCAGGGACTTTTTATTACTGATTAAATTTCAGAATTCATTGTTGATCTGTTCACATCTAGAGCACAGCAACTAAAGGGGGAAAAGTCAATAATGTGGATGTTTTTAAAATTAGAAACTTTTGTCTATAAAAATATAATAACAAGAAAATGAAAAAAGCATAGATTGGGAGAAAATATTTTCAAATTACATGTCTATTTATCTATTTATCTATCTATCTATCTATCATCTATCAATCATCATTTTTTTTTGAGACACTATCTCGCTAATGCCATTGCTGGTCTTGAACTCCTCGCCTCAAGCCACACTCCCACTTTGGCCTCCAAAAGTGCTGTGATTACAGGCATGAGCCACTACATCCAGCCTCATATATATATAATAAGAGAAGTATATCAACAATATAAAAAAACCCTTTAACCCAATTTTTTAATATAAAAATTTAAATAGATATTTTATTTCAAATAAGATACACAAATAGCCAATAAGCAGCACATGAAAGTATATTTAATGTTATTAATCGTTAAGAAAAAGCAAATCAAAATCACAATGACATCACATTTCACATTTTCTTGAAGGCTTTAATTATAAAAATAAGATAGATAATAACAAGTATTGGTAAGGATGTCCAGAAATTAAAACCATCAAACATTGCTGGTGGGAATAGAAAATAACACAACTACTTTGCAAAACAACTTGACACATTATCAAAATGTTAAACGTAGACTTACAATGTAACCCACCAATTTTACTCCTAGGGATATAAGCAAGAGAATTGAAGACACTTTATACAAACAAAAATTTATACATGAATATACATATTGACATTTTTGTTAGTATCAAAAAATGGAAATGATCCAATATCTATCAAATCATGAATGGATAAATAAATATTTTATATCAATGCAATGGAATATCAATCAACAAAAAATGAATAATATATTATTACATGCTACAACAAAGATAGAACTTGAAATATGTTGTGAAATATCGAGCCACAAGAAACTACATATTACAATAGTTCAAATATATAAATTCTCCAAAATAGACAATACTATAAGAACAAAATGCAAGCTAGCAGTTGCTGGGAAGAGGGGACATGTGGGCGAAGTTTAGAGTGATTGCTAATAGATGCAATTAGGATATTTTTGGTGTTGACAAAAATATTCTAAAATTAGATGTGATCATGTCTACATAATCATGTGTGAATATACTAAGAACATTCAATTGTGTACTTTAAATAGGTAAATTGTATGGTATCTTAATTACATCTTAATAAGGCTACTAAGTATTAATTATAACAGAAGAGAAAGGTGTCTATCTTCTAATGAGGATTAAAATGTCACAGTAGTATTGGTGCGATGTAATCAACATGTTTCCAAGTGGCTTGCTATTTCCCCTGTGGATCTATGCTGTAGGAGGAACCACTGATAGTTTCTGCTGTTGGCTATGACCAGATCAGCCTCATTAAATAGAAATTATTATTGTTGAATTTATATACAACCTTCTCCCTGATGTGATCAACACTTTGTAGTGAGTCCATAGAACAAAGACAAGAGCTACTGGAGGAAAAGCTTACTGGAACCCAGATAACTTACCTTGATTACCTGATTACTGAGAGCCTTATTTTTCTATGCTTAACTTTCGATGTGCACTCTTTGGGGAAACAAACCTTCTCATATATTTGTCAAATTGAGAGGTCTCATCACGTAGCTTTTTCCAGACCTCCTTATTATCCAATGTCCATTCTTGTTCCTCCTAAGGTTTTGACCTTTCAGCAAATTATCAGCTATGTTCCATGTGTTCATGTCAATTCATACTTACCTCTCCCTTCAGATGAAGTCAGCAACTGGAGGTGAAGAGTTAAGTTTACCCACTTGGAGTAACTGCACTTTCATTTTTGCAGTTGTTCACTTTCAAGTGGTACTAGTATGTTTATTAGCATTATCCTAAATTAGATCTCATTCATTTTTCTTTCTCAGTTAAGCGATTGTAGGAAATACTCCATGGGGCTTTGTGGGTTTAAGGTGAGAAGGCAATGTGGAAATGTGTTCCACGATCATCTCATCTACTTCCTTAGGCAATTTACATGCCTTTCCAACACCTGTGACCTTATATGCTCCCATGCACTATTTTCATTTGACAATAGACTGCTGCTAATGCACTCAAATTTATGGCTTTATGGCTCAGATCTCTAGAGTCTAACTAAGATAGACCGGTTACATAGTAACCTGAAGGTTCTTGCTAAAGCACTCTATTTCTACCATCTGCCCAGTTAACAAAGGATATTTTTCCAAAGAACACATTTTATATTCAATGGCTTATATTTGCTCCAAACTACTTAGGGTATATACATTATAGTTCACTAGTGGTGGTCTTCCTAAAACATTTCTATTTACCATAGACACTTCATCCACAATCGGATCGGCTGTACCATATGACCCAAGTGTTAGAGCACCTTGTTCCACAGTCCGAATCTGTTTTTATCCTGTGAAACTCAAACCAAATATGTGTTACTTGGTAAATGAATTTGTAGAAACACTCTACAAAGTATCAGTAGGTGCTGCCAAAATCTAGAGTAGGGTAGATATTAAGGGGATGGTGAGTTTGAGGTGTTATTTTCCCTTTATACTTCCTGGAAGCCCTGGCCTATTTGCTGTGTCTTTTGTAATTTGATCAAGAGGCACAACTTCTTTCAGGTGGCCCACTTTATCCACAAAATTAAAAAATTAATCTAATTCTGATATATCTATGTAGATATATATGTAGATATATATGTGTAGATATATATGTAGATATATATGTGTAGATATATATGTAGATATATATGTGTAGATATATATATATCAGAGGTATACAGCTTTATTTTATTGTATATATATGTGTGTGTGTATATATATATATATATACACACACACATATAATATATGGATATATATCCAATCAAATAATCACTCTGTCATCATTCATATTGTCCTTTCAAAACTGTGAGCAGTAACATCTCCTATTCTTATTTGCCACAGGATTATTTCCTCTGTGCTTCCCCTAAATCTACTTCCTACCTTGTAAAATATCTTTGATAGAAACTGAGTACAGTTCATTATTTCCTTCTTCACAGGATCCTGAAGGACTGAATATATGTTATCATTGTATTTCAGTAGTTTACAATATTACTAATGAAAAATGAAATTTTATTTTATGAACTTTTTATCTTGCTTTAATACTTGTATTTTAGAACTAATTTAGCTGAATGCTTTAAGATATGGAGAAAATAAATTTAGATTATTTTTTCCTTTCCATGTTTTTTGTCGTTTTTGTTTTCTTTTAGAAACAAAATCTCATTCTGTTACCTGGTTGGAGTGCAGTGGTGTGGTTATACGGCTCACTGAAGCCTTGAAGTCCTGGGCTCAAGTAATCCACCTGCCACCTCAGCTTCCAGAATCACTGGGATTACAAGCATGAGCCACCACGCTAGACAAGATTAACATTTTTTAATATTGATATTTGGTAATTTGTATTCAAAACATTTTCCTTGGCATGTTGTTTGCCTTTCAGCTCAGGTGTTTATTTTTCTCTAATTAAAATTTTGATTATTACTTTCATACTATTTCTGTAAGATTATTATTAATTAGTGCCTCATAATTGAGAATTACATTTCTACTTTGTATATGCATATCAATTATTATCACTCATAATTCTGATTACTTTGTCATTTCTATTGTATCAATATCCATCTTCGGTTTGTCTTTTAAAAGACATATTGCACATTCTTTAGTGTCAAATTTGCTTTCTGTTGGCTTTTAAGGTAGAATTCAGTCTTCCTACTAAAATTTTACAGGATTTGCTGAGTTTTATTTTCTTGTTTGTTCTCATTTCTTCTCAGGCTTTTCTTTTGTCTTTTTAGTATGTCCTACATTATAATGAAACTTTCTTATTTATAGAAACACCATAGACTATTATTGTGCAGAGAGCAGAAAACAGAACTTCCTATTGCTTACCTTGGCTTCTGATTCTGAGAAAATTAAGAGAAAAGCTTTCTTTACAAGTCTTAAAATTAGTCTCATTTTCTGATTTTTAAAATGCTTGATGACACAAAAATGCTCTCTGGCTTACAATTTTCTCTTTATCCTTATTTATATGTGAAAGAGAATAAATTTATCCAGTGCTTTACATTGTCCTCAGTCTGCTTCTGAGCATGCCTTTTCTGGGAGAATTCTCTTATCTAAAGCTGGATCCCAGATTTCTGTGTGTAGCCTATGGTAGAAATCCAGCAGGGGTTAATCTATGATAGTGATAAACTTGGACAATGTGGTAGCATTTCCTGCCCCATCACTTGTTTATCAAAATTTATAAAGAACATGAACGCCCTGAAGAATCAAAGGCTACTAGTAATTACTTTCCATATACCAAGTACAGAGAGCACAACTTTGATTCAGTATGTACAGCTCCTAGGGAATTTTAGTCTCCATTTCTTTTGTAAAATGTACAATTATACATTTTCTTTTCTTCAATAACATGGTAGAGATTACAATTTGTATATTCTGGTGGATTAGAAATCTATTATCAAAAAATGAGTGTCCCAAATCAAGTAAATGTAGGCTTTGCACTTCCAAGCCTAGGGTGAGAAGAATGATGTGAGGTGTGTCTTCTTCCTCCGAAATTGTTTAGCATGTATTTCCTTCCTTCTGATACAAGAGGCAGTATCTTTACTGTTTTGCCTATTCTATGAGCATTATATTATGTGGCAGTTATTCTCATAGTGTAGCAGATTCGGATTCTTTTTGTTATTGCTGTGAAAAAAATTATTTGTTTTTATATCAGCAAGTTTTCAAGGATGTTTTTGTTGAAAGAAATCAAAGAATAGTTATTAGACTTCAGAATGTTTAGACCTGAAGTCTGCCTAAGTTTTTGACAAGCTAACATTTGTCCATGTGACAGGTGTCCTGAATTTCAACATAAGTACATCTGTCCATTGCCACAAAAGGTGTTGCATGGGGTAATGGTAAACAACAGACAAATAAAAGCAGATTTATCCAATAGTACTACAAATACTAGGAACCATATGCTCCCTAGAATAAATAGCATTAATTATACCAGGGGCATTTCAATTTTTACAGAGTGAGCCTAATGTCACAGAGTGAATGCTAATTTTTCCTTCTGCAGTAGAAGTTCGTTATTTGTAGGTTGTGGCTTCCTATGATGTCCAGTTTCTCTTCCTGAATATAAGCCTGTCAGTGAATTTAAGCACCTCTTAGGAAATTAAATATCTTGACCATGATAATGAAATCAGTTTATTTGATCTTTTGATAGTGTAGCAAAATGAACTGTCCAGAAAGTAGAGAATTTCAGACTGATTGCATCTTGGCTGTGTCTTTCTATTGATATTAACTAGAAAAATGAAATTATCACTGCCTTTTACCATTGGTATAAGTAGAATATCCACTTGTGAATTTGTTTTCAAACTTAAGTTATAGCAAATATCGAAAAGAATTTTATGTAACAAAATGTAGTATTTAAATATACAGCAATGCTAGAGGTAGAAAAATACTTTTGCCAATATTAAGTGTAGTAGTCATAAAATCAAAATTAGCAATTATGTTATATACCTATTTTCTCAAAATACAGTGTTATTGTATGTATTTTAATGTAAGCATTATAGGCCAAGATCTTTACTATTAAATCTAGTTTCTAACATACTTTTAAATACAATTACATGATTTGGAGATTTTCTAAAGATTATATTTTCCCATGTATTTCTTAATCATAGAGTGTTCTTTTGAAGTTGTGAAAAATAGAGTTCCTTTGATAAACTGATGCAGGGGAAGTAAGCCTCAAAGTGGAGCTGAGCGCACTGGGTTCTTGGCTTTGCCCAGGAAAGAATTCAAGGTTAAGCCAATGATAGAAGAAAACAGTTTTATTGAAGAGGCAGTGTTACAGCTTTGTGACTGCTTCTGCAGAGCAGGAATATGATGTAGGCAGAGAGTAGCAGCTCAGGGAAGTTTTGCAGTCATACTTATACC
Organism: Symphalangus syndactylus; assembly: GCF_028878055.3. Taxonomy (NCBI): domain Eukaryota; kingdom Metazoa; phylum Chordata; class Mammalia; order Primates; family Hylobatidae; genus Symphalangus; species Symphalangus syndactylus. The sequence continues at coordinate 76,068,184 of NC_072432.2, read as the reverse complement.
CACTTTTAATTGCACACAGAGAAAGAATGAAGGACATACATAAGGACACATGTACTTATGTTGAATCTGTAGGGAAAGGGTAGTAACATTTGGGTCATTGGGTCATTGACATGGAAAAGGCAATAACTTCTGAGTGTCACCACAGCAGCAGTAACAACATGGCACGATGGTGGGCGTGTCTGATTGAAAGCTGCTTAAGCCCTGGTCCTCTTTTGGCTAGTCCTTCATCTGACCCAGAGTCCCAGCCCTGTCTCTGGAGTCAAGTCCTGGCCCCTGCCTCAAAACTATTTGGAAAATAATGATAGATATTAAACAAGAGTTTTCAATATAAACTTGGATTGATATTTATTATTTTATTCAACAAATATTGTAAAGGTATAGTAATTTTCTAAATTGCATTTATGTTCTAAGTACTAGTCCTCCAAGAAGTGCAAATTATTGAGAAAAATGTAAACAGATATATTTATACAAGGAAAAAGACGTATTTCTTGGTAAGATAAGAAACAAATTGTCTTTTCTGTTAGTAAAAACATTGGTACGTGAGAATAATTTTAATTTGTAAAACAAAATGAAATACTAAAACGCAGATAAATCATTCTGTTGCCTTCACAAATATAAACTATAATTACTGTTAATGGGCCCTGTGGCCCTAAATAAACTAGATGGAATGAAACATATTAAGGTTTATTTTGAGCTCTGGAAAATTGCTATACATGTGAGATAGCTTCAGAGTTTTACTTTCACTCTAATGAAATTTTGCAATTTGAATAATAAAACTATCAATTAGTATTTTATGCTTGGATTATATATTAATGTCTTGATTGTTTAGTCCTGGGGTGGGCAAACTACTGCTCACAGGACAAATTCAAACCACTACTGATTTTGTAAATAATGTTTTATTGAAACAAAGATACGTTTTCTCATTTAGGGTTTGTCTATGTGTATTAGTCTGTTATCATGCTGCTAATAAAGATATACCTGAGACTGGGCAATTTACAAAAGAAAGAGGTTTAACTTGACTTACAGTTCCACATGGCTGGGGAAGACTAACAGTCATGGTGTAAAGCAAAGAGGGGCAAGCCACATCTTACATGGATGGTGGTGGGCAAAGAGAGAGAGCTTGTGCAGGGGAACTCCTCTTTATACAACCATCAGAACTCCTGGGACTTATTTACTAGCACGAGAACAGCACAGGAAAGACTTGTCCTCATGATTAAATTACCTACCACCAGGTCCCTCCCACAACAAGTGAGAATTCAATATGAGATTTGAGTGAGGACATAGCCAAACCATATCATTCCACCTCTGACCCCTTCCAAATCCCTTGTCCTCACATTTCAAAACCAATCATGCCTTCCCAACAGTCCCCCAAAGTCTTATTTCAGTATTAACTCAAAAGTCAACAGTCCAAAGTCTCATCTGAAACAAGGCAAGTTACTTCCACCTATGAGCCTGTAAAATCAAAAGCAAGTAAGTTACTTCCTAGATACATGGGGATACAGGGAGTAGAAGCAAATACAGCCATTCCAAATGGGAGACAACGGCCAAAATAGAGAGGCTACAGGCTCCATGCAAGTCCAAAATCCAGTGGGGTAGTCAAATCTCAACATTCAGAAATGATCTCGTTTAACTCCATGTCTCATATCCAGGTCATGCTGATGCAAGAGATGGGTTCTCATGGTCTTGGGCAGCTCCGTCTCTGTGGCTTTGCAGGGACAGCCCCCCTCCTGGCTGCCTTAACAGGCTGGTGTTGAGTGTCTGTGGCTTTTCCAGATGCATGGTGTAAGCTGTCAGTGGATCTACCATCCTGGGCTCTGGAGGATGGTGGCTGTCTTCTCACAGCTCCACTAGGCAGTGCCCCAGCAGGGACTCTGTGTGGGGGCTCCAACCCCACATTTCGCTTTCTCACTGCCCTAGCAGAGTTTCTCCATGAGGGCCCTGCCCCTGCAGCAAACTTCTGCCTGGGCATCCAGGCATTTCCATACATCTTCTGAAATCTAGGTGAGATTCCTGAACAACAATTTTTGACTTCTGTGTACTCACAGGCTCAACACCACATAGAAACTGCCAAGGCTTGGGGCTTGCACCCTCTGAAGCAACAGCTTGAGCTGTACCTTGATCACTTTTAGTCACACTGGAGCAGCTGGGATGTGGGGCACCAAGTCCCCAGACTGCACACAACAGAGGGACCCCGGACCCAGCCTATGAAACCATTTTTCCTCCTAAACCTCTGGGCCTTTGATGAGAGGGTCTGTCACAAAAGTCTCTGGCATGCCCTAGAGACATTTTCCCCATTGTCTTGATGATTAACATTTGGTTCCTCATTACTTTTGCAAATTTCTGCAGGTGGCTTGAATTTATCCTCAGAAAATGGGATTTTCTTTTCTATTGCATGGTCAGACTGCAAATTTCATATTGTATAAAATATATAGATAATTTGTATGAGAATATGTATAATTCTGTAAATTTATGTATATTATATAATATATAAATATATAATTTGTGCAAATATACATAATTCTGCAAATTTTCCAAAAAGTTATGTTCTGTTTCCCTTATAAAACTGAATGCCTTCAACAGCACCCAACTCACGTCTTGAATGCTTTGCTGCTTAGAAATTTCATCTGCCAGATACCCTAAATCATCTCTTAGAATTTCTTCTGCCAGATACCATAAATCATCTGTTTGAAGTTTCACAGATCTCTAGGGCAGTGGCAAAATGCCACAGTCTCTTTGCTAAAACATAACAGGAGTCATATTTGCTCCAGTCCCAACAGGTTCCTCGTCTCTGAGACCACCTCCACCTGGATTTCATTGTCCATATCATTATCAGCATTTCGGTCAAAGCCATTCAACAAGTATCTAGAGAGTTCCAAACTTTCCCACATTTTCCTGCCTTCTTATGAGCCCTCCAAACTGTTCTGACCTCTCTCTGTTACCCAATTCCAAAGTCACTTCTATCTTTTCAGGTATCTTTTCAGCAGCACCTCACTCTACTGGTACCAATTTATTGTATTATGCTAATAAAGACATATCCGAGACTGGGCAATTTACAAAAGAAAGAGGTTTAATGGACTTACAGTTCCATATGGCTGGGGAGGCCTCACAGTCATGGTGGAAGGCAAGGAGGAGCACATCACATCTTACGTAGATGGCGGCAGGCAGAGAGAGAACTCATGGAGGG